>NC_140584.1:106336590-107536590 GCF_964204655.1 Triturus cristatus | reverse complement strand
CTCACTTCACTTTGGTCCACCAAGCTTGAACAACAATCAGTTAAACTATTGCTAGCACCGGTAAATACTCTACATGAAAGTTGAATTCTTGCAGAGCCACCATCCATTTTCTTATCCTGGGGGAGATGTTATCAAATCATGTCTTTCTCAGATTATCCTTTAGGGGCTTTTGGTCTGTTTTAACCAAAACTCTCCTCCCCACACAAAGTTCTTTAGCTTCCTGATTACCCAGAATATAGCCAAAGCTTCCTTTTCCACAACAGAATAGTTGAGTTTAACCCCTTTTAGACATCTCAAGATGAACAGGGTAGTTTTCGCCACACCTTTCTGCCTTTGCAAGATCATGGCACCCAACCCTGTGGAACTTGCATCAGCCATTATAATGGTATCTTGACCAGGCTCAAAACTTTTCAAAGATGCTGCATGAGATAAATGATTTTTCAGCACAGCAAACTTCTTTCCACACTCTTCATTCCACTTGAAATTGGTTATTTTATCTGCAAACTTAGGAATGAATTTGCAGTAAAACTCGGACATACCCAGAAATTTCACAACTTCGTTCTTTCTTCTTGGTGTAGACATCCTGACAATGGTGTCAACTCAAGAAGTTCTTTCTTAGTCTCAATGCCAGAAGCTGTGATAGTATGCCCAAAAGAATCAATTTCTGTCAAGTTGAATTTACAGTACTATGCCTTCAAAGTAAGGCCATAATCATTACCTTCCTCACATGCTCATTATGTTTCTCCAAGCTTCCACCAAAGCCTAGAATGTCATCCTGATAAATTCCCACTCCATTCATACTCCAAACATAGTTTTATTGTTCTCTGAAAGACTTCAGCTGCCGAAATGAGTCCATATGGCATCCTCAAGAATAAAATGTACCGTACAGAGTAATAAATGCTGTCAGATCTTGCAAGTCTGGGTGTAGCCTCACCTGATGATAGGCGGACATTAGATCTTTTGATGAAAAATATTGAGCACCACTCAGTAAAGTCAACATTTCAGAGATATTAGGCAAAGGGTAGTGGTCCACAACAACAAACGTATTGAGTTCTCTTAAATCTATGCATAGCCTAGCCTCCCCATTGGCCTTATACGACTTGACTACAGCAGCCAACCATTCTGTGGCCTCCACTTCTTCAATGATGCCACTAGATTTCAACTTTTCAAGTTCCTCCAACATTTTCTCTTTCACCCTGATAGGAACTCCTCTGACTTTCCCAACCACCGGAACTGCCTTATCTTTTAGTATGATGTTATGCACATACCCTTTCAGACAAACCAAATGTCCACTAAAGACTTTGGGAAATTCCACTTAATAATTGGGAATCATGAGACTTTATTGTTCCTGTCACCAGTCCAGTCTCGAAGACGCACAGCAGGTGTCTCATTGGGGTCAAGAAAAACTTTGAGATCCTTCTGATGCTGCCAACCTATTAAGGAGTACCCTCTCCGAGCATTTTGAGCATTTACGTTATGTGAGAAAAATGCAACTGACCTATTGGACAGAAGGTATGGGACGTTGCTAGTGCGTTGTGTTATTTGGTCGTAGCTTACAGTGCTTCCTGATGAACTAAATTTCCTGGCTGGTCTGTTATGGAATTCTGAAGCGGAAGCGAACCTCCACACTGGCAGCGGAGCGGAGCAGCAGCACAAAGGAGTGGTGTCTATGGCTGTGGAATGGAGTGGTGGTGTGGCACAGCGTGGTGACCGGTGCGGGGGACAGCAGGACGCTGACGGAGCGGCAATAGAAGCAGGGGCTTTAGCACTGGGTGAGTCTTGATCCTGGGTCCACGAGCCCTCTACAGAGCCCTGAACATATGCTCTCACACCGAGGCCGCACTTACCACACTCGGTACAAAAGGGGGTGGTGATGGACGGAGCATGAGAACCAATCAAACACTCACACCCAGTCAACAGATCTGGGTTTGATCCATCACCGTTCTTTAGCCCACTCTGCCACCCCAGTTCAGACATGGCCATATGCAAATCAGTCTGACCCTGTGCCTCATGGGAACAGTCCAGCCCGAATTGCCAAGCCATGCCTTCCCTAGACCGGAAACAAGCTTCCTAGGACCGGTTTCTGGCATTTCAGCCGTCTTCAGCCAGGCTTGCTTGAATCCAGTGGCAAAGTGAGCAAGGGACTCACGTCTGAGCATACCCTGCCAACTTATGGCGAACAAAGCGGTACAAAAGGGGGTGGTGATGGACGGAGCATGAGAACCAATCAAACACTCACACCCAGTCAACAGATCTGGGTTTGATCCATCACCGTTCTTTAGCCCACTCTGCCACCCCAGTTCAGACATGGCCATATGCAAATCAGTCTGACCCTGTGCCTCATGGGAACAGTCCAGCCCGAATTGCCAAGCCATGCCTTCCCTGGACCGGAAACAAGCTTCCTAGGACCGGTTTCTGGCATTTCAGCCATCTTCAGCCAGGCTTGCTTGAATCCAGTGGCAAAGTGAGCAAGGGACTCACGTCTGAGAATACCCTGCCAACTTATGGCGAACAAAGCGGTACAAAAGGGGGTGGTGATGGACGGAGCATGAGAACCAATCAAACACTCACACCCAGTCAACAGATCTGGGTTTGATCCATCACCGTTCTTTAGCCCACTCTGCCACCCCAGTTCAGACATGGCCATATGCAAATCAGTCTGACCCTGTGCCTCATGGGAACAGTCCAGCCCGAATTGCCAAGCCATGCCTTCCCTGGACCGGAAACAAGCTTCCTAGGACCGGTTTCTGGCATTTCAGCCGTCTTCAGCCAGGCTTGCTTGAATCCAGTGGCAAAGTGAGCAAGGGACTCACGTCTGAGCATACCCTGCCAACTTATGGCGAACTAAGCGGTACAAAAGGGGGTGGTGATGGACGGAGCATGAGAACCAATCAAACACTCACACCCAGTCAACAGATCTGGGTTTGATCCATCACTGTTCTTTAGCCCACTCTGCCACCCCAGTTCAGACATGGCCATATGCAAATCAGTCTGACCCTGTGCCTCATGGGAACAGTCCAGCCCGAATTGCCAAGCCATGCCTTCCCTGGACCGGAAACAAGCTTCCTAGGACCGGTTTCTGGCATTTCAGCCGTCTTCAGCCAGGCTTGCTTGAATCCAGTGGCAAAGTGAGCAAGGGACTCACGTCTGAGCATACCCTGCCAACTTATGGCGAACAAAGCGGTACAAAAGGGGGTGGTGATGGACGGAGCATGAGAACCAATCAAACACTCACACCCAGTCAACAGATCTGGGTTTGATCCATCACCGTTCTTTAGCCCACTCTGCCACCCCAGTTCAGACATGGCCATATGCAAATCAGTCTGACCCTGTGCCTCATGGGAACAGTCCAGCCCGAATTGCCAAGCCATGCCTTCCCTGGACCGGAAACAAGCTTCCTAGGACCGGTTTCTGGCATTTCAGCCGTCTTCAGCCAGGCTTGCTTGAATCCAGTGGCAAAGTGAGCAAGGGACTCACGTCTGAGCATACCCTGCCAACTTATGGCGAACAAAGCGGTACAAAAGGGGGTGGTGATGGACGGAGCATGAGAACCAATCAAACACTCACACCCAGTCAACAGATTTGGGTTTGATCCATCACCGTTCTTTAGCCCACTCTGCCACCCCAGTTCAGACATGGCCATATGCAAATCAGTCTGACTCTGTGCCTCATGGGAACAGTCCAGCCCGAATTGCCAAGCCATGCCTTCCCTGGACCGGAAACAAGCTTCCTAGGACCGGTTTCTGGCATTTCAGCCGTCTTCAGCCAGGCTTGCTTGAATCCAGTGGCAAAGTGAGCAAGGGACTCACGTCTGAGCATACCCTGCCAACTTATGGCGAACAAAGCGGTACAAAAGGGGGTGGTGATGGACGGAGCATGAGAACCAATCAAACACTCACACCCAGTCAACAGATCTGGGTTTGATCCATCACCGTTCTTTAGCCCACTCTGCCACCCCAGTTCAGACATGGCCATATGCAAATCAGTCTGACCCTGTGCCTCATGGGAACAGTCCAGCCCGAATTGCCAAGCCATGCCTTCCCTGGACCGGAAACAAGCTTCCTAGGACCGGTTTCTGGCATTTCAGCTGTCTTCAGCCAGGCTTGCTTGAATCCAGTGGCAAAGTGAGCAAGGGACTCACGTCTGAGCATACCCTGCCAACTTATGGCGAACAAAGCGGTACAAAAGGGGGTGGTGATGGACGGAGCATGAGAACCAATCAAACACTCACACCCAGTCAACAGATCTGGGTTTGATCCATCACCGTTCTTTAGCCCACTCTGCCACCCCAGTTCAGACATGGCCATATGCAAATCAGTCTGACCCTGTGCCTCATGGGAACAGTCCAGCCCGAATTGCCAAGCCATGCCTTCCCTGGACCGGAAACAAGCTTCCTAGGACCGGTTTCTGGCATTTCAGCCATCTTCAGCCAGGCTTGCTTGAATCCAGTGGCAAAGTGAGCAAGGGACTCACGTCTGAGCATACCCTGCCAACTTATTGCGAACAAAGCGGTACAAAAGGGGGTGGTGATGGACGGAGCATGAGAACCAATCAAACACTCACACCCAGTCAACAGATCTGGGTTTGATCCATCACCGTTCTTTAGCCCACTCTGCCACCCCAGTTCAGACATGGCCATATGCAAATCAGTCTGACCTTGTGCCTCATGGGAACAGTCCAGCCCGAATTGCCAAGCCATGCCTTCCCTGGACCGGAAACAAGCTTCCTAGGACCGGTTTCTGGCATTTCAGCCGTCTTCAGCCAGGCTTGCTTGAATCCAGTGGCAAAGTGAGCAAGGGACTCACGTCTGAGCATACCCTGCCAACTTATGGCGAACAAAGCGGTACAAAAGGGGGTGGTGATGGACGGAGCATGAGAACCAATCAAACACTCACACCCAGTCAACAGATCTGGGTTTGATCCATCACCGTTCTTTAGCCCACTCTGCCACCCCAGTTCAGACATGGCCATATGCAAATCAGTCTGACCCTGTGCCTCATGGGAACAGTCCAGCCCGAATTGCCAAGCCATGCCTTCCCTGGACCGGAAACAAGCTTCCTAGGACCGGTTTCTGGCATTTCAGCCGTCTTCAGCCAGGCTTGCTTGAATCCTGTGGCAAAGTGAGCAAGGGACTCACGTCTGAGCATACCCTGCCAACTTATGGCGAACAAAGCGGTACAAAAGGAGGTGGTGATGGACGGAGCATGAGAACCAATCAAACACTCACACCCAGTCAACAGATCTGGGTTTGATCCATCACCGTTCTTTAGCCCACTCTGCCACCCCAGTTCAGACATGGCCATATGCAAATCAGTCTGACCCTGTGCCTCATGGGAACAGTCCAGCCCGAATTGCCAAGCCATGCCTTCCCTGGACCGGAAACAAGCTTCTTAGGACCGGTTTCTGGCATTTCAGCTGTCTTCAGCAAGGCTTGCTTGAATCCAGTGGCAAAGTGAGCAAGGGACTCATGTCTGAGCATACCCTGCCAACTTATGGCGAACAAAGCGGTACAAAAGGGGGTGCTGATGGACGGAGCATGAGAACCAATCAAACACTCACACCCAGTCAACAGATCTGGGTTTGATCCATCACCGTTCTTTAGCCCACTCTGCCACCCCAGTTCAGACATGGCTGACTGGGTGTGAGTGTTTGATTGGTTCTGATGCTCCGTCCATCGCCACCCCCTTTTGTACCGCTTTGTTCGCCATAAGTTGGCAGGGTATGCTCAGACGTGAGTCACTTGCTCACTTTGCCACTGGATTCAAGCAAGCCTGGCTGAAGACGGCTGAAATGCCAGAAACCGGTCCTAGGAAGCTTGTTTCCGGTCCAGGGAAGGCATGGCTTGGCAGTTCGGGCTGGACTGTTCCCATGAGGCACAGGGTCAGACTGATTTGCATATGGCCATGTCTGAACTGGGGTGGCAGAGTGGGCTAAAGAACGGTGATGGATCAAACCCAGATCTGTTGACTGTGTGTGAGTGTTTGATTGGTTCTGATGCTCCGTCCATCGCCACCCCCTTTTGTACCGCTTTGTTCGCCATAAGTTGGCAGGGTATGCTCAGACGTGAGTCCCTTGCTCACTTTGCCACTGGATTCAAGCAAGCCTGGCTGAAGACGGCTGAAATGCCAGAAACCGGTCCTAGGAAGCTTGTTTCCGGTCCAGGGAAGGCATGGCTTGGCAGTTCGGGCTGGACTGTTCCCATGAGGCACAGGGTCAGACTGATTTGCATATGGCCATGTCTGAACTGGGGTGGCAGAGTGGGCTAAAGAACGGTGATGGATCAAACCCAGATCTGTTGACTGGGTGTGAGTGTTTGATTGGTTCTGATGCTCCGTCCATCGCCACCCCCTTTTGTACCGCTTTGTTCGCCATAAGTTGGCAGGGTATGCTCAGATGTGTGTCCCTTGCTCACTTTGCCACTGGATTCAAGCAAGCCTGGCTGAAGACGGCTGAAATGCCAGAAACCGGTCCTAGGAAGCTTGTTTCCGGTCCAGGGAAGGCATGGCTTAGCAGTTCGGGCTGGACTGTTCCCATGAGGCACAGGGTCAGACTGATTTGCATATGGCCATGTCTGAACTGGGGTGGCAGAGTGGGCTAAAGAACGGTGATGGATCAAACCCAGATCTGTTGACTGGGTGTGAGTGTTTGATTGGTTCTGATGCTCCGTCCATCGCCACCCCCTTTTGTACCGCTTTGTTCGCCATAAGTTGGCAGGGTATGCTCAGACGTGAGTCCCTTGCTCACTTTGTCACTGGATTCAAGCAAGCCTGGCTGAAGACGGCTGAAATGCCAGAAACCGGTCCTAGGAAGCTTGTTTCCGGTCCAGGGAAGGCATGGCTTGGCAGTTCGGGCTGGACTGTTCCCATGAGGCACAGGGTCAGACTGATTTGCATATGGCCATGTCTGAACTGGGGTGGCAGAGTGGGCTAAAGAACGGTGATGGATCAAACCCAGATCTGTTGACTGGGTGTGAGTGTTTGATTGGTTCTGATGCTCCGTCCATCGCCACCCCCTTTTGTACCGCTTTGTTCGCCATAGGTTTGCAGGGTATGCTCAGACGTGAGTCCCTTGCTCACTTTGCCACTGGATTCAAGCAAGCCTGGCTGAAGACGGCTGAAATGCCAGAAACCGGTCCTAGGAAGCTTGTTTCCGGTCCAGGGAAGGCATGGCTTGGCAGTTCAGGCTGGACTGTTCCCATGAGGCACAGGGTCAGACTGATTTGCATATGGCCATGTCTGAACTGGGGTGGCAGAGTGGGCTAAAGAACGGTGATGGATCAAACCCAGATCTGTTGACTGGGTGTGAGTGTTTGATTGGTTCTGATGCTCCGTCCATCGCCACCCCCTTTTGTACCGCTTTGTTCGCCATAAGTTGGCAGGGTATGCTCAGACGTGAGTCCCTTGCTCACTTTGCCACTGGATTCAAGCAAGCCTGGCTGAAGACGGCTGAAATGCCAGAAACCGGTCCTAGGAAGCTTGTTTCCGGTCCAGGGAAGGCATGGCTTGGCAGTTCGGGCTGGACTGTTCCCATGAGGCACAGGGTCAGACTGATTTGCATATGGCCATGTCTGAACTGGTGTGGCAGAGTGGGCTAAAGAACGGTGATGGATCAAACCCAGATCTGTTGACTGGGTGTGAGTGTTTGATTGGTTCTGATGCTCCGTCCATCGCCACCCCCTTTTGTACCGCTTTGTTCGCCATAGGTTGGCAGGGTATCTCAGACGTGAGTCCCTTGCTCACTTTGCCACTGGATTCAAGCAAGCCTGGCTGAAGACGGCTGAAATGCCAGAAACCGGTCCTAGGAAGCTTGTTTCCGGTCCAGGGAAGGCATGGCTTGGCAGTTCGGGCTGGACTGTTCCCATGAGGCACAGGGTCAGACTGATTTGCATATGGCCATGTCTGAACTGGGGTGGCAGAGTGGGCTAAAGAACGGTGATGGATCAAACCCAGATCTGTTGACTGGGTGTGAGTGTTTGATTGGTTCTGATGCTCCGTCCATCGCCACCCCCTTTTGTACCGCTTTGTTCGCCATAAGTTGGCAGGGTATGCTCAGACGTGAGTCCCTTGCTCACTTTGCCACTGGATTCAAGCAAGCCTGGCTGAAGACGGCTGAAATGCCAGAAACCTTTCCTAGGAAGCTTGTTTCCGGTCCAGGGAAGGCATGGCTTGGCAGTTCGGGCTGGACTGTTCCCATGAGGCACAGGGTCAGACTGATTTGCATATGGCCATGTCTGAACTGGGGTGGCAGAGTGGGCTAAAGAACGGTGATGGATCAAACCCAGATCTGTTGACTGGGTGTGAGTGTTTGATTGGTTCTGATGCTCCGTCCATCGCCACCCCCTTTTGTAGCACTTACCACACTCGCCAGTCCTGATACGATATGCACCACACTCTGTACTCTGTACACAGCATGCCCCACGCCTGAGAACAGTATCGCAGTACCTCGGTCTTTGCTTTTCTTCCCGCCTCCTGCCATCTCATTCACGCTGACCACTTTCGCCTGGCTCCTGCCTCACAACTTGTTCCTCATGCCTCATATCTCCTGCTTTGTACCACCCACCTGGTTCCTCCCCAGGCTTTTGGTAGAGGCAGACAGGGTGTGTGAGGTTAAAAGGAGGCAAGGAAAGGCAAAGCAAGTTAAGACAGGCAATAGCTGATAGGCAAGGCAAAGAGGAGGAGGGGCGGTGGGGTGCCCAAGCCACAGCAGTAGTGGCTGCTGAGCGTGAGCCCAGGACCCAGCAGAAGCGGCCCAGCTAGGCCTGGGTATGGCTTGCGGGAGGCCTGGGGTATTTTTCCGCTTGGGTCTTCCTTCATCCCCCCCCAAAAAAAGAAAAGACAACCCCGGACATTGCACGGAGCCTTGACGTGTTGAGACGTGCCCCAATTTAGAGCAAGTTAGGGCAAGGGCACCGCCCCCTCATATGTGGACCTAGCGGACACCGAGGCCAGTAACCCAGAGGCGAGAGACTTGAGACTTTGGAGGGGGCGTACCCACCTTAAAAACTCTCTCACCTTTCTACCTTCATCTTATCACCCAATCCCCTACTCCCCTGCTCCGGCAACCATACTGCAGTGCAAAGCGCCTCTAAACAGCAAGCCACTCTAAAAACCGCAAAAACACAACAAAAGGGAACAAAGACAATAAACAAAATAAAAAAACAGGAGTAGAATCAGAACAGAACAGATCAACTCAAAATACAAAAATAAAATAAAAACAGCAACGAACAGGCAGCATCAGAACACTGCCAACGTCAATGCCAATACAGCTAACAACGTCAGGCGACCCATCACAGAGAGCCCCACCATTAGTGCATACAGAGGAGCGAAGAGTTCACTTCAAACCACAGACTTCGAAGATTTCAGAACTGCTTTCCTCACGCACAAAGCCCTACACACAGGAAAACCGGACTATCTGGCCGCCAAATTCAAGAGGGCCGATCAGACAAGAAACCTCAGGAGCTCCAACACCCTTCTTCTCATCCCTATAAAAACACGCAAACAAAAAAAACGCTGCTAGGTCCTTCGCTGGAAACACGCCCACAATCTGGAACTCCATCCTAGCTGATATCAGAACTATCCCGTCCTTCACAAAATAAAAAAAACTCCTAAATGCCCTCTTCCTCAACCGCTCCCTCTTGAATGGATAGCCACCACCTTTACGCTAACCCTGACTCCGTTACTCTTTGACTTTGTATCACAAAGATCCACCTCAGCTCACTCCAAGAGTGCATAAAATGAGGTTGCCTCAGGACTCACGTACTACCTCAATAATGCATACAACGAGGCTACCTCAGGACTCAAGTACTACCTCAAGAATGCACTGCTCTCTTGGACTTTCGAACCTTTATGCATAAGACAGCTCTACTATATAACTCTTATGAAACACTGTTGTAAAGTGCTCCGATACCCCGGGGTCCGGAAAGAGCTATATAAAACTCCTTAAATAAATAAAAATAAATGAATAAAGAAGATACTGAAGCCACATCTGGAAACTACCACCTTCTGCACTAGCTGGAAACTTTCACACTAGCTTTAAGAGCTGCAAGTGCAAGTGCCCACGTGAACTGAGGAGAGCACATAAACTGCCAAGGAGAGGAGTATCAAGGAAAACAACGAAAACAATAAAAAGTCAAACATTACACTGAGCCAAAAACACACATACAGCTACGAGAAGTAAGACAAAGGAAATAAGGGGGGGGGGGGGCAGTATAATGTCCGACCACCTTAAGAAACAGATTTATAGTGCACAGGAGGGAAAGGTAAAGGGCATGTTGGAAATACCCAAGACAACTGGCCAGAGCCCTGGACCAGTGATACCTAAATTCTAATACACAGGTACTTTACTAGGAAAAGGGTCGGCGCAGACAAAGCCACAGGCCCTCAACTCCCGCAGGTAGATGGGTCAGATGCAATGTCCTGGAATCCTCTAGCCTTGAACAATTGAAAGTGTGAAGCCGATAAAGGCAGCCTCAACCTAAAGACCCAAACCACAGCAGAAATGGCAGAGATGGCAGAGATGGCGGAGATGGTGGAGACGGCGAAGATGGCAGAGATGGTTGAGATGGCTGAATTAGCAGACAATGAAGCAGTGAAAACCAGCACCCGAATGTCCACTATGGATAAAGTAAAGGCCCACAACACCATGGAGAGAATGGGGAGCTCCTCAACAATAACAGCGGAGATGACAGGAGAAGAACTAGAAATAAGTAAATGTGCAGACTATATTAAGCTCCTTCAAATGACAGGCATGGAGGCGGAAGTAGTGACACAGGCCATCATACTCTCTTCCACAATGAATAATGAGGAAGATAACACAAAGGAAGTTCTGGAGGACATGGAGGATACAGAGGTGCAAGGCCCGAAACATACCAGTGAGCCCATGCAAAAGGAGGGGCAAAATCTGGCAAGGATACAAAAAAGGCATCTACTTCTAGTGGAAGCAACAATCTCCCACCCAGAGAACCATCCGCCTGACACGCAACAGAACGTGGCAGGGAGAAGGTCAAAACAGACCTGCTCAACTCCACTAAGTGACAACTGGCTGGGGCCTTGGCACTAATCACCAAATTCGAACCTAACTGACATGGCTAGCAAAGACAAACGAAGAAACACAGAAGTGAAGCTAGATCAAACACACTCGATTCACTATCTGCCCAACCAGACCTTGATAAGCAAGGAAGCCCTGGAACAGATTATAAATACTGTAAACACCTCCCTACCAGCAGCTATCAAGGCACTCACCTGGCAACCGCACAAACTGGAAATACAAGTAGATTTGACACACATGCTCGCTCAGAGCGTGCTCTCAATTGATAAGAAACACAAAAATTGGCTGCCTGCTAAACAAGAGCTAGAGCACCGCTGGATCCATAGACAACATAAATGATGCTATAACTGAGAAATTAACCTCGCTTCCTGACCTACTAACAACACTGATAAATCAATGTAAACTTATCCATGAAAGCAAACTGCAGAACGAGAGGATCACCACACAATCAGCAATAGAAAGCAAGGAGGTGAATAAATCACTAGACAATGGGTACACACTATCAGACCAAAAAACACGAGGAGCGGCGGAAAGGCATGCTTTTCAAGCAAGGGGCTTCTACACTCTATGATTGCAATGTCTTTGCAATCAACCAATGAAGATCTTGAGTGCAATCAGACCCCAGCACAAGTCATAGGCACTCCAATTAATAAGGCAAAACCAGAGGAGAAGACGACACAACTGTCACAGAGACAAAAAAGAAATTGTGCAAAACACACAAGGTCAGTAAAAGAACAAAGCCCATAGAATAGCTCAAAAAGAATCTCAAATGGAAGTACCAAGCAAACTGGTAAAGCAAGAGGCTGGTATAGAAGCAACCAGCTCAGAAGCTCCGAAGACTTATTCCATTTTCCTCCCAAGGTTACAGACCGTACGAGCATTTGAAGAAGTCACCCAATATGGATATGCTAGGGCAAGAACAGAAACATCCAAATCACCACCAATCACTGGATCATAAATGCAGCCAGGACCATCGGGAAAAAGGGAGAACTACACCCAGACAGCCCCTTAAAGTTTTCAGCAGACCATCTCAACTCCACAAATAGCCATAAATAGGCTTAACAGTGAGGCCACTATACACACAAGCTCTTGCACACAGACTCATTCAAACATGCAACAAGTATCGGAGCTCAAGAAAGAGGAATGCATACAAGAAGAAAACTAAAGGAAACAAACCAGCAGAACATACCAGATTAGCCAGACGTGCAAACAAAGGGATGGCCAAAACCATCAACCGGGCAACAACCGGAAACAGGGCAACTCTAAATACACGAATGAAGAGAACAAGCAAGCTCCAGCTCACAAAACCAACACACAAAGGAACAGGACATATAAATCTGCATCAAAAGCTGACTGC
This sequence comes from Triturus cristatus, assembly GCF_964204655.1. Classification (NCBI taxonomy): domain Eukaryota; kingdom Metazoa; phylum Chordata; class Amphibia; order Caudata; family Salamandridae; genus Triturus; species Triturus cristatus. The sequence continues at coordinate 107,524,187 of NC_140584.1, read as the reverse complement.
TCTGAACCTCTATGTATCGAAATAAACGAAAGGCCCAACACTCAGCTAGACACTCCTCCAGGGAGCTGTGCAAATGTGGAACATCGCATGACATCGACACTCTCAACCCTAATATTCACTCCTGAATTCAACATGAAAGGGACATGGGATATATTAAACAAATCTAACATTTTACATCTAACACATAACATACCGTCTCTATCCTACCTCACTACGGCACATCTAATTTCAGTCAAATTTAAACGTAATTTAAACAACAGCCGAAAGGAATCTACACTAACTGAATGGCAAAGTGATTCCAATGTCCAGAATATTCTACGTGAGAGCGAAAAATTCAAAGACTGGGGCATACTAATCAATAAACCAGTTATAGAATGGGGCATACTAATCAATAAACCAGTTATAGAAAAATACCCATGCTGTCGGGGAGACAACACACAACAATATCCACCGAAGGACCAAATACAATCTTAAGGAGAATCCAAAAAATCACCTGTTCTTCTCTTGGGGGTAGGGGCACAATTAAAATCCAACTGTGCAACAGCAGGAGCGAAAAACTTAAGACAGAGGAACAACTTATATACACACACCCGGAAAAACCTGACTGGGCTTGGCTCCCTACAGCCCTTATGACTTGAGGGCGGTCAAATTCCTATGGAAGAAAATGGAAAACAACTAAAAATATTAAACCGCAAAAGAAGAGGATAATTAACTTGAATGTGGCAGGCCTATACTCCCTTAGATCTACAGGTGAAAATCAGAGAATGGTCGAACAATACCTCGAATTTACAGGCAATTAATATAAATGAACTTGCATTAGATAAAATGCCCTAGTCAATATCTTTGATAAGCCTGTACATAAATCCACTTAGAGACAAAAAACTGGACATAGTGAAGAACATAACCGAACATATAACGACATTCATGTAGGAACATCCAGGAGATCAGTATATAATGGCTGGTTACTTCAATACCCGCAATCTAGACCAATTTGGAACATCTCAAGGAGGCCAACAAAGAACGACCCGACAAGCATGCATCTATGAATTCGATCTTGGGTCTGCAGCGCTAGTGGAGCCCACAGGGGGTACTACGAACTACACTTACAGAGACATATCGACTTTGGATTAAATCTTTCTAAGCAGGGAGCTACTAAAGAGGTGCACAGCTTACCAAGTACACCTGAGGAATGAAAGTGACCACAATCCGATTACCGAAGATATCAATATAAGTGCAAAGGTCCACAAAAATTTGAATACAGCCGGCTGTAAGTCTGAAACAAACACTGGCCCACTTACAAAATGTCAAACTGTGTCGAAAGAAGGTTAGTGGTCTCAAATTCCTGGAACACAAAAGATTCTAGAGAGCAAAAACTTTCACAAACGCGCTGCTCGACAACATAGAAAGGAAAGATCCATAGCCACAGAAAGCATGCTGAAAGAGGCCAGAAATCAATAAAAAAATTGTGTGGAGCCAAAAACATGAACAAACTCGGGAGCAGTGGAAACACCTATACTTCTTGCTAATGCCAAGCAAATCCAAAGAATTCCGGAAATCCATAAACAGCTTAGTGACTCGTCATAGAGGAAGGAGAAGGTCGTACCGGCAATCAAGTGGGAGCAGCACATGGAGAACCTATTTGTAGACTCGGACAAACCGAATACCTTCCATAAAGACCACATGAAGAATTCCTTAGAAGATCTGTGGTGCTGTAACTTTGGGTAGGGGTACTAAAGATACTTAAAGAAAGACGGAGTAACGGGGCTCCAGGACAGAATGGCATACCAGGGATTATCTTTAAAAAAGATCAAACTTTCGAGGCTCCAGTGATGCTCAATCTGTTCAACGACTGCCTTGCCACATCAGCCATCTCGGAACATTGGAAAGGCTCGATCCTCTATCCAATTCATAAAAAGGGAGACCCAACTCAGCCAGAAAACTATAGGCTAATTGCCCTTCTTGACGTGGATGGCAAAATCTTTGCCAAAGCCTTCCTAAAAGAACTAGAGCAATGGATTACAGAAAAGAAAATCATTCTGCCTTACCAAACAGGGTTCAGTCCCAAAGCATCGACTCTAGATAACATCATCGCCCTTACCTATCTGGGCTCAAAGGCGCGTGAAACAAATACTCCACCACTATATGCTTGCTTTGTTGTCTATAGCGCGGCCTTTGACGGCATTGACCGCAACATCCAATGGAGAAAACTGTCAGGATGGGGCATCTCGAAACAACTGCTTGCAGCAATAGCAGCTTTATATGCTGACAAATGGGTGAGTATCAAGCTAACACAATCACATGCCACCAGACGGATCCTCACCAACAGAGGCTTAAAGCAGGGGTGCGTACTTGCCCCGACTTTATTCAACCTATACACAGCAAACCTTGGAGAAGAGTTATTGAAAGGCTGAACCTTTCCACCATTGCAAGACCAAAAAAAATGACCAATAATACAGTACGCAGATGACTTGGTCTTGATGGACCAGACCCATATTGGAATGCCGGGGAAACAAAAGTCTTCATTTTTGGCCCATGCCTCCTAAAACGTCAACTAAAATGGCAACTCAGCCCTTTAAAGGTTGATATGGACTCCAAGTATAATTATCTTGGAGTTTGGCTGACGCACACAGGGAAACAAACACTGCAGACAAAGGTAATAACAGCTATAGCAGCAAAAACCACGTATGGTCTATCAACGCTCCACCACAAGCTAAACAGCAATTCTGCTGAGGCAATTTAAAGAGTCATCGTGGGTAAACTCGTACAACAATAAGCTGTGGCCACGTTGCCTTGCCTGGCAGGCTAACCGAGGCACTAGAGCAGAACCACACACTGTCATACAAGAAGATATTTGGCATTCCAAGGAACACTCAACGCTTTTTAATACGTCTGGAATTCAACCTAGTAAGCATGGATGTTGCATATAAAAAAGACATAATCAATTACTATTTTCAGGTGAGTTAGGCTGACCCTGAGTCCCTGCGGGATTCCTGTACAAGAAAAGCGCCTGGGCGAAGTACCTGAAGCTAGCTGCTTCACCGTTAAACTTGAATCCAGCAATTTTGCCAGCCCTCTCAATCAGCAAAGTACAGCCAATAAGCAAATGAAAGGCACAAACCAAGAAGGCTTCGAGGTATCTGAACTTAAACAAGGCAAGAAGCATCAGAGGTGTGGAGGAGCCTACAACATCCCATGAAGCCTCTCTCTGCCAACCATACTTGAGAGCAGCAATTGGAAAATATGCATTTGATCCAGGGCGAGGTCAATACCTGATCAGGGATCAATACTCAATTCATACAATTACAATGGCCCATACACATTCACCCAGAATCCCTGATGTCAATTTATTCATGTTCAATACTTTCCTTTCTGTACACCAAGTATAACGTCATTAGAATGCCTACTAAGTTAATTAATCAACTTTCCTTCTACTTTGTCGATGGACCAATTAGTTGAATAGAAGATGATAATGATTATACTATCTAACTTAACCCTTCAGTTAGCTAAATAACCACAGACACTCGGTAAAGTTTATGAAGCTTTATCTTAATTATTAAGGTAATGCTCATTGCACACAGTCACAGATGCCAATTATGAAACTCACAAAGGGGGTGATAACATCAGTAAATTTAAAATGAATACAAGCTCATCTCTTAAACAATGACATTGTGCATGAAAGAGAATAGATTAAGAGACAAAAGTTTCAGCAAAAATATATACGAAACATAATACACCTAACCAAGGGGATAGATGAAGAGACAATAGTTTCATCTAAAATAATACGTTTAATGTATCTATAACGGAGTGGATAGGTGAAGAGACAACATTTTCAGAAACAAAATACATTTGCAAATAAATTTGCATGTATGAGTCAGTGACAAAATACAAACCTAATGGTCTGTGAGAAAACCACCCCCTCAGCATAGGAGATGACGAGGGGTTCCCCAAAATAGGATCAGGGAAGAAAGATTTCAGGTCTCAAGTAGGACAAAGATAGAATACAGCTAGGCCTCTCTGCAAACCAACGATCAGCGACACATTCACCCATTTTCTCTTCCTCCCCGCAAGTCTAAACCACACCCCTAAAGGCACCTCAATTATACCCTAAAACTTTCATGTCAGTCTCACATAAATTGAAACATTACTAAAATGTAAGCAAATGATTGGTGGGCTTTGGGAGTGGCTCTGTCACACCATTGTGACTTCGCTTACAATTTAGTCACTTTATTGTTCAGCATCCTTTCTCACAGTTAAGTTTTTAACACATGCTCACGTTTTCTTTCATAAGTTACATTTGAAGACTTTTAATTATAAAATTGTCAACGTCCGCGGAATAAGACTCTGGTCCCACGGTTGATTTCAGTCACTTGGCAGACGAATGTCACTTTTGACCTTCAACTCGGGCATCTTTTCTGCTGTGCACAGCGTGTCTGTCTTGCCTCTGTCATTTCAGATACACTCTTCTATTCACTCCTCCCTCTTTGGACAATTTTAGACAAGAGGGCGTTACATCCAGCACACCATAGCAAATGAAAACGAACAATTTATTAATTATATGACAATATAGTTTTCACTGTGTACCCCCCTCCTTGCACTATTCCTTATTAGAGTTACCTAGCATAAGCTTTAAGCAGAAAGCAGCATTACTTCTTTGTTTAAAAGCGAAATGTAACATGCAATTACAAAATGCACATGCGGACTATTCATGCATTTTTTCAGTTTTCATCCAGAGCATACTGCAAAAATATGTTTTAGTTCTTGCCTATATTACTACATATTAGTGCATACATGCGCAAAGCTATTTCCCATGTTTTTGTGTAAGGTGCATGTTAGTTTTATCTACTACTTACTGTCAGTATGTATTATGGGTTTATTAATTCGAGCAGGTTTCTCTTCTCGAACCCCTGCTCCATCAGTCCACGCTCTGATGGCTTTCAGGAGCCATCATAAAATACCTACCATACAGAGTGCCATCTTCATTTTATCTAATACTCTTCTCTCTTTTTATGGCACCCTCATCTAAATCTTTCATCATATCATAGTATTTCCCTTTAATATCTTCTAATTCTATCTCTTCTCTTTTTCTATTTCTTGATTTTCGTTCATTCTTTGATTCTGTCACTTCTCTTTTACCACTTTTCCACTTACAACATTTATATGTCGTTACTATCGTTAATGCTACAATGGCTACAGAAACTATTGGCATTATTATTTTCTCTAATAAGCTACCTCCAAAGGTAGAAAACCATTTACTCACAGAGGAGAAACCCTCACCAAGTTTCTCCCAAACACCATCAACCTCCTGTTGGGTCAAGTCCTCATGTAATTTTGTAATGTTTTTGATATATCCTTCAATTCCTTTACTTTTATCAGGAATATATGTACAGCAGTGTTGAATTTTCAACATGCCACAGACTCCACCCTCCTTTGTCAGTAAGATATCAAGGGCAAGTTGTGAGAAAGTGCCATCTTTCTTGCATGGTATGCCCCCACTTTTTGCTGAATTGCTGAATGTACTTTGACTGAGTGTGCCCTGGACTCCTGCCAATCAGGTGCCCAGGGCCTATGTTCCTTCCCTAAAACACACAAAACCCAAATTGGCAAACCCTGGCCACATGTCAGCCCCTGGTAAATGGTACCCTAGGTACCCAGGGCCTTGTGACCAGGGAAGGCCTCTAAGGGATGCAGCACTCATTGTGCCACCCTTAGAGGCCCTGTACCCTTACACACACACACTGCCATTGCAGGCTGGGTGCAAGACAAAACAAAGTCGACATGGCACACATCCCTGTGTGCCATGCCCATCACCTACACTGCCATGGCATACATCAGCCACCCCTCTAGCTGGGTGCCTTATGCCAGTGGGATGGGCAAAGGATCAGGAGCCCTGTGCCCCTACAGTACCCAGGTCCATTCCTGAGCACTGTAAGTGCAGTGCTGCCATTTAAGAGTACATGGTGCTGAGAGCTCGTCCAACACAAACTCCACAGCACCATAATGGCAACACTGAAGACTGAGAAGTTTGGTATCAAACTTCTCAGCACATTAAACCCACACTGATGCCAGTGTGGGATTTAATATACCAAGCACCCCAGAAGACATCTTAGAGATGCCCCCTTAAACCTAACCTACAATCCACGTCTGCTCTGAGGCTGCCTAGGCTGCCACACAGCAGACATGTTGCTGGACCCCTGGGTGGGAGAGCCCCTGCTCTCCTGGGCCTGCAACAATGCACATCCTGGGTGAGGTGCTAAATCTCCTCCCCCAGGATGGGCAGGGGGAAGCTTCAAAGGCATGCCGCCTCTGTGAGCTTCCCCAGGCCGCTGCAACCCCCCACTCTGGTGGGAAGCTTGGCTGGAAACCCCAAATAAGGACAGGGGATGTGTCAGCCTGCCAACCCCACCCCTCAGGTGGGGGAGGCGAGGTGAAGCACATCTCCTGGCTCTCGCCATCTGGAAGATGGGAAGCCCTACCCTATCAGGACTAGGCTACTGCCCCCCTCCCACAGGAGAGAGGCAGGATAGGGGGTGTACCCACCCCAGGACAGGGACCCATTGGTCCCTGCCCTTCACCTACCTGTAACGCCCCTAAATCTAGTATTTAGGGGCACCCTGAACCTTCCTTCCCCAGATTCCAGATTTCAAAATACAAAGAAGAGCAAGAAGAAAGAAGATCTGCCCTGCAGCTGCTAAGAAGAGGAAGACACCAACTGCTTTGGCCCCAGCCCTACCGGCCTGTCGACCCTCGAACCTGCTCCTGCTCCAACCCGTCATCTCTTGTGGCCAGCAACCTCACAAAACCGGGAGAACCTGGCTACCTTTTGGCTCTAAGCCCCTGGGACTCCCATGAGTTGAGGCTCTACTCAAAACCTACCTCTAATCCCTGGCAGCAGCCCGGAACCGGAGTGAACAAGACCACGAGGATGACCCCACGGTGACTGTGACCCCGAGTCCAGCACCCAAGGACCTCCCTCGACACTCCTGAAGAAGCCTGCAGCCTCAGAACAAGGTGCCCCCCCTACCGCGATGAACAGAGGGTAAGATTTCCCGACACCAAAAGGCACCCCTGCACGCGGCGCCCCGCGGCCCCCTGTGCTCAATCCCGGGGTACCTGCCTATCCTCCAACTACCCAAATTAACTCTTAAAGTGGTGGTGGCACCTGAAGAATCCTCGTCCCCGAGCATGCAGTCTTTTTCTAAACCGGAGATTTCCCATTGAAATCAATTGAGCGCCCGAAGGCTCAAAAGCACCCTGCACCCAGCCCCCTGAGTGGCCCTGGCAGTGCAACCTCTACACCTACCTACTTCCCCACTTGCCCTGAGTAAGTGACCAGGAGCCCAGCTCCCACAGCCGTGTGGCTTGCTAGTCAGCAGCCACCAACCAATGCCCACTATCCCTCATAGGATAACATTGGGCCTAACGCTCTCTGCACCCGGCCGCCCTAGAGTCGCTGAGGGTGAACCAACTGTACCTACCTGACCCTGGGGGACCCCTGAGTCTATGCCCAGAACCTCAACTCTGCCAGTCGAGTACTTACCTTTAAACCGATAACTCTATTTTCTTCATAGGCTAACATTGACTGGCTTTTTCCTGAAATTTCTTTTAAGTGTGGACTTTTCAAATCTTAAAATAATCACCAAAAATCAGCCGAGTAACGAAAATGAAAATACTCACCTGCTCTTAGGTGAGCTCCCAGTGCTGGATCTTGGTGCCCAGCACTGACTCTGGAAAAATGCTTACAACTGTACTTACCAGTAACCCAATTTTCTCCCATAGGAAATCATTGACTGTTTTTCTGTGAAATTTCTTCTGTCATTTTCTGCAATCTTTAAATATTCTTTAAAAATCATATAATATCTGAAAACGTAATTACTTACCTGTTTTGGATAAAGGTCCCAGTACTGAGTCTAGGTACCCAGTACTGGATTACAAAAGTAACAAGAACATACTATACCTGCAACTTGAATTTTCTTCCATAGGGAATCATTGACTGTTTTCTTTGAAATATTTTCTGTCAACTTTTAAAATAGCTAAATATTGTTTAAAAATCTTCACAGTAATTAAGTCGACTTTCATCACTTGATTCTAAGTACTGACCCAGGACTGAATCTAGGATCCAGTCCTGGAATTCCAAAAGTAACCCTAAAAGTAATCTGTTGCAAATAACTTGAAATTTCCATTGAGCTCAATGCATTGTTGTGTTTAAAATAGTGTTGCCTATTGCAACCACTTGTAGCTGTTTACAAAAGTCAATTGCATATTGCAAAAGTATTTATATAAAACATCTCATTCTGAGAAAGTATATTTTAATGCCAAGTGTTGGTTCCAAAATAAAACAAGCATATATTTTTTATATATAAACCATTGGCCTAGAGTTCAGTTATTGAGTGTGTGAGACCATTTGCTGACTGAGTGTGTACAACAAATGCTTTACACTGTCCTCTGATACTGCCTTGCTGCTCGACCAAGCTACCATTTTAGAGAGTAAAGTTATATCTAACTTTAGCCTCTGTTAAACCCTGGGGGACTGTGGACTCTGTACACCCTGTACCTATTAAGGAACAGTATATACAGAGCCACTTTCTCACACAAGTCGATTTCGCAAAACCATTGATCTGATTGTGACCATTTCGGTGTCAATCATCAAGAACCCACCAGCAGTATCCGTTGATAAACGATCAACACTGTGGACAACTTTTGAAGTTTGTGTGAATTCAGGACAACTCCAACTGAGGGTATCAGTGCACCAAAAATATCACCTACTATTTCTGAGAAACTTGCTCTTCTACTGCGTGTTAGTCCTTGTTTTACTTCGTTCAGTTATTTACTACTTTGGTTCATGTGATAGACATTAGGGAAGACAATATCAAAATAACAACTTCCATACCAGTGTGCAGGCAATCTATAATAGGCCTTTCTTCCACACACATAATAGACTCCTGGAAAGACAGGATCAGTTCCACCTTTCAATCCTCAAACTCCAGTAACTGGAAAAGTATGCTCACATTCACTACTACCAAGGAACTAATTGTTATAGTTAGTTTTTGTTGTAAGGAAACATATTTCCCTTTCTGGGCCCAGTCCAGGGACATTACAGCGTACGCCTCGCCTTTTTCATAATCTCCTTCTCTAAAAGCCCACAGTAGTACCCGTGAATTCTGTTCAGCAGCCTTTCTTTGGAAACTTTCTCTTCTACCTTCTACCATTTCTATGAAAATCTTTTCTTCCACTCGCAAGCTACAAGTCAGGATATTTCTATAGGCATATTCTACATCTAAAGTTTTAGTGATATGGAAGAACGCCCCCATATAAAGTGCATTGTTTCTACTTAAAACCTTATTTAGTTCCTTAACAACAGGTATTTCTGAAAATACTAGATCTATATTGGAGTAGTGATATTTGAGTTTCCCCGTCACATAAAACAGGCTGGTTAGTATACTGCAAGGCACACCATAGGTGAAAGGTAGGTGGGGATAGGTCACCCCCTCTGAGACAGACAAAGGTAATTACATGCACACATAACAATCACTCACATTCATGGTTTCTATATATGCATGCAACAATTTAGTAAACACATTTAACGAGAAATCACTAATTGATTTATCATGATAGAGAATACTTCCATCCAATGGTTCTATTTTAGTATTAGGTGTTTCATTAGTGACATTACTCATTCTTTCTCTTGTTACATCATTAGTATTGTTTCCATCATTAGTTACCATCAGAATAGGTACAAGGACAGTTAGTAATATCCACATAAATGTTAACAACAAGACACTACATAAGCAAGCTTTAATACATCTACGTTTTAGACTAGATTTTGGATGTTCAGTCACTTCAGCTTTAGCTATTTTGTATGCTATGTAAAAATAAAAATCTATCTAAACCTATGAATGCTAATAAAAATTCATGAAACATAATGGTGTAATCCTACACCTACCTACAGGCTTTCTTCTTTACCCCTTTCTTTTAATTTTCTTTTTCATTTGATCTTCTGAGTCATTCAGTTTTTCTTTTAGTTACCAATTTTCACCACTTTTAAATTTTCACAGTTCTTTTAAGGTGGTCTCAATTTGCTTTCATCAACTTGCTCAGTGGCAGAACGGTCTTTTTCTTCTCTTGGATCAGAACTTTCAATTTGTTCCAAAATGACGTAGGTCCATTCTGGTACCTTGTGTTTTCTGCTTGGAATTCTCACTCTCCTGGTTTTTCGTACTATTTCTTCTCCTGACTCTTCTTGTTCTGCTTGACTTGAGACCTCCTCACTAGAGTACATTTCAGTCTTTTCACTCCACCTGGCCAATTATCACCTTTTCTTGATTTCTTGATTTGAACTACTTTTTACCTTCTGTGTCGGGTTCACATGTTCTTTTATTTGGCCTTTCTGTGATCTGCTCTTCTTCCTCATTTTCAGCAACTTCTGGTTCTCCTGTCTCAACAGTAACTTCTCTTTGAACTGTGAACTCACTTCCTTTTGGTTCAACAGCAGTTTCACTTGTTTCTGGTTCAGCTGTATACTTACTTGATTCTTGATTAGCACTGATCTCTCTTTCTTCTGGCTCAACAGCAGTCCTTTGAGACCTAGTATCTGGTGCCCACTTTACTTGACTTGTGCTTGGCTGTTCATCATCTGGTTGATTTTCAGAATCTGTCACCCTAGATTCATCAGCTTCACACACTTCAACCACTGGTCTTTGTTCTTGTTTTACCAGTTGCTGCTCTCCTTGTCGTTCAAGTGGACCTAGGACTCGTCTTGTATGGCTCACATGAATCCAATTTGGCAAACCACCACACTTCACTGCCGATGTAGTCACCGGTATGACTTGATAAGGTCCGTTCCACCTGGGTTCTAAGCACGATTTCCTTACGTGCTTCTTAACAAGAACCCATTCGCCTGGACTCAGATCATGAGCTTGTTTTGGCTGTGTTCTAGTGGCATCTTCTCCAACCTGGTGAGATGCAGAACATACCAGATCTGCCAATCCTCTGCAATAATCGAGTACCAGATCATCAGATAAACTCATCAATTTGTTTGCTGGTATGTATGCTTGTCTCATTGCTCTTCCCATGAGAATCTCGTGAAGACTCAATCCTGTCTTTTTGTCAGGAATGCTTCTTAGATTCATCAGTACAAGGGGTAAAGCGTCAGGCCATTTCAGTGATGGGGATACACACACTTTCCCTAACCTGGATTTTATAGTGCCATTGATTTGCTTAACCACTCCAGTTGCTTCAGGTCGATGGGCACAATGCAGCTTCTGTTCAATTTTAAATGCTGCACAAATCAACCGAATTATCTCATTATTAAAATGGGTTCCTCTATCTTTCTGTAAAGTGACTGGAATTCCAAACCTAGGAATCAGTTCTTTCAAAAGCAGTTTAGCTACAGTGAGGCTATCATTTCTTCTCGAGGGATAGGCTTCTACCCAACGAGAGATCAAACAGACAACAACTAGCACATATTTCAGCCCATTACATGGGGAAAGCTCGATAAAGTCAAGTTGGAGTCGGGTAAATGGTCCTCCTGCTCTCCCACTTCGTCCCCAACCAACAACTGTATTTCTGCCTGGATTTTGCTGCTGACATATAACACACCTCTGGGAAAGGCTCTCTGCAATGACCCTGAACTTTGGGTTGTACCATGACTGCTTGAAGAGTCTAATCATTGCATCACTTCAAATATGTGCAATTCCATGGTAAACTCTGGCCATATGGGAAAGAAAAGAATCTGGTAGAACTGGTCTCCAGTCATTATAGACCCATAGTTCATCTTCTGCTCTCTTTTCACAACCTGTATTACTCCACCTTTCCTTGTCCTCATCACTTGCTTCTTCCTGCATCTGCCTAACTTCTTCCCAACTTTCAAATGTTGTGGTAAACATAAGATGGCATTCGGTATTTCCTCTTTCAATTGATCTGTTTAAAGCCATTTAATTTTGTGCAACAGAAACACGCAATTTGGTTGGCATATCTGATGCCCTTTGTCACATAATCATCTCCTGATTTATGCGCGGCCCATTTGACAACTGCAATTCTTTTGGGCATCTGCATAGCATCCAATAATTGTTTTACAGTGTTGCTGTTGCGGATTGGGGAACCTGAAGAAGTCAGAAATCCCCTCTGCATCCATAGATGTCCAAAATCGTAGACAACCCCAAATCCGTATTGGCTATCAGTGAATATGGTTACCTTCAGACTTTTGGAAATTTTGCATGCTCAAATTAGAGCTATTAGTTCAGCAATTTGGGCGGAGTTTATTCCTTTTAAACAGGATGCCTCAAGAACTCCCGCTATGGTGCAAACAGCATAGGCAGTACAAAGTTCACCTTTTCCATTTCAGGCATGACCCATCCACAAATATCTCCCAATCTGATTCTTCCAATGGAACATCCTCAATGTCAGGCCTGGGTTTGGTGCACAGTGCTGTCACATCCAAACAATCATGATCCGCTTCCTCTCTCACTTCCTCACAACGAGAATTTGGCAACAGGGGTGACGGATTTACAGTTGTGCACCTCACCACAGTCACATTCTCAGCACCCAGAATCACTCTCTCATACTTAGTCAGCCGACTAGAAGTTAGGTTCTGTGTACGAGTACGAGTCAAAAGAATCTCAACAGAATGTGGCACATACATCTTCACTGGTATCCCATCACAATTGGTTCACTTTGTTCCAGACTCACACAAGTAGCTGCTACTGCTTTCAAACATCCTGGCAACGCTGCAGCCACTGAATCCAAACTAGCAGAAAATATGCTATTGGACGTCGTGCCATTCCATGTTTCTGAGTTAGGACTGAAAGTGCGCACCCATCTCTCTAACAGCAGTACAACGCAAATTCCTTGGTATAATCTGGCATTCCTAATGCAGGTGCATGACAAAGACAGCTTCCCAATTTTACAAAAGCTTCCATACTTTCATCATCCAAAACAATCGGATCTTTCACATCTTTTTGGGTCAACCTCTGTAGGGGTTTTGCACTCAGTGAGAAATCTCTGATCCACAGCCTACAATATCCAACCTTTCCCAAAAACATTCATACTTCTTTTTGTGTTTTGGGTGGACCCATCTGTTTGATCACTTTAATTCTTTCTGGTGTCACCTTTCTAACTCCCTTCTCTATTTTGTGTCCTAAGTACTAGACTTTTTGTTTACAAAATTGCAGTTTAGCTGGGGACAGTTTGGGCATATTCTCAAAGAGCTATCGCCAAGTTATCGGCACTTTAGCGCAGCCAAAGTCATGATAAATGTAGCGCCCCATTCACAAGCTGGTGCTAACAGCCCATATCACCAGTTTTCCTGCGATAGCAGCCTCAAAAAACATTGCCACAGATGACCCAGGTAACTATCGCTAATGTCAGTCAGTTACTTTTATTCGATCATTGAAGATCAAAAAAAGAGACAATACAAACAGATAGTCACATAACATAAGATACAGGGCAAAAATTCATCAATTACAATAATAGTTATAAATAACATTATCAAAGTTTAAAAAGTTTGAAGAGAACATATTTCATAAGTTCAATTCTAAGTTAAAAAGAATAAATAAGATACAGAAGTATAGTTTCAATTTAAAAAATCTAACAGGAATAGAAAACTCCATAACAAAAGACCACCATCCGTCACACCACGTCAGTCATGTTAAGACTGGGCCGTGCTCTGACACGCTTCTTACTGATGCGAACAGCTGCAACTAAAAAATTTGCTACATAAAAAGCAATAGTAGTGTTAGGCAAAAGTTGCAAGAACAGAAGCGCTGGCCGAACCTGGGCGAAACCAGCCCCTTTAAGTAAGGGGTAACAAGTATTTTGTCCTAATCTGTGCGTAATGTTCACAGAACATAATAAAATGTATTGTGACCTGACAGGAAAAATTATCACAATCACATGGGTTAGCATTATCAGGGGTGGCCCATGTGGGATAAAAACCTAGCACAAAATGTATCAGGTTTAAACGGAATTTGATTAGGAGAGACCTATGAAGTGGGCTGGTTACAAATGCCAGGTAGGGTTCAAGACCAGGAACAGTTATTAACCCATAGTTCCTTCTCACTAATGGCTTTTTTAGTTCCAAGTCCTCCCTCTCGGCCATGAATCGTGTCAATAGTGCGGTCTTACTCCCCGTGATGTCCTTCTTGTTAATACAGTCAGGGGAGTTAAATAGCTCTGGTCTGCCTACTATTGCCAACATCTTTTTAACATATGCCATCCATGGAAATCTATAGGCTCTATCCAGGGCAAGGCAATCCTTGAGTATCAGGTGGGTTAGGGGAATTTCCTGGTTAAGCCAGGTTTTTAACCAACATATAACAGGTGCCACTTTGATTAAGTCTACAACAAACCCCATACCCAGTTCTGAGTGTATTGTAAAAGTGGGTGTGGACTGGAGAACAAACAACAAGGATCTTAAAAACTTGTTCTCCACCCTCTGTATGGTATCGATGTTAGTGTAGCCCCAAATGGCAGAGCCATAGGTGGCTATAGCCAAAGATTTAGCTTTGTAAACTTTCAAAATGGCCTCCAGGGGGCAAGCTCCCAACCGTTTGGCAAAACCAAGTATAGCTGCGGCCGATCTTGCCACAGAGTTACCTTTTTGTTTATGTGGCGGGCCCCATGTACCTATCGCTAATGAGATGCAAAGTAGGCGTTGCAGTATAAATAAAGCCGATGCCAACACCATTCCACAACATTTTCAACGACCAGCCAGATTGGCGATAAGAACACAAAACATGTGATAAGGCGCGTTAGCTGCAGGAAATTAACACCTGCTCTGACCTGGTGTAAAGTCGGACGACAACTGGCACCAGACAAGGGAGCACAGCCCAGAGCCACACATGAAGAACAACAGATGCCATGGAGCTACTCATCATGTAATGTAATGTAATGTAATTCGGTTTTGTATAGCGCTGGTTGCACTCCATGGAGCATCTTTGCGCTTCTGAGTACGAAAAAGGATCAGATGAAAAGATTCTTATGATGTTTCGGAGATGGAGTGTTATATCAGATTTTTACATTTTGTGTCAGATAACGTATAAATCCAGGTTTTGAGGGTGCTTCTGAAAGAAATTTCTGTGGAAATTTGCAGAAGGGAGGACGGCAGAGAGTTCCAGGCTTTGGATCCCAAAACTGCCAGGGACTTGCCTCCTTTGGTTTTAAGTCTGAACTTAGGGATAGTGAGAAAATTCTCATTTTGAGATCTCAGACATCGTGCAGGGGCATAGTGTTGGAACATGTTTTCAATGTATTTGGGTCCTGTTTTGTTAAATGCCCTAAAGGTAATTAGCAGGATTTTAAACAACACCCTTTTGTGTATTGGCAGCCAATGCAGTATGTTCAGAGCTGTTGAAGCTGAGGTCCTTCTTTTCCAGCCCAACACTAATCTGGCCGCTGCATGTTGTACAATTTGCAGTTTATGGCATACTGTCCTATTTGTTCCCGCATATATACTATTACAGTAGTCAATGCGGGAAGTGATAAGGGCAACCGCCACCGTCTTTCTTGCTGCAAAAGGGATCAGATCGAAAAATTTCCTAAGTCCCTTTATTATGCCGAAGCAGATCCCTGCCACGGCATTTGCTTGTTGTTTAAAGCTCAGAGAAGGGTCAAATTTTATTCCCAGATTACGGACTGCATTTGCTGTATTGGGAGGGACGGTGGCGTCTTCTGGCCACCATAGAGTTGGATTGAAGGAGTTGTTTTTTCCAACAGGTAGGATCTCAGTTTTCCCTGAATTGCATTTAAGATGATTTGTGCTCATCCAGTGGAAAGTAGCCTTCAAACAGTTCTGGAGTCTAGCTTCTGCTTGGCTGGATTCATCCTCCATCACTAGGATGAGTTGTGTATCATCTGCATATGCGATGGTAGCTATGCCGAAGGATGATATGAGGGCAATCAGGGGAGCCATATATACATTGAAAAGTGTCGGACTCAAACACGAGCCCTGTGGCACACCTGAATTCAGTGGGATTTCTGCTGATCTAAATTGGCCCAAGGTAACCACTTGTCGTCTGTTTGTCAAAAAACTCTTTAGCCAGCTCAGTACCTTGCCCGTTATTCCTGCCGCGGTTAGTCGGTCTATCAAGATGGTATGAGACACCGTGTCGAAGGCCGCGGATAGGTCTAAAAGTATGAGGACAGCTTTTTTTCCCTGGTCTAGTGCTGTTCTAAGTGTTTCCACGGAGAAATTTAGAGCCGATTCAGTCGAATGTTTTGCTCTGAAGCCAGCTTGGTTCGGGTGCCAGATGTTATTTGCCTCTAAAAAAGAAGTGAGCTGTTTATTTACTTCCTTTTCTGTAAGTTTACAGAAAGTAGGGAGTAGTGAAATTGGTCGTAGATTGGTAAGAATGGCGGGGTCTGATAATGGCTTTTTCTGTAGGGGTCTCACTGCTGCAACTTTCCATTCTTCAGGGACTACTCCCTGGGAAAGTGAGGAGTTAATGATATTATTAATGATCGGATTTACGATCTCCACCATGGTGTGGAGGACGTAGGGGGGGCAGGGATCAAAGGGAGAACCAGATTTGATTTTAAGAATTTGGCTCTTGGATTCTTCAAGGCTGACTTCCTGAAAGAAAGATAACTGGCTTATTGTGTGATTATTTTTATTCTGTAACTCATTCAGGGAGAGGGGATCTGGGAAGTCTCTGATGATCGTTTGTATTTTCTGGTGGAAATAGTCCGCGATATTATTACATAGGGTTTGCGAGGGGGGAATATCTCTCTGCATGTTCTTTGGATTTATAAAAGAATTAACAATATTAAAGATATCTTTTTGTTTATTATTACTGTTAATTATGGCATCGGTAAAAAAGACCTTTTTGGCTGTTTTTATCATCCCATGGTAGTGTCGGCGGGCTATTTTGTACTTGGTCTGGTCAGTTATATTATATTTTGTGCGCCAGGTCCGTTCCAATGCTCTAACTTTCCTCTGTTCTTCCTTTAGTCTTTGAGAAAACCAAGGGGCAGAGGTTCTATGCTTATTATTACGTCTTACACTTGGTTTTATTTTATCATTTTTCATAGCTAGAGCATCCATCCATTTCCTGAAGGACTGACTGTCCTTCTCAGGGTTCCCAACTACTGATGGTCTAGTTTCAAGTGCCTTGGTTAGAAGACCCGGGTTTTCTATCAGGTTCTTCCAGTGGGGCCCGCCCTGAGGGATGCAAGGCTTCGTCCGTGGTCTATGTTTCATAATTCCTAGGAGTTCGAAAGGGATGTAGCAGTGATCTGACCAGGTTAATTCTTGGGGGGGTTGTACGAGAAGTGTGTCCAAGTTTGAGCAAATGCAGTCAAGGATATGACCTGCATTATGTGTGGGCATGGTAGTAAGTATTTTGAGGCCAAGGACCTTCATTATTTCCGTAAAACCTAGGGTAGTATAATCTGAGCAGGAGTCAAGGTGTATGTTAGTGTCTCCTAAGATTGTAAAATTAGCCGATTTTAGGGCTAGATCTCCTGTAATTTCTCCTATGCTACTCAGAAAATCAATAGGTGTTCCTGGAGGTCGATAAATTAGTATACCTGAGAAGGTGAAAGAGTCGTGAATTCGTAGGGCGAAGCCTATGCTTTCCGCACCTTTGATACCTGGGATAGGAAAGGTCGTGCAGCTCAGAGAGTCTCTATGGACAATTGCTATTCCTCCTCCCCTCTGGAGGGGTCTATCTTGTCTAGTAATACAATACCCCTGCGGAAGAGCAGTTGTCACGTCTGGATTGCTATTTAGAGTTAGCCAGGTTTCTGTCATAAAGAGACAGTCCAGCTCCCTTTCCAGGATTAGGTCAAAAATATGTTGTGCATGCTTAGCCATGGACCTGACATTAACAAGCCCACAAAGTAGGTTTTCCGTTTTGTTGGCCCTTAGGGGGCTCTTTATTGTAGTGTTTCCAAGACTGTTCGTACCCACATTGCAGCACCAAGGTTGTGCCCAGTTTTCCATGTTCCGTGGTGGTATACAGCTGGAGGTTTTGGTCTGTAATCTTAGCAGGGTATCCCTGGAATATTGAAGGAGTCGGCCAGGGGGTATGGCCCTGGGCCCGGGCGAGGCACGGACAGGCGCAGACGGGCTTACCTTTGGCGCACCTTCGGCGCTCCGCTGCGCCCGTTCGCTGCGCTCCGCCGGGAGAATGCGTCATTTCATCCCGTTGGTAACGTGATGTCGGGGAGGGGCCAAGCTATCGTCTGCTCGCCCTATCCAAGATGGCGGGTTCCCAGGCAGCGCCTACTCGGCTGCAATGGGGCTAAAGGAGGCACAGGTAAGGAGGCTCTTACGCTTTGACAATATTCAAGTCTTTCAGAGCGATCCCGCACTCCGCTACACACAGTATCGTTTGGCAATTTAAAAAGCAATGCGATAACAATCAGTGCTCAAATCAAAATATAACAGTTTTTTTTAAAAAAGCTCCGTCCCGGCTTCCGCCTCAGGACTCTCTCAATACATCCACACTCACTCGTAATCATGCAGCCTGGAGCCCCAATAGGGCAACAACACCCACCGCCACCACACCCAGGTCCGTCAGACACGACTGCATGACTTACTGTGGCAACCTGGGCTAGCCATGTACATGAGCCATCAACGGCATGGCACCTCAGCCACACAATAGCAAAATGTGGGGAGAGGTGGGAACCAGGCATGTGCGACAGAGGAAAGTGACCCATGAATGAGAAGGTACACAATGCCAAGTGTGGCGTAGATGGGCTGGACAGACTGAAGTATGCAGACCACAGACATATCCATGTCCACATGCACTGCTGTTGTATGGAGTATAGTGGACAGTGGACGCAACCATGTCACCCCAGCCAGTGGGGAAGATCCCGGAAATGTAGCTTGTGATGTTCCCCCCTGTAAGCGTCAGTGGAGTGGGCAGGCCCAGCGTACGCCAGGCCAGCGTAGGGGTGTGAATAAAATGCACTTATCTCTGGGCGTGGTTCTCTTCCGGAATGCCCAACGTCTCTGCCAGGGCTGCGTCCCCCAGCCCGCCACAAGGCCATCGCTGTGAGCGGTGTTGCTTGCGATCCTGTGTGCCTGCTGCACCCCGGCCAGCTTGTTCCCGAACCCGTCTTGCCCACACCTGCGCACCCAGGCCTCACTGCTCACCTGCCACAGGCGTGTGTCAAGGAGGGCCCACCACGTGCCGGCGCAAGCCCCAAGCCAGAGGCCTGCAAGCTTAGCAGCCTCCTCAGACCATCACGGCCTCTGCGACACAGGCCCGCAGTACTCCTTTCTTGTTGACATACTCCACCGGCCTACACAGCTGCCAAGTTGGTCACACATTTGGAACTGAGTCTTGATTTGTGTATGGCAGAGTTCTTATCATTGAACGCATGGAGAGAAGTAAGAGGAAGATGTGGTGCAGTCTGGAGGCAAAAAAGGATCCTTGTTACGGAGGTGATCGAACACTGCCAACAACTGCTCTGGTGTCACTAACTCTGTGCATCGCGAGCTAACGACACGTGGCTGTGGGCCCCTGCTGACTGCTGCCTCGGGCCTACACTTGTTTGTTTCCAGTCCAGGGAGGCCCTGGCTTGGCAGTTGGGCTGGACTGTTCCCATGAGGCACAGGGTCAAGACTGATTTTCATATGGCTGGGTTCAAACTGGAACGGCATGGTGAGCAAAAAAACAATGGATTTAGGCCCAGATCTCTGTACTGGGATGAATGTATGACATTGTTCTGCATTCTGTCCATCAACTGTTGTTTTTGCATTTGATACCCTGCTCAGCACTCCAGGTGCCACTAACTCAGTGCACCAAGACTCATGGACCATTTCTGAATGAGTTGTGTGCCGTGTTGACCTCATGCAGCAATGTCACCTCAGGCAGTGTGGGAGACCTGGGACGATGATGAGGAAGATGATGCATGTGTAACACACCCCACTGCAGCTGCATCAGGAATAACCCGAAGGGACCCAATCCTAGACATTTTCTTCACATGAGCACGCTCAGCTCTAGTGCCCCAACCTCAGTGCACTGCAACTCATGGACACTTCTGTTTGCAGATTGGGGGTCCTCTTTACTTGCTCCGGGTACCACCATGATGCTCCGCAGTTGTCTAATGCTGGTGTTTTCTATTTTCGTTTTAATGGTGTTCACTGTTCAAGTTGTTGCCAGCACCAACCACTCCGTGCAGGCTGGCTTACACTCACCCCACACCCATCCAGCACAGGTGTCACTGTACATGTGACCCAGCCAATAAAGGGGCCGGGTGTACGTGCCCATAGCCAGTCCCACAAACTATCTGCGTGTGTCCGTGTGGTCATGATGTATACATGAGGACCCCGGGGCCTACAACATTACATTGTGCTGTGTACAGCAGACGCAACCATGTCACCGCTGGCAGCAGGTAAGACCTTGGACATGTAGCTTTGTTGTCACCCACTCAATACATAAGAGGAGTGGACTGGGCCGTCATACAGAGGTCCAGCGTGGGGGTGTGAATGATGATTCCGGGGCTCTGGGCTTGGTTCATTGCAGGAAATGTGCACATGCATGTGTATATGTCGCGGTGGGGGTCTCCTTTGTGGGGTGTAGGTGGTCCCTGATGGGACTTGAACACCTACGTATGGGATCTACTTTGGCATCCATGAGCTCTGACCCCACCCGCACCTGTTCGGCCACCTCCTTTTGGCATTCTGACACCTGGCATTGGAATGCGATGTGTGCCTAGGTGAAGTGTTGGGAGCCAACCGTGGTGGCGGGTGCTTCCTGGTGTGTGGTCTGTGCAGGGGCTGGGGTCTCCTCTGTGTAGCTTGACTGCCCTGCTCCTGGGGGTGGGTTGCCTAAGATGTCCATGAGCTGTTGTAGGGCGTCGGTGTCGGAGGTGTGGTGGTCCGCTCCAGCATCACTGATGAGTTGTCTGGTCTGCTCTGCTGGAGGTGTTGTTTGTCCCTCTGCAATGTGAAGGGGAGATGCATGTTGACATTGTGTTGACATGTGGCCAGAACCTACTAACCTCCTGAGGCGAAAAGCCGGGAGATAGCCGCTAATTGTTTTTAAATAATTTGTGTGTCACTTTTGGATAATTTGCTGATTTTATAGCACTGACTCACCCAGGCTTCACAGGACTCGGTCCTAAAAGCACACCGCACAGCTGCCCCTGCGCTGTCAGCGGACTCCCAAACAACCACGGCGCCATTGCCGGCGTGCTGATAGGCCACGTCCCCTTGGAGGCCACGCCCCCTTTCCGAGCAGGTATATAACGCTGAATAATAGCGTCGCCTGCCAGAACCTACTAACCTCCTGAGGCGAAAAGCCGGGAGATAGCCGCTAATTGTTTTTAAATAATTTGTGTGTCACTTTTGGATAATTTGCTGATTTTATAGCACTGACTCACCCAGGCTTCACTGGACTCGGTCCTAAAAGCACACCGCACAGCTGCCCCTGCGCTGTCAGCGGACTCCCAAACAACCACGGCGCCATTGCCGGTGTGCTGATAGGCCACGCCCCCTTGGAGGCCACGCCCCTTTCCTCCCTCCCCATAAAAGTATGTGTCTTTACCGTACGCGCAGCGGACGGGCGCAGCGGGCGCGCCGTTTGCGCGCCGAAGGCGCGCCTAAGGCAAGCCCGTCTTCGCCCGTCATCGCCAAGTCATCGCCTCTCGCCAGCCCCCCTGCTCAAAAAACTCGGACGGCATACTAGTATGAGAAAAATCATCTCCTTGCACTTAACCCACGCCTACGCTGTGACAAGCTAGAGGGCTGCATTGGACAGACTGCTCTTCAGTGTAATTCCTGTAACTTAATTATATCTGAACCGAGACTACCCCGACACAGAGCCACCAGAAGGAACCACTCCTCACTCACAATCTCTCAGCTTAATGTCAGGTCCCTGGTAAAACACCATTCTGAGGTATATACGCTATTGACAGACGAGAACCCAGACATACTGTTCTTGAGTGAAACCTGGCTCAAGGATGAACTAACTAGCATCCCTAATCTTACGCTACCGGATGGATTCTCTATGACCTCCATTAATAGAGACTCTAGGGGTGGCGGCATTGCCGCCATCTATAGAACATCATACACTTGTTCATTTGTAAAGGAAGATATTACGGGCTGTGAGTGCGCTCGTGTTAAAATCACCACTAGCCCTCATTTTTCCCTCTCTGGCCTTTTTATCTATAGACCCCCGGGGCCCACCTCTAAATTCATAGAGGAATTCCTAGAGATAGCCCATGCTCTGGTTGCAAGCTCCGCTAATTTCACGATCTTGGGGGACTTAAACCTCCATTTCGACTCGGATCCGACCATCAGTAATCTCCTAGCGGACCTGACAGCCTTGCAGCTGACCCCTCTTATAAAATCCCCTACTCACTCTGCTGGTCACCTACTCGACCCGGTTTTCACTAATATTCCGGAAGCCAGAGCAGATCCTCCTAAACCCATGGGATGGACTGACCACTTCCTTGTCACATTTGTGATATCGGCCGCTATCCAATCCAACAGGGCGTCGCCCGCCTCCTGTCTTAAACGGCCCTGGCACAAACTCCAGAATTTGGATTTTCCTGCCAGTTTAGGAGAACCCAACTTTGAAATCACAAATGACATTAACACGTCATATGCCGCCTTTCAGGATTGGATCACCAAAGGACTCGACACTATCATACCAGCCAAATGGACTAGAGGACGGAGCACCCACTCTAACCCATGGTATGACGAGAACTTGAAAATTCTTAGAAGGGAATGCAAAAGAGGGGAACGTTATTGGAGGAAAGACTATAGGGACAAGGACAAAGCTTATCATTTGGCCACACTCAAGTTATATCATAAAGCTATACGCACTGCTCGCGCATCCTTCTATGCCAAGGAAATTGACTCCAGCACCAACCCCACGAAAACAATTTTTAAACTGGTCCAAAAACTACAAAACAGCGGCAACCTTGCCTCGTGTATTTCCTCCACTCAGCAGTGCGAGGACCTCGCCACTTTCTTTACAGAAAAGGTGAGGAAGATTTACAACACCTTCTCACATATCCCTTCTGACCGCACTAGCTCCCCCAATTTCTCATTCAAAGGTTCCAGGCTCACCTATCTGCCAGCTATCACTCTTGAGGACCTAGTTAAATTCTGCAGAAAGGTGAAAACCGGTGCCCCTTCAGATCCCATGAGACCAGCCCATTTTCTAGGAGCTCTGAACTTCTTTCTTCCCTCTTTGGCCACGCTCCTTAATCTCTCCTTTTCATCGGCCACAGTACCCATATGTTGGAAACAGGCCTGGGTCACTCCCATTATTAAAAAACCCAATCTAGACCCCACAAAGCCGGAGAACTACAGGCCCGTCTCACTGCTCCCTTCGGTGTCCAAATTAGCAGAAGCCCATGTGAACACCGTACTCTCTGACCATATGGCCAAAAATAACATCTTGGACCCCTCCCAACACGGGTTTAGGCCTGGACATAGTACAGAGTCCGCCCTTCTTTCCACCACTGAACACCTCCGGAGGATTATGGACACCGGTCAGAGTGCTGCGCTGATATTGCTCGATCTCAGCGCAGCCTTTGACACGGTCTCCCATAATATCCTACTGAGCCGCCTGGAAAGCATTGGGATTAGTGATCTGGCACTTGAATGGTTCCGATCGTTCCTCACGAGCAGATACTTTCGCGTGTCAGCCCCCCATTTATCTCCCAATCACATGCTATCGGCCAAGGAGTCCCGCAGGGCTCGGCCCTCAGTCCATCCCTTTTTAATTTGTATATGCAGCCTCTTGCGGCAGTGGCCAAAGAATGGGATCTCACGCTGGTGTCGTACGCCGACGACACACAGCTGGTAATCACTCTCACTGAGGTGCCCTCTACCTCTGACACAAGATTTAGGGATGGGTTGGCCGCAGTCGCCAACTGGATGACTGCAAACTGCCTACAACTGAATGCAGGGAAAACCGAGGTGCTACTTCTGGGCAAGAACACCAGTTGCTGGAATGATCACTGGTGGCTCCCCTCGCTGGGCCCCACTCCCCCTCCCAAATCTCTGGTTAAAAACCTAGGAGTATGGCTGGATTCCGCGCTGAACTACCAAACTCAGACCAAAAAAGTAGAAGCTACATGCATTGGGCTGCTGAGAAGCCTCAACCCCGTTCTAGGCTTCTTTGACCCCAAAATACGGCAGCTCATTGTCCAATCCACCATCCTTGCCCGGTTGGATTATGCGAGCGTCCTATTATTAGGCGCTAACAAAGCCGAGACAACCAGGTTTCAGCTAATTCAGAACTCAGCGGCCAGGGCAATTGTAGGCCTTCCCAGAAGGTGCTCTGCTAGAGCCACCATTCAGAGACTCCACTGGCTTCCTGTGGAAGCCCGCATTCAATTTAAGGCCCTTACCATTGCTTTCAAAATCCTTAAAACTGATGGCCCCGAACTCCTCCGATCGCTGCTAACACCTTACACCCCCCAACGCAATCTTCGTTCCATGGGTCAACACTTAGTAGTGGTCCCCCGCACGAAGCTCTGCCGTATCGGGGGTCGCTCCTTCAGACTATTGGGAGCAAAACTATGGAACTCCCTGCCCCTCCACATCCGCCGCCTCGACATTCTGTCCGCTTTTCGCAAAGCGATAAAAACTCACCTCTTCCCACTTTTGTAGCCTCTACTCTCCCTACCCTCCCCCCAGTAGGTTGTGCTATGGTTCTTAGCGCCGGGACGCCCCGTTGCTGGGGCAGTTGTCGCGCTCAACAAACCTATAACATAACATAACATGTATGTTGGCGCATTGTTCTTGTTTACATGCAGACTGTATGACAATGTACATTGTGACTGTTTGGGAGGTGCTGAAATTTGAGGCGGGACAGTGGACATTTGGGCTACATGATGGATGTGAGCTTGAACACGTACATTTCAATCTCACAATTTCCTGCTATGTTAGATGTGATTGGTCTGTTTCTGTGCATGGGCGGACCCAGTTGTGTCCTCTCTTCTGCAGTGTCGGTGTTGCACTTTGTACCACATTGTCTTGGGATGTGCTGTGATTGCTATGTGTGTGTGCTGCAGTGTGCCACGGGAATCAGGGACATGATCATTGGTCATTGTGGGTGTGCAGTGTGCTACACATCGTTGTGCATGTGTGCCATTGTGCCCATCTCCCCCCGTCCCCCCAGTCCCTGGTCGTTGCTCACCCTGTTGATGTTGTGTCAGGTCCTATCGTACTGTGTCCGTACTCCCGACTACTTGCACCGTCTCCACACTGATGACTGTGGCATCCGTTTGCTCCAGCTCCTCCTGTGGCACGGGACTCCCACCTCCTGTCGCCATTGCTGCCTTCCTGTTGGCAGCGGGTTTGTGCTTGGTTTGGCTTTTCACATCGTACCAGCGCCTCTTGGCCTCCTCCATTGTCCTCCTCGACACTCCGACTGCATTCATATTTGTCAAATTAGCGTTCTGTTGATGGTAATGTTCTGTCACCTCCGTGACACTGATCTGGTTTTCCGGTGGACTGCACCACGTCTTCCTCTTCCTCTTCGCCTTGCCCTTCCCCGACCCCGAGGTTCCTTGCTGGTGGTCTGTGGGGCTTGTGGGCTTCGCATTGGCCTCTGCACTCGGTCCGGGTGCATCCATGGTGCTACGCAGTTTCCTTTTTTCTCCCTTTTTTTTGTTGCTTTTATAGTGCATTTTCCCGCATGACGCATGGGATTTGCAGGCCTGTGGCTGGTTTTCGCAGATTTTTGTATCGCAATTGGCATCATCGCTATTATTTTCGCATTTGTGTTTTGCGTTTCTGCCGCATCGCGTTGATTTTAGCGCGATCATTTGATGCGTTATCGTGGGACTATCGCATGGTGCCGCCGGCTTCTGAATACCACGTTAACACGGAGTTATTTTCCAGCGATAGACTGCGATGTGAAGGGTTGCGTTAAGCTACTTTTGCTGTAGTTATCACACGTTCTTGGGAATATCCCCCTTTGTGTCCTCCCTCTGCTAGATGGTTCAATAGGGCAATTGTGTCTGTCACACATGCCTCTCGTGTCTTTGATGCCACTAGTATGTCATCAATATATTGAACCAAAACCAAATTTCCTGGCATGACTAAAGTCTCCAGATGCTTTTTTCAAGATCTGGTTGAAGATTGAGGGACTATCTGTGTACTCTTGAGGAACTCGGCACAATGCAAGACATGGTCTCCTAACCGGAATGCAAAAAAAATCTGGCTTTCCGGATGTAATGGAATTGAGAAAAAGGCTTGGCACATATCAATAACTGTGTACCATTCAGCATCACAGGGAATCTGATAGAGTATCACTGCTGGATTTGGTACTACTGTGCAACAGGGTACTACGATTTTATTGATTTTACGTAAATCCTGCACTATCCTGTATTTCCCACTGGGCTTTTTGATACCTACGATGGGCGAATTACAAGGACTGCTCATTATTTCTTTTAGATTTCCTTGTTCAATCATCTGGTCAATCACAGGAGCAGCTCCTGCAATTACTTTTGGGCTCATTTTATACTGAGGTGTGTTTGGGTATACAGCACCATCCTTCACTGCGATCTGAATTGGATCTACGTTTGTCATTAGGCCAAGTTATTTTCCTGAAAAACCCCACACATGTGAACTCACTGCACTTTTTAATTCTTCAGACAAATTCTCTTCTGTAAAACGTGAAAACAACTCATCCACCTCTGTTCCTTGCTTCGCTAACATCATTTTAAATTCGACATCCTCATCCGGGCCCCGATTCACAGAACTAATTTAAGACAAAATCCTAAACTTACTACTTTTGGTATTCACAGAAGGCGTTTAGTAGTAGTAAAGTTAGGATTTTGTCTTAAGTCTGTCTTAAGTCTGTCCTAAGTTTGTCTTAAGGCTGTCTTAAGTCTGTCCTGAGTCTGTCTTAAGACTGTCTTAAGTCTGTCTTAAGTCTGTCCTAAGTTTGTCTTAAGTTTGTCTTTGGTATTTCAGTCACTCCCCTTATATACGAAATTTCCCTAATATAACACCTACAGCCCTCCGTAGCTTTTAGGTATTATTACAACAAAGTACTTCTGCAGTCTGATTTCTTTACCTCACTCTTCTTCTGCCCATTTCAGGCTAAATTCCATTCCTGGGATTTCTCAGGTATCTCCGTACTTGAACTTACAGACAACATATAACAGAACACTCACTTTTCATGTTACGAACATATAATCAATAATCAATAATCATTACCAAACTAATCAATAATTAAACCATCCTCTGCTACCAAGAAACTGATCCAGCGCGAGGTCAATACCTGATCAGGGATCAATACTCAATTCATACAATTACAACTGCCCATACACATTCACCCAAAATCCCTGATGCGCTGAGGTCAATTTATTCATGCTCAATACTTCTCTTTTTGTAAACCAAGTATAACGTCATTAGAATGCCTACTAAGTTAATTAATCAACTTTCCTTCCACTTGGTCATGGACCAATTAGTTGAATAGTTGATGATAATGATTATACTATCTAACTTAACCCTTCAGTTAGCTAAATAACCACAGACACTCGGTGAAGTTTATGAAGCTTTATCTTAATTATTAACGTAATGCTCATTGCATACAGTCACAGATGCAAATAATGAAACTCACAAAGGGAGAGATAACATCAGCAAATTTCAAATGAATACAAGCTCATCTCTTAAACAATTACATTATGCATGAAAGAGTGGATAGATTAAGAGACAAAAGTTTCAGCAAAAATATATGCGAAATATAATACACCTAACGGAGGGAATA
Source organism: Triturus cristatus (assembly GCF_964204655.1). Lineage (NCBI taxonomy): Eukaryota > Metazoa > Chordata > Amphibia > Caudata > Salamandridae > Triturus > Triturus cristatus. The sequence goes on along the minus strand of NC_140584.1, from coordinate 107,496,501 downwards.
GATGAAGAGACAATAGTTTCATCTGAAAAAATAATACGTTCAATGTATTTATAACGGAGTAGATAGGTGAAAAGACAAAGGTTTCAGAAACAAAATACATTTGCAAATAAATTTGGCATGTATAAGTCAGTGACAAAATACAAACTGAACGGTCTGTGAGAAAACCACCCCATCGGCCTAGGAGATGATGAGGGTTCCCCAAAATAGGATCAGGGAACAAAGATTTCAGGTCCCAAGTAGGACAGAAATAGAATACAGCTAGGCCTCTCTGCAAACAGACGATCAGCGACGCATTCACTCGTCTTCTCTTCCTCCTCGCAAGTCTAAACCATACCCCAAAAGGCACCCCAATTATACCCTAAAACTTTCATGTAGGTCCCACATAAATTGAAACATTGCTAAAATCTAAACCAATGATTGGTGGGCTTTGTGGGTGGCTCTGTCACACCATGGTGACTTCACGTACAATTTAGTCACTTTATTGTTCAGCATCCTTTCTCACAGTTAAGTTTTTAACACGTGCTCACGTTTTCTTTTATAAGTTACATTTGATGACATTTATTCATAAAGTTTTCAACGTCCGCGGACTAAGACTCAGGTCCAACAGTCGATTCTGTCACTTGGCAGATGAACGTCATTTTTTACCTTCAGCTCGGGAATCTTTTCTGCTCTGCACAGTGTGTCTGTCTTGCCTCTGTCTTTTCAGATACACTCTTCAATTCACCCTTCCCTCTTTGGACAATTTTAGACAAGATGGAGTTTCTTCCAGCTCACTATAGCAAATGAAAACAAACAATTTATTAATTTTATGACAATATAGTTTTCACTGTGTACCCCCCTCCTTGCACTATTCTTTATTAGAGTTACTTAGCATAAGCTTTAAGCAGAAAGCGGAATTACTGCTTTGTTTAAAATAAAAATGCAACATGCAACTACAAAATGCACAGTCATTCATTTTTTCCGTTTTCTTCCAGAGCATACTGCAAATACGTGTTAGTTCTTTATTATATTATTTCATATTCGTGCATACATGCGCAAAGCTATTTTCCACATTTTTGTGTAAGGTGCATGTTCGTTTTATTTACTACTTACTGTTAGTACGTATTATGGGGGTATTCATTCAAGCAGGTTTCTCTTCTAGAACCCCTGCTCCATCACATTCAAGGGCATTCTAACAGTTAGGCTGCTAACTACACCCATCAGGGAGTACAGGGCACATTGGAACAACTGGATAATGGGGCAAGATCAATGTAGACTTTGTAAAGACCACTTTGAATTAGTTGCCGGTATCGTATGTTGCTGCGCATGCTTATCACAACAGAGACGCAGGTATCTGAGGCCTATCTTTATGCAATATGATATAGGATCATGTAAGGAAGCCCTATTACTCATATACATCTGCTACTCCAAAAGTCCTAGCACAGTTTGGCAAATTTTTCGCGGAAGCGGGCAGACAACTGCAAGAGTCTGGATCAACAACAAGGCCCTCTCTCCAGGGGGAACTGACAATCCTATACACACTCAATGAAGTCCCCCCTGGCCCACACGTCAGAACCCAACAGACCTCATGACTTGGAACTGGTACTCACATAAGCCTGCACACTCGAACAAGCTTGCACATGACGCTATGCCACCCATTCAAACACTCAGGCACCAACTTTTTTCAAACATGCGCAAACTTGCACAGACGTTAAATTTTGTCCGATTTTGACACATTTATGTGTTTAAAATTTCTGCTTGTGTCAGCCATTCTAATGGCGGCCGCGTATGCGCATTTGGGAGGAAGTCGTCGGTGAGAGAAGGAAGAGGGAGCCCCGGGACGCCGCAGCTCAGGTAAGTTATTTAAATTACTTAAACCTTGGTTTTTTTTAAAGTTTAGGATCATTCTTAATGTATTTTAAAAGCGGGCGGAGGGAGGCGGGTGGCGCGTAGTGGGGCTATGCAGAGTGTGCGGGGGTGCGTAGATTTGCCCCCACTCTGTGATGCTCCGCGTAGCCCCACTATGCCCTCTATGCCCAGGGTTAACCTGGAGGCCATCTTTCTCAAAATAGATATATATTATTCAACGTTCTCCCCTTTCCTTTGCATATGCCAAACAAAATGGTATCTCTCCAAAACTGTTGAGTGTTTAGGTAAGTAATGCAAATCAAGTTTCTTTATAATGCAAATCAAGTTTCTTTATACACACTTCAAATTCATTCAAACCATCCGCTTGGTCAGTTGTTAATTCTTGTAAAAATCAATGAGAGAGCTAGGGAGGCATGGGGTGCGTCCGTATCCCCTGTGGTATAGGTCAGTTCTATCAAAGCTGGACGAACCCGAAGGTGTTGGTACAATCACTGAGAAGCAGTGATAGGGAACCCACTAGGTTAGTTAAAAGGCCCCTCACACACCAACCTGGTTGATGTCATGCTTCATCATAGGGGCCCCAACCGGGTGGCCGAGTGCCTCCCGGTTGTGCTGCGACGCCTGACTACAGCGGAGCTGGTGTGGTGCAGAAGTGTGATGTCGTGAAGGCTTAAAAATATCTCTGAGAGTCCTTGCCGAGGTAAATTTATTATTGGCGGCTCAGGATATATTAAAATAAAACTATGTGGTGCAACTACGAAAGAGATTCGTTTCTAATAGTTGTATGTGTGGTAGGTCTACATGTTTCAGCCCACTTAGGAGTGTCAGGGGCTTTCGTCAGGACCAGTGAGTGAAGTGAGTGGCAAAGTGAGGAGTGCCACGTGATTAGTGAAAAATAAAAAGGATTTAATTACCTACACACTCTCTAAGGTGTGTGGAAAAGGTGTCTGCACACTGGCGGACACCGCAGCGAAAAAAACCTGTGGGAGAAAAGAACATAGCACAAAGACATATAAAGCATCAACATTTTGTGCTGAGTATCGCCGCAACTATAAAATGCAATCTTACGTGCTGTGATGTATCCAACACTTGTAGTCGGTAGTGCCTGTGGCCACACACATACTATACTGGTGTGGCATGCTGCTTTAATCTCACACTGATCAAAAATAACAAATGAGAGGACGCTGAGTGTCCTGTGAGCTCTATCGTTAAATAAGTGAACAGCAATACCGGCAACAAGACAGGCAGGAAGGGTGGTGAACTATTTACATGGGGTGCCTGGTGGAGGCAGTGGGCACCTTGAAGGGTGGTGCTGTGTGGCCACCGAGTGGTCAGACTTAATCGTAAATACCCAGTACGCACTCCTTTGGATAGGTTATCCAGGTGACAGTGTGCAATACATATGAGGTGCTGGGTACACAGAGGGGAATTACCCCTATGTGATGCGCTGAGGTAACGGGGGGGGGGAAGACAAACAGAAGGAATTAAAAAAGGAATTACACTATGGCTGAGTGTTGGTCGCTGCTCAGGAAAGGGGAGGAGTGCGCTCCTTAAATCACAAATTCTGTGGGTAGGAAGGAACAAATCAGGCATGAAGATCGGGACATCATCGGCAGATGTAGACCGACAGGGAAACAGCGCGCGTCACCTTACTTGGTCAAGTAGCAGCACCCGTATACCACCTACTCAGGGCTCCCGGATCCCGGATGATGGTGTGTCCGAGGCGGAGGTGGAATAAGTAGTGGTAGGGGGCCATGGATTACGTGCTGGGCGTCCAGTAGGCGCTGCTGTGGCTAAGAGGTCTGTGCATGTGCGAGGCAGGGCTGCGAATTGTGCGCGCATGCGTGGGGCACGACTGAGCGTAGAGGTAGCTACTCCAGGGCGCATGCGCAGAGGAGCAGAGAAGCAGCGAATTGGAGGGCGCGAGCAGTGATAGCTTGAACGGGGTCAGGCATGTGGGTACTGGATGCCAAATCTAAAATATCGGTACCTGAAGTAAGCCTTGTGTGAGAAAGGCGTGGACCGAAAACAGGGGTGCAGATGTGGTGCTGGCATCTGGCTAATAAAGATGAACAGTTGGGGTCGCCTCACGAAGGTACGGGGGCTACGGGGTCTGCCAGGAGAGTGGGAGAGTACAGTGCTGGCATAGGAGGCTACAGGAGGACGAATGAAGGGGTGGGATTAGGTTCTCCTGAGGCTATTCCATGGGATATTGTCGTTGAGTCCAGTGGTATGGCTGGACAGACGATATATCCAACGTTGCTCTTGTTCCAGAAGGCGACTCTGGATATTAGGGAGGTTGTGGTCCAGGGCCTCTACCACAACCCATCTCATGTCATTGGTCGTGTGGCCTTTTTCCAAAAAATGGGTAGTCATTTTAGTTGTATTTTTCTTACATCGTATTGTACTACGATGTTCACAGATCCTTGTTTTTATTTTCCGAGTGGTCATGCCTATGTAGATGAGGTTGCAAGGGCAGGTGATCCGGTACACAACATTTTCCGAGTTGCAATTCGTATGTTTGCGGAGTTCCCAAGTTTTTCCCGGTTCAAGATTCAGTTGTTTGGTCGTCTCAATGATGTGACAGACACTGCAATTGCCGCATGGGAAGTGCCCTTTGACGTTGGGGAGGCCCCATGCGTTGAGGACCGTGTTGGTGGGTTTGGGGAAGCAGATCGGTCTGGTGGATACGATGGTGTCCTTGATGGTGCGGGCTCTTTTGTTGGCCAAGAGGGGAGGTTCCCAGTTGAGTTTTCCTGTGTTCAAGATACTCCAGTTTTTTTTAATGATACGAGCAACTTTGTTGGTCACTGTGTTAAAGGTGGTCACACATGTGAGTGGCGGACTGGTAGGTGCCTTAATGTAGTTCTCAAGAAGGCCCTCGCGATTTTGGTTTTTGGCCCTCTTGTTAGCTGTCTTGGTTATCTTGCGAGGATAACCACGTTGGTGCAGCTTTTGGCAAAGGTCAGTTGCCTGTGCCTTGTAATCCTTGGTGTCACTGCAATTCCTGCGGAGGCGAAGGAATTGGCCATATGGAAGGTTCTCACGGAGGGCTCGGGGATGGAAACTCGAAAAATGTAATAGGGAATTGCGAGCTGTAGGTTTGAAGTGAGTCTTACTCACAAGGCCTCCTGATTCTGCTTTTATGTCAAGGTCTAGAAAGGTGGTCTGATGCCTGTCTGAGCTGTGTGTGAACCTAAGATTAGGGTCGCACGTGTTGATCCATTCGCAGAAAGAGGCCAAGGATTCTTCTGATCCTTCCCAGATCAGGAGGATATCATCAATGTACCGCTTGTAGAATTTTATTTGGGGGATACGTGATGAGTTGATGTCGAGGAGATGTTGGGTCTCAAAGTGGAAGACATACAGGCCCGCTACGCTAGGGGCAAAAACGCTGCCCATTGAAGTGCCGTACTTCTGGAGATATAGCTTGCCTTCATATTCAAAGTAGTTCTCTTTGATCGCTAGTGTTGCGCATTTGAGTACAAAGGAAGGTGGGGTGCGATGTTGCCAGTCGGTGTTGTTGAGAGCCTGTTCTAATACTTTGAGGGTGTCGTCTTGAGGGAGGCTAGTATATAAGCTCTCTACATCAAGTGACACCAAGAAGGAAGTGTTAGGGTCATAGCGTATGTCCGCTAGAAGACCTAGAAGGTCTTTGGTATCCTTAAGGTACGTGCTGGTAGATTGAACCAATGGTTGCAAGAAATGATCACAAAAACGTGAGAGGGGTTCTAAAAGAGACCCGATGCCGGAGACGATGGGACGTCCCGGAGGAGGGGTTTTGTTCTTATGGATCTTAGGAACAGTGTAAAAATATGGTATTTTGCCTTGTGTGGTTGTGAGAAATTTGGCCTCGTTCTTGGATATCTGGCCAGAGTCTTCCGCATCATCCACTAAGGATTGTATGCGAATCTTGAGGGAGGGGGTGGGATCATTTGTGAGCAACTCATAATTTTTGGTGTCGTTAAGTAGGCGCTCACACTCACGGTGATAGTCCTCTTTATTGAGTATTACCGTACCTCCCCCTTTGTCCGCTGGTTTAATAATGATCTCTGGATTCTGCTTCAATGATTGTAGGGCCATGCGTTCCGCCTTGCTGGTGTTTTGGAACACGTGGGGTTCTTTGAGGGCTTCGATTTCTTTGAACACAGTCTGTTCGTATACCAAGATCTCGGGTGGTATGGAGCATGGTGGAGGTATGAATGTTGATTTGGTTCTTAGGGTCGTGTCCCCTTGGTCTCCAGGATCATTGAGTGCGGGTGCATTCTCAAAGAAAGCCTTGATTTTAAGTTTGCGAAAGAATTCCGCTAGTTCGCAGTGCAGCTTGAATTTGTCAAGTTTTGTTGTAGGGGCATAGCCAAGTCCTTTTTCTAGGATGGCCACTTCAGTGGGTGTTAGGACATGTTTTGAGAGGTTAGATACAAGGCTTAGCGTGTGCTCGGGCCTGGTTGTAGGTCTCTGGTTTGGCTCCTTGTCTGAGCACCCTGCTGTGGATTGTCTTGCCAGTGTACCGTATTCCCTCTGCGTCTCCTTCCGCGACCTCGTCGGCCTCTTGCTAAAAAAGGCTGTGGTTGGTTCTGATTCATATATGGTGGGGGCGGGCCGAATGGTGGGTTCCAACCGTATCCAAATTGTGGATGTACGGGGGGGTAGAGGGGTGGGTATAGCATGTTTGGTCCCTGGGGTCCATGAGACCAGGGTAGTTGCCAACCCGATTGTCCACCTCTGCCTTGTTGGCGTCTGCGGTAGCTGTTGTTGCTAGAGCCACTGCTTACTGATGAGTCTTCATCCGATGAGGTACCTGACGTGTCAGCGCGGTGGGGTGGTTGGTAGTCAGCTTCGGCGTAAGGGTAAGTCTTTGCGTAGGAGAATCTTTTCAGATCTTTTTGGAATTTGGTGATCTTACTTTGGGTAAGGCCCTCTTTGTATTCATTGATTTCTCTGTTTGTTTCTTCCAATTTTTTCTTGAATGAGGAGAGTGTGGCTTTAAAATGGGTTTCTGTGGCTTGTATTTCGATTAGGAAGGCGTCGGAGAGGCGTTTGGATGTCTGGATGATGAGGATCATCCAGTCACGGGTACATCTCCATGCTATCTGTGCCCAGTCTTTTCGAAAGGTTGGATCTTCGAGAAAGATGCGTGGGGCATTGGTGACGATTAAGCCCCTTGGTGCGGTATTGTTCCTTAGGTATTCGGTCAGAATTACTCCATGGAGTATGGTTCTTATTCGGTTGCGTTTTCTTTCGTTGAGGTTATCCCAGTCTGCTGTTTGTGCAATAGAGGATGCCAGGTTGAAATCTGCCAAAAGGGGGGGTTGTCAAGTATATTATTGACATCATCCAGTGTAAACCCTAGGCCCGGGTTCTCAGCCATAGTGAAAAAACCGGAAGAAAAAAAGGGGGGGGGAAGAGCGTCGTAACTAGAGGATGCTCTCACAGCTGTGCGCTGCGAATTAATGTAAAAATCAATGAGAGAGCTAGGGAGGCATGGGGTGCGTCCGTATCCCCTGTGGTATAGGTCAGTTCTATCAAAGCTGGACGAACCCGAAGGTGTTGGTACAATCACTGAGAAGCAGTGATAGGGAACCCACTAGGTTAGTTAAAAGGCCCCTCACACACCAACCTGGTTGATGTCATGCTTCATCATAGGGGCCCCAACCGGGTGGCCGAGTGCCTCCCGGTTGTGCTGCGATGCCTGACTACAGCGGAGCTGGTGTGGTGCAGAAGTGTGATGTCGTGAAGGCTGAAAAATATCTCTGAGAGTCCTTGCCGAGGTAAATTTATTATTGGCGGCTCAGGATATATTAAAATAAAACTATGTGGTGCAACTACGAAAGAGATTAGTTTCTAATAGTTGTATGTGTGGTAGGTCTACATGTTTCAGCCCACTTAGGAGTGTCAGGGGCTTTCGTCAGGACCAGTGAGTGAAGTGAGTGGCAAAGTGAGGAGTGCCACGTGATTAGTGAAAAATAAAAAGGATTTAATTACCTACACACTCTCTAAGGTGTGTGGAAAAGGTGTCTGCACACTGGCGGACACCGCAGCGAAAAAAACCTGTGGGAGAAAAGAACATAGCACAAAGACATATAAAGCATCAACATTTTGTGCTGAGTATCGCCGCAACTATAAAATGCAATCTTACGTGCTGTGATGTATCCAACACTTGTAGTCGGTAGTGCCTGTGGCCACACACATACTATACTGGTGTGGCATGCTGCTTTAATCTCACACTGATCAAAAATAACAAATGAGAGGACGCTGAGTGTCCTGTGAGCTCTATCGTTAAATAAGTGAACAGCAAGACCGGCAACAAGACAGGCAGGAAGGGTGGTGAACTATTTACATGGGGTGCCTGGTGGAGGCAGTGGGCACCTTGAAGGGTGGTGCTGTGTGGCCACCGAGTGGTCAGACTTAATCGTTAATACCCAGTACGCATTCCTTTGGATAGGTTATCCAGGTGACAGTGTGCAATACATATGAGGTGCTGGGTACACAGAGGGGAATTACCCCTATGTGACGCGCTGAGGTAACGGGGGGGGGGAAGACAAACAGAAGGAATTAAAAAAGGAATTACACTATGGCTGAGTGTTGGTCGCTGCTCAGGAAAGGGGAGGAGTGCGCTCCTTAAATCACAAATTCTGTGGGTAGGAAGGAACAAATCAGGCATGAAGATCGGGACATCATCGGCAGATGTAGACCGACAGGGAAACAGCGCGCGTCACCTTACTTGGTCAAGTAGCAGCACCCGTATACCACCTACTCAGGGCTCCCGGATCCCGGATGATGGTGTGTCCGAGGCGGAGGTGGAATAAGTAGTGGTAGGGGGCCATGGATTACATGCTGGGCGTCCAGTAGGCGCTGCTGTGGCTAAGAGGTCTGCGCATGTGCGAGGCAGGGCTGCGAATTGTGCGCGCATGGGTGGGGCACGACTGAGCGTAGAGGTAGCTACTCCAGGGCGCATGCGCAGAGGAGCAGAGAAGCAGCGAATTGGAGGGCGCGAGCAGTGATAGCTTGAACGGGGTCAGGCATGTGGGTACTGGATGCCAAATCTAAAATATCGGTACCTGAAGTAAGCCTTGTGTGAGAAAGGCGTGGACCGAAAACAGGGGTGCAGATGTGGTGCTGGCATCTGGCTAATAAAGGTGAACAGTGGGGGTCGCCTCACGAAGGTACGGGGGCTACGGGGTCTGCCAGGAGAGTGGGAGAGTACAGTGCTGGCATAGGAGGCTACAGGAGGACGAATGAAGGGGTGGGATTAGGTTCTCCTGAGGCTATTCCATGGGATATTGTCGTTGAGTCCAGTGGTATGGCTGGACAGACGATATATCCAACGTTGCTCTTGTTCCAGAAGGCGACTCTGGATATTAGGGAGGTTGTGGTCCAGGGCCTCTACCACAACCCATCTCATGTCATTGGTCGTGTGGCCTTTTTCCAAAAAATGGGTAGTCATTTTAGTTGTATTTTTCTTACATCGTATTGTACTACGATGTTCACAGATCCTTGTTTTTATTTTCCGAGTGGTCATGCCTATGTAGATGAGGTTGCAAGGGCAGGTGATCCGGTACACAACATTTTCCGAGTTGCAATTCGTATGTTTGCGGAGTTCCCAAGTTTTTCCCGGTTCAAGATTCAGTTTTTTGGTCGTCTCAGTGATGTGACAGACACTGCAATTGCCGCATGGGAAGTGCCCTTTGATGTTGGGGAGGCCCCATGCGTTGAGGACCGTGTTGGTGGGTTTGGGGAAGCAGATCGGTCTGGTGGATACGATGGTGTCCTTGATGGTGCGGGCTCTTTTGTTGGCCAAGAGGGGAGGTTCCCAGTTGAGTTTTCCTGTGTTCAAGATACTCCAGTTTTTTTTAATGATACGAGCAACTTTGTTGGTCACTGTGTTAAAGGTGGTCACACATGTGAGTGGCGGACTGGTAGGTGCCTTAATGTAGTTCTCAAGAAGGCCCTCGCGATTTTGGTTTTTGGCCCTCTTGTTAGCTGTCTTGGTTATCTTGCGAGGATAACCACGTTGGTGCAGCTTTTGGCAAAGGTCAGTTGCCTGTGCCTTGTAATCCTTGGTGTCACTGCAATTCCTGCGGAGGCGAAGGAATTGGCCATATGGAAGGTTCTCACGGAGGGCTCGGTGTTGGAAACTCGAAAAATGTAATAGGGAATTGCGAGCTGTAGGTTTGAAGTGAGTCTTACTCACAAGGCCTCCTGATTCTGCTTTTATGTCCAGGTCTAGAAAGGTGGTCTGATGCCTGTCTGAGCTGTGTGTGAACCTAAGATTAGGGTCGCACGTGTTGATCCATTCGCAGAAAGAGGCCAAGGATTCTTCTGATCCTTCCCAGATCAGGAGGATATCATCAATGTACCGCTTGTAGAATTTTATTTGGGGGATACGTGATGAGTTGATGTCGAGGAGATGTTGGGTCTCAAAGTGGACATCCAACAAGTCACATCACTGAGACGACCAAACAACTGAATCTTGAACCGGGAAAAACTTGGGAACTCCGCAAACATACGAATTGCAACTCGGAAAATGTTGTGTACCGGATCACCTGCCCTTGCAACCTCATCTACATAGGCATGACCACTCGGAAAATAAAAACAAGGATCTGTGAACATCGTAGTACAATACGATGTAAGAAAAATACAACTAAAATGACTACCCATTTTTTGGAAAAAGGCCACACGACCAATGACATGAGATGGGTTGTGGTAGAGGCCCTGGACCACAACCTCCCTAATATCCAGAGTCGCCTTCTGGAACAAGAGCAACGTTGGATATATCGTCTGTCCAGCCATACCACTGGACTCAACGACAATATCCCATGGAATAGCCTCCGGAGAACCTAATCCCACCCCTTCATTCGTCCTCCTGTAGCCTCCTATGCCAGCACTGTATTCTCCCACTCTCCTGGCAGACCCCGTAGCCCCAGTACCTTCGTGAGGCGACCCCCACTGTTCACCTTAATTAGCCAGATGCCAGCACCACATCTGCACCCCTGTTTTCGGTCCACGCCTTTCTCACACAAGGCTTACTTCAGGTACCAATATTTTAGATTTGGCATCCATTACCCACATGCCTGACCCCGTTCAAGCTATCACTGCTCGCGCCCTCCAATTCGCTGCTTCTCTGCTCCTCTGCGCATGCGCCCTGGAGTAGCTACCTCTACGCTCAGTCGCGCCCCACGCATGCGCGCACAATTCACAGCCCTGCCTCGCACATGCGCAGACCTCTTAGCCACAGCAGCGCCTACTGGACGCCCAGCACGTAATCCATGGCCCCCTACCACTACTTATTCCACCTCCGCCTCGGACACACCATCATCCGGGATCCGGGAGCCCTGAGTAGGTGGTATACGGGTGCTGCTACTTGACCAAGTAAGGTGACGCGCGCTGTTTCCCTGTCGGTCTACATCTGCCGATGATGTCCCGATCTTCATGCCTGATTTGTTCCTTCCTACCCACAGAATTTGTGATTTGAGGAGCGCACTCCTCCCCTTTCCTGAGCAGCGACCAACACTCAGCCATAGTGTAATTCCTTTTTCTGTTTGTCTTCCCCCCCCCCGTTACCTCAGCGCGTCACATAGGGGTAATTCCCCTCTGTGTACCCAGCACCTCATATGTATTGCACACTGTCACCTGGATAACCTATCCAAAGGAGTGCGTACTGGGTATTTACGATTAAGTCTGACCACTCGGTGGCCACACAGCACCACCCTTCAAGGTGCCCACTGCCTCCACCAGGCACCCCATGTAAATAGTTCACCACCCAATGCCTGTCTTGTTGCCGGTCTTGCTGTTCACTTATTTAACGATAGAGCTCACAGGACACTCAGCGTCCTCTCATTTGTTATTTTTGATCAGTGTGAGATTAAAGCAGCATGCCACACCAGTATAGTATGTGTGTGGCCACAGGCACTACCGACTACAAGTGTTGGATACATCACAGCACGTAAGATTGCATTTTATAGTTGCGGCGATACTCAGCACAAAATGTTGATGCTTTATATGTCTTTGTGCTATGTTCTTTTCTCCCACAGGTTTTTTTCGCTGCGGTGTCCGCCAGTGTTCAGACACCTTTTCCACACACCTTAGAGAGTGTGTAGGTAATTAAATCCTTTTTATTTTTCACTAATCACGTGGCACTCCTCACTTTGCCACTCACTTCACTCACTGGTCCTGACGAAAGCCCCTGACACTCCTAAGTGGGCTGAAACATGTAGACCTACCACACATACAACTATTAGAAACTAATCTCTTTCGTAGTTGCACCACATAGTTTTATTTTAATATATCCTGAGCCGCCAATAATAAATTTACCTCGGCAAGGAATCTCAGAGATATTTTTAAGCCTTCACGACATCACACTTCTGCACCACACCAGCTCCGCTGTAGTCAGGCGTCGCAGCACAACCGGGAGTCACTCGGCCACCCGGTTGGGGCCCCTATGATGAAGCATGACATCAACCAGGTTGGTGTGTGAGGGGCCTTTTAACTAACCTAGTGGGTTCCCTATCACTGCTTCTCAGTGATTGTACCAACACCTTCGGGTTCGTCCAGCTTTGATAGAACAGTTGTTAATTCTGGCAGATGTTCAAAGACTTCTTGGCCCTCTGATCGACACACTTACGCATAATGTGCAAACACATTGTTCAATTTTTTCCACTGTATTGGTGGTTCACCTGGCTGCAGTAGAAAATAAGGAGTGGGGTAATGATTTACATTATAACAGTGTAATCACAAATTGACCAAAATATATACAGAGTGCTACTATCCTGTAATTAATCATTACAGTATAGAAAGTTGCTATACTAAACTGCACACCCAAGTATACTACAATGTGCAAGAATTTCAACCAAATGACAGAAATTATACAACTAAGTAAGTCCAAAGGACTATTTACCAGCTGTGCCCATCAGCGAGAAACATAAAAGTGCACTGTTACAAAAACTACTGAAATTCCCAGCTGTTCACATCAGCATGACGCCGTTTTCATGAAGCATTGTGCACATCACCGCAAAACTGTGATCTTAGAAAGCTGTGCACGTCAGTGTCAAAAACTATGTGCAGTAATGTGTGCTCGCAAGACTTAACTGACAAGCTGTGCACATCAGCGTGAAGAACTGAACACAACAATGTATGTCTGAAGTGCCCAGCTGTCAGAAAATAACACACTTTTTATAACAAGTGTGTGTGTGTTAGTGAATTATCAAGATAAGATACCCACCATGAATGTGACGATAGTCAGCATGTCCTCAGCTGAAAATAAGGTGGCTGCCAAGAAACAAGACACTCTCAAGCACGTCAGGGCCACGATCGGCTTGCTGGTGCTGTGCAGTAGGTTTTTTCCCTGCAAATGGTATCAACAAAGGGTTTGTGGTGCTGAAATCACCATCTTCACAGCTTTCAGGGACTGACAGACTTTTGTCAGAAAACCAAATTTTTTACACAGTTTTCAAAGAGGCTGACTGTTGTAATACACATTGCCAATATTGCTGCTAACGAACTGCCGAACTGTCTTATGACACCCGACTTTATTTCTGCATAACGAAGTACACGATTGTAGCGCTACACATTGCATTATTTCTCCCTTGCAAAGTACAGGATTGTAGTGACCCGCATTGCATTATTTCTTTATTGCAAAGTACATGATTGTAGCTACGCATTGCATTATTCCTTCATTGCAAAGTCCATGATTGTAGCGGTGTGCATTGCATTATTTCTCCATTGCAAAGTAAGTGATTGGGGTGTGATGCATTGCATTATTCTTCATTGCTCAGTACATGATTGTAGCGGTACACATTGCATTATTACACCCCTTGCAAGGTACCGGGGTGTATTGTTACACATTGTATTATTTATCCTTTGCCCAGCACAGGATTGTATCGTTATGCAGCGCACTATTGTTTGTTCATTGCAACATGTGTGATTCTAGCATTACTACCAGCATAGCATTGTGAAAGCAGTGGTTGGGATTGGAACCTACCAACCAACCAGAACGCATATTACTCTTTATTATATGTTAGCTTTTGTATCATGTGGTCTGATCGTATATCTTTTTAAATAAAGTTTATACTCGTTTTATTAAACTCGTTTCAAGTCCAGTTGTGGTGTCACCAGTGGGTTGCTGTGGGCGTGGTTGCACATACTGTACACTCGTGCCTTGGAGATAGGCCTGGCTGCTCGTGCCACGCTACTAAGGGGGTGAGCAGGGCTATCTCAAATGGTGTCCTTACTTGGCCTAACGTTGAGGGGGGAGCCCCAGGTCTCGCACCTGGAGACAGTGGTGCGCGACTGGGACTCCATCTTCCAACATTTGGTGGCAGAGCGGTGGGATACGATCCTAACGTGATTGTAACGCATATGTGCAAAACCACTCACAGTAACTTGTGGACATCATAAATTGATCGCAGACCACGACGCAACAACATATTGTTTTGAATTGTTGGTTCTATTGTTGAGTAACCTTTAAACCACACATCATGTCTCAGGAGGGGAGCCAGATAGCCGGTGAGGCTGCTGCTGCAGAATTCGAGTTTAACATTGAGGCATTGAATACCTACAAGGTTGATCAGTTGAGGAAATTCTGCAGAGCTTTGGGATGTCACATGAAGGGTAGCGCCAAGAAGGAGGAGCTGCAAGTGGCTTTGAGGGCCTGGTGGGAAGCCAAAGAGGCTCAGGAGACGGGTGATGTTGCGGTGGATGATTTGCAGGGAATGGATTTGGTCCATTTCCTGTTGCAGCCACTATGCATACCCACACAAATGAGGTACCATTTTTATCTGGAGACCTGGGGGAACGCGAGGTGGTAGGAAATGTGTGTCACCCCGGTGATCCCACAACAAGTGAGGAAAAAAAAAATTCTGCTAAATTTGAGGTTTGCAGGGGATTCTGGGTAGGGAAACGTTGGGGGATTAATGCAAGCCATACTGTGGCATCTTTCATATCTATGGTTGGTTACTGTGTATGACATACTGGCAATGTTGCTATGTATGACATGTTGGGGTTCTAAGAATGTACGGGGAGCTATGTTCTCATTAAGCAGTTGAAGCTGATGAGAGGCGGTTGGATAGGATTTTCTTTTGGAATAAAGACCTTTCTTCATCCTTATGTTTGGAGCCTGCTTCAATTATTACACTGGCGTAGTCAGCAGTCTTTTGAAGAAGAAGATCTTAACACGCTTCATTCTCTGAAAAGCTTGTGGATTGCAAGAATTAAGGCAATGTATATTTTCAATGCTTGATGACTTTAAATTTTCATCCTGTTCGTGCTGTAGTAAAGAAGTAGCGGTGCTCGACACACAGTGCTCGCTCTTAATGTCGTGGGGTGAGCTGGGAGCTTTCGGTGTGTACCGCTGGTGTGTTCGTGGTGTTTGTGAATCATCTTTGACAAGGAAAGATTTGTGAGCTACAAGTGAAGCAATCGAGTGGCAATTTGTACAGCTGCATTTGTGTCATGTTGGAAAACGCTTTTTAAATCTATTTGCCAAAAAGATTTAAAAGTAAACAAAGACTCACTCGACACGCGACGTTACAGTTGGTTGTGGCGCGCTCGTCACGAAGAAGAAGATTCTTGTAGCGTGCTGTGCGTGTTGCGTCACTACGTCAGCCTCTGTGATGCCTTTTGTTGAGGTGGTTGCTTAGTTACGTTTGGTGACTAAAGCAGGATGATTCTCTAACTTCACGGCTGCTATGCGTGATTCGTCTCTACGTGTTTCGTCACTACGTGAGTCTCTGTGATGGCCTTTGTGGATGTGTTGCTTAGTTACGGGTTTCGTGACTGAACCAGGAAGATCCTTAATATCACGGCGGTCAAGGGAAAACTCGTGGTTTCTCCTTAGCAGCGTTTCTTCGATTCTTTGCCGGAATCTCAATGGTACGTCAGCGATGCGCACGCTATTTGTATTGTGAATATTTAGTGTGCTTCAGCGACGCGCACGCTTTTCTTCACTGTGAGGTTGACAATAGGGTTAAGGTGCGTCAGCGATGCGCACGCTAATCTTCATTTGAATATTTAGGGGCTTCAGCTACGCGCACGTTATTCTTCACTGAAGGTGGATAGCTGAGCCAAGGTGTGTTAACAAAGCGCACCCTATTCTACTTTTGAATACTTACTGTTCTTTTACGACACTGAGCCAAGGTGTGTTAGCAAAGCGCACCCTAGTCTACTTTTGGATACTTACTGTTCTTTTGCGACGCACACGCTAGTCTCACAGTTCTATGTTGAATTATACACCTATATGCATGTTACTGTCCACATTTTTCTGTGATATAGTTCTGTGACAATTTGTCTGCATCATACTATGTGATTATTTTACAGTTAAAAGTTAAAGCTGCTTATACATGTACTTGGGTTTAAAAAAAAAAGAGATTTAAGGGTTTACATCTGGATCACATAAGTTTAAGTGATTTCATCAGGCTAGAATTTGAATTTTGGAACTATGCAGAATATTACTGCTGCTCCATTTTTCTTAGCCTCTCCTGGTGAACCTCCAATAAAATGGAAGAAATGGAAAAGGGTTTTTGAAAGGTATGCGAGGGTATGTGGTGCATCTCTTGGGGCAGAAAGGAAGACCTCGTTATTGCTTCATTGCTTGGGGTCAGAAGGCCAGGATGTCTTCGATCATTTACCGGAACTATCTACTACGGAAGCACGAGGGCTGAATGACTATGAGGTTTGCATATGTAAATTAGACAAACATTATTTACCTAAAATAAGTACTATCTTAGAGAGGTATCATTTTGGGAAAAGAATGCAACATGAAGAAGAAACAGTGGAAAGTTATTTGACTGATTTAAGGAAATTAGCTTCTTCATGCAAATTTGAAGGCTTAGTGGATGAGTATTTGCGTGATCAGTTCATGTTAGGTTGTAATATGGACAAGGTTAGGGAAGAACTTTGGCTTAGGGATGAGCCTAATTTAGATGAGGTAATAGCGGTGGCAAAAAGAATTGAGCATTCGTTGAAATGTGTTGCTATTATTAACAAAGATAAGTCTGTTGACTCCAAAGTAGAAAGCGTGAGTGAAAAGAGAGCTTCTCATAAATCAGACTGCAAGGAGAAGGTTGGGAGTAATAGAGGAAGGATGTATAGTACTACTTCCTCTTTTAAACGTTTTAGGTGTGACAAAACAGGGCATTTGGCGAACGATCAAAAATGCCCTGCCCTGAATAACACATGTAGCAAATGTAAAAAGAAAGGGCACTTTCCACAGGTTTGCAAAACTAAACCTCCTCCTAGGGTCAAAAGAGTAGATGTTTGTGAGAGTGAGGGTTCCCATGCGTGTTATGAGGGGTATGAGTGTGGTCAAATCGTTTCTGAAGTTAGTGCTTGTAACATTAAGAGGTCATGCACGCATGATGAAATTTTAGTGGATGGAATTCCAACCCGGGTCTTATTCGACTCTGGTGCTAAAATAACAATTGTGTCCAATGAATTTTACATGGACAAGTTAAAACATACTGTGAAGTTGTTGAAGCCCGACATAACTCCGGTGGCTTACGGAGGAGAAACTATAAAGTTGCATGGTTATTTTTTGGGCATGATTGAGTATAAAGGTAGGTTGACTTCAGGGAAGGTTTATGTGTCGAAAAAAGGTGATAGTTTGATAAGTTGGTTTCATCAGGGTGAACTTGGGGTTTACTTAGATCCAAATGCTGTGCCTCAAATATTGTTGAGAGACCGTGTTTGTGTCGTTGATGAACCAAGTGAATGTGAATTTACCAGGAATTTGAGGATTGAGTTTCCAAAGGTGTTCAATGATGGTCTAGGTTGTCTAAGGGGTTTCAACATAAGATAAAGCTTAAAAATAATTCCATACCTTCGTCTTGTAAGGTCAGGGGAGTACCATTGTCTGTAAAGGATGAAATGATGAAGGAGTTGGAGAAGTTAAAAAAAAATGGTATTATTGAAGAGGTAGAAGGGACTGAATGGCTTTCTCCGGTGGTCGCCGCAAGGAAGGCCAATGGAGAGTTGCGTCTATGCATAGACTTGCGCCAATTGAACAAGAATGTGGTGGTGGACAGATATCCTTTGCCTAATATCAGTGAGTTACTTGCTTTATTGGGAAAAGCTAAGGTTTTTAGTACCATCGATCTAACCTCGGCGTATCACCAAATCGAACTTGAACCTTCTTGCAGAGATCTGACGGCCTTTATTACGCCTTTTGGTACTTTTCGTTTCATTAGGATGCCTTTCGGTCTTGTCTCTGCGGCCTTAGTCTTTCAAAGGGTTATGGAAAGCTTGCTTAGAGGCATTGAAGGGGTGTGTATTTACCAAGATGATATCCTAGTGTTTGGTGATGACACAGAGCAACATGATTCGAGACTTAAAGATATTCTGTTAAGGCTGAGTGATGGAAATTTGACGATAAAGATTGAAAAGTGTAGGTTTAGAACAAATTCGCTGAATTATCTTGGACACAATATTTCGGGGAAGGGAGTCAGACCTAAAGAAGACTTGGTTAGTTCGATTCGCAAGTTGTCTGCACCTACCTCCAAAGAAGAGCTGATGAGTTTTCTCGGCATGATTGAATATTATGCGAAGTTTATTAGAGGTTTTTCAGAATTAACATCTAATATGAGACTACTTCTCAAAAAAGGTTCTAATTTTGTGTGGTCTAATGCTTGTCAGGATGAGTTTTCTTTGATTAAGGAGAAGTTAGCGGATGCGCCGTTCTTGAAGAGTTTTGATACTAAGTTAAAGTCAATTTTGACAACGGATGCAAGTGAAAAAGGGCTTGGGGCTGTTTTGCAACAAGTTAGTCCTGAAGGTATGAAAACTATTATGTTTCTCTCACGTGGCTTGAAGGATCCTGAAACCAGGTATTCTGTTGTTGAGCGTGAATCCTTAGCAATCTTCTGGGCCATAAAGAGGTTGAAAAAATTTCTGTGGGGTGTTAATTTTGAGGTTAGAACAGACCACAAGCCGTTGGTGGAAATATTTGAGAATAAAGGCTTGGATTTGATTTCAAGTAGGATTACCAAATGGATAATTGGCCTCCAAGAGTACTCCTTTTCAATCAAACACATTCCTGGTGCGGATAATGTTGTAGCGGATGTGTTTTCTAGGTTAGTGTCGGAGGTTTGTGGTGAGTGTAACGATATGGATGACTCTGATGAATGGGTTTGTATGGTGGAACCTTCTCACATATCTCATGAGAAATGGTCTGATGAGGTTGCAGGTGATGATACTCTTAAAGAAGTGATGAATCTGATTCAGACTAACTGGGTAAGTCCTAAATGTGGTTCTGAGAGGTCGAAACCTTTTTGGTATGTAAGAGATGAACTGTCTGTGGATGGTGGTTTATTGTTCAGGGGTATGAAACTGGTTCCTCCGGAGAAACTTAGAAATGAGTTGGTGAAGTTGGGTCATGTGAGTCATCCTGGGATTACAAAAACTAAAGAAAGACTGCGTTCTTCGTATTGGTGGCCAGGCATGGACAAGTTTATTGAAAGACAAATCCGTGATTGTATGTTGTGCAATGTAAGTGATAAGTCTAAGGTACCAAGGGTACAGCCTATGGTGGTGAGAACTCGACCCAAGTCACCATGGGATGACATTTCCTTGGACATATTAGGACCAATTAATATCTCGGGTTCTCAGACTTACCTATTGGTCATAATTGACATGTACTCTCGTTGGCCTGAAGTTTTTTTTCTAACTAATATTGATTCAACGAGTGTTATTAAGTGCTTAAAAACTTTGTTTGGCAGAGAAGGGTTGCCCAAATCGATTTTATCAGATAATGGGGTACAGTTTGTCTCGAAAGAGATGGAGGAATTTTTGAGTTCTTGTGGGATTGTGCACAAAAAATGTGCTCTCTATCATCCTGAGGCTAACGGGATGGTAGAGAGATTCAACAAAGTATTAAAGGAGACAATTACTCTTGCTAAAGCTTTAGCTCTAGATTGGAGGTGTGAGGTTCTGAGGAAAGTTGAGGAATATAGGAGGACTCCTCATTCGACTACTGGGAAAACTCCATTTTTTTTGTTTCGAAGGAGAATTCCAAATACACATTTAGAGCCGTGTTGGGTAAACAAGTACAGTGTGAGTAAGGGCAGAGTGGTTGTGTGTGATGAAGATGAACTGGAGGAAAGGGAAGATTGTAAAGTCAAGAAGAGGAAGCTTAATTTTGACAGTAGAAATTGTGTCAAGCCTTTAAAGGTAAATGTTGGGGATCTTGTGGCAATCAAAAAACCGGGACAATCTTGTAATGCAAATCTAAAGTTTTTAAAACCTATGACGGTTATCAAAATATTTAAGAATGCTATTAAAACTCAAGACCACCGTGTATGGAATCTTAACAGAGTGGCGGTTCTAAAAAATGGACATCGGCATTTGGATGAAAGTGTTATCTTAAAGGACGCATCTTTGGTGAAGAGCTCAACCATTCCGGTTGAGGGGCCACGACGTTCTTTGAGAAATTCTTCTCCTCCTAGTCACTTAAGGGACTATGTTCAGTAATGCGTTGGTTATCATTGTAGTATTAGTTTTTTTTGCTTGTTTTGTGCTTTAGGTTGTTTTGTGGGGAAGGGAGATGTGTGGCATCTTTCATATCTATGGTTGGTTACTGTGTATGACATACTGGCAATGTTGCTATGTATGACATGTTGGGGTTCTAAGAATGTACGGGAAGCTATGTTCTCATTAAGCAGTTGAAGCTGATGAGAGGCGGTTGGATAGGATCTTCTTTTGGAATAAAGACCTTTCTTCATCCTTATGTTTGGAGCCTGCTTCAATTATTACACATACCTCCCTGTACTCCCCAGGATGTCTACTTTTCAGAAATGTGTGGGTTTGGTAGGTTTCCCTAGATGGCTGCTGAGCCCGGGGCCAAAAACCCAGGTGCGCCCCCCCACCCCCCCCCCCCCCTGCAAAACCAGGTCGTTTTGTGAGAGGTGGTTTATTTTTTATTTATTTTAGTTGACTTCCAGTGAAATCTTTTTTTTTTTTTTTTATTACATTTTTTATTGAAGTCCAAAAATTGTGATACATAAAATCCATTAAAACCAATACATCCATAAAAAGAGATTACCTTTAGGCAAGCATGAAAATTCCCACAAGTTCATAGATAATACATAAAGCACTCAGGGACAGATACAAAAAACAGACAAAATAGTTTTTTAACCACATACATAAGGCAATGACCCCTCCTAATCTCACTCAAAATACTTAGCCCATATTTTTTCGAACTTCCTAAGACCCCCCCACACATAGTGCATAAGTGTGTTCACTTCTTCTAACTGCTTTCATCTTATGGGCCCACTCTAGGACAGAAGGAATCGAATCATTGTGCCACCTTTGCAATAAAAGTGATCTAGCTACTGCCATTGCAATGTATACAAATGTAACCAATTGGTCAGGAAGAAGGAGGTCTGGATCAAAACCAATAACAATTAAGAAATCATTCATTACTAATTGAATACAACATTCAGTTTCCAAATAACTAAAAATGTCCTCCCAGAACTTCTGTATCCTAGGGCATTGCAACATAATATGCGACCAATTAGCTGAAGGATGATTGATACAGCGAAAACAGTGCGATGAATGATTGGCATACATTTTTGAAAGGGAAAGAGGGGTTCGTTAAAGTTGCCATTTACTAAAAAGCAACATCCTTTGCCAATTTGCGCCTCTGAGCGTACTAAAATTAAGTTTATTGATAGCTGACCACAAATTTGCAGTAATTTCTAGGTCTTCATGATCCATCCATTTTTTAATAGCCTTCTGTCCAAGATCCAGGCCCCTAACTAAAGCTAAACGCTTTTTCCATGCCCCAGGTTTTCTGCCGGATGCATCCTCTAAAAGTTCATTGGCTAGCTCAGGGGTACTCACAAACTTTCTCTTGGGGGCCAAATTTACAGTGTGGTTTGTGGCCGAGAGCCACACTTGTGGGGGCGGGGGCAGTGGGGGAGGGGCCGGGGCTAGAGCAAAATAAAAAAACTGTGACCATGAGGTTGAACACAGGCCCCTGCAGCAGACGCCTTCGTCCACTGAGCCACCAGACTCGGCATTCACACATCTCTATCTATCTATCTATCTAGCTCTGTCTCCCTCCCTCCCTCTATCACTCTCCCTCTATCACTCTCCCTCTCTCTGTCTCCCTCTCTCTCTATCTATTTCTCTCTCTCTCCCTCTGTCTCAGTCCCTCCCTCCCTCCCTCTCCCTCCCTCTTGTGTCCCTCCCTCTTGTCTCCCTCCCTCTATCTCCCTCTGTCTCCCTCCCTCTGTCTCCCTCCCTCTGTGTCTCCCTCCCTCTGTGTCTCCCTCCCTCTCTGTCTCCCTCCCTCTCTGTCTCCCTCCCTCTCTGTCTCCCTCTTGTCTCCCTCCCTCTTGTCTGTCTGTCTCCCTCCCTCTTGTCTGTCTGTCTCCCTCCCTCTTGTCTATCTGTCTCCCTCCCTCTTGTCTGTCTGTCTCCCTCCCTCTTGTCTCCTTTCCTCTCTCTGTCTCCCTCCCTCTCTCTGTCTCCCTCCCTCTCTCTCTGTCTCCCTCCCTCTCTCTCTGTCTCCCTCCCTCTCGGACTCCCTCCCTCCCTCCCTGTCACACTCACTTTGTTTGTCTCCCTTTCTCTCTGTCTCCGTCCCTCTCTGTCTCCCTCCCTCTCTGTCTCCCTCTGTCCCCCTCCCTCTCCCTCCTTGTCTGTCTCTCTCTCGCTGTCTCTCCCTCCCTGTCTCCTGCTCTGTCTCCCCCCTCTCCCTCCCTCTGTAGCACTCTGTCTTCCTCCCCCTTTAAACTCACCCCCCACAACCCACAATACACACACACACACGGCTCCCAGCACAAATTAACACAATCTGGTAGTGGGTGCACATATGGAGGGAACACTGGTTATATCCTTGCAAGTTCAGTAGCCTCTGGGGACATCCGGAGGCCACCCAATGCCCCAGGGGCCCCCAGAAGAGTGAGGGTGGGGGCGGAGGGGAGGGAGGGTAGGAAGGAGTGAGGGACACGGGAGGGGTGAATGAAAGTGGGGGGTGAGAAATTCTGGAATCAGTAATGAGACTGGGAAAAGGGAAGCCACAGAGGGATGGGAGAATCAGGGCCGGGAAACGGTGAGTAATATTGCGTGGGTGAGGGAGGGTGGAAAGAGGGGACACTGGGGGGGGTGAGGGGTAGGAAGGGGGCTCGGGGCAGAGGGCCTCCGAGGGCGCCGGGAGTAGTGGGTGGAATGTTGGGTGAGGTGCATGGGGAGGGTCCTCAGAATGGCGGGACACCAAGAAGCAGGGGAGAAACCGGATGTGGGGAGAGAGGTGAGGGTTAGGGGTGCGTGAGGGGGGCTGGAGTGCTGTTGAACAAGCCAGAGGATGGTGGGGGGCAGTGGAGGGGTTAGTTGGAACCGCAGGGTCGAAGAATACTGGAACGCTGATAGGATGATGAAGACAGATTTATGAAGCGCACAGATGCTCCTGGGAGTGACATGGCGCTATATCATATTTTCGGAGAAGGCCGCCATACTCTGATCTGGCAAATCCACATTCAAGTGTTCCCGAGGGCAGCGTAAGCAGTGAGTAGCAGGAGCCCCAGCGCGTGCATATGAAACGGACCACCCTACAAACTTGTTTGCTAGTAAAATTACCAATGCTCGGGTGCAGTAGGCTTCTCTCTGTTCTGAGCCCCGGTGCCACTGCCCGCCCCCCCCCCTCCCCCATCCGTCACCTCACCCCACGCTGAGTACAGCTTCCCTGGAACGCACACAGCCGCCGCACCCAAGTACTTCACAGGTCTTTTAAAGACCATTCACTTGTTAATGAGGCTTTGTTGTATTTCATCTCTTCTTAGCGCCCCTGCATCTCCTCTGAATCAGAGGGGAGATGCAGGGGCGCTAAGAAGAGGTGAAATACAACAAAGCCTTATTAACAAGTGAATGGCTTTTAAAAAAATCGCCCGGCCCCCATAGCTCCGCGCTGCTGCAACCGGCGGTGCTTGCACATGTACGATGTCTGCAAGGTCCGCGGGCCGCCAAGGAAGGCTTGCCGGGCCACTGGCGGCCCGCGGGCCGTACTATGAGTACCCGTGGGCTAGCTGACATTGTTCGCTAATTTGGGAAACATCTAGATCAGCAAGAAATTTGTGGAAGATGTTATATGACCCCAGAAAAATAAAATCATTGACAATCAATTGCGCCATTTCAGTCATAGTCAACCATCTTCCATTCCTCAGAAAATCTGAGACCTTACGAAATCCTGCCAAAGCCCACTTTAAGGTGAGTTCTGAGGATTGTGTGATCCCTGCTAATGGTAAGATGTCAGTTAGTAATGTGGCTGAATTGATTGCAGGAATGGAATATCTTTTATAGAGCGCCTGTCGTTTTTTAAGAAGCCAGTGAAGACACTTAGAACGGACCCGCTTAGGGGATCTGAAAATTGAAAAAGGGCAGTGGATCTGACTTTCCTTACATATTAAATCCATAAAACTATTAATAAAAAGGTTTGACTGCAGTTGAGGTTTGAATCTAGATAAATACTGTGCAAAATAAGCATAGTAGTAATCCCTGAGATTTGGAAGAGCTAGACCTCCTTGTTCCAATTCTTCATATAAAGTGCTAAGTGCAATATGTGATGATTTTTCTGCCCAAAGAAAAGCTGTAAACATAGACTCTATTTGGGTAAAAAAAAAGAACTTGATAAAATACATGGGATGGTTGAAAACAGAAAATTAAACAGAGGAAGAACAGACATTTTAATCAAGGCCACCCGACCCAAAATAGATAGAGGAAGAGAATTCCAGCGTAAAAACAAGGCCTGAGTTTTTCGAAGGAGCGGTGCAAAATGCAGATGATATAGGTAACTCTTTCGGAGAAATATACCCCAAGATATCGCTTAGGTTTGGTGCTGGCGCAACAAAAGGATCTTGGGGTGCAGATCCAAGCTTGCATCACCGCATTGTAAAATTTTGTTTTTCCTTTTATTAATGCGATACCCACCTAAAGCTACGAAGTCCTCAAAAACCTGGAAGACTTTAGCCTGAACCTCTATCTCAGGTTTGATGATAAGCATGATATCGTCAGCATATAATTTCAATTTTGCCATAGATGGAATTGGGGGACGGATATCAGCACAGTTCCTTATTGCTATCGCCAATGGTTCGATAAAGATAGCAAACAAGACCGGCGATAAAGGGCACCCTTATTTTGTGCCCCGTTTTACTTTGACCCGCCCGGCCACCGAAGTGTTGATAATTACATTGGCTTCAGCGTTCTTATATAAATTATGGATCAGGGCCGTGATCTTTGAGGAAATACCAAAGTGACCTAAAATCTTAAACAATGTCTCCCACACAACAAGGTCAAACGCCTTCTCGGCGTCTAGTAGAAGGACTAATGCGGGTATCATCTGCGTATCGAAATAGTCCAATGCCTCAGTTAAATAATGTGTGTTGGTGGCTAGCTGCCTACCAGCAATTAAACCGTTCTGGTTCGAATGGATCAGTTGCGGCGCGTGTTGATTAAACCAAAGTGATAACAATTTGGTGACAATTTTATAGTCTGAGTTTAACAATTTTATCGGGCGATAAGAATTCGGATCCTCGCTGTTCTTACCCCTACAGCTCTTCCATAGTGAAGGGGTTTGCCATAGATACTTTTTCTAAATCCGAGAGTGTCGGTTGTCTATTATTCTGCAAAAATCCTTCCAACAAAGTCATATCCACAGTCTGATGTTGCCCATAAATGGACTCATAATGATATAGCATTATTTCCCCAATTTTGACTGGGTCATCCATACGCGAGGCGGTTACGGGAATTTCAACAACGCATTGATCTGATTTGCAACAGCCTGCTCCCTAGCCTGCCAAGCTAAAACCCTACCCATAAAGTTACTTTCCTCATATGTTTTTTGGCGATATTGTTGAAAGGAGGCTTCTGTCTGAGTGTAGTAATTGGCACTAAGTTCACGCTAAGCCTGATCCAGCTGATGCTGGTTAAACACAGAGGGGTTGTTAAGAAATGCAGAGTAGGACACTTGGATTTTCTGTTCCAAGATTCTCTTATCTTCCCTGACTTTGTTTTACCATTTCTGCATCTTTTCCAATAATTAAGCCCCGGATTAAGGCCTTGAGTGTATCCCAGACAATGCTCAGAGGTGCAGACTCACTATTTTGTGATAAAGATTCCTGGATCTCTGTCCCGATAAAACCCAACCAAACCTCTTCATTAAAGTATTGTCTGTTCAGTGACCATCATTTAGTGGACCTAACGCAATTTTAAGCACCAACATGGCATGATCAGAGAATCCGTTATATAGGAATCTCTGCTGGCTAAAGCACAACCTACGTGAAACCAGAAAAAATCAATACGTGATGAGGAACGAAATCTACCTGACCAACAAATATACGCTATTTTGGTTGGAAAGGCCACACACCAGCGATCCTGTTGAGGAGAAAAGCTTTTCAAGTAAGACTGTTCGGACTTTAAATTTAAACAAGAAGCATGTGCGTAATGAGGAAGAGTTTCTTATTCCAGGCATGCGCATGAGGTTGCAGTAAAATTATTTGTAGTGAAAGCAACATTTACGTCATGCTAAAAGCAAGCGGAGAGCACAGATGCAGCACACGTCTTATTAAAGAGACGCGCTACATTCATGTAAATATTAGCAAAATAATAGTTAGCGAAGAGCAACCTTCATACTACGTCGCGCTGAATAAGCGGAGAGTTCAGAGTCAGCACAAAGTTATAGTTAAAAGACGCGCTACAATTCCAGGAAACATTAGCGATTTCGAGTAGCGAAGAGTAGCATTTAACTGTCTAGGAAGAGATGAAAGGAAACTAGAGCAGAGATCAGTAAAAGTATTTAGAGATGCCAAAAGGCAGCTTAAAAGAGAGCAGTGTCTTGATAAGAAAAAGATTTAGCAGAGAGCAGTGACTCACTAGAAGCTAATTTAAAAAAAGGTGGAGACAATTCTTTTTTTTTTTAGTAGAATTAAGAGTAGTAATAGAGGAAGATCAAACTTACCTTTACAGAATCCAGTTAGAGGCATACTTCCAGAGCATATTGTGTGAGAAGTCTGAAAAAATAAAAAGAAGAATAAAATGTAGAGTAAGAAGAGAAGACTAACACATTTTTTATAATTCTAGTTCACAGCACCACGGAAGACATCACACACACAAGACAAGATTAATAAAAAGAAGAGAA
The DNA here is from genome assembly GCF_964204655.1 of Triturus cristatus. Classification (NCBI taxonomy): domain Eukaryota; kingdom Metazoa; phylum Chordata; class Amphibia; order Caudata; family Salamandridae; genus Triturus; species Triturus cristatus. Next base: position 107,469,530 of record NC_140584.1, on the reverse strand, counting down.
GCATTGGTCACTTCAGACAGGGTAGGTACACAGAAAAAGAATTCACAAACATATAGAACAGAAGAGAGTTAGAGACAGAAAAAAATAGCTTAATGTGAAAACATCTCTTTCAGTATATACTCACCTGTCCAGCCAACGAGAAGATAGATAGAAGATAGAAGGGTGTCAACACTGAACAAAGAAGAAGACGCAAAGTGACTGTCTCTTCTCTGTCCCATCCCCTTTCCCCCCTTGGGTTTCTTTGGTGTACTCGCTTTGAAAGAGCGCGTCGCTGGGAAAGCTGAGAGAGGCATTGGGAACTGACGACATTCTGCTCCCGAGCATGAGAGAAGAGCACTAGATCTGACACCAGGTACCTGAATTAGGGACTGAAACAGATCCTCATAGACCTTAAAGTTATCCTCAACTGGGGCGTATATGCTGACAAAGGTTATCGGTCTTTGTCTTTGTTTAAGGGAGCAGGTAACCCAACACCAATGACCATACAGATCTTTATCAAAATTAAGAACCTCCGCCTGAAGTTTTTTACTTAAAAATAATGCTGTCCCTCTATGGGAGGCGGAAGACGAAGAGAATCCCCTATAAGCTGCCCAGGACCTGAACATAGGAAAATCAGACAGCTTTGCAGCTGGTATATGGGTCTCTTGTAAAAAAATCACTGCGTTTTTTCTGTTTTGATCAATGATTCGATTGCCCGCATTTTCTTTTTATTATTGAGGCCATTAACATTAAAAGAAACCACTTTCAGCAGTTCTTTACTAGCCATAGTTAAGACCTAACCAAGGCTTAAACCCCTTAAACATCTTCACCAGAGTCAAACTAACAAACGGATGTATAAGACCTGAATGAATTCGCAAAAATTGCCCGCATTTTCTTTTTATTGTAAGACCATTAACAGTGAAAGAACCCACTTTCAACAGTTCCTTACTAGCCATACTTAAGGTCAGACCAAAACTTAAACTTAAACCCACTAAAGAGCCTACCCAAAGTCAAACTAAAATATGGATGTGTGAAAACCTGAAATGGATTTGCAAAAAAAGGACTTCATTTGTTTCCCCCCTTATGCTCCCGTTGCACCCCTCATGACCCCTCCCCCGAAAATGTGGAAAACCCCCCACCAACCACACTAACCACAGAGGTGATTTTGATGTCTCCACAATATGTTTTGGGCCCTTGCCTGCCGCGGGTACTTTTATCAGAAGACATTGAGGAATTTTGCAAAGTTTGAGGTTTACAAGAAATTCTGGGTAAGAGAACCTGGTGACAGCCACACATGGCACCTCATCCTGGATTCCTCTGGGTGTCTAGTTTTAAAAAATGTATAGGTTTGCTAGGTTTCCTAGGTGCTGGCAGAGCTAGGGTTCAAAATCTACAGCTAGGCACTTTGTAAAAAAGGGTCAGTTTTCACTGTAAAAATGTGGTGTGCCCATGTTGTGTTTTGGGCCATTTCCTGTCGCGTGCACTAGGCCTACCCACACAAGTGAGGTACTCTTTTTATTGGAAGACATTGAGGAATGCAGGGTTGGTGGAATTTTGTGGATCCACGCTGATTCCAGAACTTTCCATCGCAGAAATGTGAGGAAAATGTGTTTTTTTACAAAGTTTGAGGTTTGCAAGTGACTCTGGGTAACAGAACCTGGTGAGAGCCAGACAAGTCATCCCATCCTGGATTCCCCTGGGTGTCTAGTTTCAGAAAATGTATAGGTTTGCTAGGCTTTTCAAGGTGCCGGCAGAGATTCTGCCTTCAAAATCTACAGCTAGCCACTTTGCAAAAAAAGGGTCAGTTTTCACTGTTTTTGTTGTGTTTTGGGCTGCTTCCTGTCGCGGGCACTAGGCCTACCCACACAAGTGAGGTACTGTTTTTGACGGAAAACGTTGGGGTATGCGGGGTGGGTGGAATTTTGTGGATCCATGCAGATTCAAGAACTTTCCAACATAGAAATGTGAGGAAAATGTTTTGGTTTTTTTCAAAGTTTGAGGTTTGCAAGGGATACTGGGTAACAGAACCTGGTGAGGCCAGACAAGTCACCCCATCCTGGATTTCCCTGGGTGTCTAGTTTTCAAAAATGTATAGGTTTGCTAGGTTTTCCGAGGTGCCGGCAGAGCTAGGGTTCAAAATCTACAGCTAGGCGCTTTGCAAAAAAAGGGTCAGTTTTCACTGTAAAAATGTGGTGTGTCCACGTTGCAGTTGGAGCCATTTCCTGTCAGGGGTAGTAAGCCTGCCCAAACAAGTGAGGCACTATTTTTATCAGGAGACTTTGAGGAATGCTGGGTGGGTGGAAGTTTGTGGATCTGCGCAGATTCCAGAAATTTCCATCACTGAAAGGTGAAGAAAAATTGTTTCTTACAAGGTTTGAGGTTTGCAAGGGATTCTGGGTAACAGAACCTAGTGAGAGCCACACAAGCCACACCATACTGGATTCCCCTTGGTTTCTAGTTTAAAAAAAATGCAGGTTAGCTATGTTTCCCAAGGTGCCGGCTGCGGTAGGACCCAAAATCCACAGGTAGTCACATTCCCAAAAAACTCAGTGCATACTGGGCTTTCTGCAGCCCTGGGGTGGGGGGAAATCGGGGGCTATTGTCCTGATATGCCCCCAAGGGAGGCGGAAAGACTGTGGCTATTCTTTTGGGGGGTGGTGGCATTGGGATGCCCATTCTGGGCAGCCCCCAGCCCTATGTATAAAAAAGTCAGCATAATCGCTGGTGCCTAGTGGGCTAGCTGCCCCTCCCGGGGGGAAGATTAGGGGCTACTGTCCGCATCTGCCTCCTGGGGGGGCAGAAAGACTGTGGCATCTTTTTTTAGGGGGTGGGGCCATTGGCATGCCCATTCTGGGCAGCCCCCACCCCGAACTTTGGAGAAAACAAAATCCCTGGTGGGTAGTGGGCTTTCTGCCCCCCCCCGGGGGCAGATAAGGGGCTATTGCCATTTTTGTTTTGGGGTGGGGGCATTGACATGCCCATTCTGGGGGGCTACTGCCCCATCTGCCCTCCAGGGGTGGCAGAAAGACTGAAATGCCCATCTTAGGCTGCTCCCACCCCTAAATTCATCGGAAACAAAACCTTGGTTTCTAGTGGACGGGGCAGGTAAGGTGTTATTGCCCCATCTGCCTCCCAAGGGGAGAAAGACTGTAGCATTTTTAGGGGGGGTGGGGGCATTGACATGCCCATTCTGGGCAGCCCCCACCTGTATGTATATAAAAGAAAGATCCCTGATGCTTAGTGGGCTTTCTGTCCCCCCAGGGGCAGATCAGGTGATATTTCCCCATCTGGCTCCTGGGGGGCAGAATGTCTTTTGTTTTCTTTGGTGGGTAGGGTGGGGTCAATTGCATGTCCATTCTGGTCAGCCCCCACCCTGGGTCTTTAAAAAAAAGAATCCCTGGTGTCCAGGGTGCAGATTGGGGGTTACTGCCACCATATGCCCCCCAGGGGTGGCAAAAAGACTGGAATTTTGTGGGGGGAGGGGTGGGGCATTGGCATGCCCCTCTTGGGCAGCCCCCACCCCTACATTCATCAGGGGGAAAAACCTGGCATCTAGTGGGCAGTGGAAGAGCAGATTGGAGGCTACTGCCCCCAACTGCCCCCCAGGGAGGGCAGAAAGACTGAATTAACCCAATGTAAAATGGGGAGAGCAAAGGCCCTTGCCCAAGGGGCCGCTCCCCCCTCCCTGGTGCCTTGTGAGTGGATCCCTTCTTGAAGATCCACTAGGGAGGGGTACCATTGGAAAGGGGATATTCTCCCCTTTCCAACTATACCTCTCCGGACTTTCTACGTGCTCAGGGGGCTGAGATAGCCCCCTGAGCACGTAGAAAGTGAAACTGAAATGACCCTCTTGGCTCATTTCAGTTTCGGTTTCACTGAAATTACGTCAGCGCGACGTGCATGCTGATCGTCATTTCAGGGAAACGTAAAATACAGCCTCGGGAGCTGGGGAGCTCTTCCCCAGCTCCCGAAGCTGCTGGGGCGAAAAGGAAATCCCTCTGGTGCCCGCACCAGAGGGATTCCTTGTGCCATGGCGTCGGAAGCGCGGGAGCCATCCGACATACATGAGCACTTATGCGTCAGACGGCTCCCGCTCGTCCGACGCATGGAAGGGGTTAAGGACAGGTCTCACTGTGGAGTGTGCTTGATGATGACTTGAGAAGCCGGTTGTAGTTCTGACAGAGCAGCTGTGGAATTATTGTGAAAATCTTCGGTGCAACAGAGAATAGAGACTGTTAAAGAGTTGGGGTAATGGGTTTCTTTTCCACACATCGTCAATGTAAAGATACAAATACACAGTGTCTTTAAGAAGGAAGGTTTATTCAAGTAGCTTCCTTCACCCCAGCCTCTTCTCTCCAGTTTGTCTGCTTCCCAACCTCCTTCCAATTCAAATCAACACATTTCACACAGGGAACTTCTAAAGAGAACATGACAGGCTTTATATTCTATGCTAAGAATACCACAACCTGTTCTTGTGGGTGGATTTAGAGGTCTAAAATGGACTGTGAAAAAATGGTACACCTGCTTTCGAACAGACCAAGAAACCACTCTTCCTTTTAATACCACTGAAACAACTTAAGGCACACCCGTTCCAGCTCCAAAGAAGTGCCCCCGGTACTCTCTCACAAACATGTGATTGACAGTCATGTCATGCAATCACCAGCCTTCATTCCCTTCAGCTACGCAGGGAGAATAGGTTTTTACACAATCCTCAAGCCAATACTTTCACTCTCTAAGCAAATATTGTAGGTACCACTACACTCCTGACTCATTATTACACAACCCACACATGATACGGTGCACAACAGAATACATCAGGAACAGTCAAGTGAATCAGTCAGTCAATCAGACTAAATATTGACTGGAAATCTATACTCAATGGGACAATAATGATATTTAGGATACAATAGTTATGTCAGACAATATTTTTGTCACTAATATTCTGACACACAGCCACCTTGTTTTGAGCACCGGATCAATTTTCTTATAATTAGCCAAATATTCAAAATCTTGGTGTAAAATTAAGTATGTATTTTCGTATAAAATTAAGTAGTTCCACAAAATAACATCTAAAAGCTTTCAGTACTTAGTCGATACATTCTCCGAAATTACTGTTGCTTAGCGGTATTATGAATGATAGAGCAGCAAGGTCTGGGATTTACCTGCAACAACACCACATCTTTAAAAAAGATCCTCCTTTGCACAACAGAGTGGAAAAACAAATCATAACTTCATCCCGTACACAGGCTATTGATGTTAATCTTTTAACACAGTGGTAAAGCACGCCCAGTCGTAGTGCCATGCAGTCACAACATACAATGCACGCAACCAGCCAAACTTCATTATTCTTTAATGGAAAATTTGAAAAGTGCTGATCAATTATTTAAGCTCTTTTTTCGGCAAGTCAAATAAAAAATGGCTAAAGTATTCAGACTTTCGATGTAAATGCCTCGCTCTGTCACGAAAAGTACCACTTTACTTTCCCGAAGTAGCTCTAACCAAACAGTCATCTTCTGTATTTCTACCGCAAGCCATGATGAGATGGCCATTAACAATTCTTACTGATTTTCATCATTTTAGAGCATGATCAAGAAAATATGTTAGATGATTCTTTATCATAAATGTGTTTTCCACCATGTGATATAAAGTAAGTAGCCCTGGGCCAATATTGACATATGACTCAAGTGCAGCAAACAGGTGTAGAGTATCAGAATAACTTGTTTTATATAGTGCTACATAATGAACTCCTGCAGCTTGTAAGAGCATAAGTAACTCATGTTAATATTACACAGTTTATGGCACTCAATTTACCAACCTCAGAAGGAATGAATTCTGAAACTGTCATGCTAGGACAGGCTTCTCCAATGGGTAGCTTGTAAGCTAGTGATATGTCTCCAACTACCTGCAAGTAGCTCACCTGGGTGTAGCCCGGCCTACTAAATTAGAAGATGTAATAGGTTGAATTAACATATGAATCCTTAAATGCACGTTAATCGAGACAAAATGTGTGTATTTTCAGAATTCATAAGCTGATATTTGGAATAAATGGTTGGATTTCCGAAATGTATTTTAAGATAAAATGTAAGTGATAAATTGAAAGGTACTGGGGCGACTTCTTATCGTGATTACTCACTTGGTGCCAGAAGCATTACAGCAATGGCCACCATGTTTATACAATAATGAGGCATTTCAATTTGATAATGCATTTTTCACAATAATTCTGGCACCCGTGCCTGATGAACTGAGGTAATCACTGCTGGAAATCTATGTTGCATGGGGTCGCCATCTTGTCTGACACGGTCACTATTATCACAGTAACAATATTAGTAGGTCATTATAATTTTCACTGAACGGAAATATATCTTAATATAGAAAAGCTTGAAGACCTCTGTGCTAGGATTTTAACTCTTCTAAAACACAGCATTTTGTACATGGCGAGCATTCTTGTTCTTACCAAACCACCTATGCCATAGGATGCTTAGTTAATGGAGTATTTTGTTTGTGATTATTAACCTTCTTCTTTCCTTCCTTTTGCATATATACTCTGGTTTCTCTACCATGGTTTTTGAAATGAATAGAAAGTTTGCATTTTTTTTAATGACAATCACCATTTCCATGGAATCATAGCAGATTAATAGTCACACTTTTGGCGTATGCTTTTGCTAGTTTCCACCAGAGAACAGGAAAATGTGTTGTGTGTGGTAGAACTTTGATTGTAAAGCTAGAAGAACATACAAAAGAGGAGGAGAGTAATTTCAGGGCTGCTTGTAGTGAAATAGTGAGAGGATATGTTGGACATGCCTTCCTAGTACAAAAACTGGGAAAGCAACCTAAACACAGTTCAACAAATCATGCACTGGTGGTCAAACTGATCGACTCATTCAGTGCCCTGATCTTGCCATCAAAGGCGTACTCCTGTGAGTGAGAGTATAAGGAAGGGATGTTGGCATGAATGGTGCTGCTAGTGCGGTCGCACCGGGGTCCATTGACCTATGGGGCCCACTGAACCCTAGTTAATGCACCATGTTGCAAACAGCCTGCAGTCAGGGGGTCCATTTTGCTTTCATGGACTGGAGCCTTTAGCACCCTCGCTATGACTTTGGTATGAGGGTGCGGCTCTAGTGCTCTATGTTGTTTAAGCCTTAAGCTTATACAGAGGAGCTGGTTGTATTCTACACTAAAGAGCTGCATCCTAGTCAGGTTAATGACAAGCCCAGGTTGCTTGTCTTCCCTTCTGGAGGGGGCCAACCAGGCAGTTTGAGATGGTCTGGCACCAGAAAAGCAAAGTCAGTGAGAATCTGCACAAGAAAGACCTCTCTCTAGAGTTGTACAGTGGGTGAAAAACATTGGGTTGGAATGCTACCCAGAACGATAGCCAGTGGTTTTGAATCTTTGCAAGCTATCTCTTTTTTCACAAATTTGAGTGATGGTGAGGACTACCTTGCCCAAGCATTTACCTTTCGCAATCTGAGTTGCCCTGCAGACACCCCAACCTCTTACTTACTTATCCTACAATCCCTAAAAGAAAAAAAAAGCTGGACTCGAGCTGTTTCCAACACCTGCAGGAAAAGACAAGGCTGTAGGGAAAGAAACAGAAAGAAAATCCGAGATAATTGAGTTGTGACAGTAATTAAAAAGGAAAACGAGGAGCGTGAAATAATTGAAGATGGAATAGCAGCGCAGAGAAGTGAAAGAAAGAAGAGAGGGTAAAAGGGAGGAGTAAATAAATAATTGAGAAGAAAGGGGAAATGTCATGTGTATGAATGTATTCTCAGGCGCGTGTTGACACTTTAAATTCGTACGTTAAAGTTTAAAAGTCACATCAGTTTTGTATGTGGCCCTTTTTTGTCACCCACAAAAAAAATCACTTCTAGAGACGACACTACCGCCATCACTAATGCTTCACAGTCTTCCCACACATCGATGCAGCTGTATCGTTCGACTTCCCGTGCAAGAGCAAACCCGGCTCTTTTGTATGTGTTTGTGAGTGTAAACCGTTTCACCCCATGTCACGCGATCGCATGCCATTTTGCACCGTCGCTTAATTGACTAGCGAGTTCCATTAAACATTTACTCGTTTTCGTCAAACCTTCTCATTTTCTCCTCAGCTGGCTGTCTCGCATGTTGATTACTTGAGTGTTTCCCATGCAGGTGTCGACCCCCGTCTGCATTTGTCTTTCCTGGCGCGAGATTTCGAGTACCTGACAAGCTCAGTCAGGGAGCAGGTGAAAGGGATGAAGAGGCCCCGCGCCCCGAGTGATTGATGTCACGTCGTACCCTTGTGTTAACACTGTGAGGGGGAGAGATGGCGGGGAAGAGTTTTTTTACTCTGACTTCAGGACTATTTTTACCTGCATTAATTCTCACGCGCTGCCACGGTTTCAAGACACTATTCGCAAGGGGTTTCTTCGCACAATAAATCACCAACCACCACTTACTTGTTAGCAAAAAAGGCCACTTTATTAAGACAGGTGCCAAATCATAACTTTTGCAATGCAATAATCTTTCCACAGTTTGTCCTCAAATCACCCCAAACCTAACCCCCAATGTAAAAGCCCTACCCCTAAACAGAATCCCGACCCCTGTGTGCATTTTCCCCTACTTCTCATTTCCTGATCACGTGACTGCTCCCCCCCTCCCCCGTTGGAGGATAGGCTAACCCGCTCAAGGCTGCCCACCCCCCCAGCAAAAACCCCGCCTACGCAGGACATTGTACAGCCTGAAAAAACAAAACACAAGAAAAAACCTGTCTTACCGTGGCAAAAGGAAAAAGAAAATCGGTGTCATGCCAACACCAGGAAAAAATTGTTGAAGAAAACAATGCTAATAAACCAGAGGGTTGGTGGGTGGGACAAAAAAGAGTAAACCAGCCCCTCCTCCCCGCTCCCGAGGGCCCAGTGATTTTCCCGCCCCTGCCTCCCCCTACTTATCACCTTCAGCGCGCCTCGCGCCCCTAATTAACTCTCTACCCTGGCACCTGGGTGGCCGCTCCATTGTGCGAAGCCACCCAGGGGGAGACCTGGCTCGCGCCCTGCACCCCCTGGGTCCCCCCTCGCACAATAAATCACCAACCACCACTTACTTGTTAGCAAAAAAGGCCACTTTATTAAGACAGGTGCCAAATCATAACTTTTGCAATGCAATAATCTTTCCACAGTTTGTCCTCAAATCACCCCAAACCTAACCCCCAATGTAAAAGCCCTACCCCTAAACAGAATCCCGACCCCTGTGTGCATTTTCCCCTACTTCTCATTTCCTGATCACGTGACTGCTCCCCCCCTCCCCCGTTGGAGGATAGGCTAACCCGCTCAAGGCTGCCCACCCCCCCAGCAAAAACCCCGCCACCCAGGAAAACCCACAGAGTTTTCCTGCCCCACCCCGCAACTTAGTGGTCGTGCGCAAACCCTGTTCAAGCGCACCATATTTGTTCCTTCCAGATTTTTGCAATCAAATCCCGCAACTCCAGCAGGTAATATGCTTGCCCCATTGTAGATAAATGTACCCCGTCCTCCCGAAACATATACCCTTCCGTGCATTTAATGTTGGGGTGAGCTAGGACATGCACCCCATGACCCTCACAAAAATGTCTCATAGTGCGATTAACCTTTCGTCTCGCTTTTTCCATGGCTGCATGATGCCGTGCTCCTCTCCAGTGCAACCTTGTAATGAACTCCGTCCAGATCAACTGGGTGCTCTCCCAGGTAGCCCGGAGGACTTCCAAATCCTGTTTCATCAACTTTATTAATGACAGCCCTGACAAATCAACGAGGTCATTTTCACCCAAATGAAGAATGAGCAAATGTGGCGGTCCCCTTCCAGAGCACATCGTGGCCAGCAGCGGAAACAAACCCCCCCAACGCATTCCCCCTTTTCCTTTCCATACCACCTCGTGGTTGGCACTGCACAGTCCAAGGGAACGCCCACACATCTGCTGTTCGGCATAGATTGCAGCCCATTTAACGAAGGAGTGTCCTACTATCCATGTCGATTTTTTCAAACTTACGGGCCCCGGAGCCAGACCTAGACAGAAAAACAATGATTAACCAAAGAAAAAACGAGAACCTATGCAGAGACTTTCCGCACATATTTCTCACAACATTTGGACTTCCACCTCCCAATACGGCGTATGTCTGCCCAGGACCACCCCAACCTGGCCGCCTCTGTAGCCGCCCCGATCCGGAAAGAGTGTGTCCCAAAACATAAAGGGTTTTCCCCTAAAAGAAGAAGTACCTTTCTCATGACCGCTAGCAACTGAGCCGCTAAAATAGGCTGCCCCGAGGCGTGGCAAAACACAAGCCCCACGGCCAAACCACTAGAAATCTTGAAACTTTCCCATTCCCCTACCGGGCAGCACAAACCATCCTCACTACGGTTTAAGAAAACCCATTTACCCCTGCCCAGCTGATCCGTCTTTGACATTCTCAACCACAGGCTCAACCTGTGCCCCTCAAGAAATACCTCATCCCTGCGGATACCTGTCCTATTACGCAGCCCAAGCAGTTCAGAGGCTCTGAAAGCCCCAAAAAACAACCATAAGAAACATAATCTAAACAGCCTGCACTCAGACTCATCGTAGCATACCAAAGGTAACTGCCCCAGCATTCCCTGCAGCAAATCAAAAGTTATCGCCCTGCGTAACTGTTTTGTCCCCGCCTGCACCCTGCTTAAGCCTTTGAGGACCCTTTTCACCAACACCCCCTGCACCAAATCCCTCCCCCACCACAATTGCCCGTAAAAAGAAACCCCCGCCAACTTGCCAGAAATGGTAGTATGCGAGAGGCCTTTGTCAATCAAGTGTAACACAAAACCTAGCACCAACTGAGCATCGGTCCAACTCCCCCTCTTCTCAGCACACATGTTACCATAGCTCAAGAACTCTCTCCACGCCTGCTGATAACTCCGTCGTGTAGAAGCCGCTATGGAGTTTTCCACAAAAGCGGCAAGTCTCAATCCCCCCACTCCCAGACACACTGCGGGATTGGCGTCTTGTTGTGTTCCGCCCCAGGAGCCAGCCTGCGAAACCTCGCCCACTGTAAACGAGACAGAGAGTCTGCTATACTGTTATGCACCCCCGGGATATGACGCGCCTTAAACACAACATTGAGCTGTAAACATTTGAGCATAAAAGCGCGCAGCAAGCGTAAAACTCTCAAATCCCTGGCTTTCTGCTGGTTAATCAACTGAACCACCGTTAAATTGTCAACGTGGAAAAGCACGGAACGATTCTGAAACTCATCGCCCCAGACATATAGAGCAACCAAAAGTGGAAAAAACTCAAGAAAAACAATACTGCGCCCTTGCGACATCCAATGCCTTGGCCAACTCTCAGCGCACCAGCGGCCCTCCCAGAATACACCAAATCCATGTGCGCCAGATGCATCCGAGTAGATCTGCACTTGCCAAATCATGTCTTCGTCCGCAAAAAACAAAGACACCCCATTAAACTCTGCCAAAAATGTCAACCATATAGCCAGATCAGCCCTCGTAGCCGCTGAAATACGCACTCTGTGGTGAGGAAGAAAAGCCCCAGACATAGCCATGCCCAACCTCCTGCAAAATGCCCTCCCAGCCCGGACCACCCTGCATGCAAAGTTTAGATAACCCAACAGCTTCTGCACCTTCCTGAGCTCCAACTTGCGCTCGTCAATCACAGATGACAAAAATGCAGTGATTTCTTGAACTTTCTCCGCTGGTAACCTTGCTACCATTGCAATGGTGTCTATTTCAATACCCAGAAAAACCATCGTCGTGTTGGGACCCTCTGTCTTATCCGGGGCCAATGGCACACCCAGCTCCTGCGCCAGCGTCTGAAAAGCCCGCAGAGCTCCCTGGCACTGCCCTGTACCTTGAACTCCAATGAAAAGAAAATCATCTAAGTAATGACAAATGAGGGCATGTCCAGTAACCTGGGTGAAGCGCCACTGCAGAAATGAGCTGAAAAGCTCAAAGAGGGCACAAGAGATAGAGCAGCCCATAGGAAGCATTCGATCTACATAAAAGGCTCCCTGCATCTGCATCCCCAAAAGTTCAAAATCAGAAGGATGAATGGGTAACAGCCTAAAAGCAGATTGGATATCACTCTTGGCCAATTGCGCCTCCCTCCCTGCCGATCTAACCAAACGCAAGGCATCATCCACCGAAGCGTATGACACACAGGCATCGTCGGGCGAGATGAAATCATTAATGGATGCGCCCTCAGGCCATGACAGGTGGTGTATCATACGGAATTCCCCAGCTTTCTTTTTAGGGACCACCCCCAGTGGAGATACAATCAAATTGGGCATTGGACAGTTGGAAAAAGGACCAACAACTCTTCCGGCTTCTACTTCACCCTGCAACTTCAGCTGAACCACCTGTGGCAACTCCTTAGCTGACTTCAAATTATCAGACCACCTACCCAGTCTAGGCCCCTGGTAACCTATCTTGAACCCTTCCTTGAAACCCCAAAAAAGCCTACTGGCAGCCTCAACATCAGGGTACTCCTGCAACCATTGCCCCAGAACCTCCACCTTAACCGGAGTAGGACCCCTTTCCTGTAAACTGGACAGCATTGCCCCTTCCCCTCTGTCCCCTCCCCATGTCACTGAACTTCTGGCCGGCGAAGCATTGCGTGAGGGGATGCCGTCCACCACACTGGGAACACTCATGTTTATATCGGCAAAACTGCCTATTGCAGAAACCCCTGTTGAAATTCCAACAGGCTCCAAAAATAGGGGTCTGACCTCTGCCACCAAACCCCGCCCCAGGCTGGGCGGGACGAGCGGGAAAGGGCCGATAGGATATAGGTAAACCACTAGCCGTGTGCGTAGTAGCAGGCGGCTGAGAAGACGCCATCCATTGAAGCCACAGCTCGGAATCCACATCACCCCAAGGTCTGTCCTGAGACACACTTAAACGGGCTCTAAACTCCTCATCATAAGACAGCCACGCAAAACCCCCAAAGTAACTCTGAGCCTTCCGAATAATATCCATGTATTTGAAAATCGCTACCGCCCTATCTGGGTATTTTTCACAATATACACTGGCATATATCAGGAAAGCAGACGACCAGTTCTCAATATTCTTAGGCACCCTGGGACGCCTCGCCAGCTCCCACTCCTCCTCCTTGGAGCCCTCCTTTGCCTGAATATCACGGTGCAACAGTTTAAAAACATCCACAAACTCATGTCTCCAAATCCTGTTTTTGGTCTTATCAGATAGATGTGAGCCCAACGGCATGGCAATCCCCATGTACGGCAATTTCTTGTGGATATTTTTATCTTCCTCCACTACCTCCGGGACCCCTTTACCTTGCTCCGGAAGAGGCTGAGACCCAGGGACGGGGGCAACCCCCCCCTGCCCCACACCCAAGGAGGAACCTTGCTGCGCAGGCACTGTCTTGTCCCCCAAAGCATCTCCCCCAGTACCAATAGACCTGGTCGCTTTTGGTGGTTGACCCCCTTGTTGCCAAACCGACCACCACCCCGTAGTACCTGAAGGCAAAGGAGCTGGTCGAAGAGTGTTGACGGGCCACGCTGCTTGCTTGCGACTGGTATCTTCCAGAGCCTGGTCCGTTGCATTGTCCGCACTAGACGTCTGCAAAAAACTAAGCACATTTGGTTGCCCCACAAAACCCCTCTGCCCCTTCACCGCTTTCCCCACTTTTTTCCCCCCGGCACCATCCCCATCTCTCACTTCCCCATCCTCCAATTCCTCATTGTCCACTTCCATATTTCCCAATGTCTCCAACACACCCGAAGGCGCCCCACTGTTCCCCATCTTGCCCAAAAAGCTCCCACTCCCCGCACCTAAATGCCACTGTGCATCCGTGTGAGCCAAAGGGTGACCCAACTGAGAAAGGAGATCCGCTCCAGATCGCCCTCCTGTAGTAGGCCCCCCAGACAGAGCCGCAGTGTGCTCCATCCGTCTGGAACGCTGGCCGGCCGCAAGCCGTGTGGCTAAAACCGGTATATCTTCCTGGAAGCCGCTCAAACCCTGTGGTTCCTGTGCGCCCTCAGCAAACTCCCCATTTCCCAACAACCCACTCCTACCAACTCCCGGGGCACCCCCCCTGCCCACCCAGACCCACTGGCCCACCTGAGAATCCGGTACCCTGGGTGTGGTACCCCCTGACAAAGGAAGAACGCCTGGCTTGAGCCCAGACACCCCGACAGATCCCCTCTCCGTAGTCTGGCCGCTGAAATCAACCGGCGAAGCCAGGGGGCATGTGCCCAATAATGCGGGCGATCGGACCGGCAACTGCTGACAATCCACCCCTCCATGTGTACTCCTCAGCCTCAGCGCGCCTCCTCCATCTTGGCCTGCCCTCGTGCCCACCACACCCGAGGCTCCCACCACACTTTGCAGGGACCATATCCCTGATGTCCCCCCAGAGGGGCCCTCAGAGTGGAGGTCCGTATTCACCAACACGGGCATGGCAGGTGCCGGGCTCAACAGAAAATTCTGCCCATTTAGCTGCACCAATTGCGTGCTGCACTGCCACCCCGCACTCTCAGACCCAGCCAGCGGTGGGGTAACTTGCTCCTGCACAGGCCCGGGGGACTCCAGCCCAATACAACTCTTCGCCCGTCGTCCGCGTGTAGCGCGCCTAGGCAGCCCGCCGGCCCTGCCCCCAGCGCTCCTCCCACGAAGCCCGGTCGATGCCAGGGACCTCCCCCGCCTTCCTCGCACCGTAGCGCGCCTCCCAGCCACAGTAAAACAGGCAGGCGCACGTACCTGGGACAACGCGGACACCTCATCGGAAGGGCCAGCCTGCGCCTCCTCCCCTTCAACACGGGCCGGTTCCAGACCCACCTCCAGACCATGCGGGACCTCCATAGCTGCTGCCTGCCCCGGGGATAAACAGGCCGCCACCGCCTTCGCGACCCCGCTGCTGGCCTTCCGCGGCGCCCGTGTCAGGCCCACCCACGCCTGGCCAGCGACTCCCGGCTTCAGCAGGTCGCTTCTGCCTGCCTCGCAGAGCACCCGGACCGCTTCCCGCACCGCCTCCTGTGACGTCATGCTGCCTAGGTAGGCCTACGGAATGCTACTCTGGACAAAAAAGAGTAAACCAGCCCCTCCTCCCCGCTCCCGAGGGCCCAGTGATTTTCCCGCCCCTGCCTCCCCCTACTTATCACCTTCAGCGCGCCTCGCGCCCCTAATTAACTCTCTACCCTGGCACCTGGGTGGCCGCTCCATTGTGCGAAGCCACCCAGGGGGAGACCTGGCTCGCGCCCTGCACCCCCTGGGTCCCCCCTTACTCTCTTTTATTATCCCTTGCTGCTGGAGTTCTACTTCGACCTGACCCGACTCGTCTCTCAAATGTCATTTCCGGCGAGCACATTGCTAGTGTCACCTCAATGGAACTAAGGCCACTCCAGTGGCGTTGAAGTGCCCGGATCTTGAGAAATAAAAGCCAACTGTGGAAGTGGCCGCACTGCAAGCACCTGGCTAATGAGATATAATGCACACGTCTTACATCTTCGATTCCTCGCATCTGCTTCCCATCAGGTCTCTTCCGCGCATTCCTGGGTGAAGAGAGGGCTGAAACAAGTCTGCTTTCCTTACATTTTTCTTCAGTAATTTATGTTCTGCGCAGTGTCGTAGGCGATGACACAATTATGTGCCATGACTTACTGTAACCTACTTTCAGTCGCTGTCAATGTCTCTTTCTGAATTTATTCTTCGAGTTTGCAAAATGCGTATAGATATATGTATTATTTGATGACAGTTACCATTCCAGCCACTGAAATATTTCATTCTTTGCTGTGGAGGCTGAACTCTGTGGAGATGATTCACCGGGCGTAGCCTTAGATGTGTAAAGTACATGGTTTTGCTTTTAATTAAATACTGCAGTCATGCTTGGTTCACCCAAAACAGATGTGCGGAGGCCTTTAGTCATGCGCAGCATACACTGGGCGCTGGGCCTGGTCATTGACCAACCTCAGCACCCACACTCTTTTCACCTCATTTAATCAGCTGTTCACCACTGGAATGCACATCAGGCACTAGGTGGAGAGCCCCGTCTACGGTCAGTCCCTGCACCCCATTCCAGTCCTGCATCCCTCTACTGTCCCACCGAAACTCACTTTGCATGGCCATTGGCCCTTTTAAGGCCATTTGCTGTATTTGGGAGCCCTCTTGTGACCACTTCCTGTTGCACAGCAAGGCGGCTGCTTGCAGTGGCCTTATGCTGTTCCATCCTTCCCTCCGCCCATGTGGCACACACATTATCACATAGGCTACTGCTAAGTTTCACAGATCTGCAGGAATTGTATATTTCTACCTTTCTTTCCCCTGTCACCCCCACAAACATTTGCTACATAATTAGTACACACATGTGCACCAATCTTACGCCTTTCAAAAATCACACCTCGGCGGAAGTAGACTTTTTTTGTGAATTCCTGATTATTTCCACAAAGCTGGAAAGATAAAACCCTGACTTTGTTGTTTAACTGTTGAAGTGTCACCAGTGTCGCCATCTCCGAATGAGGAAATTAGTACCTACTATAGAGAAGCTAGAACCAGTTCATTCAATATGATCAAACATGTTTATGCTTATCCGTCAGCAGAGTATGGAAGTTTATTTTATTACTGTATCACACAAAGGAGATAAATTGCAAATCAAATAAAACAAAATCAACATAACAAACATACATTTTAGGTAATGATTTGAGGACTAACTGGTCAGCCTTCCAAAAGGCAATGAAATCAGAAGTGGATATGAACCGGATAAATACTTCCTCCTGCTTTGTGAACAAAGTCCCCTGTGAAACATAAGATGATTCATAGTTCAAATGCGAAGCCACTGGTGAAGCGATTCCAATAGATGAAGAAACATTTTTCAGAGTAAAAACGAATTCAGCCCTTACTTATAGACACATTTTGGTGATTTTTACTGCACACATTTTGGAGTGTTCTGAATTGCTTTGTACCCATCAGTTCTTCTCTGGTTGGCTGTGGTTCTTACCCAGTAATTGCTGATGTCATGTGAAATATTATCAGTGGTGGTATGTTTGAGGTCATGAGCAGCAAGTGGTTGCAGGTGTGAGTTAAGACTTGCTTGCCGTAGCTGGGGGATTTCAGTGATTTTCAAGTTGTGTAATATAACCCCAACATCACTGTAGTATTTAAAGGAATTGCTAATTTTTTTTTAATTTTAATTTTTATTTTTTATAAACCTTGTTATAACTAAACTTAACAATAAGTTACCTTTAACTGAAGTAATGTTTTTATCATCTACTACACCCATCAGTGATTCCACCCAAACCAGTTACCCATGGCCTTCAGTCTACCTGGCAATAGTACATGATTAACAGAAAGTTCGATTAGCAACTTTAAACTGTGGATACATGCAAAAAAGTACGTTTATAATGTATGAATGAACAATGGTAAAATTAAAAAATGTTGGTTACAACACAAATTTGCATTTGATGATTAAAAATATAGTGCTTGATCTGGGAAAAATACATTCTAGAGATAAAGGGTCACAATGAATTAACGGGTGAGTAATAATACATGAATGAATTATTAACCTTGGAATTCTAGTTCAAGGTCAAGAAGTGCAAGAATATCACAAGATGACTGTGAAAACATGTTTTAGGAAACATACATCGCTAATTATAGAGAATTGAAGAATCACGAGTTCTCTGTACATCTGAGTGTACCAAATTCACTAAAGTGGACAGCTATCCTGAAGATAAATTTACATTCAATTTAATATAGCACTATCGGTGGGCTATGACTAGTTATGCTTATGCTTTTCATCTTTTTTGTCTTGCAGGTCTAACGTTCAAATGTGTTCAGTATGACTTCCACGTGCAGTTTGCAGAGGTCAGATTTAAACATTTTGTGGCATGCATTAGGTGCTTATCACTAAGTAAGGGACATCCTTTGAAACTGCATTCCTAAATGTGAATACTGAAAAATTAAGCAAACACTTTATGAAAGACCTTTTAGATTTAACTTTGCCCTGACCGTTAGGTAATTCTGACTAGTCTGCTGGTTTACAGATTAAGTTAGATAGTTACATATTAACTTTCAGAGTTTTTCTTCTGAGCCTGTTTATAGTTGCCCTCAGTTTGTGAACTTAGAGTCTCAGCTAGAGTTTAGTTCATGCAATGGATTTAGGGCCTCATTTATGAGAAGTGTTGCTTTGCTGCCTAAAAACAGCTATGCATCACTTCTCAGTGCGCCTTCCTTATTTTTTTATTTTTATTTTACAGAGTTTTATATAGCACGAAATTGACCCGAATCAGGTATCAGAGCGCTTTACATAGCACCAGTTGCCTTACATGAGGACACATTCATTTCTTGAGACATGAATTATGCATCATATTTACTGTATGACGCATCATGTCACAAGCAATGACAGATATGTCAGGATTACTGACGTATCTGTAGGCGCAAAAGTGGCGCATTGCTGGAGATGTGTCAGAAGCGTGATGCAACTCCAGCAATGTTCTTTTCACATGCAGCAAGCACCATGTAAAAGGGCCTGTGTCACCCTTACGCATGCCATGGGGCAGGTGTAAGGTTTTGACGCATTGACATCCTAGAAGTGGTGCAGTGAAATCTCATACATTTTACTGTGCCACTCCTACAACACTTTCTTTCGGGGCAACGCCCACCCTGCATACATTATACCTGATGCAGGTATAATGTAGCGCAGGGGTTTACAAAGTGACGCATCTGCCTAGATGCGTCCCTTCATAAATATGGTGCAACATGGCGCCTTATTTACGTCGCTGCTGCATCACTAAAAGTGACGCAACGATGGCGCAAAAGAGACGCAGGCCTTCATAAATGAGGCCCCTAGGGGTTTTTTTTAGAGTCTGGTGGATGCCAGCTTCTCTCCTTAAAATGGCCTATATCCTGTCTTTACTATTTAGAGTGCAAAGATGCTCTATCCCCCTAAATATGGCAGATGGGACACCTACTGCCTTTTATCAGATGTCCCGCATCTACCAGACTATAAGTAAAGCCATTAGTTTATTATCCTGTTTAATGCTATTTATATATTTATTTAAACATTTTTAAAGTGCTACTACGGAGGCGCCGAACCGGACTCGAGCACGCCGCAGAGTATGGCGGTTTGTGCCGGTCCTGCAGGTTGGGGGCGTGGCCGGGCATCACACACATATGACGTGGTCGGCGCCCGGCCTCGCCTCTTCCCTGATTGGAGGTAGCCTGTGGGCGACCCAGAAGCTCTCAAGCGCTTCCCTGTCACACGTCACCAACACGGGCAGGAAGCCGTATTAAGCCGGTTTCCCGCAAAACTTGGCATTATAAGGGGGCTGTGGAGCGGCGATCATCCTTTCACGTCGCTGCTCCACAGCCAGGACACATCTGAATCAGTCTCCGGGATGGAGACCACATTGCGTTTTTCTTTTGTCTTTTGCCTCATCAGTTGGCTATCAGGAGGTCTTTGGAGCAGCGGTGGTGTGCGAAGCGTCGGGGGAGCTTCACAGCTGGCTGCCGGTGCAATTTTGGTGCGATCCAGAGCAGCAGTAATTGAGGCCCTGCAGGGGTTGCTGGCAGCAGTGTGAGGGGCTGTAGGCAAGGAGGCCAGGAAGATCGAGGAGCTCAGGTGAAGGGGGGGCTGGCTTTTTGTACTAGAGTATGTTTAGGGCAGGGCACCAGTTTCTCGGTCACTAATTCGGGTGCTTTAACAGATATTTGTTTGGAGCCTAGGGGCAAAGCCTGATTCTGTGCAGGGCATAGGGCTGAGGTTGTGAGGGCCAAAGTGAGCGTAAGGGCTAGTGGTTGGTTGTTTTGGTGATCCTTGGGAGCCCGTTTTTTGGGGGTCCGCTGGTTGAGATTCTGCTTTTCCTGTTTTCTTGGTCGGTAATTCTGCTGTTTTTTAGCAGATATTTGTAGCAACCTATGGGCAAAGCCTAATTCTGTGCAGGGCGTAGGCTGAGGATGTGGGGGCCACAGTGAGTGTAACGGCTAGTGGTTGGTTGTTTTAGTGATCCTTGGGTAGCGAGTGGACACAGTTGAACTTAGTTTTTGCGAGACTTGTGAGGGCATAGTGGGACGTAATGGTGCCAAATGCAAAGAGGGGTGAGAAGCGCTCGAGGATGGATGTGTTTATGGAGGCAATGATGAAGAAAATGGAGGATATGGGTCAGTCTCTAGCGGAGTTAAAGAGCCGAGTGGACAGTCGAGAATGGGAAGAGGCGGAGGAAAGGCCCAGATGGTCGTGTTGTTTGCGTAGCACCTTTCACTCTAAGTGGGATGGGTCTGCCCAGACATGGGTCTCTTGCTCACTGTGCCACTAGATTCAAGCTAGCCTGGCTGATGAAGGGTAATACCCAGAAACTGGAATTTCCAGGATGCTTGTTTCCGGTCCAGAGAGGACCTGGCTTGGCAGTTCGGTCTGGACTGTTCCCATGAGGAACAGAGTCAAGACTGATTTGCATATGGCCCGGGGGCAAAAGGAAGTGGAAGTGTGGATAGTTGGTCACTCATATGGAAGCAGGTTGAGACATGTCTTCTTTGCAGGAAATTATGCACACCGGGCACGACGGGCAGGTTTCAATGTTTCTTTCCATGGTCGAGGGGGTTTACGTCTTGACCAACTAAAAGACATGTTGGGGGTGCACTTGACGTGGCACACATGCCCCCTGCAGCAGTAATTTTGCATTTGGGGGGCAATGATCTGGTTCAACTGGGTAGGAAAAGTGTGGTGGAAGTATTGATCACTGAGGTGGGTTGGCTGGCGAGAAGATGCCCACAGACAGTGATAGCATGGTCGCACATTATCCCCAGCTTCCAGTGGCGGGGGGTGAATCTGTTTGGGCCTTGAACCACTCGGTTAACAGGATAAACAAGCTAATTGATACATTGTTTTGTTCCCCTCGATTGCAGACGATCGCACATGGGTGCATCAGGGCTGTAAGGTTTTTTATGTAGGATGGCATACATCTCTCAAAAATTGGAAATGAAATGTATCTGGAAAACCTGTTAGCTTAGTTAGAGGGAGCATGGAACAAGGCATGACCTTTGGGATGCGAGGGGGGCCAGATAGTTGGTCAACTATGCTGGCCTGTGCCGGTAAGGTCATGATTGGTGGGCATAATCGTTCGGTCCTTAGTAGGCATCACCATTGTCAAATGGGGATGCCTGGGGGGGGACAGTTGGTCTCTCTAGGAACTCCAGGGGGCAGTTACAGCTGGTAGGCTGGAAGGGTGCTGGGGAGGGGAAGTTCCACTTCCGTTAGGCATTTTGGGCCAACCCCTGCACAAGCGCAGTGGCGCAGGAAACTTGGCATGACAGCACAGCCTCTTGGAGATAATATTGAGGGCTTAGGGGGTGCCTGGGGAGGTAACCTCTTGCAACTGGGCCCCCTGTGCAAGAAACTCCGGTAGGAGGGTGGGCCCTAGCACGATCGTGGACCAGACATTGACCTTGCCGTAGGCTCAAACAGGGATACGCAGAAAAGGATTGATTGTTGATCGTTTAGCTTAAGATAGGAATGGCTATGTATTAGAAACATGTTAAGGATAGCCAACCAGAATACTGTACATATACAAGTAACACTGTGCTTATTGATGTAATAGGCTGGACTTTTCTGTGTATTGTGTATAATGTAAATATAAAAAATTATATTTTGTTATGTTTTAAAATACGGCCGGGGTTTTACGAACCCTAACCCAAGCCACTGTGTGTTGATTTTCCATTATGGATGCCTTGGGGGAAAGTGGAGGGTATGTGGATCCCTAAGGTCAAAAACTGAACAGGTAAAAAGTGTGTCTTGGGGTTGGCGGGACTCGGCAAATACCTGGCCATATTGCATTTGCTAAATTACTTCAGAGAGCTGGATTTGGTTATAAAAAGGAAAAGTATAAGAAAGGTGAGGGGGCATTAGAGTATGATTGTAAATGAAAGTAACTTTGCCTGATGCTCTTCACCCGAGTTCAATTTCCAGCTGAAAGTGAGTGTAAAACTTTACGTTTTTAGAAGTTTGCTAAACTGATTGTATTTAAATCCTAATCTCAAATGAGGATTAAGAGTGTTCTGCATTCTAGATTTTGAACTCCAAGGGATCGGTTCTCATTCTTCATATTCCTAAAAGATCATTGGTTGTTCAGATGCATTGACTCTGAATAGAGTTTACCGGTGAGCTTGTAGAGAGGGGCTAGTTGCTGTCCCGTTTTCTGTGCATTCTTGATATTTATTCCTCAGTCTTTAGACTAAGGTCCTGTAGAAAAAGGCATGGAGTAAGGAAGGCACTATGGTCGAGAAGCATACAACAGGAGCTGTCTATTACACAACTTTGGATCTGGGACTAATACATCAATGTGACAAGCGGTATAGCATAGAAAACCCACTAAGAACTATGTGCCAAAATTGCCAGCAGTCAGTAGCATGAATCAAAAGAATAAAATAGAATACTCATGCAGCAATATTAAAGATCTAAATTTTTTTTAGCAAAAAGTCGTAGGATTCATGACATTAAATATTGCAACAATGTATAACAAGTTGTAGATGCACGGGGCTCCAGTGATTTCACAGTGGAATGACAAAGTGAAAAAAATGTTTGTATAGAAAGCAGGGGAAGGAAGGACGGCACACACAAAGAGCAAGTCTGTCCAATGACGGTCATATACAGGTAGCATTAGTTCATTACTTTTTCCATTTGCTTCTGTTGTTGGTGGTGTTTTTGATCATACAAGGCATACAGGATCATTATCAGGCTTAAACATAGAAGGAGTGAGAGGCACCTAGAAAATATGGAGTGTAGCCAGCCAGTCAAACACTAGAAGTAGATAGCAACCTAGCACAAGGACAAGTGGTCTGAAATTTGTTATAAATTTGCTATTGCCAAGTCCCGTTACAGAGGAAATCCAAATAATTGATGCAGGAGTTGGCCCCGAGGAGGGCATCCACTTGAAAAGGAGACTCCTGGACTGAATTCCAGAAAGAGTGGGCCTGAAAAGTGTACTGGCAAGGATAAGAATGTGTGGTATCTTGCCCGGAAACGAATGTGCCGGTGCAAGCAGTGAACTGGCACAACAATTAAGAGTTCTGCTCAGGGAATAGAAGAGAATAAGAGTCAAGAAAATAAGTGCTCAGGATTGAATGCCTGAAGCACAGGATCCCAGAAGGTTAGGGAGGAGTGGGGAAGAATCCCAGAGTGTTCCTCTATTCTAGTTATAACACAAAACTACACATCTAATATTACAGATAGAGGTATCAGTGGTTTAAATGGGGTAATCAAAAGTCTGTGGTTATCATTAGTGAAATATTCCTTTGATTAGGAAAACCCTCCACCTCTGTGATCCCAGTCTTGTCCTGCTTGACATCTTAAAGAATCGTGGTGCATTTTCACATTTGTAGTTCATGTTCCACTAGGTGGTAGGCCTTTCCCGCTCTTGGGTACTTTCCTCCCCTTATTCTGTGGAACACTCTGGGATTCTCTCCCCAAAGGTGCCAGGATTTCAAGAGTATATGATATGTTTGGTAGACGTTTGTGAGATCATATCAGTTAATTTAGATCATACTGAACATTGATTGAAACTCCTCTGAGCTTATGTTACTAAAGTGCTTAGAAGGGATGGGGATGCTGTAACTGTGCTGTACTGTGTTGCGAGTGATAGGTTTGTACATTCGGTTGGCCAAGTTGCTTGTTCTTACCATATTTTCCCATACACTGTAAATGTAAAGTTCTAGACCTTGAAGATGGAACTTGATGATCTCCTTAGAACCTATATAATTTGGAGCCTTGAAGTGGCTGTGCTCCAGGGCCTTTGCAGGCACATTAGACATTCCTACAGGCCCGACTGATACAGGAATCACGTGACCATAGTGGTCCTCCCACAGAATATACAGGATGGTGTGTTAAGATCTTAAATGTCCTACATTACTCTGCAATACAAACAGAGCTTTTTGACTTAGAGGCCCTTGAGGAGCTACAACCAGAAGAGAAGAAGGATGGTTTTCCATTCACTGACTGGTAGTAGCACAGTAACAATAAGTGAAAAATACAATTGCTCAAACTTGTACATCATGTTAAGAAGCAGAGTTGAGCATTGGAACTGATGTTAAGTGTTTATTTCCTTCTCTAGACCCCTTGAAATATGATTATTTAGAGACTGAGAAGGAATTCCCCTGTTTAAATTATTACATGCATTTAGAATTTCCATTATGCCTACTTATCTCCATTGGGAAACAGGAACAGGAGTAATAAGGCCAGACTTTTATCCCAGACCTTCTGCTCTCATGATAGATTAATGATGGGAGCAGAAATATAGAACTCCATGACTCAAAAAGATCTCCTTGTGCTTAAACACTGCTGTGTCTCATCTAGGCATGGATGTTCAGCACCGGCTTGGAATAAATACCAACAAAACAGGATTCCTCAACTTTTACTCACTGCAAAGCCACTTGAATTCATCCTTGACACTGACCCCAATCTCAAAGAACATATTGATAAGTGAACCACAACCCCTTGGTATCAGATCTCTCTACTAAATAAAGTGAAACTCTTCCTCCCAGAAAGCGAATGCAGAACTGCTGTTCAATCCATCACACTTTTGCATGTTTATGGTGCCAATGCCATGCTCCATAGCTTCTCAGGCTCTACCGTGACTTCCTGTAAGACAGTGGTACTCAAAGTATGGCCCGCTGACTGCAGGTCTTCCTTTGTGATTCTTGGTAAACTGAAAGTTGCTGCAGAGAAAGCTAGCTACTCATGTTCTGTTTTTTTGCTTAATTCTGCTAGCTGAGCCACATGCTTTTGGGATTCTGGGCTTTGATTATGTAGTCAGTCATGTAATGCAATGTAAAAGGATTTATAGAGAGCAAGGTAATCAACTGTGAGGGTATGTAGGTGCTGAGTAGGTGCAGAGAGGTCTGGAGCATTTTTGAAGAGCAAGGTCTTCAGTTTCTTGTGGAACGGTGTGATAATGGTGGTTGTTCTGATGTCCAGGGGATCTTTGCTGCTAGATAGGTGAATGAATGAATCAATCAATCAGGTAGCTTGTAAAGCACAAAAACTCACCCCTAAGGGTCTCAAGGTGCTGATGGGTGGGAGCTTCTTGTCCATTGAATGTACTGTGGTTCAGTCAAAGAGCCAGGTCCTTCCTGAATTGAGGCAGTGACAGTGATTGCCTGAGGTGGAGAGGCAGGGTGCTCCAGGTCTTTGCTGCAATGTAGGAGAAGGATCTTCCACTGGCTGTGGTCTTGCCAATACGCGGGACGGTAGCCAGGGCCAGTTGGGCAGAGGGGAGTTCTATGGTGGGCGCGTGGAATGTGAGGCAGTGGTTGAGGTACGCAGATCCCACGTCATGTTGTCACGTGGCCCTTAGGGACATTGTCGTTTTTCACTAACTTAGCATGAGCATGTTGCAGCATGCCTACTGCTGTGCACATGTTACTACACGTCTTTATTTTTTGCAATATTTTCAAAGACTGCTTTCACATGAGAACTCATCACTGTGTTCGCTCTCTGCATGTTCCTGGGATTTTGACTGAATATTATGTGCAAGTTAGAACAACAATGCCCCTTGTTATTTTGTTCTGGCCAGTCCTTAGCCCTTAGACAAAACAGACCAATGCAGCGGTTGTTTGGACAGCGTACTTGGGTTTTTAGTGGGGTGCACGAATAGGTGAGCCACACTTGGAGAGGGACCTTTCCAGGCAGAAGAGCATCCATGATGTAGATCTACCATCTATAGGCTAAGGTATGGGGTCTGCTCACAAAGCCCAGAGGTATTTTATTATATAATAATACTTCCTAGCAAGGGGAGGGAGGGAAGGTGCTATAGTCCTTTCTCCATTGTCTTTTTATGATGTCATCTCCCTTCATGATTTATGGACTGACTGCTATGCTGACAATCTTTGTACTATTTTCCTGCTTGTTGTGGCACGTATACTGCATGTTAGAGCACGCTAGTTAAAATAAATATTTTAAACTGTTCCGTGTCTCCGTCAGATCTTATTGTGGGTGAGTACAAGAGGGTGAGCGAAAGGGTGTGTCTTGTTATTGCGATTCCTGAGAGATCTGGTAATGTTGTGTTCTGGGGTGTCTAATCATTTGCTTCTCTGTGAGTGAGTAGAAGAGCAAGTGAGACACTATATCTAGTCCGTCCTAGGTTTGTGGGTACTGAGGTGGGAGGAAGACTCTGTCCCTATACACCAAGGTCCCATTTCCTGCGCATAGTTCTGTATTTGTGCAGAATCCCTGCAACAATGTAGGGCTTTGTAGGTGTGTGTGAGGGGCTTGAAGGGGATTATTTTGTTGACTGGGAGACGGTGGCGGTCTCTCAGGTGGCTGGTAATTTTGCTGCAACTGGGGATGTTGAGGATGAGTCTGGCGAAGGTGTTCCGAATGTTGTGCAGTTTCTTGAGGAGTTTCTGGGTGATGCTGGCGTAGAGTACGTTGGCGTAGTTGATTCTGCTACTGATGAGTGCGTGGATGACCATCTTTCTGGACTCAGTGAATGAGTGGCCTCCTGCTCTCATAAATGTTGGGACTGTGTGCAAGTGCCAGTGAGGTACATCAGATTTTGCGGGTTGGCAGTTGAGGTAGGCAGGTCCATTCTAATGCAGTGCTTTGTGGGCAATGGTGAGTATCTTGAAGTGGCAGTGTTTCTGGACAGTGAGCCAGTGGAGTTCTCAGAGGTGATGTGGGTGTGACAGGGTAGGTTAAGAGCAAGTCTGGTGGTGGAGTTTTGGATCTTGTGTGTGAGGTGGGTGGGTATTCCATAGTAGAGGGCATTGCTGCAGTCTAATCTTCTCATGATCAAAGCCTGAGTGATGGTCTTTCTAGTGTCAAGATGGGAGCCATTTAAAGATTTTTTTCTCATAATGCTGAATATGTTGAAGCAGGTGGATGTGACAGCATTGATTTGGGGTCTCGTGGAGAGTTTGGTGTCTAGGATGATGCCAAACCTTCGAGCTAGGTCCATGGGGGTTGGGGTGGGTTCCAGCTCATGAGCCACTAGGTGGTGTCCCAGTGGCAGTAGTTGGGTCTGAAATTCAGGACTACTGCTCCCAAAGTATTGAGTTGCAGGCAATTAGTGTGCATCCAGGTAGCGACTTCCGTGATTCAGCGTTTGAAGTTGTTTTTGGTGTTGCTAAGGCCTTCTGAGAAAGAGATGGTGAATTGCATGACATCGGCGAATGAGATGATGCTGAGTCTGTTGGACTGGGTGATCTTTGCCAGGGGCCCTAGGTAAATGTTGAAGAGGGTTGGATTGAGGGATTACCCCATGGCTTATTTGGGTTCAGAGGTGAAAGACAGCTATCTGACCTGTTGCGTTCTTCCGGACAGGACGGAGTGCATCCATTGCAGGGCTGGTCCTTAGATTCCTGCGTCGTGAAGTCTGGAGATGAGTGTACGATGGGAGACCATGCCGAAAGTGGCTGAGAGGTAGAGCAGAATTAAGGCTGCAATGTGTCCACTTTGAAGGTGCAAATGTCGTTGTTTGCAGTGATGAGGTCTGTCTCGGTGTTATGGTTGCTGCAAAATCCCGATTGTAAGTTGTCAAGGAGTTTGTGTTGTTTGATGTAGCAGGAGAGTGGGTGGAAGCTGTGATCATTGTGGTTTCTTCAGTGGTCAGTGGCGTCCAGTTGGAGAGATTTGGTGCTGCTGTGGGGAGGGCCTGAGGAGTATGAGTTAGGGTCATGGGATGAGGTGGAGGTTCGAAGTTCTGGTATATACTGGATATTTTATTGCGGAAGAAGTCTGAGAGTTGATTGCAGCAGTCCTGCAATGGGGTGATGGAGTTGTATGTGGCTGCGGGGAGGATGACATTTTTTGACGATTGCAAATTTTTCTTTTAGATTTGTTGTTGCTTGCTTCGATTCTCTGGGACAAAGCCCTCTTCTTGGCCTCGTGTCCTTGTAGGTGCTCCTGTCTGAGGGTTTATGAGAGGATCGCCACTTCCTTTCAAGCTGTCTGCAGTGTCTCTTGGAGTTCTTCAGGTAGTTTTTGTACCACTTTGCATGTTTTTGTGTTTTTCTGGGACTGTTGGCCCTGAGAGGAGAGAGGCTGTTGGAGCAGATGGTTAGTGAATCATTGAGGCACTGGGTGTTTCTGTGGGAATCATCAGAGAGGGTTGGATTGTGTAGGTTGAGGGTTTTGATCCATGCTTGTAGGGTGATATTTTTTCAGTTGAGGTTTGGGTGGGTCATTGTCAGCGAGTGTGGGTGGGAGAGGATGTTGAAATGGAAGATGAAGTGGTCTGTCCAGGTGAGAGTAAGGGTGTAGTTGACTTTGGCTGTGTTTCAAGTGGCGAAGATGGGGTCCAATGTATGGCCATTCTGTGCGTAGGGCCAATCATGAGCTGTGTGAGGCCAGTGTTGAGGAGGCTCTCCAGAATGTTGTGGTGTTAAGGTTGGTGGTGTCGTCCACATGGAAGTTGAAGTCACAGAGGAAAAGAAAGGTTTTGGAGCTGAGGGTGGCAGGGTTGATGACATCTGTGAACAGGTTGCTGAAATTCTTTTGTGGACCCAGTGGTCGATAGGCGAGGATTTCTTTAGTGGTTGACTTGCTATCCATTTGGATCTTGAAGTTGGTTCTAAAGTTTTGTCTTGGTGCAGGGTCTTGTAGCCAATGGGATGGCATTGTCAATGTCAGGGGCGAATAAAAGGCTCAGCTATGTTTTGTTGAGGAAGGCGAGGTCAGGTGCATGTGTGTGGATGAGGTCTCAAACCTCTGTGGCATGTTTGTTGAGTAAGGTGAATAGTACGCATGTTTGTGGTTGGTGGTGGATGGTGGGTGAATGGGTGTGGCAGATCAGGAGTGGAGCTGGGTGCTTGGGGGAGGCTGGGGTGTCGATGAGATGAGAAGTGGCTGTGTGAGCATAAGAAAGGCCCTACCGTGGTGTTGCGAAGCATTGGTCAACTGTACGTCCTGGGTTCAGGCGAAAGAGTTCTATGGAAAAGTAACTGTGGGTGGTGGGGAGACCAGGATTTCTGGTGCTATGCGCGGATGGGCTTGCCTTTGGCATGCCAGCGGTGCACCCGCTGCAAGTGGTCACGCTGCGATCGCTATTGAGTAGGTCCTGGGGCGGAGTTCTGGAGGTGATGGCCAGAAATTGTGAGAAGCCACTGTAGTGTGCAGGCAGCACCCAATGCCAGAAAGGGCAGTAAAATAAATAAAAGTAAAATTAGAAAAAGAAATGAAAAGGAAACAAGTGAAAAGGTAACCAAAAAAACAAGGAAGAAGCGAGCGCTGAGTGCAGGATGTAGCCCGTCAGGAGAGCGAGCGGTAGGAATGCAATTCTGAGGTGGCTGGGGCACCAGGCATCAGTTCACCTTATTTTATGAACATGGAAGCCCTGCTCATAGAACAAGCTGAAATTATTCTAGAAACAAAGCCCAGATTCAGAATAATAATGAAATTGATGTTTCAAGGGTAAAAGTTTTTGTACCCTTTTGGTTATGTGCTTTATTTCTACAGCCAGTTCAGCTTGTACTTTCAGCATGGCAGCCCGCTCACAGATGAAAGCTTAGTGGAGAGAACTGTGGAAGAAGATACATGTATCAGAATTGTAATTGTAAGTATAATGAGGCTGGGTCAAAGAATGTGGCAGGGTGGTTCAGGCCGGTAGCTAAAAAGAAAAAAGTATTCTGCAAAGATTTTGTTGATCTTATAACCTATTGGTAAGTGATAATATATTGCAATGCACACACCTTAAAGGAAAAATAAATGCAATCTAAATTCATTTGTAGAAATGCATTGTTTTGGTAGGAAGGCTCAGAAATCACTACAGAATTCACCTGTATGGGTGTAACTGCATGGTAACTGAGTTAAATACTGGTTGGTGCACCAGGGAAAAGAGATGTGTGTTCATATCGCCATGAGGTTCCATCCTCTGACAGCATGTACGGTGAATGTACAATTCATTAATTTAAAAATGAATTACACATAGTAGAGCATAGGCTACACAATTAAAAAAGTGTGTAGGCTGCACACAGCATAAGATAAGTGTCTGAAAAATATGCAAAATAAAATGAAACTAAGCATTTTCAAATCTTTGGAAAAGGAGTGTTTTTTGCATTCCCATAATCCCCAACCTTACCCTGTCTTCTTGGGAAAACCACGGTATCAATGTGTCCCTCATCCATATCCAAGACATAACCTTTGGCTCCCAAGAAAATGTTTCTGAGAAAACATGCTGTAAGAGCATCCCATTCACTCATTAGACACTTCATCAAGTGTCTAAAGAAATATGACCACATCACATTCATTCTGATGGATCTTCATTGGCTCCCTCTGCCACCCAACATCAGCTTAAAAATGGTCTGTATTTCCACAAAGCCACCAGGACCTGCAGCACACCCTATCTAGCCAACAAGTTGAACACCATTACACTCGAGGCAAAGGCATGAAAAATGAAAAAACAACGCCTTCTCCACTTATGGATCTTGAATGACACCTGCTTTTCTTTCTCCAATTTAAAATTCAGCTGAATACCCACTTAAAACACTAAATCACAATGATGGAACTGTCACCCTTCATTCTCAGAGCCAGCTATCCCTCAGTGAGAACGTTTCTGGATGCCTAGGGCATTCAGCGGTTACTGGGGTCAGATTGTGACAATCAGAGCATATTACTTTATGGGTTCTGGGACTTCAAATTACTATTTGGCCCAAAACTGAATGTTATTTACCACATAGTGGGGGTTACAGTGTCTCTGCACTTGCTCAGCTGACGTGGACATGGTCTAGGGCCAGTGCTCCTGGGCAGACTGGTTTAAGTTAGCAGTGCCAGTGCCAGGTAAAATAAATTGCACCTGGGTTATTTTGCAGTTTGGTGGATCTTTCTACTTGGGTTCTTCCTCGGGCACAATCACAAACCCATCATACGGATAAGCCAGGTGCCCACTAGGTGGCATTATAAGTCGTAGCACTGATTACTTTGGGTTGTTTTAAGTCCCTGACAGTGGGGGATGAAATCATCACTGTACCTCTTCTGGCACTTTGAGTCTTTAGTAAAGACCACAGAATGCAGTCAGGATTCTCTATCCCTTTGAGCCTTCTCAGCATTCAGGCACTTTTGTAGCACTTACACCGTGTCAATTTGCATAGTACCCTATAGTACTCAATGCAGATGCTTCATCCCTTGCTCCAGAGGACACTTTAGGGCTCCCTGGCCTCACCCTCTGGAAGAGAGATGCTGATTCTTCCCTCTATTGCAGCAGATGGCATGGGGTTGCCCTGCCTCAGTTACTTCACATTCTTCTGAGAAGCATCTCCCTCATGCATGCAGACCTTCAATACCCCTTCTGAGAAGCTAGCCAACTCTGTCCTTCAAAGCAGGGTCAGGCAGCCTCCTCTGGCAGGCCAGTAGAGTTCTAAGAATTTTGGCCCCCTGGTGAGGGTATTTGGTGGTAAATACCTCAATCCAGGACCACATAGAGTACCTTGTTGCCAGTGATGTAGAGATCCCTGATTCTGGTAGAGAAATCTTGGCTTACCGGTTGAAATTATTCGTGCAGATTGCTTTAATACTGGTTTGGGGCTGTTGCTGTTGTTTGCTTATTACCCTCAGCCATAATTTTTGTTTTCCTATATTAGAATGGTGGTGGGGCGGAATTGGGATTCTACTTACAGGCGACCCCAAAGCAAGCAATCAGGGAAAGACAAAATGGTGGACCCTTTTAAAAAGTCTTCAGAGATGGTAAGGTTTGCCACAGGAAATGTATTTATTGAGATGATAAGTCATAAGTCAAACGTGACTGAACAGGATAAGCAACAAACAGTAACTGCCATTTAGGAATCACCTCACATTCCAGATCCTACCTTGATAATCGTGTCCAAGGTGGTACCTGTCCTGGGTTCTGAGCACAGAACCTAACACATCTCCTTCCCCATAAAAGTGAGCACCATTTCTTCCCCACATAAAAGAACACAAAACCAAAAGGAAACTTGCATACAACATGTAAAAGTACTGTAAGGTGTACTGCTTATACACCTTACTAACAAAACACAAAAGTTGAAAGCACAATGGATGTAGAACATCAACAATCAAACTGCAAAACAATCAGATAGCAAAGAAATACATAATTTCCATCCGAAATAAATACACCATTACAGTCCTATCATAACTGAACATTTGATTCATACTTTCACACAATCCTTCTGCAACGCAGGTGGTCTTCTCTTCCCTTTTGACCTCAAAGACATTTCCTTCCCATCAGACAACCACAGTTTGTCTGACACACTAGAAGGACTTCTAACTCCATTTTGTTTGGATAATCTTTCTTTATTCCACCACCTACTATCATTCAGTTCAACCACTCTGTCTTTGACAGAAATGACTTGCATGGGAAACGAAAACTTGACAGAAATGACTTGCATGGGAACCGAAAACTCAGATTGACCCTTAAAGACTATACCAGGCACAACAACCCAATCCTTCACCTTGAAAATTGCCCGATGTCTTCCTTTAGCTCTCTCTTCACTTGCATATTTACTCTGCGCTTTCGCACAGCTTTGCTTCACCTGCTGCAACTTGTCAAAAGGCACCTTTGAATCACACATCTAAGGCCTAACCAATTTGGTGGTGGACAACCTTTCTTTCAACAGAGTGAATAATGACACGTTGGTGGTAGCATTAGGTGTAGTACATAAAGCCCACAATAGATATCTGAGCTCCTTTTTCCATTCCAACCCTTTTGCCACTGACAATTAAATGTTATCTTTTCTAATCCCATTACAACGCTCAACTAGACCATTGCTACAAGGATGATTTTAAGAGATTCTGACATGTTTAATGCTCCAATGAGATTAAAAAAAACTGAAATTCCTTTGATGAAATTTTCATCCCATTATCAGCGACCAGTTCGGTTAGGGCACCCTCCCTCAAGAAAACTGTTTGTAAAAATTCGGCCACTTCTTCAGTATTGGCCATTTCAACAAACTTCACCTACAGCCATCTAGTGGCATAGTCTACAAGCACAAGACTATACCAATTGTAGTCATCGAGAACATACACGGGTCCAGTGATATCCAAATCTAGTTTCAACCAGGGCTTCTCATGCACTGGAATGGCCTCCACAGGGCTGCAAAAGGTGACTTGCATCTTATCACTCACTGCACAAGCCATACCATCCCTCACATATTGTATGTCCCTCCGGTCTACCCTCGGCCACCAAAATATCTCCCTGATCCTTCTTTTCATAGCTCTCATGCCTACATGCCCTTCATCGGTCAAAGTTAACACTTTATTCTGCATAGTATGTGGAACCACAAGTAGATCCATCCTTTTCATCACGTCCTCTTTCATACTCAATTATTGGAAAACATGTTTAAATGCATTAACATCTTTTCCCATGCTCATGTCTGACCACTTTTTACTCATCATACCTGCCACCTGTTGCATTGTTTTTTCCTTTTGCACAGCAGGCTTTCAATCCTCCTCCAACATACACTGATACTGTGACTCTTGCAATGCCACTATCACACAAACACCCTCTTCTAATGGTTCCTCTGTCTCATCATCGAGTGGTAATCTGGACAAACAGTCCGCAAACACATTTTTTGCACCCAGAATAAACTCTAACTGAAATTGAAACTCTAACATTCTGTAATGCCAATTGGCGATGCGATATACAGCATGCAGCAATGTCTCAACAGGTATTATTTAGTTGACAATTCAAGAAAAAAGGTATGCACATAACATGTTGCAAGGAAAAAAGGGCGCAAGAAGAAGGGGGTGGGGGGAAAAACCACAGTGTAGACAAGAATCCAGGACACAATAAATGCGGAAAACACTTTTACATGTATTTTGATTGAAGTTCAAACCAAAAGCACTGTTACATGTAACATTTGTTAAACTTTGTTGAGACATTGTTGGATGCTTTATATTATCCTACCCAGGTCTTAACTGGGTCTATGGGTATCTTCCTGTAGTTTGTTACTACGTCATTGGTGATGCGAGGCGTAGCCTTACTGGCACCCATAGTAGTAAACGCCCCCATCAAGGGTTTGTGATCCATGCAAAAAACAAACTCTGTTCCCCACAAATATTTTATGAAGTTGTCTACACCCCATCAACACGCCAGAGCTTCATGTTCGATGACTAAGTATGTAGATTTTGCACCCCGCAAAGCTCGAGAAACAAATGCTATAACCACATCTCTAACCTCTCTTATTTGTAGAACTGCCCCATAACCATACTGGTTGGAATCTGTTACCACTACAGAAAATTCGTGGGTAGCAAACGATTGCAACAGAGTGGCATTCACTAACTCATTCTTAAAGGTTTCAGACTCTTGATTCTGTTCGATATTCCATACAAACTGATGATTTTTGGTGTTTTTACGAAGGACCTCATGTGATACGTTTTTCCACTGCAACTGGGAATAAAATGCTCATAAAACTCTAGCATCCCAAAAAATGACTGCAACTGATCTTTGCTTTGTGGTGCAGGAAATTCTTTGATTTCTTTCACCAAGCTCTCTTTAGGAATGACAAATTATATCCTAGATAATTCACTGAATCCACAGCAAATCAGCATTTAGCATCCGTCAAAGTAACCCTGGTCATTCAAAATAGTTAAAACTCTGCCTAACGTTTTGTTGTGACATTCCAAATCCGTCTTGTACATGAAATTATCATCCTGGAAGCACCTCACATTTGCAACCTATTGAACAAGGCTTTCACCACTCTCTGAAAAACTGCTGAGGCCAATGTCAAACCAAAAGGCATCCCTTTTGATTTGATTTGATTTGAATTGTTACTTATTAAGCGCACGAATGCCGGGGCTTCTTGGCGCTGACTGTGATACATAGATACTGAGGCATACATTGATACTATGGCATCCTAACTCTAATTGTTTAGATTTTGGGAAACAGCCTGGTTTTCAGCTCCTCCCTGAACCTCAACCGGTTTGGTTGGAGTCGCAAGGTGGATGGCATCTGATTCCAAACTTTGGCTGCACAGAATGACAGTGTGCGGCCTCCCCATCTTACCTTGCAAATTTTTGGAACACAGACAAGGCCCTTCATACAGGATCTCAGTGTTCTAGCTGGAGAGTACATGATACAAAATGTCCTTATCTCCCCAGAAATTCCTCCGTAGAGGGCCTTATGTACTAGACAAAGAGACATAAAATTAGCTCTTTGCTGAACGGGGAGCCAATGTAAGGCTCTAATGGCCTCTGAGGTGGGGCGACCCTTAGGGATATTCATGAGCAGTCTAATAGCAGCATTTTGTAATGACTGCAGCTTCCTCTCCTGCACCTTATCAATCCCCATAAAGAGCGCGTTGCAGTAGTCCTGTTTAGATAGAAAGAGTGCCACTACACCGGTCTTTTGGAGTTCATGTATAATGAACGGAAAGATTTTCCTCAGTGTTTTTAGGAGGAAAAAGCAGGAGGAAGTTAGCTGGTTAACTTGGGCTGAGAAATTGAGCTGATTATCAAGGATCACCCCCAGATTCTTGACCTTGGTAACCGGTCAAGGACAGACTCCCGCCTCCGTTGGCCACCAGTTGTTATTCCATAGCGGGGGTCCCGTACCAAATTCTAGGACCTCGGTTTTATCAGTATTTATTTTCAAGAAGTTTTTTCTCATCCAGATCATGATGTCTTTCAGGCATGCATGAAAGCTATTAGCCACTAGCTCTGATGGTTTGGAGACTGAAATTGTAAGATGCGAGTCATCGGCACACATGATCAGGGAGAAGCCATGCTTCCTGACTAGATTGGCCAGCGAAGACACGTAGATGTTGAAGAGGGTTGGTGACAAAGCAGATTTCTGCGGAACACCGCATGGGAGCTGAAAGGTTCCAGACTGTAGGTTCTCCCTGTGAATGCTTTGTTACCTATTTTCTAGGAAGGAGGAGAGGAGGGTCAGAGCGGTATCCTGCACTCCCACATCTCTCAGCCGCTGCACCAGCACTGTTTGATTCACAGTATCAAATGC
This sequence comes from Triturus cristatus, assembly GCF_964204655.1. Taxonomy (NCBI): domain Eukaryota; kingdom Metazoa; phylum Chordata; class Amphibia; order Caudata; family Salamandridae; genus Triturus; species Triturus cristatus. Next base: position 107,433,687 of record NC_140584.1, on the reverse strand, counting down.
CGCTGAGAGATCTAGGAGAATCAGGACCGCCCGGTCCCCCCATCAACTATCCTCCAAATCCCCTCAGTGGCTAGTACTAAAGCTGTCTCCGTCGATTGACAGGGCCTAAAACCATGTTGTGTAGAGTCCAGCAACTGGTTCTCTTCCAGATAGTTTATCAACTCCTTGTTCATGGCTTTCTCCAGTATTTATGCTGATAATGTCAGCCTGGAAATTGGCCGGTAGTTTTTGGGCTCTAGGGGTCCATGGCTGGCTTTTTAAGAATTGGCCTTATACAGGCCTTTTTCCATGCGCTGGGATATTTACCTGTTTCTAAAACTTGATTCAGGAGAGGGATAAGGTGTGTACTAATAGTCTTTTATACTAGTTGAAAAATGACTGGAGGGCAGGGGTCGATAGGCAAGCCTGATTTTTTTGATATCATGAGATCATGGACCTCCTCCGTGGTAAGTGCCCTGAAGCTTGAGAGCCTGCTATTAGCTGTCCATACATTTATATTTGATGGGCTATTACCTGACGTGGTAGTGGCCGAGTTTAAAAGATCATTGTAGATCAATTGTACTTTGCTCAGGAAAATTTTAGCCATTTCATTACAAAAAGCTTGATCTGGCCTTAACTGAGCTGTATGCTGGGGTTTAGCTAGTGTGTACACAGTTTTAAAAAGTTCCTTTGAGGAATGTACAGCATCTCCAATTTTGGCGGTAAAATATGCCTGTTTAGCTTCAATGACAGCTTTCTTATATTCTTCTAAGTTTTCATTGTACGCTAGCTTATTTGTGGTACTGTAATCAGTCCTCCAGGTCCGTTCACTCCTTCTACATTTCATTTTTATAATTTTTAAATCCGGACTATACCAAGGTGCGGTTACAGATGCTCTTTTGACTGTTTTATTTATTACAGGGACAGTGCCATGTACACCTGTCCTAATCCAATTATCAAACTGGTTGGCCGCTGTGTTATTGTCACTGACTAAAATGGGCAGAACATTCAAAGCCTGTTCCAGGTCTTCCCTTTTTATCTTATTCCATTTCCGGACGTTCTCCTTTATGGCATGAAAAGGCTGCGTTTGACTAGGCCAGCAGTTCCCTCAGTTAGAGGTAGGGCAAAGGGGGGGCTGGCCATTTTTGTAAATTTGGCTCTTTCCTGTGTTACACGTAACCTATATCACGCAAACAGAAATGTCCAAATACTTGACTTTAAGAGAGGCAAACGAGATTTGACCTTGATCAACTTCTATAATGCTACATCCAGTGAAGGGGATTGTAATATAATGTCTTTGAAAGATACGTTGGCAGAAGGCGCAGGTGTGATGTCACGCAATTTATTAATAGTTGGAGATTTTAATGTGCACCCCTGCGGTAACCCTCGAGATACCCCTATGGGGTCTCTAGGTTGTAACAACGCGAACGGCTTTCATTTTAACCACACTAGATGTGGAACCCTCTTAAATGATTTGTTAAATGAAAATAATTTGTATGTAGCTATGTCTTTGGTACAAGGTATATGATGTGCCAACTTTTAAAGGCTGTGCTCATGGGTCTTTTATAGACCATATGATATTGTCCGCTGACCTTACCACCCAGGCCTTTAGTTTCACTATTCAATCAAATATTTTTAGTGATCATAACCCCATAACTATCATATTGGGTGGTGGAATTTTTGAAATGCGTGGGCTCCGTGAAGACCGGGGAACCTTAAAATGTATTAACGGAAAACGTCGATTGAAGTGGAATTTAGTTAACCATGACAACTTTTATAATGAAATTAACAAGTTATGTGGCCAGGAACTTGCGGCTTGTGTATCAACATCTATTTCCCATGAACAAACCTTAGCCTCATTTGAGGTCGTGGTGTCTATTGTAGGTTCCATGTTGCTAGTTCCTGTGAAGGGACAAACTAGAAATTACCCTAAATGGTTTGACCACTCCTGCTCCAAGGCAAGCAAAGACCTAAGAAAAGCATTGAAAATCATACCTAGGGACTCAGGCCTAATTAAAAATCTACGTGCGACTTACAAGAAAGCACTTGCTGGTCGTAAAAAGGAAATCAAGGCCATTACCTGGGATTCTTTGCTTGACCCCTCAACTCTGGGCAACAGCAGTAAATTCTGGGAAATTATCAATAAACCCCTATTCGACAACCCCAGTGATTCAGACCTAGGAACTAATATCCCAGAGGAGGACTGGGTTAATCATTTTAGTGTAATCTTTAAGAGTAATAAGCAACAAGCAGAATATGATTTTTTAACTATAAGGGCGAACTCTCTGTGCTTTCTGGAAAACGAGGTAGAAAAGGCCATTCAAGGGCTAACTGGAAATAAGGCACCTGAACCGGATGGCTTACCTCCGGATCTTTTTAAATCTTGTACATCACTTTGGGCCCCTGTACTAACTAAAGTAATAAACGCTGCAACGGTTTCGGGTTGCCCGAAGTCATGGGGGCACTCGACAATTGTCCCCGTGTTTAAAAAGGGTGATCGCAGCAACCCATCATGTTACAGACCAATCTCATTGATAAACTCAGTAGCAAAGGTAGTGGGGGGTGTAATCCTGACAAGATTAACAACATGGGCCCAAGAGAATAAAATTCTGTCTCCAATACAATATGGATTCAGACCTGGTCACTCAACTGTGACCCAATGCCTGAATCTATACTTGATTACAGGTAAATATACTTTGGCCCGGAAGGGAACTATTCATCTGGCTTTTATGGACCTATCGTCCGCTTTTTATTGCGTGGATAGGGGTAAACTATGGGATATCATGTTAAAGATGGGTGTCGAGCAAAACCTAATCCATCTATTGGCTGATTTGCATTCTGACACAAGAGCGAACGTTCGCTACACCCAAGATTTGAAAGTGACCGGGGACATAAGAATTAATCGGGGTGTTAGACAAGGGTGTATCTTGGCCCCATTCCTCTTTAACCTGTACATTAACGAGTTAGAGGACTATTTGCTGAGATCAGGTACGGATTATCCTCATGTAGGTTCAAGAGGAGTTCCGGTTCTGCTTTATGCAGATGACGCCGTCCTGATTTCAAGGACAGCGAACGGTCTCCAGACACTTTTAAATTCATTCTATCTTTTTATGGAGTCTCGAGGCCTCAGTATTAATAACTCCAAGTCGTTTGTCATGAAAATTGGCCATGGTTCGCAAAAACCAAATTCCTTTACTATAAATGGGGAAAAAATTCCAACATCTAAAACTTTCTCATATCTTGGAATTCTTCTCGATAACCAATTATCCTGGGGCCCAGCAGTCCATAAAAAAAAGGGCGAAATGACTCGGGCCAACGCAGCCATATTAGGATTTGCGAGAAAAATGGGCAACAGCCCGGTGGCGGCCTTGCTTAAATTATACCAAGCAAAGAGCATTGCAGTTGCCTGTTATGGTAGTGAACTCTGGGGCTATAGCCAGACGCGAGACCTAGAGGTCACAGAAAATAATTTCTTAAAGAAGATCCTAAGGCTGCCTAGGGGCACTGGTAACTTCTCGGTTCACGAGGAGTTAGGTTTGCCCTTTCTAAGCGATAGACTAGCCGCAAATCCCATACTTTGTTGGATGAATTCTTGGTTGAATAATGATATACCCCTTACCAACGATATATTAAGAGAAGCCTTAACCTGGGATGGTAGATTCAAGGTCCCATGGCTGAAATATATAAAAGATTGTCTTACCGAACTTGGACGGCCAGCCCTGTTTTTAACCCCATCCACTATAACAAAAGCTGATGTCACATTTGTAAAAAAAGCATTTCTTACAACCAGGTACCTTGCCCGGGAGGAGGCCGAGTTTATGAAATGTAGTGTCAGGAAACACGCTCTACTTAAAACATGTTTACATTTGGAACCATATCTTTCGTGGCCTATATCTGGCCACGAACGATTTCTGTTGACCAGGTTCCGATTTGACCTGTTCCACCTCCTATTGGCTGTACCAAGAGGGTCCCATCGTGGACAAGTGCTACCTGCTTGCGGCTGCGACGGAAAGTCTCCGCAAGATCTGGAGCACTTTTTATTTTTTTGTCCTTATTATTCAGTACCTCGAAGGCTATATCTAAAGCCTTGTTTAAAGAAACTAAATTTTACACAGATTAAACCAGCACTTTATTTCCTTAAACTTTTGAACTGTGATTGTACTTTATATGTAAGCAGTTTTCTAAAACTAGCTATTACTTTCAGGAAAAGTATGGAGGGATAATTATGCTGTTTTTATTGTCCTATTCCCTAATGATTTTTAACTTTGAACAAATTATTTATATTCTTAAACCTGATTATTCTGCTAGATGCCTTTACTCATTCTGTTTACATAGTCCGCCCATCATACATAAGTATTGGACAGCTTTTTTAAACAATTTATCTGTGAAATGTTTATCTATGTATTGTGCTTTTATGATTGTTAAATTTTACAATCGAATAAAGTTTAAAAAAAAAAAAAAAAAAAAAAAAGACTAGGCATTTTGGTGAGCACCTCAAAATATATAGCTCTGTGATCAGTCCAGGGTAACGATAGAGTTTTTGTCACAGTTATATCAGGTTGGTTTGTAAAAATCCCGTCCAAAGTGTGGCCTACCAAATGTGTGGGTTTGAATACTATCTGGGAGAGCCCATATGCTGCTAAATTATCTACAAGTCTTAATGTATCTGGATTATTCTCTAGTTCAAGGTGATAGATAAAATCCCCCATAACAGTAAAGAAATCCGACTCCAAACTTGATTCTAAAAAATTCAAGCGGGCCTGGGAAAAAGCAGTTCTTGGCCCAGGGGGCCGATAGACAAGTAGACCTTGAAACATGAAATGGCCGCTTAATTTAAATGAGAACAGTAGCGCCTCTCCCTTTGAATCTAAATGCACCAGAAGGTGTGACAAATGAAATAAGATGCATACTTCCCTTGTGCAAGACAATCTGATGATATGCGGACGACATATGAAGTGTACTAAAATCTTTAGCCCCCTTGAGAGAACGTAACTTTTCTGTGATATTCGTCAACGGATGTGTATCCACCCATATTCATTCATTCAGATCTCTCAAGTCTATGCACATTCTCAAACTTAAATTTTCCTTCCTGGCTAGAACCACAGGCGACAACCTACCCGAACTCTCAATAGGTTCACTTATGCCTTGTTCACTTAAAGATTTCAATTCCCGTTCCATCTTCTCCCTCATGGCAAAAGGCACAAATCTGTGTTTGTGAACTACTGCCTTCACCCCATCTTTCAAAAGTAAGTGATGAGAAAAACCCTTACATTTGCCCAGTTTCCGACTAAAAACTTCAGGGAAGGCCTTCTCTCAAGCATACTCTTCCACAGACCACACCGACTCGCACTCGTCCTTTAAAGAAACTTGTTCCTGACTATTAGGATCTAAAATGATCCCCTAATTCTTTTGTTCCAACCATCCCAATAAGCATGACCCATCCTTTGCTACATAAACTGTGCCAGGGGTACTGCATCCTTTAAAACATAACTTACAAACAAATTCACCTAACACGTCCACTAGTTTACCACCATATGCTATAGGTTCGATTTGAGACTTTCTTAGCTGGATTTCTCTGCAACCTACTCCACTCATCTGGACCAATCAGGGTGAAATATGAACCAGAATCTGCCATCACGAGGACAGAAACACCATCAATGTCCACCTGACAAACCGGTCCTTTGACCAAACTGGAATCTATTTTGAAGACACTGCTTTTTCCTAAACCTTCGACCAGTGAATCAGAAATCATTATAACTTGATTCTCCTCTTCACTGTTTGAACTTGAATTTGTTTCAGTTACTTTGCTGACCGATAGTATTTTCTTAGGTTTCCATTTTCCCAGTATGGGTTTTGACCTGAAAATGTTAACAAAATGTCCCTTTTTTCATACTTGGCACAAACTTTGTCCACTACAGGACACTTGGTGTCATTTTCTGAATGATTTCTGCTGCCACATCTATAACATTTTAACACTTTTTGTTTGGTGTCCATTTTCCTTTCCTTCTTTTTTCCCACCGCATCAGAGTTCACAGCTTGGACCTTGGTTTCCATTGCCATTTGATCTATGTACAGAGCAGTAGTTTCTACACTTTTGGCTAATTTAAGTGCTTTATCTCAAATCAAATTTTCTGTAGATAACAATTTCTTCTGAATTTTCTTACTATAGTTTTCTCAACTAATTGTTCCCTCAACCTTTCATCCTCACTCTACATTTCATCCTCAAAAGCTTTGGACTCACATATTGAAGCTAATACCCTCAAATCACTCATGACATTCTCCAGATTCCCCAGGAAATTGTTTTCTCATATAACATTTATACCTTTCGATTATGACATTTTGTTTTTTCTTCAACCTAGTATCCAACATTTTAATCGCAGATGCATATTCATCCATCTCATCATAGACAACAACAGCAGGCAAAGCTTTAATATCGTCTTCACTTCTGTACCTACAGAATGCTGTAATAATGTCAATTTCTTCTTCTGGGTAAAATTTTCTTCATCATTGGCTTCCATATAGGCTTCAAACTACTCCCAAGACAATTCCCACTCCACAGGTGGATTCCCAGGACTAGACAAAAATGGAAGAGGAGGCAATACCAACTGTTGCTCCACGTAAAATGTATGTTTACATTGAGTAAAAGCCAAAAATAATTGTTGAGGAAATTGACATGGATACAGCTTAATCCAATTACACTGGAAGAAATGCTTACAGGAAATGCAGTTGAAGTAAAATTAGCTCTGCACGTGAATGATACAATATGAATGCTATAAATGTCTCAAAGTTATGGGAATCACCGATGCCATGAAGATAGATGTGCAACAATTTCTGCAAATAAAACACATAGAGATGACCAGAATAGATTATCTGTAGAACATGCATAGAAATTACAATAAACAGACAAGGTGTGAATTTCACCTTTACTTTGCAAATGCTCACACTAAATTTGCCATGCATAACAAACTAACAAAGCAAGGAGTGCGTGTTACAGATCTTGCTTTGTAAGTGCCCACCAATAGGCAAATAAATTCACCAAAACACACAAAGTCCAGAACAACTGTCAAGATGACCAGGGAAGGTGTGCGTATCACCAAAAATCCCTCTGTGTGCACGCACTAATTTACCATAAAATTACCAATGACATTGGGCATAAAAATTGAGGGGTACACGCTAAGCTCAGGCTAATTTAAATATGAAGAGGGTGTGCGCATCACTGTGCAACATCTTCTCTCACAGTGAGAAGCTGGATATAGTAAGAGTTAGCTAATGTGACTTGTCAGGGTTACACAGAAGTACAGTTTTCACCATGCTTGGGAATAGTGCAAAATTAGCCTGCAACCAATCACCGATAAAGCCTAATGATGTGCCCACTGTCCCAAGGCTAATTGTTCATTTCATTCAAGAGAAGGTATGCCCCTGGCCTTGAATGCTAAAAGCCGTTGGCGAGCAACCTTGCAAGCAATGTTGAGAGGCATAAGCCAAGGTTGCTATGCAAAACTCTGACAATCATGTGACAGCTCTCCTGCAGAGCTCAGGCCCACATGAGTGACTTTGTTTGCTATGCAATACAAAGTCAGCAAAGACAGGTCTGTCTCGAAGTGCATAGGCCCACGGGGTCAAAAGTACAAACTAGGAGCACTTATCTGCCATGCTACAAAGTTTTGCTTTCTTGCCGGTGTCGGACGCAGCCTCAGACGAATTTCGCCACAACACTGCCGGGACTTCAACACTGCGGCAATCCTCGAAGCTCCAAAACTGAAATCACAGCAAGAATGATAAACGCCTGTCCTACCAGTCGCTGGTTCCAGAACGATCGTTGCCACTAAAAAGTCTTCTGAGATGGTAAGATTTGTCAGAGGATGTTAATTGAGAGATAAGTCAAACGTGACTGAACAGGACAAGCAGCAGACAGCAACTGCCGTTTAGGAATCACCTCACGTTCCAGGTTCCACCTTCACAACTGTGTCCAAGGTGGCACCTGCTCTAGGTTCTGAGCACAGAAACTAACACCTTTATCTCCCCCTAAACAACAAAATCTGTAGACTCACACCATCAGACCAGGAAGGACTAATGAGCAATCCCCTGTTAAGAGGTCCTCATAGAATTTCAATGGGAGGCCCTGCCTCTATCCTTCCTCATTTCAGTGTCTAGGTTGCCTCCCTTCAGGTCCAAGGATGTTTCAAATACACACCCACTGTCTGGGGAAGCCATATCCCACCCTCCACCTTGTGTCATATCAAACTAGGATCTGCACTTATGTTGCCCCCACTTTTTTGTTTACACTGGTTTCTGGCTATAGTCTGGCTGGGTCCCTGCTAATCAGGGCCCCAGCCTCTCTGTTCTCTCTAAACAACGTGGAGTGCATATTAGATGCACTAGTGATTGGATACTGTTGTACCTTATGAGCCCCTAGTATATGGTACCTTAGGTACCAAGGGCATAGGTACTTCACAGGCCTACCAGGAGCTGAAGCAAGTATTATGCCACCCTTAGGAAGCAGACTAAATCTGACACCACAGGCCTGCTACTGCAGCCTGGGTGAGGTAGTGTTAGCACTCCTCACTGAGGTATAGGTTCCCTATATCTCACCTTACACACACATATAAACCTATCAGTCACCCCTAAGGCAGGCCCTAACAATCCTGAGGGCAGGGTGCTTGGTTTCCATGTGAGGGGGTGCCTCTGCCTGAGCAGGGCCCCTCTGCAGCTCTCAGAGTCTATTCTCTGTAGCTGTTTGTGGATGCGGTTAAACCATATACTCTTAAGTGCATTATAACCTAGCGGTAATGCTAACTTTGGGATGGCTGCATCAAAACATGTCATGTTTGGTGTCAAACGCCTTGGAACCATACCCCCACACCAGTAACTGGTGTGGGAGTATGATCCCACCCTTCTAGAGGGATAGACATGTATCCACTGTGGAAACACGGTAGAATCCTGAAGAGCCCTGGCATCATAAAATGGATGCCACCAGCACAGACACTGGGCTGCCCTCCTGCTACTGACCAAAACTCGCAGTGGAGGAGGCCCAACAATAGGCATCCTGTCACAGGGAGGTGTCACCACCTTCCAGACAGGATTTAGTGTATTGGGGCTGGGTGGGTGCACTCCTAGAGTGCTTTGAAGTCCTGCACTGGGGAGCAGTAGGCTCCTCTGTGCATATTCCAGCTCAAACCGGCTCAGGGGCTACCAGCCCCTGCTCTGGCGCGAAACTGGACAAGGGGAAGTGGGTGTAGCCACCCACTCCCCTGACCCTCCCATAGGAGTGGTCATAAAGCTAGTCCCTCCCTTCCTTGTAGTATAACCCTTGCCATTGCAAACTAGATATACTTGGACGATGCTCTGAAGAAGAATCCTGGACCTTCAACGTTCCACTACCTTTGGAAGACTGAAGAATCTCCATTGGTGTCAAGGAGTGACTCCCCTGCTTGGCAGGCACCAAAACTTTGCATCAATTGTCGCAAACTTTTCTGCACCCGCCGGAGTCCGAAGTCCCTGCAGCCCCAGAAGTGGATTTTCTGACTTCCTCGGTGGCCCTTCTGAGTCCCCAGCGAAGCTGAGACGAGTGGACCCCACGAGTGATGAGGAACAGCAATACCCGGGTACCGTGCACTATTGTCAAGTACAACCCCTTCACGACGTTATACGAACTTGTGAGTTGGACCACGTGTGGTCCAAGCTTCCAGCAGGATTTCCTCTGAAGATCAGAAGCCTACCTCGTCCCAAGTGACCGTGGACTCCCGGTGAGTGATTCCTCCTGAGGCGTCTTTGTGATCCATTGCCGGTTGGCTTGTGGGTCCCCTGAAGACTTTTCTACAGAACCAAAGAGCTCCACTGGTTGCTCCAGGCCTGCCCTGACTTACCCTTGCTGGATGAGTCCCTCAGACCTTGCTGGTCTGCACCGCTGACTTTCTTCACTTTCCACAAGACTTGCTGTTGCCAAGGCTAGTTGGCTCCAATCTGGTTGCTGACACATCAGTAATCTGCAGACTTTATGGGACACTCCGAATCCAGCTCCTGGTTGTCATCAACGCCTTCTGGACCTCGTGGCTGAAGAGTCAAGACACCCGTGATCACCTGAAATCACCCAACTACTGTGGGCATCCAGCTTCCTGGCCCCGGGTCACTGGCAAGTGACTTTGAACACTGTCTCCTCTGCTTTCAGGTCTTCTTGCTTCTGAATCCAGCCTTGGAATCCACCGGACACTTCTCCTGTCTTCACAAGCAGCAAGTCTTCTTTGGCTCCCATTGAAAACGACGCTGCGACCCAACACCAAAAGACACCTATGCCCCCGGCTTCCCTGGGTGAGTTAACTCGAGTACTCCGGTGCTCCTGTGTGTGTTGGCTCTAGAACTACTTACCCTGTAAGTGACTTGCTTGTAGACTCTCCCGAAGTATCCTAAAACTTTAAAATTGCAACTGCGACTTGCTCCATTGAAGTCTATTGGGATCCGCGGCTGTGTTCTCACACTGCATGCGTCTCCGGTGGGTCCTTTACTTATCTGCCTTGGGTGGATTAGTGAGGCCCCAGTGCTTCTGAAGACCTTAGGCCTTCTCCCTTCTCAAGTCGTTCTTCTTATACCTCTTTTTTAGTATATGGTCTGGTACGCCCCTAGGGCCCCAGCCATATAAGTGCTTAATTTGGTGTGAAATGTTGATTTGTGCATATGTCTTTGACTTCTAATCTCATAAAGAGATTAGTAGAGTGTGTCTAGTAATAAAAACATATATATTTTATATATATACCTGTGTGGTGTCCTTTCATTTAGTGATTCAAGAGATTATAAGGTAAAACAAGCTGCTTTACATTCCTCTGAGACTTTGCCTGAAGGCTGCTCTCCACAGCTACCACTAGGATAGCTTTCTTTAAATTCTTAATTTCTTTAAAGTCGAATTGTACTGGTGCAAGGTGGCCACTTTAACTAGTTACCAGCATATACCAGGCCAACTTCTCACAAGGGGTTATCCAAAATGGATCACAACGGTGCCAGTAGCCAGCCTCTCACCACAGCACAGAGTCTTCCTTTGATTTACAGTCAACAAACACACACTTGATACACACATAAGGGATGTTAGCGCAAGAGTCTTGGTGTTACATCTAAGCTGAACTTTGCTTGTGTGAGGCCACTAGACCACACTTCTCCTGAAACAGAAAAAAAGATAGCTTTTTACTGTCAAAACATACAAATACCTCCCTCACACTACCTTTTACTGAGTCGTTGCCTTAATCATTTCTATTCCAGGCCTGAGAAATCATAAAGGCACTGTGGAAGGTAATTTACCCTAATTTTTAGGCCCTTGCTGGGAATAAAAGGGATGAAGAAGGGCAAAAATTGAAAACCATGATGGAATGCGGGGAGCAGAACACCTCTCATTATGGAAAAAAGTAGAGGACACATAGTGGGAGGCTGGATATAGTAAGAGTTAGCTAATGTAACTAGTTAGGGCTACACAGAAGTAAAATATTCACCATGCTTGGGAATAGTGCACAATTAGCCTACACCCAATCCAATATATTGTTATTCCAACCCTCTCTTATTTCTCCCCTACTTTCATGCCATAGTAACTTGTGTACATTGGAGTGTCCAAATCTGTCGAATATCACTATGCTGTGGACAGGCTGCCCAGACGGTGCTCATATTTTCCTCCTACTAACCAAGACCACTATTGATCTAATAGTCTACCTCCCACCCATGCATAGTACTCTAACCTAGAGTGGTATACGTGGGTCGGAGGTCGGCTAGACTAACCAGAGCTCTTCTCTACATCCCTGAACCAGTGCTTAGTTTGTAAGTAGATAAGTGCCAGGGCCCGGGTCATGAGGCCACTGCAGTTTGCACCAACCATAACGTCTGCGAACAGTGACAGAACCAGCTCAACAAATGTGGTAATAACGTGTCTGAAGAATTTATTGAAATACAGCAAATCCAGCTTCATAGTTATAAAGGACCCAGGAGATCCTGATTACTGACACTGACCACAAAACAAAATATTAAAAGGTTCCAAAGTAGAACATTATGAGAACCAATGAAAAATCACTAAATAAATACATCATACACCAATGGAAAGTAAAGACATCCACAGCAGCAGATGCCACAACTACTACCAATTGCACTCCTACCGGGGTGACAAGTGAAGCTACTCCAGGCCCCCAAAGCTGTAAGAATGGGTTGGGCAGCAGGTATTAGTCATTTATAATATGTATTTAATTAATTAACAACTGTTGTGCTTATCTCTAAATTATTCTAACAGCGTGACCCGGTGGCAGACTATCATATTCACCGATTGTGCCAAGCAGCTGCAACCACCCCCTCAAATTAAGCACTGAGTGCACTGTAAACATCAGGAGACAATCTAGAGCTCTAAACTGAACAGAAGGTTGTGTAGTGTAGACAGGCCAGTCACATCTCTGTCTTCCCTCACAACCACTCATGCATGATGTCAGGCTTCCTTTGACATAATTCTTTATGCCTTCAACCCAGCCACTTACCTGCCACTCTCTCATTTCTCCTCCACTGTTTTTGTCCCTCAAGTAGAGTTGTGATTTGTGAAGATAGAAAGACAAACTTTATAAGCTCTGTTTCAGTGACCACTCAACCCTGAAGTGTTCCCTGGCTCACCTACACTAGTTCCTTATCACGCAGCTTTCAGGTTTGTTTCTCATGACCTCTTCTAGCTGGGCTAATAAGACAGAGGAGGATGTAGGCTCAATGTAGCCCTCTGCATTGCAAAGGGCCTGGGGAGTCTACGTATCTGCCCAGATGGGTCAGCAATCCCTTTTAAAAATCTCAGTGGAAACTGGCCAATAAACATGAGGTTAAAGAAGTGATGAGAAAGTGGCTAGCTCAATGCTATGTGGAAAAAGATAGGATGACGTCTTCTAATGGGAGTTCCTATGTTTGCTCACCTCTTGAGAGTGTCTGTATTAGATTATGCTGTGTGCTAGTCTCTCTCCTGAATCACTATGTAAGCTTCCACAATGGTTAAAAAACTTACAGAAATACCCACAACGCAAACAGTATGAGGAAATTCTGGCACTGAATCAGTATGTGAAAGTGACACCACGTAACAAATAGTTTGCTTTTCTTTCACGTCTTCTTGGTACACGCATGCACCATGCAGATCAACTGTTCTCGACTTACATAAGGCAAGCTGACATTTTACAAATGAAGGGTGTGAAACGTGGCATGAATGGATGGCCTAGAAAACAATTCAAACCGTATAAAACCTTGCGCAATAAAGGTCACGTGCTTTTGAATGGATGTCAATCTAGCTATTATTCTGGCAAACGTCGTGTTCCTTGAAGCTCACATTGGCAGCATCTTTCAGATATGAAATGTGCAAATCTGATACCTCAAAGAGGGTTGTATTTCACATATCTTATTCAGAAATATTGACCTTCAAAAACATAGCATCCACAATATCGACTGTCTCTGTATCGTCAAGACAAGTAAATGTAGGGATATATACGGGGAGGAGAGATTTGCAATTCTTAACTCCACGTCCATTCAATAGTTTTGTATAGGGACTCACTGTCCTCAACGAGAATGTGGCTCATCTTGCACCAGGAAGCACTTAAGAGGTTGACAATTACTCAGAATATACTTGTCATACTGAGTATATTGGAAACAAATAACTTACCTTTATTTTTGTAATCTTCATTTTAGAATTGTGAGTTACAATATATCACATCTAGGTGAAACACTATTAACTGAGGTGCCTCTACACCTGCTTCTCAGCACGAAACAGAATTTCACAAAAATATATGTCTCTTTCTAGGAGTGATTGTTGAAAGGCATAAACCTGCGGTGTAGCAAGGGGAATGCGGGGGGTGCGGTCCGCCCAGGGCAGCGTAAGTTTTGGGGGCGGCGGCCTCCCCTTCCTTCTTTTCTGTGGCTGTTGCAGGAATCACCATCATCCTCCGCTTTTACATGTGGCCGCTGCGGGTGGCAAATGCAGGGACCGCCACGGATGCCATAAGGTCTAGCTACGCCACTGGCATAAACATAGTGCACTGTTAATGCGTGATCTTCTTTTGCCAAATATGTGTCTGTGGGTCCATGACTAGGAGGAGAGAAAGGCAAAGTTCCCGTGATCTCTTCTTGTTGCTAAAAGAGACTGCACACTAAGGGCCTTTTTACCAACATCATCGCTGATGAATAGCACTCATTTTCCCGCTTTCCCTCACCCCGTATGTTATTACAAGGCGGTCGTTACAATGACCACGTTGTAACAACGCAATACCATTACCCTGCAAGTCGTTACCACGACTTGCGGAGGGGGACGCTGGATGTTGGAATAGTATGATTTGCTATTCCAACTCCAGTCTGTGTGGACAGTAGGGATGGTGTTGGATTTAAAATCCAACACCTTTCCCCCCCTCCTCAAGTCGTGGTTTCGGCTTGCGGGGTAATGGTATTGCGTTGTTACAACGCGGTCGTTGTAACAACCGCATTGTAATAACATGCGGGGTCACGGATGCGGGCTGAGTGACGTTTACAATCGCGGATAGTGGTCCAACTGACCTCCAGTCGGCGGTCCTGACCGCTGAATTATGATGTGCCTGTGCGGTCGCAAGCTCCTTTTCCTGTATGGGAGCTTGTAATGCGGTCAGAAACCGGCCGCTGCACAAGCTCCCAGACAGAAAAGGGAGTTTGTGTTCATCCCTGCACCGCGTGGCAGGCACCTCAAGGGACTAACAGGGGGGCGCCATTGGTGCTTCCTCTGCCCCTAACCAGAGGCCGCAGGAAGAAGGGGGCCCTGCTAGGGGCCTCCAGACTTGCTTTCCGACAGGCTTCCCATGTCAGAATGCCCGGCATGGAAAGCCTGTTGGAAACTGAGCATGGTAATCTGGATGGTGTAAAATGCCGTCTATAGGGATTACGTCCCAGTTACGACTGGCAGACAGGCTTCTTGAGCCAAACAGAAGCCAGCCGGAATGTCCGGCCAGTTTCAAAATAACAGCCTCCCTTTTTTGAGACTACGATGAGACTCGAAAAGCCTCTGCACTGCGTTCGGAGGCTTTACGAGCCTCATCGAAATCGGCCTCTAACTGTTAATGACCTGCAGACTAAGAATTAAATAAACATTATAAATTAAAAAGGTATGGTTTCTGTAATTTCCGGAAGTGCGATATAATATATTAGCTTCAAATACAGAGAGACAGAGAGCTCCACATCCTAGCAGCAGCCAAAGAGAAAGATCTGTGCCAAAAGGCACGCATGCCACATTTAGTTACAATTAAACTGTGACTGATTGCAAGGGTTTGCTAGGATACTACCATTTGGTGGTGCATTTTGTTAAACCGATGATGAGGACATAAATTTTTAGTTGTCTGTCACCAACACTGCTACTCTCTGATGCTACTGTAGGTACATCTGGATGATTGCTTTAGTGCTAACTCTTATGTGTACCTGCATATTCACTACTAACACTTCTCGGGAAATAATATAATTAAGGGTTTTAGGATGCTATTCAATGGAACATAAATTGGTCAGCCAACCATCAGTGCAGACCTTTGACAACCAATTACCACCCAAATATTCTCACAAAAAAACCCAATGTTCTTTCCCAGACTACAATTCACAGATTGTACATGTGCACGAACCCCGGATTCTTACATAGCAATGTGCAAAATATTGTCAGTTGCTAAAAACTTCATAGTGATTCTTAATAGTGACATGCCTTGGAAGGAGTACGTGTATTGAAATTGCGTACTTTTTTGTGTGATGTATTATACATAATAACGTAGATTGAAAAAAAATGGGTTCAATAATTCTAATAGAATCTTTTGTTCAATGTCAGCCTGTTTAAAGATTTGAAAAAATGCATAATCTATGCAAAAGACAATTTCTTTCGATTGATTAATTCAATTAAATTAATCAGCATACAAATTACAAAATAATATAGTCATTGCATTATTGAAAAGCAACATCGTAAGCATCACACCACATACTAAAGGAAAGCAAACCACTACCCTAAAATACTTTGATAGAATTTTATTAGGAAGCTTCAATAAAATGATCTAGGAACCTGCCTGGAGCAGAACTGATATCGTCCGATTGACAAGTCAACGAAAGTGCAAATTCTTTATCAATAGTGAAGGCCTCTCAATATATGAAAATCTCCTTTAAAAAAATACCCAGCACTGATCAAAGCGAATAGATATGGCAGTAAAATGGGCAAAGGTGTTTTAATGGTATTCCAAAAAATGAAAAAATAACAATTGTTATGCTTCCCAAACTACTCTTTACATATATATTTTGAAAATGTACATGCGTTCTCAATTCTTACCATCCACGCGAACAAAGCTATATGGTTAATTAGAAAACTACCCACACAATGTATGTAGGTAAAGCAATATGTCAGGCGCCAAAGAACTTTTGCAATTGTCTCTTAGATGACATAAGCCTTGGAATTACCACTGAGCTGTGGACTATTCAGTAACTTCACTGTCTCCACCAAGAATCACCTTGTTCCCCTAAACAATGAGGGTGGGACCTCGAGAATATTAAAGTCAGCCAGATGGAGGACTCTGGTAATTATACAGAAAATGGTCACTTCCAGCAATTATTTCAAAACCCACCGTTGGAAAATGGCCCTCTCTGAAGGGTCACCCCAAACGTTTTGCCTTCCTCCTACTCTTTTTCTCTCCTTCATTTTGTTGGCTTTAGGACTCTGGGCACTTTCCCACTTCTGACCAGTGCAAAAATGCATCTCTCCTCTAAACATGGTATAATTGGTTTAAACCTATTTGGCACATTTGATGTACTTGTACCCAGGGCATGCAAATGTAATGCTACTAGTGGGCCACAGAGGAGGATGCAGAAGCCCATATGGAGTGGTAAGAAGTAGAAACAGTCCACAGCGGGGGGACCAGAGGATCAAGGGTTGCCAGCTCTGAGATCAAAGCATTCCAAGACTGACCATTGTGAGGCTACTTCTTGCCTGGAGGGCTCCACGTGATGTCACAAGGACAGAGGACTGGAGAATTGGGCCAAGCAGACTCTTGCACAACACATGCAGAGGGTGTTGCCCTTGGGAGGGTAGTTATACTCCCCTGGAAGTCCTAGCTTGCCAGACACATGATTAGCCTAAGGGTACAGAGCCTAGGTTGAATGGCCAGGTTCAGGATATCACCCCAGAACTGGTGGGAGAGGCGGCTGCCACAAGCGCCCCAACAGTTTTGTTTTTTAGGGGTAACACTCCCAAAAGGAGGCTACTGAAACCCAGATGGAGGGACAGCACCAGACACAGGAGTCAGACTCACACCTTACTACTGTTCAACCTAGGGGTACAGATCCTGGGTAGAAAGACCAGTTGCAGGACACCACCCTGAACTGGTGGTAAGGAGAGTGGAGAAAGGATGCAAGACACCTGGGGCTACTGCCCCCCAATCTGAGAAACCATAGAGGACAGAGCCCCCTGAATGGCCTGGAGCCTGGCTCTTGACACTGACAGCTGTCAGTGGCCTTTGTTGGCTGCTGTCCTTGTGGACAGCGTTATACTTGGGTTGGGGACAGAAGTCAGACCCAAGGGGTGGAATGGGCCACATCACTTGGTTGGCCATGGTGGTATTATTGGCCCACTGGTACGCATCTGTGCGCAAGTTAAAGTTAGGTGCTGCACAGATGGGGTCCACAGATATGGTGGAGGATTCCCCATGGGTTAGCTCAGTGGACCCTGAGAGCATAGATAGAGGGATCCAACTGGGTTAAGAGAGGCTTAGAACTGGCAAGTACCCCTACAGTAGTCGGCCATTGTCCAGGTGCTATCGTCCTAAGCAGGGACGTCCATCAAGGTATCGATGAGGCTACCCTGGCTTTAGGCTGAGAATGGCTGTGTTGGAAAATGGCCCTCTCTAAGGGTCCCCCCAAACATTTTGCCTTTCTCCTCTCCTTTTTTACCTTCTTTTTGTTGGCTTTAGACTATGGGTACTTCACCATTGCTGACCAGTCCTAAAGTGCATGTGCCCTCACCTCTAAACATGATATAATGGGTTTAAACCTGTTTGGCATATTTGATTTACTTGTAAGTCCCTTGTTAAGTGGTATACTATATACCCAGGGCCTGTAAATGAAATGCTACTAGTGGGCCCACTGCACTGATTGTGCCACCCACAGTAGTAGCCTTTCACACCTGTCTCAGGCTTGCCACTGCAGGGATTCTGTGTGCAGTTTACTGCCACTACGACTTGACATTTAAAAATATTTGCCAACCACAAGTCACCCCTGAGGTAGGACCTAGATAGTCCTACGGGCAGGGTGTTGTGGAAATGAAAGGTAGGACACGTAGTGGTATGTTTTGCATATCTTGGTAGTGACAAACAGCCTATTTTGTTTTTCACTACTGTGAGGCCTGCTCCTTTCACAGGTTAGCATTGGGAATTCCTTAATACATGTTTAAGCTATAATTCCTGATCTGAGAAGAGTAGCTTTTTCATCTTTCATATGTTTGGAAGGGTAATGAAAAATCCTCATCACTGGTGAAGTTTGATTTAACATTATGGTTTTAGGAATGCCACTTTTAGTAAGTGGAAGTAAGTGGACAGTTTTCTGTGCTTATAACCCTGAGTGCTTTTCAGCCTGTCCCCAATACTTGTCTGGGTGGGTGACAGCTACACTTTGTGCATTCCCTCTAGACAGCCACAGCACAGGAAGGATAGTTGTGTCTGAGAACCCATCTATATACATCTGCATCCTGATGGTTTGCCTGGGCAGGATGGAAGGAGGGACTAACCTTTCACTTGAATAGGCTGTGTACTGTCCCCACACAAAGGAACCCCCCACAGATAGGCTGGCAGTCAGGATTGGGTTGAAAGAGAACTGCTTTGAAGTCACCCCCCACATCAAAGGCACTTTTGAGTATAAGTACTGGAACTCTGATCCCCTAAAACCAGACACTTTTGCATCTTGAACTGAACTCCTGTCAGAAGGACTGCTGGGCTACTTGAAGGTCTCATCTTTGGACTGCAGACTAGGAAGACCTGCTTTTCTCTTGTGTTGCCCTGCTGCCTGCTGCCTGCTGCTCTCTGACTCAGCTAAAGGAGAGCTGGACTCTGCCTTCACTCCAAGTGATCGCCAAGGACTTGTTTGCTTGCTTCCTGGTGCTTGAGACTCAGGAAAATCAAAGTCTGTACCACTGCTCCTGTGCCTGGCTCATTCGAAGTTGCCCAGCTACTCGTAAAACAATTTTCGACGCTTCTCCTGTATGTGTGTAACTGAACCGGCACATCGACCCGGTTGCGGGAGTAAAATCGGCGCATCGCATCGGAACCAGCGCTTTGCCTCAACGTATTCCCTGGACCACATTCCAGAATCCAGTGCATTGCTCAACACCTCTCGACTGCGGAACCTGTCTTCAGAACTTCCGTATCTCATTTACTGCATGGAGAAGACCGACTCAGCTCTTTGTTTATGACCAGGAAGGCCCTTGGTTCACAGAAACCTGCTTGGGTCCTGTAGCCAGCCAACACTCCATCACGATCGGCCCGAACTTAGACTTTCCTCAAGTCCAGCGTGACCGAAAGTAACCTTTTTAGTGCTACTTGCTTCTAATCGCTTTATTGCATTTATTCCTTTAAAAATTCAATTTCTCATCTTTTATACATTGGATTTTTGTCGTTTTGGTCTTATTTTGTTCAGAATATAATCTTTTTTTATAAACCTGTGTGGAGTATTTCTGTGATGTATTCATTGTGTTACTGTGTGTGTGTTTGTGTGTGTGTTGAAATACTTTACACATTGCCTCTTTAGCTAAGCCTGGTTGCTGTGTGCCAAGCTACCAAAGTGTGAGCACAGGTTCCCACTGAAAGACAGAAAGATTACAAGAAAGAAACTTGTAAGAGAAGCAAGGTGTTAGATTTGGGGATCTCTAGTTGGCAGAGGTAGGTACCTTTGACCAAATAGAGGCCCTTGCGTCTAGTCAGGGTAAGGGGGTACACTCCTAAAATAACCTTGGCACGGGCAGACAGGCTTATCTCAGAGGCAGTGTGTAAAGCATTTGTGAACACATACAGTGATACAGTGACAACACTACAGATGGACACCACACAGGTTGTATTATAAAAAATGAGTATCTTTATATAGGCTTAACACAAGACCACAAACGACAAAAATCCACAATACTGTACTTAAGAATGGTAGAAATAGCTGAGTTCTCTTTAGATGGTAAATGCGACACTTTACGTTCAATGTACCTTTGGATGCGTAACGCTATACAAACAAAAGGGTTGCAGGGAAGGTGATGCGTCGGTTCCTTACATGCAAGAACGGTGATGCGTCGGTTCCATGCTTTGGGGGAGGTGATGCATCGGTTCCCTACTGCTGCATAGGGGACAGTGATGCGTCGGTTCCTTACCGGAGAGGAGGTGATGCATCAGTTCTTCACCGCGTGGGGAGGTGATGTGTCGGTTTCTTACTGTGCTTCTGTGGCGATGCGAGTAGCAAAGCCACAATGCGATGACGACCCGGTGTAATGAACAAAAATGGTGTCTTCTTGATGTTGTGACAACGAAGGGGTGATGTGTGCATGCCCGACGGCCGCGAGGAGACTTGGTGAATCTTCAGGAGCCGCAACAGGCCCTGCGACATGCTTCTCTGTTGATGCGACAGCGTCTGCTGCGACAGCGACACTCTTCTCCAGTGATGTGGGGCACTTTGGTGATGCGAAGGCGCTTCCTCAGCGATGCGATGACAGCTGCTGTGGCAGCGACATGCTTCTCCGGTGATGCAATGGTGTCTGCTGTGACGGCGACACTCTTCTCCGGTGATGCGAGGCGCTTCGGCGATGCGATGGCGAAAGCGGCGGCACGCTTCCTCAGCGATACGACGACAACTGCTGCGGCGGCGACACACTTCTTCTTCTTGAGTCGCGCTTCTAGCTCCCAGCGACACTCAGTCTGTCAGAAGGCCCAGCTCAACAGCAGGCACTTCAGATTCCCAGCAAGGGAACTCAGGGGAGCTGGTTGGTGAAGTCTTGTATCCTTGAGACTTCAGGCAGGAGGTAAGCTCTAGTTCAAGCCCTTGGAGATCTTCTTACAAGTTGATGAAAGTAGCACAAAGCCCTTTCTCCTTTCTTTGGCAATCAGGTAACCACTGCAGGCCAATCCTCACACAGCACACAGCATAGGGATAGTCTCCTCCTGCAGTCTCTCTCTCTGGTTCCTCTCCTCAGCAAAGGTTCTTCTTGTTTCCCAGAAGTGATCTACAGTCTTGGGGTCTGGGCCCCAGTATTTATACTCATATGCTCTTTGTTCTCTGAAGGCAGAGCGGCATGGGCCTAGTCCAAACCAGTTTTGGTTAGTCTTGGAGCACTTGTTTACAGGACTCCTTCTTTCCTTTGACAGTGTGGGTCATGGACATCAGATGCACCACAGGAGGTGGAGCCAGCACTGTGGAAGGCTGGAACAGCCCTATTCAGGTCCCAGGTGCAACTCCTCCCACCACTCTACATGCAGATCTCTCTATTCAGTCTTGTGCTGACTCACCCTGTCTCCTGGAATCCCCAACCCCTGTCACTCAAACTCCAGACAAGGAATACACAACCTAGCAGAGGCAGGCTTGGCTAGTTAGGCAAGAAAATACCTACTTTCTAAAAGTGGAATTTTAAACACAGAATGTTAAAACCAACTTCACAAAAAGATGTATTTTATCATTCTGAGTTCAGGCATACTAAACTCGAATTTCTACCATGTTACCTGGGTCAGTTAGGATTCTGGGCAACAGGTAGCCTTGCAATAGTGAAACACGAAAATGGCTGTAATTCACTATTAGGACATGCCACACACATCAGGGCATGTCCTACCTTTTACTTACAAAGCACCCTGCCCTTGTGCCTACCTTAGGAATGTCTGATATGAAGAGAAGGGAAGGTTTAGGGACTGGCAAGTGGGTGCAATTGGCCAGTCAACATGGCAGTACCAGACTGCACATAGGCTCTGCAATGGCAGGCCTGAGACACACTTTACAGGCTGCTTTGGTGGGTGGCACAACCAGTGCTGCAAGCCCACTAGCAGCATTTGATTTACAAGCCCTGGGCACCCATGGTGCACTGTACTTGGGTCTGACCAGTAAATCAAATAATCCAATCATGGAGTCACTAATCCATACATCAATTTACAATAGGGAGCACTTGGACTGTGGCACTGTTTAGCAGTGAAAGAACAGTTCTGGGTTTTGACTTAATGGCAGCAAGGCCAAGTCGACTAATAAGTACCAAACACAATGCCAATGCTGCACAAGGCTTTTGCCTAACCTTTTTCGTGTGTATTGACTGAAACAATCACATTATTGACTGCTTTTTCGGCCAGATTTAATCAAACAGAAGTTACTCAATTACATTACATTTTCATTTTTCAACATCTAATATTTCATAGTCCTAAACTGCACTGTGATTTCCACAATACCCTTGTTTTTCAATTTATATACAACAGTTTTATAAGTTTTTGACACCTTCTAAAAATACAAAACTTGGCAAAAAAACATTCAACTCTTCAGCATTCATACCCCTTCAGCATTCATACCCCAGGCACAGACTGCATTTAAATTGCAGGTGAGAATTTTAAACATAGCGCAGTCACCAGAGACATAAAGAGACAGGACATTGGTTAAACAATCTTTTGTTCATTTATTTCAGTACATTGGTCCTGACGAGGATCCCAGCAAGAAAAGGGTTCCGAAACGCGTAGACCTTACGAGTTAAGGCCAACCAATTGTCAAAAAGACTTTTTTCTAAAGAAAGAAAGAGTTTATACAACGAGAGTACAAATTTTTCTGGATGGCCTACACGTGTCATTGACACGTTTTCACTTAGTTTGTTTTGTATATAATGAATAATATGAATGGGTGTGAGTGGGTATGAATGCTGAAGAGTTGAATGTTTTTTTGCCAAGTTTTGTATTTTTAGAAGGTGTCAAAAACTTATAAAACTGTTGTATATAAATTGAAAAACAAGGGTATTGTGGAAATCACGGTGCAGTTTAGGACTATGAAATATTAGATGTTGAAAAATGAAAATGTAATGGAGTTACTTCTGTTTGATTAAATCTGACCGAAAAGGCAGTCAATAATGTGATTGTTTCAGTCAATACACACGAAAAAGGTTAGGCAAAAGCCTTGTGCAGCATTGGCATTTTGTTTGGTACTTACTGTTTAGCAGTGGCACAGTGCCCAAAGGATCTAAAATCGGCAAAAACATATGAGGCAACAGCAAAAAATGGAAGGTAGACCAACGCCAAGGTGCCAGGTCTAACACAAGGCATATGCAGGACCGTCGTACATTCAGGATGGGATAAAATAAAACACTAAAGTCAGTAAAAAAATTGGTAGTCAAGGGTCATCACAGGGTGTCAGACCACAAGAGCGCTTCTAGCACTACACTAGCGTCAATAGGTCCCCATTGTAGTCATGGAAGAAGAGAATGCTAACGCTAAAGACATATAATAACAACTTTGTATATAGTTTTTTGTGCCACATTGATACCATTTCAGAATGCTGTAAATTACAACTGCTTAATTTATGTGCTTACGTGAATGGTACTCATATTACAAAAGTCAGAAAGACAGAAGGAATAGTGGACCATGGTGGCACTGGAACTCCCAACCTGGTGATCACAGCAGATAGAAATGGCAGTGTTAACCCACTGAACCGCTTTGCTAGCATTGCTAAAATAATTTATTGAACTTGAAAGATATAACAGAGCTGTATATAACAGTCTTTCTTCCCTCTGCAAACATGTGTTCTGGTGTGAACATTTTCCTCTTTTGTGACACATATATAAATATGATGATTTCCAATGAGGTGTGAGGAATTTTATGAAAGTTTGAGTGAATAACATTCATCATACAATCACTACTCATACTACGTTGCTATGGTATTTACAAAAGTAAAGATGATAACATTAGAAGATCTGTTTACTGAAGACTCACTTCTAGTATATGGTAATGAAGCTGGATATATATTTCACAATTGCAGTTTGGCCCCCCTGTACTCATTTGCGACACTGCACTGGCGTATGCTAATTTGCACATATGTTTATATGCTCCGATGACTACAACTTATAGTTGCCCATGCTCCTCCACACCATGAATTTGGTGAAGAATGAATATTGCTTGTTGCTCTCAGATAGGGCCACATGTTCAAATAAACAATTGTTGCAGTTATGCCCGATTGCCAGGCATTTTTGGGTTGACCCTAGTTAATTATCGACTTCTTTTTGTTATAAAACCTTGAGTAGGTGAGGCCTAAAGATAGCTTCATTTGTCTTGCTAGCCTCATATTTTCCAAAAATAAGACCCCAAATACATATGCAGATGTACATACAGGAGCTGTAGGTTACCCCTTTTCATGCACTGGTGTTTTCAAGGTGCATTCATATTTTACGCCCATCTACCACAGCGTAGAGCATTGGCACAGGGTCAGCGTTCAGCCAAGGGCTCTCTTCACTGCCAGTGACAGTATTTTTCTTCTGAATATGTGCCAGCGCCTAAAAAGTAATCCACTCAAGTGCTACGGTTGGTAAGCTAATATTTGATTTTATGTATGTTTTCGTTTCATATTTTTCTAATTTATTTTGCTCATGATTATTTTGTACTTTTTCTGCAAACATATACATAGCATCATTTTTCCTCTCTGTAAAGACATGTTTAAGTCTATTTTTACTACTTTTACTAGTTATACACTTTTACGTTTATTATGTATGTTCGAAAAAAAAAATAATCAATAAATCAATGCATGTTTTTCTCAGTTGTCTAAATTCCTGGACTTTTGCTTTTTAAGAAGTGTCTGCTTGAGCTTTGCAATATAGTTGGCTGTCTGATAGTTACATGAATACCCCACGGGTATTATTACAGTGATGAAAATAGGAAACAGGTGAGGACGAAGCAAAAATACACGTGAGGGTTTGAAAGCGATGAAAGGACATCATTATATAGTTGCACTGCCAGTCATGTACTGGAAACGTAAATGATAAACATATGTTTGTTTCATTCAAATTAGATAATGTTCTTGTTGAGACCAAGCAGATTTCATGGCATTTAACTGTAATTGAGAAAGTATCTGCAGATGTTAAAGTGCGATATGACAAAAAAAGGTTAGCTCACATAACTTTTACCTCTGTCTTCAAGTACATTCCTACGTTTGGGTGCTTCAAATGGATTTCTAAGAGGGCGAAGTTCACCAATATTGTTCTTAAAACCTGGCCTTGATTTCAAAGAAAGAACAAAAATTTAATGTAGTCACCCAATGAATTAGGTTGCTGCTGGACAGCTCACATTTTGAGGGGAATAAAAGAGATTGTTTAGTGGACATGCATGTGTTGGCAAACAAAAACAATATTTTTTATATATAGCACATTACAGAACAGTTACGGGGTTACTAACACCCAATTTACTTCTACTCAATTTACCGACCTTGGAAATACGGAAGGCTAAATTGGCCTTCCAAGATTGAAAGTTGTGACCTGTAGATTCCCACAAGTATCATCCGAGAGAAATTAATTAATGAGCCATGCTGCCAGTTCACTGACTATGCAATGTTCATAATTGCCCAAACCTGGGTGCTGAATAAGAACCCACTACTCTGGATTGAATGGTTTTCTCTAGCAGTGAGGACATCAAACTTTTAGATCAGATGAAATATTGACATTTACTGATATACCACACTCCACAAAACTAAATGACTCTTGTCCTAAAATAGTGTTAGTTTTGCCCAACTCACTAATTTTCAATTTATACACATCAGAACGTTAGAAAACTGATTCTGACCAATAAGATTGCCCTGAAAATTGCACAGTGATCATTGCTGCAGTCACTCATCCTTTAGACATACACCAAAAAAATGGAGTAATGAGGAATGAGGGAGCTCACTGGGGATCAATTTATGCTTAATGGTCTGACGATGATGAGGATAGCCAAGTTAGTATATTTATCTGCAAGACTTGACTCGTGTGACTGTTAAGTAGTAGCTATGTTTAACCTTTTCAGTGACTGTCTGCTCAGTTTAAACACACTTTCACCGTTGTATGGAGTTTTTATTGAAAAAAGTAAAAATAAAATGTGTCATTTATGGGTATCCATAGAAAAAGAACAGAAACATTTGAATGTGTAGCTTTAAGGCAAGTCACATGATTTGCAAGTTGGCATGACTCTGGTTATGGGTTTTGACCTGTGACATACTCATTAAGTGTGCCCCAGTAAAATCATGCAGTAACAGTGCCCGGGGAATTACCCTGGTATGGGATTAGTGCCTCATTATAACACCCTAAGGTTGGGATAGGGGATAATGGGGCAGGATTGCCCATTTTCTCAGTCCCAACTGTAAAAATCGTATTTATGAGGTCTTTAATGGACGCATTTCACCAGGTTTTACCGAGCATTATTTTTTCAGGGACAAAGGCCAGTTCTGTACAAAGTTTGCATGCCATCTGTATCTTCAACTGGAATGCAGATTACACCATTTCTTCCTGAATCTGTATTGCTGTGGCCTTAAGAAAGAAGCCCAGCTTAGACAGGTATCCGAATTGACACATGCCAAACAAAACAGGAAAAAGGTTTATCATGTCTTAGGTTCTGATACCTAAGAATTTCCATGGATCCATCTAAACAAGGAGCGCATCAATGGAAACATAAACTAGGTCAGGGAGGGAGTCCCAGTCGCTAACTCTCTCCGTGTGTGGGCTTGAGAAATGACACGTGGACCCGATAAATTGTGGGAATTTGCACCAAAAATAATGATTAATGGATGTGCACCTCATGCTTGACACTGGAGAGCTTCATTCTCTGAATTCACCCACAATCTTTTTCAAACTGATACATTCAGGATAGAAATGGGCAACTGATGATTGTATGTCCTTTGGACATCAGGGAAAAAACAGAGAGTGAATCATGCCATTGACGCTAGGTAGGGGAAAATTCTTCTCAAGTAAACCCACAGGGCCTTATTAAAAGCTTGGTTGACACGACACTCTGTTAAAATGTGATGGATATCCCATCTGCAGCAAGTGCCATAAGCTATAATGCATGTGTAATAGGGTGGATGGGATGTCTGCCGCGTTTGGATCAGAGTATCCCTTTTGCTGAACACTAAATCAGGCCCAAAGGGTCTCATTTACAGGGCCAAGTATGGTTTGTACTCATTCAGGGCAATGGAGTAACATACTCAGTTGTCATTTTTCGCATATGGAGTGCGATAATAATTGCATTTGTAATTACCAGGTGTTGCAAAGTTTGCACGCTTCATTAAATTTCAACAGGCCTAACCTGCCGGAATTTAATAGGGAAAACAGGCTAGGTACTTACTGGGACATTCAATTTTGGTACTTTTATTCAGTGGCGGCTCCTGGAGGGAGTGCTGAGGGGCGGTGGGGTGGGGCAGGGTGGGGGATATGTAAATTCCGGCTCACGGCCGACTGAAGTAATGAAAATAAATAAATAAATAAATCGAATTTTGATGGCGCGCTATATCACCAACTGGCGTTTCAGCGCGTGTAATGAAATTCGTTTTATTTATTTATTTATGTACTTACCTCCGTTTGGCCGTGAGCCAGAGTTTACTACCCCCCACCCTGCCCCTCCCCCGCCACGCCTCACCGCCCTGAAGCACTCCCTCCAGGAGCCGCTACTGCTTTATTCCCCAAAAAGTCAGAAGAGGCATCCGATAAATTCGAAGCACCTTGATGTCGTATTTTTTTGGGGTGCAATAATTATGGTATTTGACAGGGCCTGCTCGTAATCAGGGCCCAAGCATGAGGCTCTAAAAACCTAGCACAACATCACTGCATTCTTCTTCATGAAAGTGGGGATTCTTTTAAAGACTGTGGGCTTGATTTAGAGATGTGTGGGCAGACATTCAATATTTTGACGCCGGAGCCTAGTCCAGCTCCGTTGCAGAGATGGTGCTCTGTCAGCCAGTTATCAGTTTTCACTGTCTGTCACTGCCAGGTGAAACCTGGCCATAAGGGACAGTGAAACATTTTAAATGACCCCTACAACATGGGAGACAACTCCGCTGGTGTGTGTGTGTGGGGGGGGGGGGGGGTGTCATTCGTTTTTTGATTTTTCAGAAACAAATTCCCACTTTGGGAGTTTCATTTAAAACCAAAGACATGTTAAAAGTTTGATGAGTGTCAATCAATTTGACGGCAGTGTCCATCAAACTTTTAAGACACTGGCAGAACCACCTTTGGACTCCTTCCTTTATATGGTCATGGAACTTCTTAGTGACTTTCATTCTCTGTATAATGTACGTCAAGGGGTACTTTATCCCACATATAGCCCTTCTGCTTCTAGCTATTTGGTTGTTGAAAGCCCTCTTCCTGTTAGAGGCCCTTGTCTATAGCTCTGGCCTCTAATTCTGATTCAGCAACATTAACATCCAGCATAGGCCTTCACAGCAGGATATAATGCTGTAAAATAATCTTCCTCGACTACCTAATTAATATTTTACACTATGCGCCATGCATTTGCTTTTTCAAAATATAAATAAATGTCTCCTAACACGACACTCCTCTGAGGAGGATATCAGATTACCATCCCTTAATGAAGGCGGGTGCTGCTTTTCAAGCATCATAGGTTTCAGTAGGAACTGCTCCCTCTAGTGCAAAAATGTATACATAGCATTGCCCTCCATACCATGGGCAATCCATGTCTCTCTCTTGCACCACTTCCTAACCAGTGAGCCACAGCCTGATTCGAGTCTGTTTACTGAAATGCCCAATCAACACCTTCCAAATTCCCATCAAGTGCAATAAAATGTAACTATTGGAGCCACAGGATCTACTGCTTTCATACAGTGGACCTCATAGGTACGCTTTCTAATGCATAATTTCCTATGCAACACTACATTAAGATATGCATGTATGTGTTTATGATAATTATGTGACTCCAAATGCATATTGAAAGCTGAATGATTGGCCTAATCAAGTTTGAACGTTTTGATTATCATGTCATATCTCATATTATTTTGGATTATGCAATAACTGTGTATGCATTACGCACTTTAAAGTTTGTGTGTGCTTCAATTTAAAGAGCTCTAGTGTACAAGGAACATATTTGCGCTATAGAAAACTGCATAAAATAAACATCAAAATCACTGCGTTCTTCCACATGTGGCTGCATTCTTATATGGTGTGAACTTCACATCACCTCTGGAAAGCTTGTCTGCTTAGAAGCTTACCAATAAACAATGGACCATAACATAAGATTGCACTTTTCACTCGACGTTATTGAGAAACAGCCACCATACCACTACAATAGTACTATGAATGGTGTGGGTGGACTTTAATTCATCTGTGCCTACTGCTGCACCATCTTGAGAGTTTTGGATATATGAATGAATGAATGAATATTGAACTTGTAGAGCGCGAACTTAGCCCAAGGGCATCAAGGTGCTATTTGTGGACCTAAAGGTCCAGATAGAAAGACATGCTCATACTGAAGCCTGTGCGAATAGCCAAGTTTTTAAGGCTTTGCGGAAGAGAGAGTGGGACACCTGACTAGAAAGCTTTTCCGGAAGGGACTTCCACAGTTTGGTAGCCACAGCGGAAAAAGCTCTACCTCCCCATTTTACCTTCTTAAACCTCGGTACTATTAACAGATTTTTATCTGAGGACCGGAGCAGCCTGCTAGGAACATAACGATGGACAATAGCCTTAATCCCCTCTGGGCCTGAGCCATAATAAGCATCATGAGTCAGGCACATTGTTTTGAAGAGGATCCTATGGTCCAAAGGTAGCCAGTGCAGCAGCTTAATGGAGTCTGCGACTGAATGAAATTTCGGTAGTTTCATCACCAACCTGGCCGCAGCATTCTGCACCATCTGCAGACGTCGCACTAGGCCTTTATTAATGCCCAAATAGAGGGCATTACAATAATCCAATCAGGACGCTACCAAGGCAATAACAGCCTGCTTACGAGCATCAAAGGAGAGGAAATGGGAGATTTTTCTGAGGATCCTGATCATCCCGAAACATGTGGACACTGTCCTGCTGACCTGCAAGTTAAGGGAGAGTGAATTATCCACAATGACCCCAAGGTTTTTCCCATGGGATACCAGGCAGGACAGACGTTCACTAAGAAAGGAGGCAAGAAGCCCCAGGGCCGAGCCCCTGACCCCTATCACTCTGAGGCGTTCCACCAGCCTCTGTGGGGACAAGGGTATTGAAGGCTGCGGTGAGGTCAAGTAGAACCAGTAAGGTGGTATGCCCTGCGTCCACTTGAGTAAAGATTTTGTTAAATACAGCCATCAATGCTGTTTCCGTACTGTGGTGGCTTCTAAATCCATGTTGTGAACTATCGAGTAGATGGTAATCTTTTAGATAGGCACTGAGGTGATAATTTAGGTAGGTTTCCAGAATCTTAGCTGGAATAGGGAGTAGAGAGATCGGCCGATAATTCTTCATTTCTCCCGGGTCCAGAGAGGGTTTCTTCAAGAGTGGCCTCACCACTGCCATCTTCCACAAAGTGGGATACTGTCCCTCTGAAATAGAAACATTCAGAACAGCAGTAAGGTGAGGGATAATGATTTCACAGCCAATTTTTAGCACCTTGAGGGGGCAGGGATCCAACGGAGAGCCTGATTTGACTCCTTCTAGAAGCTGGTCAGTCACCTCTGGCAACAAGCAAGGGAAGGTAAGAAGCCTGGGAGTCTCCTCTGTAAGTAAGGCCTCACTAGGGAGGGGGTTAGGTCGAACAGGCGACCCCACGTTGGAGTTGGACGCTTCCAGCAAGGAGTAAATATCTGTAATTTTTGTTTGAAAGAAGTCTGATATTTTATCACAGAGCTCCTGGGAGAATTCTGAAGGATCAGTGACATGGGGGGAAGTAAGAGAATTAATGACCTTAAAAAGATCCCTAGAAGATTTCATTGATTCAGTGACCTTTGAAAAGTATAACCTCTTTCTCTCCACGATGGCAGCTTTATATTCTTTTAGACACTGTTTATGCAGTAACCTACCCAAAGGCTCTAAATCTATGCGCCACAGCCTCTCTTGTTTACGGCACCCCTGTCTCAACTTTCTGAGTCTCTCCGTGAACCAGGGAGCAGAGGGTTTTTTCCTTGCTGAGTAGTGCTTACTGACAGGTGCAAGAGTGTCCATTGCAGCTGACAATTGATGCGATAGCTCAGCAGCTACCAAGTTAACATCATGATACTTAATGGGCTCGAAGTTATTAAGGAGGTAGGAGAGCGACTCCTTACTAAAGTTCCTCCTTTCCTTAAAATTCCTATTGCCAGAGAGAACCATCCCTGATGCCAAGAAGCGTAGATCAAAAGGGATGGCAAAATGGTCAGACCAAGCGAGGGGAATCGGTTCAACGACCCTTGTACGAGGGTCATTAGAGAAAACACCATCAAGGATATGCCCCACTGTGTGATGGCAATAAACCATCTATATGTACTCTCATTCAACCAATTAATGATGGGAATCCTTCCGTTTCATTTGCAAATGAAGTAGAAACGTAAAGAGTAGACTCCTATCCAGTAAGTTTTTGTCCTCCTATGGTAAAAATGTTATAACAGCCTTATTAGAGATTGCATATAATGACCCCTTGTTCTCCGCTCCCCTGAATTCATCATACAGCATAGGAGCTACCTGAGATTTACAAGACTGGTAAACTTCACAAGGGAAGACATCTTCTTCAGGTGACTTACAAGTCGGTAGACGTGTAATGGCATCATTAACTTCTACCAAGGTGATTTCACCCTCCAGTACTGTATGTCCATCCGTGAGGGAAGAGAAAGAGAATTCAGGTATTCATCTTCCTCATCGTGGACCTTCTCACGTGTGAGATATATGAAGTCTCATTAAACAAGCATTGAGAATGCAATAGGTCTTGCCTTTGATTAAGTTAAAGCCATTTGTTTTGCTAATGGTATTGTATAGCAAAGCAAATGGCTTTAAGTTAATGAAAGGCGAGACCTATTGCATTTTTAATGCTTGTTTTTCCTTGCTTTCACCAAGGCACTGTTTGCAGTTTGGCTCGGGAACCCCTCTCTCTAGTATCAGAGACCCCATATTTGGAAAATACATGTTTTTGCTGTTTCCTATATTTTCTTCAGGATGAGAGTGAGTTTCTCCTCCTTGCTGTTTGTAGGAAACCTTTCCTTTCCTACGCACTACACTCGAGTTTCCCAAATGAAGGCATGGCAGTGTAGAATACAGGGCCTCGGTCCCCACTTCTCCCTGACCAGGCTATTGGCAGATTCAGATCTCCTAGGGACTGTGGTCTGAACTATGTAGGAGGGCCAGTATTTAATTCCGGTCTTTGGTCACTCGTCCTGAACTTGGCTAGCATATGTCCAAGAACTGTATTTAATGGGACATATAATGAGTGATGTCACAATAGCTTTACCAAGCCAAAAGAGGCATCAGGGAAACAGAGATGGTGCAGAACCCTTATGGTTGGTGCCCTCTGATGATGCAAGACTGGCTAAAAGGACAGTAGATTTTTTTTATTTCAATGGATGGCCCCTATAAGAACATTTTGATATTTTGCAGCTTTCTAATCTCGTGCATTTTATTCGAAGTTGCCCAGCTTGTTCCAAGACCCTCTGTCCCTAGCAGGAGGGCTGTACAACTCTGCCCCCAGCTGTGACCGCTAGAACACTACTTAATTTCCTAGCAGGGTCCCGCAGTAAGCCCAGCAACGCCCTTGGTGTGTCTCACAGAAAGCTAAATAATTGTATTTTGGGGTTTTCTGGGCAATTTCTATTCATTTATTTGGGTTTCTTGATGTAATTCTGGCTGACAACTTCTACGGTGGGAGGTCATTTGTTGGTTCAGTGGGCACCAAGCGTTGCTGTTGTGAATGGTTGGTTGTTGGTATTGGGGATTCTAATTAATCCTTAATAGGTTATAAGTTAATTTTCACATTCAGGCAGTGAGAGAGCATAGACCCTCGTTTCAACCAGAATTATTACTTATTTGTTTTTGTATTCTAGTGTTGACGCTTTTGGTGGTGGAAGTAGCAGCCTACACATTTCAGGAGCATCATATATTAGGTTTACTATGTTTGCAAACTCTAGCCAGATTCTAAAACATCTAACACTTTAATGATGGAATCTGCCTCTGAGATGAGGTTGTGGTCACTGGTTCACCAGACAACCGATCTATAGCAGAAAGAAAGCTCATAACATCGACCGCTGTACTGAAAGCTCTGCATTTAGGTGCACTAATTGAAGCAGTGCTTTATTAAAGTGGCGCTTTAACAGTGTTTGTCACTAGACGGGTCTCGCATCCTCCACCGTATCCGAGCAGCGCTGTGTGGTAATTCCAGAGGGGAATAGTTATGTTATGTTATGTTATAGTTTTGGTAGAGCGCAAACAGCTGCCCCAGCGAAGAGGCGTCCCGGCGCTAAAGAGCCACAGATCCAACCTGAGAGTGAAAGGAGTGGGGGTAAAGGTAACCTAGAGAGAGGGGAACAGGTGCGTCTTAATGGCCTTTCGGAAGGTGGACAGGCTTTCCAAGGAACGGATGTTTAACGGCAGGGCGTTCCAAAGCTTGGCTCCCAGGACCCTAAAGGAGCGTCCGCCAATGCGGCAGAGCTTTGTGCGGGGTATGCTCAGTAGGTGCTGGTTTAAGGAGCGCAAATCGCGCCGAGGGACATGAGGAGTAAGGAGGGGTCGTAACAGTTTTGGGCTTCCGAGTTTAAGGATTTTGAAGGTCATAATGAGGGTTTTGAACTGGATTCTGGAGTCGATGGGTAGCCAGTGCACTTTACGAATAGTAGCTCTGGCCGAGCATCTGCGGGGAAGGCCGACTAAGGCTCTTGGCGCAGAGTTCTGCACGCGTTGCAGGCGTGCTATCTCTCCTTTGTTGGCACCAAGGAGAAGAACATTGGCGTAGTCCAAGCGGGAGAGGATTGTGGCTTGGATAATAAGTTGACGGATCTTAGCGTCAAAGAAGCCAAGTATGGGGCTGAGACTCCTCAGCAGGCCAACACAAGTGGCAGCCACTTTTTTGGTGTGGGTCTGATAGCTAAGTGAGGAGTCCATCCAGACTCCTAGATTTTTGACCAGAGATTTGGGAGGTGGAATGGTGCCTAGTGACGGAGGCCACCAGTGCTCATTCCAGTGGCTGGTGTTTTTACCGAGGAGCAGCACCTCCGTCTTGCCCGCATTAAGCTGCAGGCAGTTGTCCGTCATCCATTGGGCTACTGCAGCGAGGCCATCCCTGAATCTTAAGGCCGGGGTGGAAGGGCCTTCCGTGAGAGTGATGGCCAGCTGTGTGTCGTCAGCATACGACACCAGCGTAAGGTCCCACTCTTTAGCCACTCCTGCAAGTGGCTGCACGTAAAGGTTAAAAAGGGATGGACTCAGTGCAGAGCCCTGCGGAACTCCCTGTCCAATGGGATGGGGCTTAGATAAAAATGGGGGGGCTGACACCCGGAAGGATCTGTCCTTCAAGAAGGAACAGAACCATTTCAGGGCAAGACCGGAGACCCCTACTGTCTCCAGACGATTGAGGAGGATGTTGTGGGATACCGTGTCAAAGGCTGCGCTGAGGTCAAGAAGAATCAGCGCAGCACTCTGACCGGCGTCGAGAATCGTCCGGAGATATTCAGTCGTAGCCAGTAGAGCAGACTCCGTGCTGTGGCCTGGTCTGAACCCGTTTTGGGATGGGTCCAGGATGTTGTTTTGGTCCATATGTTGGGACAGGACGTTGTTTGCATGGGCCTCTGTAAGTTTGGACAGCCATGGGAGCAATGAGATGGGTCGGAAATTTTCCGGTTTGGATGGATCTAGGGTGGGTTTCTTGATGATAGGTGCAACCCATGCTTGTTTCCAGGCTGTCGGGACACTAGCTGATGAAAAAGAGAGATTCAGTATGGAGGCCAGAGAAGGCAGAAAAAAATTGAGTGATTCCATAAATTGAGTAGGCCTCATGGGGTCTGCAGGGGAGCCCGATTCAACCTTCCTACATAGTTTGGTGAGGTCATCATAAGAAATTTCTGGGATGTGTGACATGATGGTGCAATTGGTAGTGGGTTTGGTGGGGTTGGTCGGATTGGGGGAATGCTGAGGGAAAGTTCTGTATATTCTTTGTACGTTCTCTACAAAGAATGTAGCGAGGTCCTCACATTGCTGCGCAGAGGAGATGCTGGGAGAAGGAGATCTGCTACTCTGCAGTTCTTGTACCAGTTTGAAGACAATTTTGGCAGGGTTAGAGCTCGAGTTGATTTCTTCTGCGTAGAAGGCGGCGCGTGCGGCGCAGATGGCTTTGTGGTAAAGTTTTTGTTTAGATAGGTAGTTAATTTTGTCCCCATTCTTGTATTCCCTTCTCCAGAGACGCTCGGCTTTTTTGCAGTCTTTACGCATGGATTTAAGGGTGTCGTTGTACCATGGGTTGGAGGGTGAGCTGCGCCCTTTAGTCCATTTGGCTGGGATGAGAGCATCTAGTCCTCTAGTAATCCAGTCGTGGAAAGCGTCATAGGTCATATTAATGTCCTGGTTAGCCTCATGGTGGAATTCTCCGAGGGTGACGTGTAGGTCATTGGTGGAGAGTTTATGCCATGGTCTCTTTAGACGGCGGGTTGGTTCGGTTTTGTACGATGCTTCATTGACTAGCATGGTCAATTTAATAAGATAGTGGTCTGTCCATCCCATCGGTTTGGGCACCTCTGTCTTAACCTCCCGGATGTTTGTAAAAACCGGATCTAGGATATGCCCAGCTGAGTGCGTGGGGGCTTGAATTAGAGAGTTGAGCTGTAAGGCAGCAAAGTCAGCCAGAAGGTTTTTGATAGTAGGGTCATTAGATAGATCAAAATGGAGATTGAGGTCGCCTAGTATGGTGAAGTTGGCAGACTTCGTCACTAAGGAGTTTGCTACCTCAAGGGGAGCTTCGATAAATTTGGAAGCAGGTCCGGGTGGGCGATAGATGTAAAGGCCTGACAGGGCAAAGTGAGGGCAGGTTGTTATTTTGAAACGGGCACTTTCGCAACCCAGAATTTCTTCCTTGGTGAAAGAGCAAGAGAGTTGCTTTTTATAGATGACTGCGATGCCTCCACCTCTCGCGTCTCTATTTAGAGCAGGGGTACTCACAAACTTTCTCTCGGGGGCCAAATTTACAGTGTGGTTTGTGGCCGAGGGCCGCACCGGTGTGGGCGGGGTCAGTGGGGGAGGGGGCGGGGCTAGAGCAAAAAAAAACGGTGACCATGAGGTTGAACACAGGCCCCTGCAGCAGACGCCTTCGTCCACTGAGCCACCAGACCCGGCATTCACACATATCTATCTATCTATCTATCTATCTATCTATCTATCTATCTATCTATCTATCTATCTATCTATCTATCTATCTATCTATCTATCTATCTATCTATCTATCTATCTAGCTCTGTCTCCCTCTCTCCCTCTATCACTCTCCCTCTATCACTCTCCCTCTCCCTCTCTCTCTTCCTCTATCTCTCTCTCTCTCCCTCTGCCTCACTCACTGCGTTTGTCTACCTCCCTCTCTGTCTCCCTCCCTGTCTCCCTCCCTCCCCCTGTCTCCCTCCTTCTCTCTCTCTCTCTCTCTCTCTCTCCCTCCCTCTCTCTCTCTCTCCCTCCCTCTCTCTCTCTCTCCCTCTCTCTCCTTCCCTCTCTCTCTCTCTGTCTCCCTCCCTCTCTCTCTCTCCTTCCCTCTCTCTCTCCCTGTCTCACTCCCTCTCTCTGTCTCCCTCCCTCTCTCTCTCTCCTTCCCTCTCTCTCTCCCTGTCTCACTCCCTCTCTCTGTCTCCCTCCCTCTCTCTCTCTCCTTCCCTCTCTCTCTCCCTGTCTCACTCCCTCTCTCCATCTCTCTCCCTCTCTCTCAATCAGTTCCTCATTCCTATCTGTGGCTCTCCCCTGTGCTCTGCAGCTCACTCATTCTCTGCAGCTCACTCCTCCTTCCTTCCACAGCCCCAGAGCAGGCCGTTGGAGGGAGCTGTGGGCTCGGTGTGTGCCAGGCTGTAGGATTGGTTCGCCCCATTGTGGCGACATTTTTACAGGCTTTGCACTCTATTTGCTTTATTTAATATTTTCGAAGATGTTTAATTTATTGGGCAGACGATTTTCTTTCTTTTTTCTTTCATCCTCTTTTTTGACAATGACAATTGTCACCAGAAAGCTGTGGAAACGAAGTGACATGGAGGACATATTTAAACATAAAACTTAGGAGGCATCGTTTTTTTATTAATTTGGAAGCTCCCCTTCCCGTATTACCAGACACTAAAGATTCCCCGACCCGAGTAAACTGCATTAGTCACTTGACTCGAGAACTGGTTACATTTTGTATGTTAATACACCATGTCGAATGAATATGGATTTTAATAGTGCACGCTTGTGCTGCAAGTGTGGTTGTCTGATTTAATGATGCTTGCTATCAACTTCAGAGGAGTGAAAGGCTGAGGTGGCTTGTATTCAGATTGAGGATGGCCACTACTGGAACTCTCCTGGTCCGAAGCTTTCACGTGATGTTCAGATACTGAGTGCACTGACATTTTCTATTAAATATTTGGTATTCTAACTGAAGGGATTCGTGTTCTTATTATACATGACACAGACTGGATGTGTGTTCTAAGAGCTGGAAAGTTCTCTTGCCACTGTGTGCCCTTTCAGTTGTACACCCTCCACCCACCCCCTGTCCGTCACCTCACCCCGAGCTGAGTCAGCTTTCCTGGAACGCACACAGCCGCCGCACCCAAGTACTTCACGAGTCTTTTAAAGACCATTCACTTGTTAATGAGGCTTTGTTGTATTTCATCTCTTCTTAGCGCCCCTGCATCTCCACTCATTCAGAGGGGAGATGCAGGGGCGCTAAGAAGAGGTGAAATACAACAAAGCCTTATTAACAAGTGAATGGCTTTTAAAAGAATCACCCGGCCCGGCCCCCATAGCTCCACGCTGCTGCAACCGTCTGTGCATGCACAGGTACGATGTCTGCAAGGTCCGCGGGCCGCCAAGGAAGGCTTGCCGGGCCGCTGACGGCCCGCGGGCCGTACTATGAGTATCCCTGATTTAGAGTCATCATTAGATAATTGTCAGGTAGCGTGAGGTTAGGTATGGCAGACATGCCGTCGCGTAACCAGGTTTCACATAGGAAGAGGATGTCAGGGTTCTCATCAAGTATGAGGGTGTTAACCTCAAGGTGATGTTTAGTGAGAGACCTGACGTTAAGTTGGAGAATAGTAAGGGGCGTAAGTTTAGACGAGCCTCGCTTCTGCCGAGGAAGGCGGGGGCTGGGTGTGGTAAAGTGGCAAGACTTACATTGAAGGCATGTGTGACAAAGAATGCCTGTTGTGTCCACACAGCTCCGTCCAGGGTTCAGGGCGATGAGGAGTTCTCTGTCATAGTGAAGGGGTGCCCGCAGAGTTCGATCAGGGGGACTGGCGAGAGGCGATGTCTTGGCGATGACGGGCGTAGACGGGCTAGCCTTTGGCGCGCCTTCGGCGCGTAAACGGCGCGCCCGCTGCGCCCGTCCGCTGCGCGTACGTTAAATGCACATGTTATCAAGGGGGTGAAGAGGGCGGGGGGTGTGGCCTCAAAGTGGGCGTGGCCTCGCGGCTTGCCGGCAATGGCGGCACAAATTGTTTGTTGTTCTCGAGTCCGCAGCAGCGCTAAATCCGCTGCACGGTGAGTTTTAGGATCAAGCTGTAGAGACCTGAAAGGTGCCAGGAAGTGAAGTAAGTGGTTTAAAAATACAACAAATTTAGTGACACACAAGTTTTAAAAATACAGGTTGCGCTCCCGGCTTCCGCCTCAGGAGAGTAAGTGTATCTGATGCGGACGCTCGTAGTCAGCGTCTTTATACAGACTGGGCGGGGGGCATGGCCTCAAAGTGGGCGTGGCCTCGCGGCTTGCCGGCAATGGCGGCACGAATTGTTTGTTGTTCTCGAGTCCGCAGCAGCGCTAAATCCGCTGCGCGGTGAGTTTTAGGATCAAGCTGTAGAGTCCTGAAAGGTGCCAGGAAGTGAAGTAAGTGGTTAAAAATACAACAAATTTAGTGACACACAAGTTTTAAAAATACAGGTCGTGCTCACGGCTTCCGCCTCAGGAGAGTAAGTGGATCTGATGCGGACGCTCGTAGTCAGCGTCTTTATACAGAATGGGCGGGGGCGTGGCCTCAAAGTGGGCGTGGCCTCGCGGCTTGCCGGCAATGGCGGCACGAATTGTTTGTTGTTCTCGAGTCCGCAGCAGCGCTAAATCCGCTGCGCGGTGAGTTTTAGGATCAAGCTGTAGAGTCCTGAAAGGTGCCAGGAAGTGAAGTAAGTGGTTTAAAAATACAACAAATTTAGTGACACACAAGTTTTAAAAATACAGGTCGCGCTCCCGGCTTCCGCCTCAGGAGAGTAAGTGGATCTGCCTGCGCAGAGCACTGGCCTTGGACTTGCAGTGGCATACAGCGTGTGTAGTTTGGCTGAGGCAATGAACTTACAACAGAAATGCTGACCCCCCACCGGGAGTGAAGTGCACTCCCCCCATATTCATTTGTGGGAATGATGAACAATGAAACTCGGGCCGTGTGCGGACACCAGGCTGACACAGAGTGCCTGTGTGCTCCCGTGCACCGAGGGTTCAGCCAAACGCCACCGGTTCTCAGGCAGGGCAGTGAGGGCACAGGCAGTAGCCACAACCCATTTCTTTTCTAATACATTACAGTATAGTATATAATACATTACAGGATTGAGTGAATGCATTTATATAGTACCTTAACTGTCTAAGTCATCGCTAGATGCCACGTATAAAGATAGAGAGCAATTCCAGTGAATTGGTCAGATACTTGCCAAAATTAACGCTTCATAATTCACACGTGTAAATTAGTACATTCGAGTTTGTAGGTATTAGCATAGTATTTAGGCTTGTGGACGTGTGAGCAAAGTTGGCAACCTTTCATTGAACGCTTGCTTTCAGAACCTAACATACCCCTGGCTACATTGGCGATGATGAAAATCAACGTACAGCATGTGAAAACAATTCCCTTTTTTTTTTTGTTTACTTTATTGGGCCCAACTCCTTTCCAGAACTTAGCGAGTGCTGCAACGGTTGCCTTCTCCCTTGCTGTAGCGCCACCTCCTAGTTCAAAGCAGGCCTCCAACATTCGTGTCTGGCGTGGAGAGGTTAAGTGGTTTGTAACTGTGCCCAAACGGCGAGGTGCAGTTTTGCCCGCAACTCAAAACTATTTTTCAACACGTAACAGAGAAAGTACCACTGCCTATACTTTTACTTCAGAAACGACAACCATTAAAAACACCAGGACTTGAACTCGTAGCCTTTAGAGTGAGAGTCAGAGACCTCAACCACTAGGCGACAATGACTCATCACGCCAGAGCCACAAACAAACAAAGATGCCCTTCTTATCAGTTACGGACAATTCTGCTTGTTTTGATTCTTTAATATGTCCTCTACCTTTTTGGTATCCCGAATTCTGAACAAAATTCAGTTTAACAAATGATAATGTCCAAGTTTTAGTTACTTTGTTGTGTTTTAAAGTTTTAGGATAGAGTTTACTTTTCGCTGCAGGTACAACGCTGTCATGCAATAAATTGTTGTAAGGGGGTATGCAAAACCTGACAGCCTGACTCAAATGAAGTACGTTAAGATGTGATTTCTGTCTGACATCAGCTGCAATAATAGCGGGATCAGAGAGCCATCTCTAAAGGTCTTTCTCCCACGCTCGACCAATGGCAAAGCAGGGATTTCAAAATGAAACCGAGATGGAAGGGAAGGGTTAAAATTAAAGCAAAGTTGCTTCTTCCTTCTAATGCATCGTGCTAAGATACCAAGGATTCTAAAGTGCTGAGGAGTCTCAGCATTGTAAATTGCCTTTTCCCGCTGATGAAGAGGAAAGGAAGGGGGGGAGGGCCTTAATTAAATTGCCTGTTTTGTCATGTGTTTTTTATAACCCACTTGCTCTTTTCTTCCTGCTAGTCCTTCGACTCTTGTTTCTCACTCGATTATGCAAATCCTGTTCACCGGGGACTAGATGAATTGCTGACTCGAGCCATACCCGGCTTTTCCGCCTTCAACTGGAACACCAGAGAATTCTTATTAGCGGTTAGGCTCAGCTGAGGTACTCTGCGGGGGGAACCTGGGTTGCATAATGCGCAATGGCTTTAAGTGAGCACCAGTTACTTATGCCACAGGCTAGTGGACCCTACGCCATGCCCGCTTCCTCGGTCGAGAACGTAGAAATAAAAAGCACGTCAGCCATTGTTGAAGGCAAACGCGTAATATGAAAAAAAAAGTGCTTAGCGGCTAATTGAGAGACACTGTCTCCCGCCGCAAGTAAAAGATCAAATCCCGGTGGGCGGGGCCAAAAGAGGACAGGGTGGCAACCCTCAGTGTAATGATTGCCTCCGGTGCAATCATTACACTGTGTTTTGCCTAATCTATGACGCAAAACGATGCACACAAATCAAAAATGGAGGCTGAGCCGCGACACGACTTCTGGAAGCCCTCGTATGACGAGAGCAGCGCATGCGCAGCTTTCGCCAGACCGAGACATAAAAAACGAAAGCCTTCAAGACATCCTCAGGGTGTGTAAAAAGATTGCCCCCATGGTCACGAATCACGGGGATTGCCAATTGGACCACCATCTTCCATAACTGGAAAGCAAGCATGCTCCCAGCTTTCTCTGCGTGCTTGTAGTGTCTCCACCTCAGTTTCACCAGGGCCTTTTGTGCTACTTGCGATGTAATGTTTATTGAGAACAAAGTTCTCAGCTTCCACTCAATATCTAAGCTGGGGCATGGGATTTGACTTATATGGTGCATTCATTCTGCAGATGCTGCTTCTGCTCCTATTAACAGCGGAGTCCTTCATAACAAAACTTCTCCAAGTTGCTTTCAAAATGATGTCCAATGTGATTTCCAACATCTTGCTCTGTGTTTTTTGAGGGAGCCAATGTTTCTCCTGATAGGGCCTCAGGGAACAGTAACTACCTCAGCATATGTCTACCAGCAAAAACTCTTAACCTATATAGAGAAAGACTGTGTCAGGGTCCCACGAAGCGGTGAACCATTAACACCGATGAGATTTGGTGCTGCACATCTAGGGACCCTGCTAGTCTGTGTTTTCTGGTGAATGACACTCCGAATATCCACACAGGCAGGCTCGTTGAGATGCTAAAGAACTCCGTTCAACATTGGTAGCGTTCAACAGTCTTCGCTGTGTCCATTAAGAGGATGGTCTTATAACAGACAGGTGTCATAGATTCCATAGAGGCCTTTATTTATGGGGCTCCAAATAGGCCCTTCTTCCTATTCTCTCCTCCAGCACAAAAGGGTAGTGTCTGCTGACAGAACTGGGAGAAGGAGTATTAAGAAATAGTGTTCCTCTTGTAGAGTCTACAGAGTCTGGGAGCTCTCGTTCTCCCTAACCCAGTAAGTCCACACAAAGGACAGGCCATGCCCAGATCTATTCTGAGATCTCCGTAGATTTAAGCTAAGGTATTCCCTGCTCATTGACTACCTGCAATTCTTGAGTTTTGAAATATTGATGGTAGTGCCCATATTCCTTTGCTTTTCTCATGCTATTCAACTGCTTCTCCATTGTGTCTGTATGTCAGCATCCCCACTGTGGTCTGTTGTCTATCCCCCAGCTTGAAGGGAAGTCCATCGGAAGAAGCACTGTCACTAGCAATACTCCAACCGAAGCGGGAATAAGGGCATTCCCCACTTCCCCCTGTGCGCCTCAGCCACGGCCAGAGCATAGACCACTACTCGCTTCCCGGCAGCACTGTGAGTCTTTCGACCTTCAATGCCTCTCAGCCTTCTACTGGTCATTGAGGCCTGGCAGGATCATTCTTGTGTGGATAAGGGGTCTCTTGTCTTCCAGAGGTGCCTGGAGCTG
Source organism: Triturus cristatus (assembly GCF_964204655.1). Taxonomy (NCBI): domain Eukaryota; kingdom Metazoa; phylum Chordata; class Amphibia; order Caudata; family Salamandridae; genus Triturus; species Triturus cristatus. The sequence continues at coordinate 107,390,903 of NC_140584.1, read as the reverse complement.
ATGATTCCTGCTGCTGGGTGTCGTCTTGCTTTCTCGCCCACCCTCTGATGCAGGCAAGGACCCCCAAGTGGTGTCAAAATCACCCCATCAACCTCCCGGGGCTGTCAGAGAAATTCTCAGAGCAGCCATCTTACTTCATGGCCTACTGCTGAGGACATTGTATCTTTATTCATCAATGCTTACTTTGTACCATATATCAGCATATGAAAGGGTATGCACACTGAGGACACCAAAAGGATACTGAAACATACAACTATTCCTTGGAAGCTAGCAGATGTGAAGAGTTGTTTTGAAGGAAATGTGAGTACAGTTTCATAGGAGTTGATCTACCAAAATATGAGGGCTACCTTAGGTGACATTTGACCTCTGATGACATGGCAGGGTTCAACCCTTGTCTCGTCCTTTGTCCCTCCATACTTTCTTGTTTGCTTCGGATGGGTCGAAGTCTAGCAGTGGAAACTATATAAAGTAAATAAAATGTACTGTTTCTGCAGCTGCCTCATTATACTTGAACCCAGGGGTAGCAAGGGCAGTGCCAGGAGTATTAAAGAACAAGCCAAGGACAGCAGCTGATTTCTCACGTGACCCTAATTTATCGTGTGGAAATAAAACCGTTAACCTTACTTTTAAAAAGGCGATGGAGCAAAACATGTGGCGTCACTAACATGCTTTAGCATGATTTTTCACGTGAGCGATTAGAGGTAATTGCTACCAGTGAAACATTAAAGCCTGAAATAGAATACCCTGCCTTACAAAGGAGGCAACATGACAATCTGTGTGGACCTGGTCATTCAAGGACAAATATGGAAGTTGCTACAAACACAAAAGAAGACACACACAGCAAAGATGTCTGAAATAATTGAATCAAAGATAAAATTTGTAAAAGTTAAGACTTTGAGGCGGAGACTAGGGGTGAGGGCGGGGGGCAGATTGAATTTTAACTTATTCTCCTGACTTTGGCAAAGGTCACATGCAGGTGGCCTTGGATTGTTTCACGTAAAAGCAAATAGTTCTAACGGTTCAAAGTCCCTGATCAGTTATATATTATAACTTCAGTTCCATATTTTCTACACATGATAGAGAGAATTGTGCGTAAAATCTATTGTTATTGCTCCTTGTGTTTTTTTTTAATAAGGAAAAGGCCTGTGGGTTTCTGAAAACCCAGAATCACAGGATGTTGAGCCGCGCTGAGTCTCTTTGCCCCCATATGTTGAGTTCATTGTCCTGCCCCTCCGAACACAAAACAGCGTTAGACATGGCCTGCACTGCCCACATCATAGCGCTTTTTCCAGTGAGTTTCAACCATGCTGAACAGCAGATGTGCGGCTAGAAAACATGGCTAAAAGACATTCACATTGACAAGGCCAATAGCTTGGGCATTGCCGAGATCTATTGGCCTTGTCAATGCTTGTTCAGTGTTTACGGGGTCTTGCTGGACAAATGTGGATGTGATAGTGAGAAAAAGTTGAGGAGCTTTGAAGGGAAGAGAGAATGTGGCGTAACAGCCAGAGCTGCTGACAGGGGAATTGGGGAACCAGGTTTGAATCTCAGGGTCGGCTGAACAATCTGTGATTCTGGACAAATCACTTATGCTTCCCCCTGCCTACGATAATGAATGCGTCCTTGTGTAATATAACTGGTGAACACTTAAAGCGCTCCAATACCATTGGCTGGTGTTGGCATTATGGCAAGACGGAGGTCGGAACGAGCTCTCCAATACCATCGGATCCTGCATAAAAACAAGAAATAAAAGTAGCAGTGAAGAGGGATGTAGTGGGTAGACGAGTCAAGCAGGGAAGCAGGATGTGGTGGGAAGATGGGCAAGCAACTACAGGAGAGGGCGGGAGGAAGCAACAATGAAGAGGAAAAAAAAACTTAATTGAAGAAGGATTGTAGGAAACTGCCCTCTTTTGACATGGTCACCCCCACTTGTTGCCTGGTATTTGATATGATTTCGACTGGAAGTGCATTTGGTTCCTGCTATCCAAGTCCCCAGTGCCAGACCTCTTTCCCAAAACTGTACAATTGTTTCCCCAATTGGCAACATCTTTAGTACTCTGGAAAGGCCTGTAAATGGTACCTCTGGTACCTAGGGCCTGAAGTACTGAAGAGGGTCCCCCCGGACGGCAGCACAAATTGTGCCACCCTAGGGGACCCCTCAGCAAGCTCATGCAAACTGACACTGCAGGCTGCGTGTCTTAGTGTAGACAAAAGTGAAAACATGACATGGCACACAGCCTGTGTGCCATGCCTGCAGGCACTGCATGCACTTTAGGTAAGTCACCCCTACAGCAGGCCTCACAGCCCTAAGGCAGGGTGCACTACACTACATGTGAGGGCATAACTGCATGAGCAGAAATCCCTCTGTGCTGGTCAGTTCCATTGCTGCCAGTGCAAGGGGGCAGGGAGACGATTTGTAAAAACGTGCTGGACACTGGTGAAAACATTTCTCCCTCTACATGGTGGCTTCACAGAAAATAGGGATGTTTGGTATCAAACATCTCGTATTAATAAACCCACACTGATGCCAGTGTTGGATTTATTGATGCATGCGCACAGAGGGCCACTTAGATGTGCCCCCTGAAAACCTACCAGCTACTGGTGTGCTTTCACTAGCCTGCCAACAGAGATGAGTTACTGGCCCCAAAGGGTGATGACCTTTTCTCTCAGGATGCCAGAAACAGGGCCTGCTCAGGCAGAGGGTGTTTTCACACCCTTCCACAGGATACCCTGAAGATTAGCCTTCCAATGCAGGAAAGCTTCAAAGAGCCCACCGCTTCTGGTATGCAAATCTGGTTTCTCTCACAGGAGACAAAGCCAACCCTCTTTGCCCAGAGCCTTTTGGCACCTGGACAGGTGGGAAAATTAGCTAGTCAGATAGCCGTGTCCACCCATAGGCTAGTGCAACCCTAAGGTGGGCTACCTGAAGTGGGGGCGACGTTTCAAAGTTAGCAATCTTGGTGATGGCTAACTCAGGAATTCTGAGACAGAGTTATTCCCACTTCCCACAGGAAGTGGCCATATGGGTGTGAAGTGACCACAAGAGTAGGTAGCCCATTGGCTGCAACCCTACACTCCCCATATGCCCCTAAATTCAGTATTTAGGAAAGTCCCTGGCACCAGGGAATTGGACCCTAAGGACCTATGAAGAAGAAGGACACTGAAGAGCCGCAAAAGCAAAGACTGAATAAGAGCAACTGACTGGCACCAGACCTGCTGGCCTGTCTGCTGTACCCCATCAAATTGCACCAAAGTCATCTCGTCCTGCAAGCTGTTGTGCCTCCAAAGCCTGGGAGTACTGCCTGCCTTCAATAAAGACTCAAGAACTCCAGTGGAGTAGTGGAGCTGCTCCCCTGCATCCTGCAGGCTCCCAAAAGAAGAACCTCATGGACTCTGGACCTGCCAAAACCCAACAATGTCACACACCACTGCACTCAGGCCCCCAGCCCAAGTGAAAGTGGAACAATGGTGTTAGAGTGGTCCCCAAGTCCTCAAGAGACAGAGTCCACTTTGGTCTCACCCCTCGTCAACTCTCAAAAGCCACCTGCAGCCTCAGGGTGCAGGCCCCCTCAAACATGAGTGGACACGGACAAAGACCACACACCTCAAAGACCCTCTGCACCCAGCCACCCCGGTCCTAGAAGAAGAGGACCATCTGTGTCCCCACATCCCATAGCATTGGAAGACTTGAATCCTCTGGTTGGTTCAACCCGACTGGCCTCCCAGTCCAGACCTGCAGCCTCTTTTGCACAGACCGATCCCAATTGACTAACATTGGGAATTGAATGCTGTCTTGCACCACTCCACCCGGCCACCCTAGTGCAGCTGGGGATGACCTGTTGGTGCTGCCTTGGACCTTACCCCATACTCACCTTAAGTCCAGGAGCTTGGTCTCATAAGTCGCTGCAAAGAACTTGTATGGTGAATTCGTTTTTCCTCCCATAGGATAAAATTGCAGCCCCGAAATATGCACTATCGACTGTTTAAATGCAAAAGTATTTTTCTTGAAGAACGTACTTGCTTGATCGTATTGATTCTGGTGCCTAAACATATATAAAGATATGTATCTTTTTTAATTGGTGGGGATCTCCTTATTGAGTTGTGTGCATCATTTATTGACTGTGTGTATTTGCAGATGTCTAACACTCCTCGCTGCTCGATCACACTACCCCCTAGAAGAGCACCTTGGGATTCCTAGACTAAGCCCCTGACCACTTGTGAGAGAGTACCTGAAATCTTTCCACAGTATATCTTGTTTTGATATACTGTTTAAAGAGCTGGTTTCCTAAAAGGTTCAGCAACAAAAATTAATGTCATTGTGTAATGTAACTGGTGAGCACTTAAAGCGCTGCAACACCTTTAGCTCATGTTCACTCTATGGCAAGATGGAGGATGGAGCGAGAGCTCCAATACCATCAGATCATGCAAAAAATAAATAAACAAGTGCTCTTTGTGTTTCAGCACTTTAAAAAAATGTGTTTATGTACAAGCGTATGCATTTTAGTGGTATGAGTGTGTGTGTGTGTACAAATTTTCATAGCTGACGCTCATGGGCTTGGCGCGGCGGGGAGAAGTAGAGGGATGGTAGAAAAAAAACAGACTGGGGCAAAGGGGTTAAAGAGAAAAGCAGCACAATGGATAAGGGAGATGGCCTGTAAACACAAGTACTCCTATGGAGAGTTTGAAAACAAAGAAGAAAATAGCTCCGCAAACCAGGAGCAGTGTAAGGATACATGTACTTGGTCTATACACTATGGGAGGGCCAAACACAAAAAGAGGGAATGGCACATGCCTGCTATGATTCATGTCATCAAAGAAAATGAGAGCGACGTGGAAATTTACCGCTTAGTAGGAGATGGGCGGCCTGTAAGTCCACAGATAGAAAACAACACATCTCTTCGAGACAGTGCATGTGCTGTAAGCTGTAAGCACTGCAAATAAGGAAACATGAACATGATAAAGCAATTCCTAAGCAAACTAAGATCTCGCCACCATGAATATCCTACACACCTACTGCGAGTAAAACATCTCAAAGAAACAAGTCTTGGCAAAAGCAATAGGTCACACCTTACAGGCATATTGTCTCTGCCAATGTCTTTACTGCATACTGTACAGCATCAAGACAGGTGCCAATGTACAGAAGATGTTAAAAAGAAAATCAAGAATACGCTTGACAATGTGCCACTGGGTAGTGTCATTTAGTAAATGTGTGCATAGTTTAAACACACATGCGGGCCTACAAAATGATGCATCACTTTAAAAAAAGAATGTGAATGGGTCCTGTCGCTGCGGGGAGAGTACAGAATGACAGCAGCATGGGTGGGGGTGGGGTGAGAAGTACATGGGCAAGTAAGGACAAAATGAGCACTGGTGGGGGGCTTTTAATTGTTAATGGGGTCTGGTAGCATGTTGGGGAAGCAGCAACGTGAAGCGTGGGAGCAACGTGAAGGATAGCAGTGGGGCAGAGAAGCACACATGGACAAAGAAGAGGAACATGGGGTGTGGTAAGCACAGAAGCACATGGGTGAGAGAGAGTGACTTGGGGGTGGCACAGCAACTCATGGATGAGAGTTGGGGTGGGATCAAAAGCACGATGGAACGGAGAGTGTCAAAGAGTGGGAGGAGATGAAGCATGATGGAGACAGCGTGTGAACATATGTTCTCTCATAGAGTGCTTCAACGAAAGAAAAATGTAGCTTCCAAAACACGATCAGAGGACAGAGGAAGAACACAAGTACTTGGGCCATGCTCCCAGGGAGGCTCAAACACAAGAAGCGGAAGTGAAGCCTGCTCGTGCTAACAAGCTAGAAGCAAGCAAATGAGAATGATGATGAAGCCAACCATTAGTAAGCAATGGGCCATCTCTATGCCCACTGTAAGGTAACACAATGTCTCACAAGCATCAGTGCGTGTGCTGTCGCAGGTGGGACTTAACAAAGCCTTCCATGTATGAAATCAAACCACCGTGAAAGGCAGTACACAATCTAGAAAACATTTCTCCCTCACTCTACTGACGAATACTCCAGATTCAATTAATTCATAATAAAAAAGCAGAAGTAAAGACAATACCTATCCTTGTAGCCACCCAGCCAAATCTTGTAACCAGTATCCATCAAAAACTCGACGATACTATTCATGAAGATGGCATCGTTCGCCTACGAAGCAGCAGTCACATTTATTCATAACATTGTTTAAATTACTTTACCCACTGGCACCCTTCTGTCCACATAAAACCCGGTGGTCCTAATAAAGTGCAGCTGGCAAAGAAAGCACAATAGCTGAAAGCGTCACATTTGACAAAGGACCACGTAGCACCTATCGAGTCCTCTATGCTGTTATAGACATGCACGCTGTATATGCTGACATCCTGTATGATTTGATAAAAGCTCAATTCACTATTGGAAAATATATCTTAGATGGTATTATCACCACCTTTAATTTCATTACAGCTCCATTTTCTGTATTTGAAGAGATGTGAATTCAAACATAGGCCAGGGTGAAAACGTACGAAAAGCATCCATTTCCGTCATTTGTGTTTATGGGCGCACAGTTCACAAGAACAACTAAAACATCTGTTGACGGGACTAGATGCAACCTATCCACAACCAAAATCATCTGATAACAACATGTTGCTTCCGGTCTGAGGAGGAAAGAGAATATCTTTTTAATCATTCGTTCTTTTTCGAAAGCAGATTTGGGTCACTCTTGAAAGGATGACTTTTTCTCAATAAAGATGCACTTTTGTATTTGTTCCAATTTTCCGTGAATAATCCAAGTTAAAAGAAAGGTTATAATTCTATGCGCCAACCACTTAGAAATAGAAAATTCCAGTTGAAAAGAGAGCACTTTCGGAGCCTCTTTCAGAATATTTTCTTTAGAGAATCAATCGTTAAAGACTTTCCCAAGTGAAGCGTCTGTCTTTTTCTCGCTCTCCTTTTCCCATGAATTCCCGCCAACCAATTGGCAGCTGAAAAAAGTATTTTCCCCCAATTCGCTCTACCTTGAGCTCCTTTTAAATGGCATTCCTCTGTGAGTCACAGTGTGTGAATGTAATTGTGGCTCATTGACCCCAAACCCCAACCTCACATCCCACAAACTCCAGCCGCGCTGTATCACCTGTCACGGCAACTTTGCAACAGATGCTACTTTACTGCTTGTGTTTCCTCAGCCGAGACCTTGTCGTTAACAAGGTTTTAAAATGAGCATGCTGGGCTGCAGCTGTAAGAGTACAGTGTGTGTTAGGTTTAGCTGCCATTAAAGAAATGTCATCTTAGGTTTTTTTTATATTCACATATGGGGAGGAATTAGCCAATAGCAATAATATTGTGGTATCACGGCAAGAGTTGAAAAAAAGATTCTGTGGTGGAGAAGTGAAAAAGTAAATACTTCTTAAAGAGAGTGTCGTACTTTGTTTAGCCTAATTCAAGTGCGACACGTTTTAGAGATAGGGGTGGGAGGGGGGCGAAGTCCAGGTAAATATCTGGTTCCTTCACAGGTTCACCAGGTGTGGAGCAGATTTCACAGGGTGGCTGGGAAAACGAGATGGAAACAAGAGTGGGTTTCCAGTTGGTTTTTCGATGCTTTGAACAGCCGATGTCCATTGATGGATGTGAAAACACCCAAGGAGATTGGCACAGACATAATCCTTTTTGAGGAGGGGGTTTGGTGGGGTGTGGGGAGCAGAAGTTCCTTTTAAGTTCTTCATGGCACGAGTCCCCACCCTCTCCAGGAGCCCGCTCCCTCTTCTCACAGTTAATGTTTTTTAGCTGAAAATTCAAGATAACAAATTTCAGCTTGTGAGAATTAGGGTTTCTAACCTGCCCCACCAGGATTCACTGTGGAAAATGTAGCCGCTTAAAGCTATCTGCTCATACTATTAAAGAACAAGGTGGTTAATAGCTCATTACACAATCTCCCTAGTTTCTATGAGAAAGATATTGACTTATGTTTTTTTGGAAACCTCTTCACTGGGGCAACATTTTCAGGCCTGTGCTTTACTTTTACAAATCTTTATTCTGTGGTGTAATAGTCCAATAGTTTTAATTGATGTGAACCAAAAACTACAAGAACCACAATGCACTGGTATTCTAAATGAAGACCTAGAAAAGTAAGAGAGGAGAGGGGTGAGGAGTTGGCCTAACGGCTAGGGCGGTCGACATCTAGGGATCTAGGAATTGGGTTCGAAATGATGCTGAACATCCTGTGATTCTGGGCAAATCACTTAATCTCCCCGTGCCTAACAACAATGAATGTGTCCTCATGTAATGCAACTGGTGCTATGTAAAGTGCTCTGATACCCAATACCTTGGTTCAAGGTCACGCTATAGAAAACTCCGGAAAAAAAAAAGAGTTCATAATATGGTAAAAATAGATATGCATGCCTAAATACAAGGTTGTCCTCTAAATGCACACACAAAATAACAGATATGCATTAAAATAAGATGAACCATTGCAACTTTATCAATTCTTGAAGATTAAAACAAAGTCATCAAGAGATAAAGGGCAAATTTAGATATAGTCTTGGAAGTTTAACTAAGTGATGGCATAGGTTTGGAAATAGAATAAATATAACAAAATAAAAGAGAGAAGGCAGGGAATAAAGGAGGAGGAAGGTTAAGCAATAGCAGGATTCAGCTTTTAGCTGGATCTGGGGGCTCAGCAAACTAATGCATCTGTCGCAAGAACCTGTGTTTGATCTCATGGTCGCAGGTTTGAAATCCAGCATGTCCACTCAGCTTTTTTATCCTTCTGAGTTCTATAAAATGGGTACTATTGTGAAAGGAGAAAATAAACACGTTATTCTTCGCCAATAGACCCCCAGATGTGCGCTTCACAAATATATGTTATATGTCAAAGACAATGCAAACTGAGGGGGGAGGGTAGGTCAAGGTGAGTAGGACTGAGACAGAGAGCAATAGACAAATGTTGTTTGAAAGGATCACATTTGAAAGTGTAGCTTGAACAGGAACATTTTAATACCCTTTGTGTTCCTTGACAAGAGACATGGTGCAGTTTCAAACTCTAGGCTCATTGCCAGAGTACAGTCGGGCCATGGTGCACTGATTTTTTTAAAGCAAGGGGATCCAAGAAGAGGGATTTATCACTGCAGAAAGGTTGCCGGCCTACACAACATTGTAGCTTTTTTATTATATAAAAAGGAGTGAATCTGTGTATGGATTTATAAGTAATAAAGTAAGTATTGTTGATTGATCTAGTTTTCATAGAAAGTCATTGAGCATTTGTACTGTGGCTGTGATGCGATGAAAGTGAGCATCCACATGTAGAGCTCTCTTCAGAGGTGCAAGGTGATCTTTGGGTTAAAAAGAAGTTTCAAAAGTCAAGTCTTGAGAGAACAAGGAATTATATGAACGGCTTATGGTTATAATACTTGGATGAACAATCTAGTCTGCTGCAACATTCTTTATTGAAAGCATGGCATATTGGCCATCCTCTTAATGTGAAATTTGGGGAGAAGATGGTCATTTGAGGAATGGCTGGCTCTGCCTCAACCAACAAGAGGTAGACCACCTTCCGGAGTGTTGATTCTTGTGAGAAAGTGGAATATTAGTTGGAGTGGATGGTAGTCCACCACAAGCAATAATGGCACACCAGTGGAAGTTTCACTATTTTAGACCTGAGCTAAATAGGCTTAACTTCAGAAAATGTGTAAAGCATTTAGAAGTACAGTTAAAAAGTCAAAAGCACAGCACGATAAAACTATGACTTGAATTTTTAAAAATAGAGAATATTTTAAAGAATAAAATGACACCAAAAATTACCAAATCCAATAGCTATTAATTTATTTAATTTCAGATTAAATTAAAGCCTAAAAGCGCAAAGCTCCAACTGCAGGTAACTCATTGCATTAGACAGGGACAAAGTCAAAGTTAAGACTGACTGCAGCTGATTGCAAGTCAGATACAAGAATGAGTTCATGTTGGTCAAAAAGTGACATTCCTTCTTAGAAACAGTCCTGGTCTTTCATAGGCCCATCGGTGCCAAGAGCAATGGATGGGAGCCACAGCAGGGCTCAACGGAAATAAGCTGCAGATGAACAGGCTTCTGATGTAGTTTTCAAGAAAGGCAGAAAAAGCGGGGGTTCCCATGCCTTGGTGGTTTTGATGTTCATCTAGTGCTTGGTGGTGGTGGAGTGGACGAAGGTGCGGAATGGTGTTGAAGTTGTCTCCCCGTTGATGGGTTTCAGTTTAGAGCAGAGAATGTAGCGGGAGCTTCGATGGAGTCCTGTCCGCGAGCGATGCACCCTCGATAGATTAGGCTGGCAAGTTGGTCCCTGTCCCTTGACAGTTCACTAGGCAGAATTTCAGGGAAAAGTTTCCAAGTCCCAGATTTTAGGTTTAAGAAGGAGGAGTACACTCTGACACTTATCTAAAGGCCTCAGCCCACTTATGGGTCAGGAATGACTCCATAAGAAGCTACCAGGCACCTTTTGTTTCCCTGTAGCTTAATAGAGGTCAGTTAACTTGACCCATGGAATCCACATATTGGTCCAGGGTACAAATTGGAGCAGGTCCAGCTGTTATGCAGTGGCGTAACAAAAGTTTAAGGGGCTCCTCTGCAATGTACACAGATGGCCCCCCGCTCCAGATTGAATCCAGAGTGCTCAGGCCTGAGTACTGTGCGAAGGGGACCCCTGCAGCTCGGGGGCCCCCAGCACCGCGGGGGATGCGGGGGCCTGTGCTACGCCCCTGCTGTTAAGGTTCTCTTCACACGTCACAATGGCAGGTGTCTGTCTTCCACAGGTCCAGCAGTGTTCAGCAGAGGGTATCAGGGTGACACATATATGCCAAGGGCCAGTCTGTGGGGGGGGGGGGGGAACACTTGGCAACTTCCTAACCACAGGGGTAAAAGTTCAACCAGGGATGACCCTACCCACTTTTATAGCACTTCCTGTGTGTTTTACTGTAAACAATCCCACAGTGCCCCTCTCTACCTATAACTAACACGGCAGAACCCTCCCTCCCCGTACAGAGCGCCTACTGCCCACCCAAGGAATTCATATGATAATAGACAATTCCTCATTTGTGGTCAATCCAAACCAGTTCTTAGGTAACTGCCCAAGACAGTCTGACTATGAAGACAAAAGGAAGGTAGGGCTATGTGTAGGCTACATTGGTCAGTGACAGAGTAGGCATCCTTTGAAGATCAGGAAGGAGCTGGGAACGGCATCCAGGCCATCCTGCTCAGGGAGGAACCATCTCCCCACACCCAGGCCCTTTGCCTACTGTTAGGGAGTAATTCATATCTCACCACAGGGGAGCCATCAACAGCCAGGGGACACTAAATGCTGGCAGAAAGGCACTTTTGAATTAGACAGGGAAATGAGAACTTTCAAGAAGTGTCATTTTCAAAATATTAATGTAAAATCCAACTTGACCATTAAGTTGTTTTTTTATTTTCTATGGTTTTTTATTTACTATTCAAATACGTACTTGCATCAGTTTTCTAACTACTCCCAAACTGAAGTTAAGCATTATAATGTGTTATAATATAACTCAGTGCTTTCCTTTGCGAGAGCCAGGATTAGCACAGTGCAAATTGACTTTGGGGATTTTTCACTGCCAGGACATGTAAAACAGAAAATATGTAGGTCCTACATTTTAAATACCATTCATCCTGCCCTATGGGTATTTAAGGCCTACCTTAGGATTGACTTATAAGTACTGAAAGGGAAGGTTTAGGCTTGGCAAAAGGTTCATTATGCCAGGTTAAATTGGCAGTTTTAAAACTGCACACCCAGGCTGCAGGGCCAGGCCTGGAACATGCTTTACATTATCACTTTAGTAGGCGCACAATATATGGTGCAGTCCACTAGTGACATTTACTTTACTGGCCCTGGGTACACTAGGTACCACGTACTAGGGACTTACAGGTACATTAGCTATGTCAATTAAGAGTATACCCAAATTGAGCATTTTTAGAGGGTCAGAGCACATGCACTGGACGGCAGTGCCCAGTGTGTAGAGTTCAAAAACCAGCAATAAAATCTAGAAAAAAGTGGAAGTGACCACACAAAAAGGAGCATTTTCCTACAGCCTGGTTTTAATGATGGGGACACTTCAATCAGACTTGTAACGCCAGGGGGGATGTCATGTTATAGCGGCCCAATAAGCATTATTTTTTACTTTCATCCCCTACAATTGTGGGTTTGTTTATGAGAAAGAAGCCTTCAATGACCCCGAAATGCATGGGGTTTTAGCCCTGTTCATGGGGGCTATTGATTATTTTTGTAACCTGGGATGCCATCCCTCGCATTAGAGTCCACCCAACGTACACAAAGTGGGATCCATGTTGAGGATTAACGGTGTTTTTAAAGGATCTGATAGAGGAGCCTGCTGTCTCCGCCACCGGTCAACTGGTGTTGAACCAGACTATAAGGGTTTGATTCTCAAACTGCATTTTGTAGTACTTTTTGTAGTACCCCAAAACAAACTACACAATGCAATTCACAAACTACATGTGGAGTTTCACGATTTTGCACTCCCTATACTTATATGTGCAGAGTTCTCCTCCCTGACTGCGGAGTGTCTGGGTGTCGAGAACCCCACACACATAAGTATAGGGAGTGCAGTGTTGTAAAACTTTATACTTAGTTTGTGAATAGTAAACATGAGTAAACTTACTATAAAGTGTAAGTTTACCTTTGAGAGACAGGCCCTGAATGAGGTAGATGATCCATGATTTTGGTGGGGCAGATTACCTGCTGATTCATACATGCCAATAGACCCGATTCAGGCGGGTGGCTCCTGATTTTTTAAGCCAAAAATGGATTTATTTTGGCTGTCTTCTGCCTGAAAACGCATCCGCTTTAATAGAAGTCAATGGGCAAAATACATTCTTCGGATATATATTTTTTAAAATTTTAATAGAAGTCAATGGGCAAAATACATTCTCTGGATATATATAGTTTTTAATCTCCCACTTTCCTGTTCTGCATGTATGTTGGGGCTTCCACTCCTTCAAACGCGGAATGACCCCTAGTCTCATGTGAGGAGTAATTTTGAGCAGTAGGTGATCACAGGATTGGACTGGAGGAGCTACTCACACATGGAATAGGCAAACTTCAGGGCTTTGTTTCAGTCCCCTGAAAAGATCTAGGGGGCATATTATCAAGGACGGCGTTAAAAATTATCGCCGGTTTAGCGGCAGAAAACTGCCGCTAAACTGGCGATAATGGCCTTGAATTCCCGTAGAAGCCCATGTTCTGGTGTGAACATGGGCTTCTATGGGAATTCTCCAGGGCATATTATCAAGTCCATTATCGCCGCTTTAGCGGCAGTTTTCTGCCGCTAAACCGGCGATAATGTTAACACCGTCCTTGATAATATGCCCCTTAGCTTCCTAATCCTTTCGTGGAAAGTGGTGCTGCTGGGCCCACGCTTTGGTTATTAGTTTCACCTGTTATGAGCTGGCTGCTTCTGTGGCTCCAGTAAACATTACCTTTGCAAGCTCAATCTGCGTTTTATGGGCAGTCTGGAGCTATTAGCCCACAACATCAACAACATTGTGTAGTCTAGAAACCTTTATTGCTCCCCTGCTTGGTTTAAATGCTTCTGAGTTAGGGCTGCACCATTTTAGATAGTCACTGAGTACAATAAAAGAAAATTAAGTGTTTACTTGGCATTGGACTAACAGCCCGACCTACAATCTTTTTCCATTACATTTGCACATAAATGAGCACATGCAGCATTTTTGGTTGCTGCAGATCAGACATTAACTTCCAAAAGCATTTTTCTACTTCCAATTTGTGCGTGGCGGTACGTCAATGGGCACAGAATCTCCCTGGCTCTGTCACATGTTTAATTCAAATATTTAACTTTCATAAATAATTAACACTTGAAAATGTTCAGCTCAAGTGCTCCCACAAGAGTTCTTTTTTTCAGTGCTTTGGAAGTAGAAGGCAACTGTGTGATATTTGTATCCGTCTATTCTCGAGTGCTTTATATATATTTAAAAGATCTTAGATCTCGTATTTTTTATATCTGTTATGAGAGGCCCTGCTGAATTGGCCTGGAGCGATTCATGCTCATTAGCCTGGGCGTGGAATCGCTAAGTTTTCTGGGGTACAGCGAGGGAATCTGAAAAACTTTACTTTGGAAATCCATAAATTGGGTGTGGTAGGAAGTTGGCTCTTTATATGGTATTACTACTAGGTGATTATACCATGCACAGAGTCCAGGAGATCCCCCAAATTGTAGAGGGCTCAATGTAAAACCTAAAGTGCTCTATTAGTGGTAGTGTGGGTGAGCAGCCTTAGGCCTAACACAGAAAAGTGTAAGACATTTATCGCACCTACACTAAGCAATTCTGGACAGCTGACTCAAGAAGGAGATGCTCATCAATTTTAGAAAAATATGCTTTGCTTGTACTTTATTTTAAGACCAAGATCTTCGTAATCAGGTAAGTTATGTTTTTAAATAAAAATACTTTTCACTTTGAAAAATCGACACTTAGAAACTTGTCAGAACAGTTCAATGTTATCCTATCAGGAAAACAATATTGCAGTTAGCAGTTAAGTATTACACTTACAAATCCAGTCTTCGGGGCCAAAGGTCAGCAAGGAGCAGGGGTCAGGTGAGTACCAAAACCGCACCATCAGTGGCACAGGAACGGCCGGGTGCAAAGGTCAAAGTCAGAGTTTGGCCCAATGCTTTTCAATGAAGACTGGAGGTGCTTGGATTCACACTGCTTGCAAATAAGTAGATCGTTGCAGGGGCCAAGCTATGAGGGTTAAGACTAGCACGGGGTTCCACAAAGCTGCACCAAACATACGTCACCAGCGGCACAGGAGCAGCCGGGTGCAGGGTGCAAATTCAGTGTTGGGTGCCCAATGCTTTCCAATGGAGATTCTTCTTTTGGCATACAGGCTGCAGGCGTTGCACTGGAGGTTTCCAGGAGGGAGACCAACGACAGCAACAGTAAGTAGAGATGTAGAGGGTTGTAGGGAAACCAGCAGTTCAGCTCACCAAGGCCCAGGGGTTCGGCTGCAGGGGTGCCTTTTGATGTTAGAGTCTTCTTACCGGAGCCGGTTGTGTTCAGGGGGAGCAATTGAATTCACACTGCAGTTCCACCATGGAGATCAGGAGAGGTCAGCCAATGCTGGACATGAGGCCAGGATCACTGGGAAGACTTCACTGCACAGGTGGGCCATTCAGAGTCGGGCTGTGGGCGTCAGGTGGAGAGTGGGCAGGGATAGTGGTTCTAGCTGGATCCGAAGCCCTTAGAGTCGTTTTCTTCTCAACAGGTCCACTGTCCATGGGAGATTGTAGTCTTCTTGGAAGGCAGCAGTCCTCCCATGGTTTTCAGAGGTCGCTGGCTGCAAGACAGGACATAGGTTTGTAGAAGCTGGAGACAGGGCTGTAGGGCTGGGTCCAAGGCAGTCGCTGTATTCAGTCTTCGCTGCAGAGATGTCTTCTTTCTTCTTAAGTAATCACTGATTTAGTTTCTAAGTCTAAGGGAGCCACCTAAAGAATACATTTAGGGTCGTTTTAGGGGAGTAGCAGGTAGGGCCAATGGGCACCTTACCTGCGGTGACCGCACCCTCTATTATGCCACCCTCCTGTGGGAGAGGGTATAGACCCAGCCTTGTTTGGAGGGGTCTCCCCATCTTCAAGGTGGTGGGCACTGAAAGATGTGCTTCACCTCGCCTCCTCCACCTTAGGGGTTAGGTTGACAGAGGTGGGTACACCTCCTATTCTCCTATTCTCCTAAGCTTCCCCGCTAGTTTTCCCACCCAAATTGGGGGAGTAATCTGGGGTCTGCGATCTGCTTCTAGCAGCATAGGCGGGTGTTGCATTGTAAAGGCGGTAGGTCTTTGAAGCTAAGCTTCTCCTTTGAACACTGGCCCATCCTTGGGAAGGAGGTGTGCTACCTCGGCTCAGGATGTGCATTGTTTCTGGTCCCAGAGAGCAGGGGCTCTCTACCTAGGGGTCCAGAAACATGTCTGGCCGTAGCTGACTCCTACCAGGTTTGGTAGATCTTCAGGGGGCACTTGTGAGGTCCACTCTGAGTACATGGTACAATAAATCTCACACTGGCATCAGTGTGGATCTATTGAAAGGAGTAGTTTGGTACCAAACACTCCTGTGTTAAGTGAAGCCATTATGGTGCTGTGGAACTTGGGTTATCAAGTTCCCAGCCCATGTTACTTGGTATGGCTTCACTGGCACTTGCAATACTAAGAAATGGACCCATAATATTGTAGGAGCATATCTGCTCATGCAGCTCACCTGTGGGATAGTTCACCCTGCTTTAGGGCTGTGCGGCCTGCTAGAGTTATGACTTACCTGTACCTTCAGGCAGTACTGGCTGGCATGGCACCCAGGCAGGGTGCCATGTGGACTTTGTAATTTTCTCCCTCACAGGGGCATGCAAGCTTCACGGGCAGTGGCATGGTCCCAGTGAGGGAGTCACAGGGAACCCTCTTCAGCTCCCAGGCCCTAGGCACCCAGGGTACCATTTACTAGAGACTTATAGGGGACAGAGGTAACAATTGTGGATATGTTCTGTGGAAGGAGCACTGGCACACAGGACGTGGTTGGCAGGGACCATGTGCACTACAATTGAAACCACATCAATACCAGGCAAAAAGTGGGGAATAACCATGCAAAAAGAGGCACTTTGTCACAGGGGTCAATGTGGGCAGCATAAAGGGGGTGGAGTCACAAGTGGTGGAGTCACGAAAAGCAGTCTCACAGTCGACTTACAGATTTATTTTTGTAAAACTCTGTTTCAAAGAAATTGGCACCAAGGAGAAATGTGACAGAAAATATGTTCTGGCTTAATTGGTTGCAAAGTCTGCATTTTTAAATATGTAATATGGTTGAAGCACCTGTTGCAGACATCTTTGTGTCCCCAATAAATCTCAGGGAATAATAATAATGGCAGGAAAACTGGTAAAATAAGGTACAAGTTTTGACCCATATGTGGAAATATGGATTTTTCTGATCAGTTATGTCCCCTATCTTGGACCCCAACGGTTTCATGTATGAATCACAAGTACATGTATGTTCCCTCCAGTTCCAGTTATGAAGACGCAAACACATGTGCGTCCACCGTCAACATGTCCTCTGTCAGATCCGCCATGAATAGGCCGGATATTCCATTCCTAAGTATGAAAGGCTACCGGCTTTATATGGTTCACTTATGCCATTTTACAGTCCAGGCAAGTAGGCCCTGATTCTGTCATCAAGCTTTTCTTGCTTTCTGTCTCTGAAGCTCCAGTCCGAGCCTGCATCTGTGACCATGAACTTTGTCTCATCCTCTGCGCGGCTCACGATGCCCGACATCAGCTTGCTGCCTGCCAAGAACTGTATTTCACCTTCGGAAATTATCTGCTCCGCTCCCTGCCCAATGCATTCCTGTCTAGTAGTTTAAGTAAACATTCTTCCAGCTACCGAGCAAAAGGCCCGGCTTCTCTGTCCTCATGCAAGTAATTCATAGCCCTGTTACCATGGAATATTCCTACCCCCTCGCATTTAGTGTAGACACTTAGACGCTTGTACACGCACTCACAGTCAGTATAGAATAGATTTTGTTCGAGAGACCTTTCTTTTTGGATAACACAGTTCTTTAAACATTGGATATTAGATATGATTTGGGATTAGGTTGACATAACCCCAGACTTTTGTCTCCACATGTAGAGCTAAATGTCAAGTCCCTTTCTCCCTCTAGTTGCACGTCTATCACACGTCATGCGACTGCGCACGCATCTCTGCCAAATATTTCTGCTGACATTGCAGGATTCTCCAGGTATCCACCCACACATGACAAATTACCCATTATCATCAAGTGGACGCCCACATGGACGCCCACCTTCACGCCTACTTACACGCCCACATGCTCTTATCTCATTCTCTCTTGCTCTTTTGCTTACGTACAATTGAGAAATGTATATATACTGTACTCTGTGAATAATGTTTTGAGAATATTGAGAATACTTTTCAGTCCCTTCCAGATCCTTTTTTGGTGATGGAAATATTCTCCCTTTGACTCGAGTTAATGGAATAAATCCCTTTATGAATCTGATACCACAGACTCAGCCTCTTGCTTTATGCATGATCTTATTTATATTTTAAAAGTCTGACAGCGTAATATTTTATTTACCACATAATGGCGCCCGAACAGTTTAATCTCTTTCCCCACACGCCGGAGATGAAGGTCCAGTTTTGCCCCCTTCCATAGCCGTGATGGACTTCAAGCGCGCACGTCGCGGGTCTTCCCGCCAACTCCCTCAGGCCAACGAAGGGGACAGACTGAGACCAGGCATCCATACGAGGCGGTGAGGAACGCAGATTGTCCTACCCAGAGCCCACCTGCGAGAGAGCTGTGTCCGAGGTATACAGAGGCCCACCAAGTGTCCAGAGTGTCCGAAGTTTTCGAGTCGAGTCCAGTTCGGTTCAAGTTCAGTTCAGTTTCCGAGGCCTTCCGTTTCCGAGCTACCCGGTGAGCACCATTACCGGGGAGGCGTTCTGACGTGCACATAGGTTGTGCCGGTCAAGACGGGTTTGGGTACACAAATCCGGTCTGCACTGTTTCAGCAGTGTATCTGTACTGTTTAGCAGTATATCTAGTATATCAAGTATATAAATTCAGAATAATTCAGTTAATGCCGAGTATTATGTTTAAGTGATTAAGTTTTCCTTAGATCGTCATCATCATCGTTGCTCAGTTAAATGTTAAATGTTAAATGTTTTAAATACGTCCTGCATATTGTGGTGTGAATGAATGTTCATTATCGTGTTTATTGTATTAAGTTTGTTCAAGATCAAGTATCAGATCAGTTCTCAATATGCCGCTCTTTTCGAAATTAAGACAGATCACAACTAGAAAAGGGGTACTCGAAGAAGCTGTTCCCATTCCACCTAGGGACACTCCAGGGTACTTTATGTATCATAAGCATGGCCTAGATGCCGTATTATTTCTTGATTTATGGGTGAACTACACCAAGGATTTACCAGAAAGTCAGAGGTGGCCCGCAGTTGGGACATGGGATGCAGATTGCATCATGAGAGTAGAAGAAGAATTATGGAAAAAGATAGCCAGACAGTAACAGAAAGACGCCATTGATTTATGGCGAAAAGAATCGTATAGACGTACGGAAAAAGCACGTAGACAGGAAGAGAAGAGTAAGGAGAATTCAAATAAAGTTCGAGAAAATATGTTAGTTGAGGAAGGTATCCGAGTAAAAGCAGAACAAGTAGATGGACAACGAAACACTCTTATGAAAAAGTAATTTTTGAAAAGTTTAGCTTGAAAAAAAAAAAAAAAAAAAAAAAAAAGAATTGTGGGTATTTCGAATTTGCAAATTGTTCAAGAATACAGGTTTGTGTTCTTGGTGGTCCAGTGAGCCAATGTGCTGGGTCAAGTCGGTGAGATTATGACCCCCTGAGTGCAAATTGTATGTAAAAATAATTTTTCAATTGAGCGAATTATTGCAGTTTTTCTGGAATTGAGTAGTCTTTTTGTCTTTGACAGCTTCAGAGTGAGGAGAAGGTGGGGGCTGTGTAGAGCAGTATGTGATACAGAAATCGGAGACAGATTCTGACCTTGTAGCCAGTGTAGGTGGGGGCCGGTGAGAGGAGCAGAACAGAGGCACTGCTTAGACAGCTTCTCTGACATCGCATCTGTGTAATGCCTGCAGCCGGAACAACGAAAAAAAGTTGGCTGGCAGCCCAGGCTCAGGCCGCGCTGAGGGGCTATTTTTAACTTCTCTGATAAGACAGGGCAGCTGAGAAATGTAAGTCGAGAAAGATTCCCTTGTTCTATTCTGTGCAAAACAAGTGCCCCGAGGAAATGTCTATGGAGAAGATTTGTTTTATTTTTTAGCAAATGTTATATTGCTTCTGGCCAGAAAGTAAAATGTTGCTCTTGCTTGGAATTTTAAGGGCTATGTGCCTATATAAAAACGATTTTCAAATTCAGACATTTTTGAATTGTGGCCACAAGCTGCCACCAGTTGCATTGGATAAATGATCCAGTGGTTAAAAGTCTGTGAGGAGAGATGAGAGGTGCGTCTTCGTCTGGGACATTAGGGTACATTGTGTTGACGAAGATGCATAGCTCATTTTTATAAAAAAAAAAAAACAGGTTCGTGTGTTCTTCGTTTTTGATTATTATTGCTGATTCTGTTTTTATAAAAGAGAACAAACAGGTTCGTGTGGTCTTCGTTTTTGATTATTATTGCTGATTCTGTGTGTCAGACTTGACACGGTGATTTCAGATGGGGGTGTATAGGGCAGGTAAATCAATTATTGATTAAAAGCCTGACAAATTAAGCAGGCCAGAATGTTCGCCTCTGAGCTGTAGGTACTGTAATTGCGCATCGCTGCTCATTTATATATGTTAGTGCAATTGTCTATGCTTTCTGTGCTTGGTATACTGATGGCTTGGCATATGTATTTTATATATGTTTTGTTTTTGTGTTGTATTGACCAGTCTGTTTAGCGTTTAATACCAAGTTCTCCTGTGCAAGTACAGAGATAGTCGTGACGACGGCGATCTTTGCACCGCGCTTGGCTGGAACTTGTTCACAATTCCTAAATTTCACAGACGTGATATTACCTTTATCATGCTGTCAAAATAGCAGACAACACGTTATCAGTGTATGTCTAATTGGTGTTGGTGATGAATGAAATAAATGGAAAAATTATGCAAGACTAAAATATTTTTCACATGACTGCCTTTCTCTTATAGACAGGCAGCCTCGGTCATATGTTTCCAGATTGGACATTAAGGAACAATTATGATCTGTGCACTCGCATCTTAACTCTTGAAAGGCCTGTTTTAAATAAGGACTGCCACCACAGAGTGACAAATGAGGCTCGGTATTTAGGGTAATGAGAAAATATCTGGCAGGATTTCCTTTTTAAAGTTTGCTTTAGTAAGCTCATTCTTGTAAGTGGTGGCCCCAAAAGTTGACTTGTTTTTAAATTAGGCTCTTTATTGTATAGGTGGAAATTATTGCAAAATGACTGATTTCTTTAGCAGATAAATTATTGATTATCGACATTAACAACTGTTCTTAAACTTGGTTTTCCGAATATTTAGGTAATTTAGCATTCCTATTAGGGCCTACTAGCATTAATATTGACTTCAGGTTGGTGTAGGTTCATGTAATAGGGACATTTGCATATGAGATGTCATTTGGCCAGCTTATGAGCTAACACAATGAGGTTTGTACATTAATTTGAAGGATTTCTCGCCGTTTCAAATACGCTGTGTATCTCCTATAATTTTGCTTACGCCCAGTAGCTACACACAGGGATTAATAGTGTTGACAAGACACAGGGTTTGATAGTGTTTGACAGCAGTGAAATCTGTTTCAGATTTCCTCCTGTCAAAAAGGGGGGGAAGGAGGAGAATATTGGCTTTCTGCTGGCCCCTGAGGAGGTTCGCTTCCCGCTAGCCCCTTAAGAAATTAAGCCCCTTAGAAATTAGCCCCCTTAGAAATTAAGCCAAGGAAATAGATATGGTGTTTTCCCCTTTTTCTCATGTTTTATTGTGATCTTTCAGGGGAATTAGTCCAAGCCCCTAATACAGCTTCTACTAAAGTCCTCCCTTGGACACAAGAACACACTGTGGCATTTGAAGAATTAAAGAGAGCTTTATGTCAAGCACCAGTTTTAGCAAACCCTGATTACAACAAATCGTTTATGTTTTTGTGACAGAGCGGGATGGAACAGCACTATCTGTCCTAACACAAGATCATGCAGGAAAACACGAGCCCTGTGCTTATTTTTCTAGTACATTAGACCCAGTAGCACAGGCTTTGCCTGCGTGCCTAAAATCAGTTGCAGCAACGGCCTTAGCCATAAGACAAAGTGACTTGATAGTGCTGGGCCACCCTCTGACAGTACAAGTACCACACGCAGTAGAGGTTCTCTTGAACCGGACACAAACACAACACCTGACTGTAGCTAGACTGACAGGCTATGAGCCAACGTTATTTCAACCACACATAGAGATCAGACGATGCAACATACTGAATCCTGCTACCCTTTTGCCCTCCAGTACAGAAAGCGTTTCACCACACGACTGTGTTGAAGTAATACATACCGTGACTAAACCAAGACAAGACTTGACAGACGTTGCACTCCCAGACCCCGACCTAACACTATAAGTTGACGGCTCATGCATGAGGACAGGGGCGGGAGAATTAGTGGCAGCATATGCAGTGACTACTGATACTGTAATAATAGAGACTAAAAGAATAGACATATTGTCAGCACAAGCAGCAGAGCTCATCGCCCTGACACAAGCGTGCATAAGAGCTAAGCACCTGAGAGTAAACATTTACACCGATTCTCTGGCGAGAAAAAGGTTTCTTGACCTCTCATGGGGCCAAGATACAGCATGGCCCCCATATTCAAGCCCTACTGGAAGCAATACATTTACCAACAGCCATAGCTATCCTAAAATGTAAAGCACATACTAGAGCCACAGATACCATTTCCCAAGGCAATGATCTGGCAGACCGAACTGCTAAACAGACAGCTCAGACCCCACTAGACATGACAAAGTTACAGGTTCAATAAGTGTCCAAAGCCATGACAGTTAGGGATCCTTCCAAGGATGTACAAGACATACAGACACATGCTACTATGGACGAATTAAAGAAATGGTCGGAACAAGGAGGGGTACTGACTGATCAGGGTTGGATGAATAAGGGCAAATTCGATGGTACAAGTGATTATAAATACCGCACATAGTCCTGCACACTTAGGAGAGAAAGCAATGATAGATAGCTTACAGAATATATGGTTCAACAAGCACCTGCGTGCAGCAGCGAAACAAAAGGTCAGAACATGTATGATCTGTTGCCAATTCAATCCAGGTAAAGGCATTCCGATGGAACAAGGTGGATTCCATCCACCTGACCACCCTTTTGAAGTGCTCCAAATGGATTATATCCAAATAAACAGATGTAGAGGTTACAAATATGTCCTGGTACTAATGAAGCAGGTGTCCCTTCTGTTAGGGTATACCTGGAAATTCCATTGTGTGCGACATCCTGAAGCAGCAGGCCTTGTAGAAAGACATAAACAGACATTAAAAATTTGCGCAGACAAAGGTGTAGATTAGATGGTAGCCCTGCCGGTTGCCCTCTTTTACATGCGAATGGTAGCTCATTCTAGAACAGGCTTATCTCCCTATGAAGTGGTCTTTGGTAGACCACCAAATATGTGGGGCACTCCAATGCCTAAAAGATTACTGATGCTGACAGATTACCTGGCTTCCTTGATGTCTGCACTACTCTCTTGTTGTTCGCAGGTTGCTGCCGCCTTCCCTGACAACACCCAGGTCAAAGAATACTCCATCGTTCCTGGATGGAAGGCGCCAAAGTCAGTGCTCTGGACCACGGGGACGGCCGTTAAAGTCAAAGTGCACCTTCACCACTCTTTTACAAAGGAAAAAGACTTTAAACTTGGATTTTGGATTTTGAACACCATTTTCTAGAGGAGACTCCCCAGAAGTTTCCACAAAGCTAAACTTTGATCTAAAAAAAAGTCAGAACCCGTTTGATCAATTAAGTCCACTAGGTGGTGAAGCGGTTGAACATGTATTCTGGCTTGCATAAGATCTTGGACTATAATATTAAAAACAAAGAGCAAGATGTGCATCACGATAATATGTATCAGCTTAATACTACATGCTATTTTTCCTCCTATTGCCTCACTCTTATACTCCTCCACTAATGATACCATAAAGCACACATTTAGTGATCTGCCATCCTATGAGCTATCATATCGACTTGCCTTACGCAACAATACCTTTATTCAGATGCTGCACCATTCACATCAGACTAGCAATGCTACAGACTGCTGGGTCTGTGGCCGACTCCCCCCCTATCAGAACTATAAGGGAGTTTTGCCCCTCTTTCTCTATCCGTTCACACACAATGGCTCCTGTGGAGCATGGTTTAGTTTGATTAATTCCCTAGATTCGAATTCCGCAGTTTATCAAGACAACTGGGTATGGGGAAACCTGAACTTAGTTTTGCTTAAAGTCTGCTACCCTAACAAGGAGGGACTTCCCAAAAGAACAGGAACTGATCTAAGAAATGAAGTATATGGATTAGGTAATTTTACACTTAACCTCATGATCCTGAACGTTGAATCTGAAGCTACACCAATCTTGCCCGCCATGTCCGTATTCCCAGTAAAAGGGGAATTATGTATAAGAAAGAATGGCTCCATACACATGGGCCATAGTAAATGCACCACTGTAATAAAATTCAGTGATCAAGGCAGGTCTACATTTGGAGCTTCTCGTCATTCCTACTTTATATGTGGCCAGGCCGCATGTATGCGCCTGCCTCTGGATTGGGATGGTGCCTGTTGCATGGCATTCCTCCTGCCACCTGTTTTCCTAGCTCCTCCTGATTATCATAGAAATACTCATTTAGTACACAATAGACAGCAGAGAGATCTCCCAATTGTCGATTACACTGAAACAGCATGGGAAAAATACACAGATTTCAATAAAGGTTTCTTTCCCTATATAGGTACAGTTACCAATAGTAAGCTGATACGTAGATTGACCAGAACCCTTGAAGCAGTAGTGAACGAAACTATTTCCGCCTTAGGCAATTTAGCAGAAGAGCAGTCTGCTATGCGGATTGTTGTGCTTCAAAATAGTCTTGTCCTTGACGTTATCCTGGCCGATAGGGGCGGAGCTTGTAGGGTCATCAAATCAAGCTGTTGCATTTTTCATACCAGAAAATTCGCCATCTGTATGTGAAGCCATAACTCGCCTTCATGGGATGGTAGGCCAGATGCACCGGAGTCCGGGCACCTGGACTTGGTCCGGTTGGTTTTGGAGTGTATTATCTACCTTTGGATGGAGGGTCCTATCTTTCCTAGGTATTGGCCTTCTCGTACTATTCGGTTGCTGTCTGTGTCTACAATGTGGACCAGCGATCTGTGGTCTGTGTGCCACATCGTGTATTCCACCACCAAGATTTCATTCGTCACGGAAGAAGAAAGAAGAACAAATGATGTTATATGAACAGATCAATGGATTGATGAAGATTGATATCTCTTAACGGGCAAGTAGGGGACAAGGAGGGAATGTGGAAATATGGATTTTTCTGATCAGTTATGTCCCCTATCTTGGACCCCAACGGTTTCATGTATGAATCACAAGTACATGTATGTTCCCTCCAGTTCCAGTTATGAAGACGCAAACACATGTGCGTCCACCGTCAACATGTCCTCTGTCAGATCCGCCATGAAGAGGCCGGATATTCCATTCCTAAGTATGAAAGGCTACCGGCTTTATATGGTTCACTTATGCCATTTTACAGTCCAGGCAAGTAGGCCCTGATTCTGTCATCAAGCTTTTCTTGCTTTCTGTCTCTGAAGCTCCAGTCCGAGCCTGCATCTGTGACCATGAACTTTGTCTCATCCTCTGCGCGGCTCACGATGCCCGACATCAGCTTGCTGCCTGCCAAGAACTGTATTTCACCTTCGGAAATTATCTGCTCCGCTCCCTGCCCAATGCATTCCTGTCTAGTAGTTTAAGTAAACATTCTTCCAGCTACCGAGCAAAAGGCCCGGCTTCTCTGTCCTCATGCAAGTAATTCATAGCCCTGTTACCATGGAATATTCCTACCCCCTCGCATTTAGTGTAGACACTTAGACGCTTGTACACGCACTCACAGTCAGTATAGAATAGATTTTGTTCGAGAGACCTTTCTTTTTGGATAACACAGTTCTTTAAACATAGGATATTAGATATGATTTGGGATTAGGTTGACATAACCCCAGACTTTTGTCTCCACATGTAGAGCTAAATGTCAAGTCCCTTTCTCCCTCTAGTTGCACGTCTATCACACGTCATGCGACTGCGCACGCATCTCTGCCAAATATTTCTGCTGACATTGCAGGATTCTCCAGGTATCCACCCACACATGACAAATTACCCATTATCATCAAGTGGACGCCCACATGGACGCCCACCTTCACGCCTACTTACACGCCCACATGCTCTTATCTCATTCTCTCTTGCTCTTTTGCTTACGTACAATTGAGAAATGTATATATACTGTACTCTGTGAATAATGTTTTGAGAATATTGAGAATACTTTTCAGTCCCTTCCAGATCCTTTTTTGGTGATGGAAATATTCTCCCTTTGACTCGAGTTAATGGAATAAATCCCTTTATGAATCTGATACCACAGACTCAGCCTCTTGCTTTATGCATGATCTTATTTATATTTTAAAAGTCTGACAGCGTAATATTTTATTTACCACACATAAAGTAGCATAAAGTTAATGTGTTCATATGCTGACTTTGTGTTTTTCCTAGCTATACAATCTTAACATATAATCCCTACCAGTAAAGACAATATGTGCCTCCTACACCCTGAAACCCTCTTTGCCTTATGTAACAGCTTGTACACTAATTTACACTACACACTTGTATGATCTACTGTTAATGTATAATGTGGGAATGTGATGTAAAGCTCTCCGATACCATACAGTGGGATGAGTAGTGCTTTAAAAATAATTAAAAAAATTGCAAGTGCTATTTGAATCTTTATTTGTGTAAATACTCATATGTACTTGTACATCTGACACACTTACCTGGAACGTTCGGCCCGCCGGCCGGCTGCCGCTCTCCTGCGTCCTCTGTCATCTTCTTGCAAACTCCCGCCCAGCAGCAGGAAGCACCCAGAACACAGGCTCCCCTGAGCAGATCACAATGCTGCAATGTCGTGGATCGGCGCTCAGACTGGAACAGGGAGGCTGTGCATGTTCCTGACCAGGCTTTGTAATGCGGCCTGCTAGAAACATGTAAAGTAGGCATGCACTATTTGGTTGGCCCAAGAGGGCCGGCCAAACAGTTCATGCGCACTTAGGGAGTGCACACCACTCCTCACTATTCCACTCCTCCCCGCCCTGCCTGAGAGACACGAACAGCTATAGGAAAAACAAGCATTTGCAATGCAATGGGTCTTGCATTTACTCAAGTTTGAGCCATTAGCACTGTAATAGACAATACCTTTTATTTAGGTTTTGGTTTTTAAAACATAAATGAAAGGTATTGTTATTTACTATGCCAATAGCTTGAATGCACGTAAATGCGAGTCCTATTACATTGCAAATGTTTTTTTTTCCTTCTGCAGTGGTGGAGTGGAAATAGCAGTGCTGCGTGTTTGGCATGTCCCCCAGTGCTGCGAGTTGTGCCCCAGACCCCCTTGCTCCGCCCAAAGGAAAGTGGCCTGCACTAAATAAATAAGCGTGTCCCCTATAGTTAAAGCGGATGCGCTATAATTTAAACATATACATTAGTAAAACCAGAGGGCCTGCTGAGATGTCATGGGTGGAATAGGGAAAATCATTAAAGAAAAAAGTGATTACCGACTTATGAAGGAGACCGTGTAACGCCACAAGTAAAAGATCCAGTCCTCATGGGAGGTAACAAATGGCGACTTGGCGGGACTAACAAGCCTCATAATCAATTGGAAGCCAACATTTACCAAGGATAATTACACCAGCCAATGGAAAATATGGGAGGAGAGTGGGCGAGGCTTCCACAACATACTCTACTACAGCATGCCTCGCAGAGTGGGCAGTGTAAGCGCGCTGCCGCCAGGCTTGACCTAATAACATGATAATAACGATAGTTATCATGTTATTTTTCCTTTTGTTCAGTGGGGCGACGCTCCTCTACCTTAGCGGAAGAGCCACCACTGCCTGATCATTACATACTACTTTCATCACTTTTAGGGGAAAAGCCTGGTACAGTAATACAGCAACCCATCTAGAGCCAGAGGAGTTGCCCACATGAGCCACTGATCACCCTCTCACCAGCATTTTACAGTTTGTCCCCATCAAGTGGATCTCCTGGAGTAGCACTAAATCCAGGGCATGTTGCTTGAGGTATTGGGATATTACACCTCTTTTTATTTTACATCCTGTTCCATTAAAATTCCAGGAGAGGAGTAGTATTCATCCATCCCTCAGGGTCTCAGCATTGTCAGCTATATATCAGTATCAATCCTTACATAACCACACTACATCACACAGGGTCATCACACAGTCTGCCACCAGCGCATCGTCGCATCACAATAAACATGGCATCAGTGATAAACAACCACCGCTGCCCAACACACCCATAACGGATCCCTCCCCCCCTCCTTGTGCTGCAGGCTGATTCTAACTGCCGCCCCAATTCACTGGGAGCCTGTCTCCACAAACATGATGAACTAAATCTTCTTAAATGCAGTACTTGTTGCTTAGTTATATCCACAATAGGCATAATTAATGCCATTCAGCACCCTTCAGCACGTTCATATCAAACTATCACTGCACAGATCCCCAGCCACAGGTATTTGTCCACGGGACACTGGGCCAAGCAGACAACTGCATCCACGGTGTCCTTCATTTAGTGTTCGTCTCTGTTATACAAGACTCTCCATTAGAAGTGGGTCATTTAAGATTGTCTTATTTGAGGCAGTGAAAGTCGTCAGGGAGACACCATGGTTCTGAGTCAAGTGTAGAGTTGTCAATCTTCGAGTCCTTTTTTTGGGATTGCTGCCTCCTTTTGATGTTGAGAAGTTCCATGTTTTCACATCAGCTATGATGCACAATTTGGCAGGGAAGATCATCATGTATTTGATCTCATGTTCCGTAGGTGATGCTTAACCTCATTAAAGGACTGTTGTTGCTTCTGCATGGCCATGGTAAAATCTAGGAAGATATTTGTACTGTGGCGTTGCCGTGGTGTTGTTGAATTTCAGGTCTCTCAGACATCGGATTGCCTGCAAAATTACATCCCGGTCTCTGTAGTTAAATATCGTGGCTAATATTTCCTGATGAGGTTTTCTGATGAGTTTGTCCCAGTCAGGAAGTGGGTATCAAAGTGATGATGGTGCACTCCACAGAGAAGAACCTGGGGAGTCCCTCTGGGTTAAGATGATTCATATTCAACACCTCCACAAATAGGTCAGCACTGGGGCCCTCAGCTCTTTCAGGCACTACCATGAGGCATTTATTGTTATGGAGCAAGCACCCCTCTGCATCCTCCACAGGGGCTTGTAGCACAACAGTATTTTCTTAATTGCAGAAACCATTGATTTCAGTGCTGTTAGTTAATCTTTCAATGTGTCAATAGTTGTTTCCACAGACCTTACCCTGTCGCTGACTTTCCAGCGGCCTGGATGCATGAGGGTTATCTCCACCAATACACTGTCATGCTGGTCGATTTAGCGTCCCGAACTGCGTATATCAAATCCGTCAGTGTGGACCCCCCACGTTCATCATGTATCTCTATCGATGTCGTCAGCAGGGCTTCCTGGGTCATAGCCCTTCCACCCACCCCCTTGGAGGTGTATTAGAAAAGTGTATTTGTCCAGTCTATTACATTAGATTCTCTCTACTACTTTATCTTTGGCCATGGTGGGACCATCGAGGCCAGGGATTTAATACAGTCAGGGAGCAGGCGCAGACCTCTCCCAAAAGTTTCACTGTGGTGCTGCAAGGTAAGATCAGCCCTCATTTCTGTATGTCCAGAGGGGGAGCAACAAATGCCAGTGAGAGCCTGGAGGGAGAGCCCACGGGGTCCCCATAGGCACTGTAAAGTGCGTGGGTTTGGGTGGTGTCCCCAAGTTTGAATGAGCCCAGTGCAAACCTGTGTCTTGTTTTTCAATTGGGGTCCGCGGGGTGAGCGGGGTCAGTATGATGCAGTGGGGGAGGGGTACATCGCCAGGGCCCCTTGATTTCAGCCAAAGCCGGGCAGCCACATCCACCAGCTTGCAGCACCAAAACAGGCAGCAGTTTGTTATTTCCACTGGGGTCGCACTTGCAGCAGATCTGATGTCAGTACGTGCAGTTCTGTAGGCTGCTGTCAGCCAAATAAAAGCTGTAGAAGCGAGTCCCACACAGTCCACTGTTTGCGCCCAGATCTAGCCTTCCCTGGGAGCACTGAGGTGGGTTCCACTTCCCCTCCTCACCTCCCATGCTGCTGCCTGATCCTCCACTCAAGGCCGGGCCGCACTGGATGCTGTCTTCACTGCGGCAGGCCGTGCCGGGTGCGGGAGGCCACCACTTCAGGAGTTTGCCTCTAAGGGCTCTAGTTCGAGTCAGAGGCTCCTCTGCTGCTCCCAGGACCTCTGTGCCATACGTACAAGTTCCAATGGTGCATGATGTCAGCTATTGTCCAGGTTGTTGGGGGATACTAGAAGTTTGTGGGGGAGCCGCACTAAAATGCTGCCACGACCCCCCATATTCACCACTCTTGACCTTCTCTCCTCTCCCATGACCTTATGCAGACTGAGTTGATTGTTCAAATTTCACATCATTGGGACATTTTTTAATCAGAGTGCCCCATCCTTCACTCTTTTGGAATGTTACAAGGTAATTAATTATAAAAAAATGAAAGCGGGTTAAGAGAAATCTATGATAAGTTTTAGCAGTTATAATTAATATACAATTAACATCCAATTTGATTGTTCAGCGATATATATCTCATATCATTTACTTTATCTTGATCATACAAATTCCTTTTCTGTGCACAGGCTTTGAAAATGTTCTCTTTAAGATCCCATTTGAAATACTCAGCTTTATTCTCAGGATGTGACACAGGATCTCTATCTGTCTAAGCAAGCCCTCCTCAGAGCATTTTTTATTTAAATTAACCAGGGACTTTATGTACTCGTTCAAGCACTAAACTATCTTTCAGGGTGGTTCTAGTAAAAGGTGTCTCGGTTTTTACCCAAACTGAATTCCATAGGAGAAGTGGTTTAAATTATAGTGTATCTGATAAAAAACAGATTCCCAGTTTTCTATGGGTAATAGTTTCCAGTATTTAGTGAGGTACTGCTAAGAGTCTTCTTAAAAACATGTTCTCTTGCTTTTGAATTATACCATTATCCCCAATACCTCAGATTGGAGCACCATATAAGGCCGCTCAGACTGATTTGGCATTATACAGAGTCAGCAGGTCTTTAATAGGCCTAGTGTCTGCTTGGAGGTGCACCTAAAAATGCCCTGGTTGATTCTTATCATGTTTAAGGTACTGATCTCCATTTAATGTTTCCAGCCCCCATTTGAGGAGAACTGCAGCCCCAGAGAACTAAAGTTTTTGGTATATTTGAATTTTATATAGAAGGCGTTTAATCTATCCCCAGCTTGGCCACAGTTCATTGGGAAGGTTTTCCCAAGATTAATTTTTAGATCTTTTTCTTTCATGTAGTTTTTAAAGATGTTAATCAGATTTTGCAGACTTTTTGGCTTAGGGCCAGTAATGACGCATCATGGTCACAGTAGAATAGGTATTAGTCACTTGCCAACTCTTGGGGATGTCAGAACCTAATGACTGTAATTTGTCATCTACTCCATTTATGTATATAGAGAAGTGGAAAGGCGCTAGAACACAGCCCTGCCTAACTTAAATGGTTGAGTTAATTCTCCCTGTGGCCCAAAACGTACTCTTGAGGTTGAATTACTGAACAAGAATGTTAGAAGTGAGATTAGATCCTTGGGGGCCCCTAGCAAATCCATAAGTTTTCACAATTTGTTATGGTTGACCAGATCAAAAGTACAGCTTAGATCTATGAAATACCTGTACAGGCAACCTTCTTTGGCCATGGTGTATTTTCCTATCAGGAGGTTCAAATTAAGGGACTGTTCAACCACCCCCTGGCCTTACCTAAAGCTCTATTGAGCATTTGTTGAAATATCTTTTTCATTAGTCAAGGCGTTCCAATCTTTCTAGGATGACCCTTCCCAATAACTTAGCTGAGGAATCAAGCAGGGAGATAGGTCGATGACATTTCGGGTCACTCCTTGAGCCTTTCTTAAAACAAGCATTTGCAATTGAGCTATTGACATTGTAAATGGCAATGCCTTTAAAAAAATCAAAAGGCATTGTTATTTACAATACCAAAAGCAACACCTATTGCATTGCATAGCACGGTGTCCGTGAAGACGGCGCCGCGCTTATTAAAGTTAAAAAAAAAAGTGTGTGTTGGGAGGAAGAGAGCATTGGCATAGCCAATAGGTCTTGCTTTTGGGAACTTCTTAGTTTTTAGTTATGCAGCACAATATCCTTAGTGCAACAATATCAACTGTTGCATGGGTAAACACTTATAAGGTCCCAAAGGCGAGACCTATTGGCTATGCCAATGCTTGTTTTACTTTCTTTTCACACCCACACTGGGGCTCTTCTGCGGTCCTCCCCACACATCCTTCTCTGTCCACTGCACTACACTGTACACTCCAGTACTCACCCTTGCTTCCCAGTCCATCCTGTCTTTCTGTGTATTCACTGTGACCACTGTCAAGCTCCCTAACCCACCTCTGGCTATATCCGTGGACACTGTTGTCTGAGGTTCTGCATTCTGCCTCAGAGTTGCTCTACTTCGCCGGGAAATTGGCAGCTGAGAGATCCCTTCACTGCTATACTTTCATCATCAACTGTTTAGCCTTCACTGAGCTGGACTTTAGGGACACCACAGGGAAGGGCCTTCTAGACTTAGGGACTAGTTGTTGCTTTCATAGGTATATGGTTTGATAGGAAAATAAGCGATTTCTGCTGAAAGAATGCAATGCCACTGTATACGTAATGCTGGAATATTCCATAAGCTGCTCTTCCAAGCTGCTTGTTTGTGAAACATATGGCTCCTCGTGTAGCCAACATATTTATTTAAATAGTTGTGCATTAAATGCATTGTTTAACCTCATTTAAAAAGCGTGAATGGAAAGTTCAGGAATCCCAACCTAGAACAGTCAGACTAGCTCTCTCGGTGCAACATGGAGCTGGTCTTACTTTCCACCTGCCTTCTTTTAGGTCCCCGTGTGCCCTTCCCTGATCCTGCTCACTCTCCACCCTCCTCATCCTGGTGAACATACGAGTGTGCCTTTTTAAGTGTTCGTGCGGTGGAAAGAATTCCCATCAAGCCAGTGGTCTGAAAGGAATGCAGGGATGCTGGTGGCACGAGCAGCCTCGGTGACCTCAGCTCCCTGGGGCGTGACGCCAGACTCTGCCGTTCACTGGCCAGCCGGATGCACTGACCTCCTGCGTGCCTGCAGGCCCCTCCCTATGTTGAGAACCCGTCTTTTCTGAGAAGGATAAAGAGCACAGGGCCTCTTCCGCCGCAGAGACAGTGATAATCATAAACGTACAGAAGTGGGAGCCAGGGCGGCAAATCACTGTCAGCAGGCGGGAAAGCGAATAGATTGCATGTGCCATGACTTTCCCGTGCCAGTTTGTGCCGACAGGGGTGTGATTCGGAAACTGTCATTACGAGTCACTTGAGCCCGGGAACCCATTAGGGTAAATTGACCTGTGACGCAGCCATAAATTCCCCTCCTCTGCTTAGTGCCTGTGAGGTTTGGAACAAATAGAAAGTGGAGCATGCGCGAGCACGCAGAGGGCTGTGGAGGGAAGGCTACAGGGCAAAGAATGGAGTGGGGACGGAGGTTGTAGACTTATTTCAGGGAAAGGAGAAAGGACGACAAGAGGCAGACAACAGATTCTACAGAAATGGAAAATCGCCAGAATAAAGCTAAAATCTTTGCATAGATGGAAATCCATACAAACAATCAGGCCATGATGCAGAAGTGGGGAATCTACAGGCAGGAGACCGTGTACGTTTTCAGTACAGAGAGACAGTCAGTAAGAACTCTACTTTTGCTTCAGCGTGGCACCGGAAATGGAGATCTTTCAAGTTTTTAACATTTTTATGAATGACGAGATGACATCACAGGAAGGATGCCACATGGTTTTAGACATCAATGACTAGGCACGGTATGGCGTCATTGAAATTATATAAAGAAGCAAGATATATTAAACCAGAAGCCACAGAACATTGGGGTAGATCAGCGAGCAGCCAGCGCACTCAAGCAAAACCTGTAGATTGCTGCTAACTCGCCCTGCAATGCCCCATCCCCTCTACTCCAGGGGGAGACCGGAGAGCCGCATGGGCTCACTCGCTCAAACGAGCCTCAGTGTGCGGGGTAGTGCCTGCAGACTTTCTTATCTGTAGGGGGGGGGCATCTGTTTCTAATTAGCTAAGGCCATGCTAATTAGAAACAGATGGCCCCCCTAAAGATAAGAAAGTGCTTCACGACAGCCATGAAGCAGACGACCCAGTCCGGATGGGCCGTCCAAAAGGGAGAAAGGGCAGTGGCCCAAAAGCATCCTTTTCAATGGGAAGCCAGCGTATAGCATAAACGCTGACGCGACCCAATGAAAATAATGGGCGGGGCTTCAAGTCCCCTTCTGAAATCTCCTCTCTCACTTTAGGTCTCGCCAAGCGAGCAGCGCATGCCCTGCAATGCTAGGCAAGACCGGGGAACAGCCATTACAACGCGGTTATTACCACGCTGTGCAGTTACATCGCATGCGTTACAACGCATGCGATGTTACAACGCTATGCCATTAGAACGCAAGTCTGTACATCGACTTGCGCTAGATGGCGTGCTAACATTACAAATAGTGTAGTTTACTATCCCAACACCTTCCCTACTGTTAAGTGGACTGGAGTTGGAATAGTAAATTACACTTTATTTGTCAGCACGCCATCTAGCGCAAGTCGATGTAAAGACTTGCGTTCTAATGGCATAGCGTTGTAACATCGCATGCGTTGTAACGCATGCGATGTAACTGCACGCGTGGTAAAAACCCGCGTTGTAATATCATACATCCGGCAAGACCTAAATAGGCACAAGCAATCAATTGGCCCAAAATAGAGGTATAAAACATGCCCTACTACGTTCAAAATCTTAGTCTGGAGGGGAGCCCAAAGGTCAGGGAGAGACCTTTAGGGTGTCCATTAGGACACCATCAGGGCCCAGGGCCTTCCCCTTTGGTACCCCGATGGAGGAGAAGACTGGGCCAAAATGGGCCACCTACTCTGCCGCTGTTATTGGAGATTCCAGACCGGGCCCAATACCTTTAGAAAATAATAGGGCATTTATGACTTTCCAAAGGAGTGTACTATCCCTGGTCTCTGCCACTTGCACTTATATGTCCCATGCTTCTGCATGTAGCTCTTTTTTCCTGTTACTTAGTACATTATTGTATCTGAGCCTACTTTCCCGGATAGCTGATAAATCCCTGGAGTTTGAATGTAATAGTTTATAAGGTTATTCTAGGCCTGAGAACAGGACAGGTTGAACCATCCTCTATTCTCCAACCCTTTACTCTTTGTCCTCTTAGTCAGAGATTGGCTTATAGAACTGGAAATGGACATATGGGCTTCCAGTGTTTCTTCCTACTTATTCTGTCGTAAAGTCACTCGTAAAGTAATCCATTTTCTTAAATACCAGGTCACATAAAAAGCTAGAGGGATCGACACAGCCCATTTAATTTGTATTCCATTCTGCCCTACCAAGGTTATAATAGCTATTTTGCTTGTATCGTTAGCTATTTGTAATTTAATCCATAATGTTAGTATCACTGGGTTATAGACACTAATGCAATTTTCTCTCACCTGATAATCGTAGGTATAATTCTTTCACTCTTAGAGGTGAGGAAGTGATCTATGTTACTATTACTGCCTCTTCCAATAATGGTTGAGGGTCGAAGATCACAGATGGAGCTATGGAAATCAGCTCTGTTTGAGTTATATTTAAGTAGTAGCTGGTTAGAAGCTAGCGCGCATGCAGAATGTTTAAAATGACTAATATCATTGCTTCTGGTATCTATGAGGCCACACATCTGTTTCGAAGGTAAAAATATTTGCTGAAATTAAAATCCACAGTCCAAATTATAAAGAAATCCTCACAGGAATTATCTATAAAATAATCCAAATCTGTTTCCATAGCTTTGACTACATCAGCCCTTGAAGAATCAAAAATGTTATTGTCAAATTTTATTACTAAGATGTTCGTCTTACCTTCTGAAGTGAGTAGCACAAATTGAAAGTAGGGTGATGATAGGAAAGTTTTAGTTACTCCTAGTGTTATTCTGGTAGAAACTAACACCAGGAGGCCTCATTTGGCCCTACCCTTTTTTGAACGAGTGGCTGCAGTGAAATAAGATGTGAACCCATCAATGTCAAAGGATTTTAAAAACCAAGGGGGCCATTATGATGTCGGGTGGATCGCCACCGCCCGACCGGCGGTGGCAATCCGCCCGACATCTTTCCCTGCCCGCCCTTCAATTACCCCCTGCCATATTACAATGGCGGGGGGACAGCATCGGACGGAAAGACCATTTGCCGCTTTACCGCAGACAGGCAGGCAATCGTTATGATTGCCTGCCTTGCGGTCCTGGCCCATAATATGGTGGCGGTGCCTAGCAGGTACCGCCCGCCATATTATGATGTTGGCGGATTAGGGCCTTTCCATGGTGGCGATGCTGCCATGGAAAAGCATGCGGTCTTCTGCATTGGGGGCCCGTTGCGGGCCCCTGGGATGTTGGGGGGATCGGGTGCACTTGGGGGGGTACCCATGGTACCCCCCTACATTGGCATGCACAAGATGGCAGGCACCACTTGGTGCCTGTCACATTGTGCATGTCAATGCACAACACGCCACTTTTACATTGCGGAGGGTGCTGCTTACAGCACCGTCCGCCACAATGCAAAGATGCGGGATGCGACCGACAGGGTGGCGGTCGCATCCTGATTGCCCCCGCGGGACCGCCGCACCTCTGGCGGTCGGTCCCGTTTTCCGTAACGGTTGTCCGCCCGCCATCGTAATGCGGCCCTAAGTTTCTTGTATGCATACAATCCACATACTTTACCCAGTCCTCTAGGATTGTTTTGTTGGCCAGATCAGCAATGTTCCATGACACTAGAGACATTTCAGATGGACCCAGTTCATCAAAGGAGAGGATATCTTTGCTCAGAGTTTTCTGTAAATCAGTTGTAGGTTGCACGGAGCTGTTAATGCCCCCTCTGGGTTTAAGGGATCAGATTCATCTAAATATGTAAGTCAATTCAAATCATCTTGGCCTTCTAGGAGTGCAAACCGGTTATTAGTTGGGACAAAAAGGCTCTGGGCTTGCATTTTCAGAATGTCCCTATTAGGCCTTTGTTTTATTGTTTGTACCTGGAAATCGGGTCTATAAAAATAGCAGAACGGGACTGCTTTCACACTGCTCTTCAGGCGGCTGTTTAGGAGGTGTGGATCCTGTAGCAACTGTAGAATAAACTCAACCAAGTGGGGAGTTTAGTGTTCACACAATCCCCTTCTGCTGTTTTCTGGGCATTCCCTATCCATCCAACTCTTCTTACCATCAAGATTTCCTTAAATAATGCAATCGCCTCAGGTACTCGTTGCACTATCCAATGAACTGCCTTGCTTTTAAGGTCGCCCCAGGTTTCCTTTGCTGTAGATCTCTAACCGGGGACCCCAATTAGAATCAAAGCATAGGGTGTGGCCTCTGGCAGTAGATGTAATACATCTTTCCATAACTGCATATTTTGGCCTTTCAGCTTAGTGGGTCCCTGACGGGGAGGCCTTCCTCTATTGTTATTGGAAGTTCTCTGTCTTCATATATCGTTAATGGAAATATGATTGGAATTGGAATTTTCACTCTTGCTGTCTTGCAGAACTAGACTATTTTGGGGAGCCCAGTTAGGTTCAACATCTTGCATAGTTTTTGCCTCCTGTTGCCATTTCCCTATCTTGGTGGGTGAGGGTTATTTTAAGAAACTTTCTGTTTTCTATCTAAAAGATAGAGTGGAAAGATAGTCCAAACAACACGGATGGACTCTCTTTGATTCTTACAGTTATTTATCTTAAACAGCTAACAACCATTGACAAAGCCAATAGTTCTGGCTGGTTTTAGGTGTACGTCATTTGTTGTGTTATATATCTGGATGTAATGATAAAGCTCAGAGAGAAACCAAAATACCAGTTGGGTGGGACACGACAGGAATTACAGAAATGTAGTTTACATGTCTAAGCCATGCGCTTAATTACACAGGCTACACCAATTTTAGAGAACCCCCCCACTTTTTTCCTCCCATTTAAAGCCCAATAATGAACTGTGAAAGGTTGGTAAGACACACATTTCAAGTTAGTGCATGAGCCCTCAATAATTG
The DNA here is from genome assembly GCF_964204655.1 of Triturus cristatus. NCBI lineage: Eukaryota > Metazoa > Chordata > Amphibia > Caudata > Salamandridae > Triturus > Triturus cristatus. Next base: position 107,352,880 of record NC_140584.1, on the reverse strand, counting down.
CAGTGCACAAACATTGTTCAATTGTCTCAATTTCACTTGAGTTGAGATGTATACCTCACCTTAACTCCCACCCTCTTCAATGTGTGACCGAAAACATGTACAGACTGCTTATTCAGCGAGTCACGTGAAAGGAATTTCAGAGCCACAGGCAAAAGTATATTTTGCCATTTGGGAGCTCCCTGCCTCCTTGCTGCAAGGGCACTTTTGTGGTGATCTTTTTCAATCTCGTGGCCACTTAATGCCTTTGCTGAAAGTATTATAAGGCAACTGCATACAATGGCTTTAATTTATTTACAAGCTTGCCTCGAATAGATAACCATTCAATAAAAACTGATCTTCCAATAAATAAAAGATTTCTAATGGGAATAAGGTCCACGAGCTATTAAATCACTCGTATTTGTACTGGTAAAATTGTCAACAACTCCTCATTAAGCACATCCTCGCTAGGGGTAAAAAGACACCTCCCCCACCCCACGAGAAATATGACAAAAATACATATTATTCAGAATAATAGACTATGAAATATTGTCTGTCCATGGTGAATCCAGCGGTGGTGCATCAGACAGTTTTAGAAAATGCTAATTTAGCATTTGATTTAAAGCTTTGTGGGATTATTTCCAGTCCATCAATCCTTTAGCAGGAGATTTCAGTAAAGCCTTCATGGAAACCCTGTAAATCTTCGAACCTTATTGCCGGACTCTGCCAAGTCATAGCTCCAGTTTAGTTGGATTCACTGAAGCCAATGATTAAGGTACATATTACAGTATTGCTTTATCTATAAAAAAAAAGTTTAGAAAGTCGGTCATATATTTCGAAAATTATTGCATGGGGTGTGGCTGAGCAAGAACATCCTTTTCCCTTAACTGGATATACTACTGTGGAGTTTGAGAGCATGTCCAATAATCAGGGGGACCTTTTGGTGGGTCATTCTAGCATGGCAGGGACAAAATATAGCTAAAAGACTTTGTATTGTTTTGCTCCTTTTATCTATTTTTTAATTTAATTCCTGATTCTCCAAGCAGATTTCTTCTTAGTTTCTAACAGGGATCAGGGGGTTCAGTATTGCAGCAGATGCAGTGGCACAGGGCCTAAGGGCGCGAAGGACTATGGCTGTCTTTTACCATTCAGTCAGGAATAATGGGTCCATTTGCTTGCTTGCAATAGGGCATAAGACACAGCCGCGGTCGGTAGTAGGAGTAACTGCAGGACGGTGATGTGGTGAGGGGTAGGGGCAGGGTGGGGGGTAGTAAACTATGGATTACGGAGGTTTACAGGTAAGTTAACATATAAATTAATAAAACCAATTTCGTTGCGTGAACGGCATCGCATTTGGGGATGCAGTGTGAAGAACCGGGATTTAAACCCAGCGGCGCAGGGGACACGCCCGAAGTCTTCGGGTTCACCTGTCTTAGAGTACAGAGACACGGGATTCTTCTGCTGACATCAAAGATCAATTTTATCAGCTGCAGCCAGTAACAGAGGTCCTAGTACAACACGGTGTATGTTCTCAGGAGACTGCTCAACATAATAGAGCGGAGCATCGTCTTTTATGCCAAAAAACACGTTCCTGGCTCGCATCAATTACTCACAAATCTGACCAATCAGAGGATGATATTTACAGAGGCATCACATAACGACAAACCCACTTTCAGTTATCCAACCCATCGCTAATGACAAGGCAAAAATCCAGCATTCTTGTTCGAACAGGCCGGACGGGCCCATCATAAAATACCTCAAAGATAGAGGGGTGTGTGCGTGTGCCATAGAATCAATAATGTCCTGCTCTTTGATCTCTATCTGACCAGCTGCTTAACAAGGTACTGGCTCAACAAGTTTAGCCTCGGGCAACAGGGTCAGTTGACTCAGGTCAAACAGGAGTCAACACGAACTCAAGCTAAGGTGTACGCGTCCTTAGAGGCTCGCTTGGCCACAGTCATCCTGTAGTCATTAGCCTATGTGAGGGCAACCACAAAATGGCGGTTATGCACAAAATGAAACCCAAGGGTGCAGACTAGATCGTCAAATACGCAGTGAATCCATCGGTGTAGCATGACGAAAACGCTTACGCAAACCGCACTTGTCTGTCGCGGTTCGCTGATATCGAAATCATCACGATACGACAACCTTCATTGAATGGGTTCAGAATTCACGGAACCACAGACCCTCATTTTGCCCTTACATAGGCAATAACCTAAACTCACGTCAATCTGAGTCCAGGTCTATATTCATCAGATCATTGAGATGTTGCTGTAGCATCATCCTGGTACTTAGTAACTCTCTCCGGACAGGTCATCTCGAACACGAGGTAGCAAAAATGCCACAGATAGCAGGAGCACACTGTATACAAAGACAGAACAGGAAAAGGATAGCTAATACCATCCCAATGACCATCAGAATCTTCCATTCCCAGGTGGATAACAATCCCCAGAACCATCCCATTAACGACCAATCTCCTTCGTCCACATGTACGGACTCGGAGAGCTTATGTAGCTTGGAGATGGCTTGGAAAACTGTCAGAGCGTTGTCTGGAATGAAAACACAACAGCTTGATTGGATCAATTTACAGACCCCTCCTCTATCTGCAAGTATGACATCTAACGCAACTCTGTTCTGAAGAGTCATAAGGCGATCCGACTGGAGCTCAGAAGTCAAGTTACTAAGGGCGCCGGCAGTCTCGACTATGGTGGACTCAACTACTCTCGTCAATTGCCGTATGTTCCTGCTGTTAACCATAGGTCCCCAAAACGGCAGAAATCCCTTCGAGAAATCTCCCAATTCTTGTCCTGCGGTATCTTCCTTTCTGAAGACACCTCTAACGACTCTCATCTTGTGGTAATCTGCCGCAGCTGTAAATGTAGGGGGTAACAAGAACGAGACAAAACATGTGCCCGAGAAATCAGGGGGCAACCATGTATACGCTCTGTCATGGCAAATGAAGAAGGTACCCTTAGCTGCTAGAAACGGCGGGGAAGTCTCGGATGCAAAAACATATGTCTCAATGCAAACACTCTTCCCTAACTGAGCTCTAGGATTCTTGCCATTACCTTGCAGACAGTAATGACCCTGATGGGGTACTATCCAAATCGGAGGGGATCTCTTCGCTTGCTGGTTCCCACTCAGACTAGCTCCATATCCAGTAACGTTCCATCCAATATACGCTAGCGTCTCATCTCTCGGGATAGTCTCATAAGAACCTATTCCTCTAATCATGTCGACTATTCCCTTGACCAGAGCACTATTCTTCGGATTATCCTTCACAGAACGTAGGGGGTTAACTTCACGGGCATAAATGAACATTTTTCTGTATGCCCACACAGAACCATTGTAGCTAAATGGCAGGACCAGGTAGGGAATACCTTTATTGGTAGTATGGGGCATAAGGCCACACACCCAACAATTAGTTGTGTTCACTACTAGCTGGTGTTGGTGCAGAAGCTGAACAAAGGAATTATTAGCGAATTCCATTCTCCTAATGGACTCATGTTCGGGCAGAGGGTGAAAAGAATGCGAAGAAACAGTAGGAGGAGGCATGGGTTGTGCAGTGGGCATAAATGTTACTTGAATAGAGAATGTCACATATCCGATTAAAAACATCATTAAACTAAACAGTATAAACAGACATAATATTAAAAAACGTTTTCTACTCATTATTATACACATTTCGTTCTTGAAGCTCATTCCTTTAGTAGGTCTCTCCATCCCGAAAAACTCCATCCTCTAACCGTGCTGCTCGCGGCAGATGGGTGTTCCGTGCCTAGGAATGCGCCTGTTGGTCCAGGGAACGCCCTTAGACCAACCAGAACCGTCGACCTAACGTCTTCGGCTTGCACTCCAAGGACTTGGCACCGCGACCCTACAGCTGAACCCGGATGGTGGTTCGAAAAACAAAAATCAAAAATAGTTTCTCGGAGGGAGCTAACCTTAAAAAAAATAGCAAAGAAGGAACTCAATTTGTTATTTGTCCCGCAACTCTTGGTCGCAAATTATAACGCTCTTTGCCAGGCAATGTCTGTTCTCGGAAAAGTAGCTCAGGTTTAACAGTGTTCAAACGGTTCGATGGAGGCACAGCTTCTTGAAGAAGATTATCGCTTTCTGGCTCAGTGTTTGTTCCAATCAAACGGGCATCGCTGAAAGGCAGAAAACGAGGCACGGTCTCAGTCTCAGAATCAGGAAGTCCTTTTTGGACCCACCGGTCGTACGGCAGAGGCAAAGGGGCCCTCTTACAATGCACGCCGTGAATCCAGTTCTTTTTACCGTGCACTCGTACCTCAGAACGGGTAGACAATAACACTAGGTACGGTCCTGTCCAGCGGGGCTGCTCGTTCTTGGTTCGCTGAAAATTCTTCACGAGCACCCACGCGCCAGGTTCAATGGTGTGCCCTGGATCTTCAGAAACCTGTGGCAAAGTATCGTGAACCTGTTGATGCAGAACACGCAATTTAGCCGTCAATTCGTACAGGTAGTCAAGCAATACAGGGTGTTCTATTTCACTAAATTTTGTCGGCCGCGGCATTCCCCAAATATTTGCCGGGCGACCAAACACAAGGACTCAGACCCATTCGTGAATGCACAGTCATTCTTGTTGACAGAAGGGCTAACGGCAAAGCATCAGGCCATTGTAGACCAGAGCTCGCTTGAATTTTGGCCAATTTCAATTTTAACGTGCCATTGTAGCACTCAACTAGACCAGCTTACTGGGGATGATTGGCAGCATGAAACTTCTGCCGGATTCCTAACCCATCACACACTCTCTTCATCACTTGACCCACAAATTCGCTCCCATTGTCACTCCAGACCATTCTCGGCAACCCATACCTAGGGAAAAATTCCTTAATAAGGGCTTTAGCTGTGGACAAGGCAGTATTGTCCTTCAAAGGGTAGGCTTACACCCATCTAGAAAAAGAGCAAACAACCACTAAGACATACTTCAGGTTGTTGCACCTCTCCATGTGGATGAAATCTAGCTGTAAAGCCTCAAACGGATACGTGGGAGGAGCAAAATGACCAGCTGGAGTTGGAGTTCCCTTACCAGGATTGTACATCAAACAAACCATACAGTTCTTGACCAAATTCTCTGCACACTTAGGAATTCCAGCATTTTGCCATACTGGGGCCAACAACTTACAAATTCCTTTCACGCTGATATGGGCCATTCCATGTGCCATCGTAACCACTGGAAGTACATACGCATCAGGCAACAACCATCGCTGATGCTCTGACAACTCAACCCAACAACCATTCGAGTCCAATTTACCCTTGCTTTCTCTCCATTCATTCAACTCTTTCTCTGTAGCTTCAGCTTGGATGGATTTCACACTCTCAATCGTATCTTCACACATACTTCTATCTGGAACCCATCTCGCCGAACCCGCAACATACATTCGACTCATCACATCTCTCGCAGTCTCTTTCGCGACTTCATCTGCAAACGCATTACCACGACCAACGTCATCCATGACTTTCTTATGCGCACTGCATTTCACAATCGCAACTTGCAACGGCAGAGTAAGAGATTCAAGAAGTTCATTCACCAATTGACCATGTTGGATCTTGGTCCCATGCGAAGTCAGAAACCCACGTTCTCTCCACAATCGTCCAAAGCTAAGAGCAACACTGAACGCATACTGGCTGTCAGTGTACACAGTCACTCTTTTCCCTTTCGACAACACACACGCTCTTGTCAATGCAATCAACTCTGCCGCTTGTGCTGAATTATGTGGGATACGAGCAGCTTCAACAATCGTATGCAAAGTCGTAACCGCATATGCCGCAGTCGTATCACCATTCAGAAGCTTGAAGCACGAACCATCAACCCATAAAGTACCATCACATTCCGCAAGAGGAGTGTCCCTAAGGTCTATCCTCCCTCTCGTTTCTTCCTCAGTCCTAAGAAAACAATCATGCTGTTGGGTATCATCTGTCTCAGTTGAGATCGGCAAGAACGTGGCTGGATTCAACGTGTTGCATCTTTTTATATGTACATGACTTGCTAACAAGGTCAATTCGTAACCTGACAACCGAGCACTAGTTAAGTGCTGTGTCTTGGTACGGTTCAACAAGGTATCCACTGCATGTGGAACCATCACGATCAGTGTATTGTCCATCACCAAACCAGCAGACTGTCGTATTGAAACGGCCGCTGCCGCTGTAGCTCTCAAGCAACTCGGCAACGCTCTAGCTACCGGATCCAAAGTCGATGAAAAATAAACACATGGACGTTGCTTATCGCCAAACTGTTGAGTCAAAACTGACAATGCACATCCCTCTCTCTCGTGGACATACAGTGTGAAGGGTTTACTGTAATCGGGAGTACCCAACACAGGAGCCGAACACAGCGCATCACGCAATTCTGAAAAACTCTTCTGACATTCGTCAGTCCAAGGAATAGGATTCGGAGTATCCTTAACAGTAAGAGCTATCAAAGGTTTTGCAAGCAACGAAAAATTTGCAATCCACTGTCTACAGTACGATGTAATACCTAGAAACGCACGCACTTCTCTCTGTGTCGTAGGCACACTCATTTTCGCAATCGCTTGAATTCTTTCTGGGGTCAATCTTCTTCCCTCCTTCGATAAGAGGTGACCTAAGTAGGTAACTTCTTGTCAGCAATACTGCAACTTTGAAAGAGAAACCTTATGATGGAAATCAGACAAGTGACGTAACAACGACAGAGTAGCCTCTCTACAAGTCTCTTCATTGTCAGCAGCAACTAATAGATCATCAACATACTGAATAAGGGCAGCACCATCAGGTAAAACCAACAAATCAAGTTGCGTCTTCAAGGCTTGACTATAGATCGATGGACTCTCACAATAGCCTTGAGGAGCGCGTTTAAACCGGAAACTTCGGCCTCCTAAAGAGAAGCCAAAAATATCTCTACTCTCCACGGCAATTGGGATGCTGAAGAAAGCATTCTTCAAATCAATCACCGAAAACCACGTGGCTGTAGCCGGAATCAAAGTCAGTAAAGCGGTGATATCAGGCACAACAGGGAATTGTGGAACAACGATCTTATTCACCTCGCGAAGATCGATCACAAACCTATATACAGGAGGTTGTGAAGAATCGGTTCTTTTCAGAACAGGCATTACCGGACTATTGCACACATTACCTCTCGTTTCCTCAATCACACCTTTCTCAATCAGATCAGAGATGATCGCCAAGAGTGCTCTTACACCATCACTTGAGATACGATACTGTGGAATGCGTGGCAATCTAGCATTCGCCTTCAATGTCACAACATATGGCGGAATCTCCAAAAGACCCACATCATTAGGACCAGTAGCCCAAAGAGAATCAGGAAGAGAAGACAATTCAGCTGGAAGTTGGTCTTTAGCCAAATACATCGGAGAGATCACTCTCTTTCCCAATGTAAGCTGTACTCCTGAAGAACAATAAAGCGTCGCATACAATCTCTTCAACAAGTCCAATCCCAACAAGTTCTCACCACAACCTGGGGTGCTTCGAATTCACAAGGTCCGACAGAAAGAGACAAAGGACTAGAAATCGGATTTCTAACCGGGGCGCCAGAAAAACCTACCGAAACATTCGTTGAGCCAGACAAAGGTGCGCCAGGGAGTTTAGAGTGCATGATAGAACTCTTCGCAGCACCAGTATCCAACAGAAAAGGCTCTGACACACCTGATGCAATCACTTCAACATAAGGTCCACTCTGATCTACTGGAACTGAAACGACTCCCTCTCTTTGTCTGTGGCTGTCCTAGCAATCGTTACCTTCCATATTCTCACCTTCAACGTAATAATCATCCGCATAGTACTGAGCCGTTCTACCAGACGCACCATTCTGTTGATCAAAACAATTCATCGAATTCTGCGGAGGCGAGGAACGCGCAATCTGAGACATACCACGTCCTCGACCTCGCGGAGCTTGTTGAACACCTCGACCTCTCATACCAGAAACACCATTTGTGCGCTGTAATAAAGTCGGGCAACTATTCTTGAAGTGACCCTCTTCTTTGCAATACGCACACTGATTAGGACCTACAGGAAAGCGCTGTTGAGAAGACTCGAACCTTTGCGAGTTTCTCTGATATTGTTGGGGTTGCTGATAATCACGCTGGGTGTTGCGAGGCGGTTATGCTTGCTGCAAAAGAACCTTAGTCTTCAGTTCTTTCGTCTTTTTATCCGCTTTCTCTATCTCATCCTTATTTCTATTCTCATAGTACTGGGCAGTAGCCAATATCTGTGCTGACGAAGAAACAGCCCAGGCACTTTCAGAATCCTTCAACCTATTGCACAACTCGGGAAGCAAATTATGCACAAACTTGTCAACGAACAACCTTTGACCACCTTCTGTACTCATGTCTTGACCACTGTGGTCTGCAAATGTCTCTTCAAATCGAGTGAAAAAGTCGGACACAGTTTCGTCTTTCTTCTGCTTGCATGCAGACAACTTGTCCCAATTGACACGCATAGCAGGCATCAAAGTCTTCATATAATAAATAATTCTACCAGGGAGATCAGCAATCACATTTTCGGGTTTAGCACCACCTATTTGTCTTTCATCTGCAGTTCTAAGGTTATTCCATGTATCACCTAATTCCTGCGCATGATCCGTATGACGAATCTTACTCCATATAGGCTGTGGAACAACATTCCCAAATAACATATCTATATCAGCCAAATTCATAATACATGAACCCGCAGTTTGAGATAGCTCCTTATAAAACCCCGCAGGATTTTTACGTGGGTCACGCAGAGTCTGCTTTAGAGCTAGGACTTCGGCACGCTTCCATGGAACATGTACCCAAACGCGCTGAAAATGTGCCAGAACAGGTGGATTAGCATTCGCATCACCAGGTCTCCAAATGGGAGGAACCTCACGGATCGGGTATTGACGTGCCTTTCTCCTAACTGAAGAATCAGGCTCAAATAATGACCTAGAAGGAAACTCACTCCTAAACGACAACAATGTCGCGACTGCTCTTTCAACATCAAGACCCACTATAGTTCCTTTCGCAAACTCGGACCGCACACGGAACAACTCATGCGGAGTCTGCCCTACCTCGCTATCTTCCCACTGTTCACGAAGGAAAGAACACATCACATCAAATACGTATCTCTGTTTCGGTGCTTCCCATTGATGGAAAACATCCATAACACCCTCGACATCATAGTGCGAAGGAAAGGTAACCCATTTACGCGCCAAGTGATCTAACACTGTCCGTTCATCAGGACCAGGCAATTGAGTACGCAATTGCTTACGCTCTACAACAGGAGACATACCCAATGAACCCATTAGAGGAGAAAAAAGACTAGCAACCGCATCAGTCATCCTCCGTCGAGCAGAAGGAGAAGGTGACAAATGAACAGGAGACAAAGCAGAATGAGAAGGAACCGAAGTCGGAACAGTGACAGAGGGAACAGACAACACAGGTATAGGAGTAGCAGACGAAGGAGGTAGCAAAGACGGCGGCCCTTGAGAAGGCTGCGCCGAGGCAGTAGTAGCCAGTAGAGGGAGAGCTGGCTGTTGAGGAACCACTGGAGGTAAAACAACCGGAGGTTGCGCAACTACAAGTGGCGGAGGTGTGGTAGCACTCTGAGCATAAGGGGGTGGTGAACTTAATAGATGCGACATTAAAGGATCTTTCGCAAGATCTTTCTTTTCTTCTTGCTGTTGAGGCGGCAAAACTGGATAACATTTGTCTACCGCTAATTGACGTTGCCTAAACATCTGTTCGCTTTCTTGCTCTTCCTCATTATCCTTAAACTGTATAGCAGCCTGCACCATCGACATACCTCGTGCACGCTTATTTCGTTTCGCTAACTTAATTTCCTTCTGTTTGGCTTCTTTTCGCCAAAGGCGGAAAGAGTCAAACATTGCCGGCCGGGCTTTCTTTTTGAGGAGTCTGACTTCCAAATTATCTAAAATTTCCGTGTCGTAACTACCATATTGGGGCCCCTTTAGGACACCATCCTTCCTAGTATACCTAATCCATACATCATTATACATGATGGGGCCCACGCCGTGTTTTAAATAGAGCTCATAGGTCGGAGTTCCAATCGGAGGCACCGGACACGAGTCCTCCAATCGGGAATCCCTATTACAACCATAACAAAATATCTTTCCAAGTCTGCTAAGACCAGGCATCCTCGCTCACTAGTCTAGCTTCAAACTTCAAGGGAATATCAAAAACGATAGCCTCGTGAATACACGAGTCCCTCGGCTTTGGGGCCTGCAGGTACCAAATCAAAGCGATCCCGAAGGATACCAAAACAAACTAAGGACTGGGAGACGCTCCACTCATACTTAACTGAAATATCGATGACGTCGCCAGAAGACCCGTCTATCGTCTCGCTTTACAAGTCATCAAAGGCTCCAAGACAGGGCGACAGTCAGGGCAGCAGTCCTTCGTAGCCGTCGGAATGCGGGGAACTTCGCAGCAAAGACTTTCGGACCACAACGACATACAGGGGTCGATGAAGTGGTAGGCCTCCCTCCAGAATTTTCACACGAAGCTCCTCACGATCTTCAGGCTTGGACCGGTACCGCTGAAGTCGCCCCAGAGTTGGGCGCCAACGGAAGAACCGGGATTTAAACCCAGCGGCGCAGGGGACATGCCCGAAGTCTTCGGGTTCACCTGTCTTAGAGTACAGAGACACGGGATTCTTCTGCTGACATCAAAGATCAATTTTATTAGCTGCAGCCAGTAACAGAGGTCCTAGAAGTACAAAACAGTGTATGTTCTCAGGAGACTGCTCAACATAATAGAGCGGAGCATCGTCTTTTATGCCAAAAACCACGTTCCTGGCTAGCATCAATTACTCACAAATCTGACCAATCAGAGGATAATATTTACAGAGGCATCACATAACGACAAACCCACTTTCAGTTATCCAACCCATCGCTAATGACAAGGCAAAAATCCAGCATTCTTGTTCGAACAGGCGGGACGGGCCCATCATAAAAGACCTCAACCCAAATCAATAATTAGGCCATAAGGCCATAAAAGGAAGGAGCAGAAACAGATGAGGAGAAAGATAGAGGGGTGTGTGAGTGTGCCATAGAATCAATAATGTCCTGCTCTTTGATCTCTATCTGACCAGCTGCTTAACAAGGTACTGGCTCAACAAGTTTAGCCTCGGGCAACAGGGTCAGTTGACTCAGGTCAAACAGGAGTCAACACGAACTCAAGCTAAGGTGTACGCGTCCTTAGAGGCTCGCTTGGCCACAGTCATCCTGTAGTCATTAGCCTATGTGAGGGCAACCACAAAATGGCGGTTATGCACAAAATGAAACCCAAGGGTGCAGACTAGATCGTCAAATACGCAGTGAATCCATCGGTGTAGCACGACGAAAACGCTTACGCATACCGCACTTGTCAGTCGCGGTTCGCTGATATCAAAATCATCACGATACGACAACCTTCATTGAATGGGTTCAGAATTCACGGAACCACAAGTGCATGCAACGAAATTCGTTTTATTAATTTATATGTTAACTTACCTGTAAACTTCCGTAATCCATAGTTTACTACCCCCCACCCTGCCCCTCCCCTCCCCCTCCTCATGTCACCTCCCTGCAGTTATTCCTACTACCGACCGCGGCTGATAAGACACCCTTAGTGCGTCACAGATTTCCAATTGCTTCAATGTGTTTTGCAATATTTGCTTGGCTTCCTAACAGAGTATCATTTTCAGGTCAAGTATTGTATTGCGTTGCAACGTTTATATAGCGCTTTCTACCCCTAAGTGGAGTGCCAAAGTGGTTGCCTGTGTAGGGTGCGTGGTTGGAACTGTGTTGTCTTTGTATTTATCATATGTGAGAAGTGCGTCTATGTCCTGTGTGATGACCACTGAGTTGCAGTTATCGTGTTATGGAATGCAGAGCTTACCAGTGTGATGTATGAAGAAGTTTGAGGGACAGCCAAAGTTTATAGTTTTAGTAAGTTGGCTGCTTTGAGCAGCTCTGCAGGTTAATTTCTGGTATTTCCTTTGTTCTTAGTCTACTTAGCTGGCTACTGCACTGGATTGTCCATTCTGAGATATTTTGTTTAAAGTTTATTGTCCTTAGCATGCACAGATTAAAGAGAAAAATGGAGGAGAGATTTTATGGCATAGATTTTGTTAATATCATCCCGTATCTGATTGCCTTGTTATGATGTCTTGTAGTGATCTCAGTATATGAAACCTTGTGGGACCTACAAAGGTGGATTTAGTCTAATGAGGCAGATCTCTTCAGTAACTCCACGAATGTTCAGTTGGTAGTTATTGGTTTATTTGATGGTAGGTGGAACAGTAGTGGGTGGTGGACATGACCCTTAGCAGTTTTGTCTTATAGGAGTGTAAGAGTGTCAAGCAGTTAAAGGGAATTATAATACATGGGGTTGTAGAATCCCTGTTTAAAAGCTTGCCTCTAATTTCTTGATAATGGGCAACTCGTGGCACAACCAGTCACCTGTTATAACGATATGACATAACTGCTCAACTATAAAAATGTATTACTTTGATTTCTCACATTATAATGGCTGCTGTCAGAGCCAACAGCAGAGGAGAAAGGCAGGTAAGGTCATGCAGCATAATTAAAGCAGATATTTAAAGAACAAAAGTGAAATGTGACTTTTCTTTCTTCTGCTCTATTTTTTCTAGTTTTACAGTGACAAATAGAAAGGGGATATTCATGGCATCATGTTTATTTTTTTGCACTCTCTAGGTAATTATAAAAACAAGTTTGAATGTTTCTGCATTTGGTACACATTCGGGAGCTACTGCACCTTTTCTGAAAAGAAAAATGACATAAACTGATTCTAATATCTTTTTGCAACAAATATCTAACAGCTTTTTGCTGTGCTTAAGGTTGCACTAAAGAGTCTTCTTTAGTCTTCATGTTTGCAGGCATGCTTTCTTTTTCAAACGAAAGAGCTGAACACTGAGGATTTAAGTAATTTGTGGGAAAGTTGATGGCGTGACATGTAATATAAGGAATTAATTACCCCCTGACATACATGATGAGGATATGGCACGGCACCTCGGAGTTCTATAACCTAATAAACCTAATAAAATAACTCAACCTTCAGCCTCATTCCTCTATATGTCATAGAACTCCTTGGTAACTTGTAATATCCTTTAATGTACAGCAGGGTTTTTTTTAATCTTATATATAATGCACCCTGTATGAACTAGAATAGACTGCCCAACTGCTGTGTGGTATATAATTAGTGTGTGTTATATATTGTACTGTATTGTAATTGCTTTTATACAGCACTTACCATCCTCACAAGGCTTTCTAGCACATTAAGCCGGGCACCACCCTGCTCTGGAACCTAGGGTTAGTAGGATTTTTTGTATTGGGATTAGTTTTGTGCTGTTAAGGAAACCATGCCATGCATTAACTCCAGTTAAAATGTCCAATTCCATTTACAGTAGTATGTAGTAGATTAAATTGATGGCAGGTAGATGTGATCTTTAGTGGGTAAGGGGTTTGTGTGAATTCAGGCATTTGATGGCAATATTAATGGATGAGCAACAGGAGAGTAGGGATTGTTAGGCTGCAGTGTTGACTTTTAAAGGAAATGTTGTGATCTTTGAAATGAGTTGTGGGCAATTTGAAGAGATACAATTATAGGGATTAAGGTAAATGACTTAGAGTAGCTGTACACATAGAGAGGATGTGTGCAGAGAACGGAAAGGAAGGAGAGGGCCATTTGAAAGAAAAGGGAGAGCCAACAATCAGAAGTTAAGTCAAAGTCAGCTATTCATGCAGGGTTTTTAGAAATAGTTTAGAGGCTTCTTGAAACAGCATTCAGTACTGTAGGAGGTGATCAGGGTAAGCATGGTGAAATAGACAAGGCAGACGGAGTTCACTGGGTCCACCCCTTTGCCTTTTTTGCACAATCATTGAGGTCCAGTGCTGAACTCTCTCTTTAAGCCTGGTGTGAAAGGATCTCCTTAAGGATCTGTGTCACCAGGAGCATCCCCATAACAATGGGTAGCCACTTCCTCTCCTCACTCCCCAAGTGCAGACTTGTGTCAACTAATGACTGCTGCATTTAGCCTGTCAAGTCAAGCCTTAGTGCACACTGACCCTTCTTGTCAGGAGTGCAAGGAGACGCCCATACTATTACAAGATGTTGGCAATGATCACTCCTCTGACCGCCCGTGCTTGTTACATGAATTTGCATTTGATCCTCATCACTATTGGCCCTGACAATGGCCTTGTTTTCCCAGTATCCTTCACTATTGGTTACCAGTAATCATGGCAACAGCCCCGCCATCTAAAACACCTAGCTGTCGCGGCTGGAGCAGAGACCTGATTGTAATCACGCTAATTAATAGCACTTGAAATATCACTCGCTTTTCCCCACTTATTCCCAATTCAGGCGAGCAGAGGAAGGGTGGGTCTCTGGTGCTCTTCACGCAGGGCCACACGAGTACTACCATTGATTTGAGCTCTTAACAAGTATGTCTTCTTACCGTCATCTTGACTTGCTAATACTTCCTTGTTATTTTTAGACAGTTTTTTAGCAGCAGTGCGCTACCTACTGCTCTCGACCTAAGATGAGTTACTGATTGATCCAAAGGTGAGATCTCTGCTATCACCTTTGGAGTATTCCTAACCCTATCCATGTTGTCAGTATGTCTTGTATGTCTTAAAAACAAATGTTATTTGTTTTATTTACATCTGTGTCCACATGCCTGGCCTGCTATATGTACACCTTCACTTTATTGTGACTTTTCAGCACCAACAAAAGCATGAGCTTGTCTACCATGAGCAGGCTCTAGCAAAATAATGTGCAACTTGATAAGCACCTTGTCATATATTATGAAAACTGGTCTTCTTAATGTCTTTTTTTTATTCTACATGTATCTAGGTTGGACAACTGATTTATAAGATTTTCTTCGAGGGGAGTACTGTCACCACATATCACATCCATAGTGAGCGGTAGGGATCTTTATAGGTCCAGCGGAAGTGCCAGGGATCCGGCTGAACCATTAGGTGTTAAACATGGAAACCCGACCACACTCTTTTTCCAGGCTATCGTGTTCCATTGAGCCCTTATTGGTTTTAATCCTGTCAAGGGGACTTCCATGTTGAACACTGTTTGGTATCCCTTAGGCAGTTTAAGTTTACTCCTTTCACTCCACTTTAAACACCCACTCCACCCTACATGCCCCACTCACTCATACACACTTGCATCGTTATGGCTAAAAATCAAAAGATCTCCGACAAAAAGACCCTTCACGCGGCCCATAGGGCAGTGCAGCGCGAGCCCTACAAGGAGCATGCTCTATGCTGAAGCATGACATCCTTTTGGATGTGTGAGGGCAACACGGAACAATCATTAGGATCCTCTAGGATTCTCCAACCGCTCCCTCTTCCCCCCTTTCCACTATAAGAACAGTACATTCCTTTATTTGTGACTAATCAGAGTTACCTTATATACTTTTATTTTTTGCAGATTTCTATAGCGCGAACTCGACCCGAAGGTATCGGAGCGCTTTACATGAGCACCAGTTAGGTTACACAAGGATACATTCATTTTTTATTTTTTTTGGTAGGCACTGGGAGATGAAGTGATTTGCCCAGAATGTGGAGTCGACCCCGAGGCACAAACCTTGGTTTCCCAGCTCCAAAGTCGGCATTCTAGCCGTGAGACCACATCTCCCCTATCTGATTTGTTTGGGGCATTACTAATCCCCCCTTGGAATATGCAGTCAGTGTATTGCCATTATGAAGCAACAAGGAGCCATAATGAGGCAACAAGGAGGTGTACATATAATATGAACATGCGTGACATAGTACTCAAAGCTGCACTTCCTGAAATAGCTTTACATAGGTTTGTTTCTAAAAAAAAAAAAGAAGCAGTGATGTACTCCTGTGTGTTTGCTCCTCTGAGTAGAATACATTTCTAACTTTTTTTTTAATTTACTGAGATTTGCAAGAATACTTCTGGGAAGCTCAGACAGTGGCAGCATTCCACAAGTGGTTATGGGATCATTCTGTGAATTCTTCCCTACCCTGTTCATTTTATGCATTTCAGATGCATAATGTATTTCAGTTTTATGCACCGCAGGCATTGCTTAAGGAGATTTCATAGCACTTGTCACAGGGGGATTGAGCTGTGCATTTCCATAAACATTTGGGTTGTGCAAAAACAAATTCAGGAGAACTTCCCATAACCAGCCTGAATATTATGCTTATCACTGGCAGTGGCCACGTTTTCTGCATGTGTGTATGAGCAGAAAAAGGGTGTGAGCGTTCATCCAGTTTTTTAACATTTACGAGGAAACGTGTTTTAAGGTTTACACAAGTAAAGGACATATCTATTTTCAGCTACAACCTGCACTTTCGATATTGCCCGTTCTCTGAGAAAAACACAAGAAATCAGGGAACTCTGCAGTTAGCCCAAAAATGGGGATCTAGGCAAGATGTTACTTATGTAATAAAATGTTTACACACCCTTAAGGATATAGAAGCACACCTGATCCTTAGTTTGTAAGCAGCTTCCTTTTCGCCGACTCTTCCACCAAGGAACCACGAACCACAGATTTAAAGCAGCAATATATTTATTTGAGCTGTTTTGTCCTTTGAAGACACGTTTCGGGCGTCACTCGCCCTTGTTCACATCAACGAGGAGATGTAAAATTGCCATTTTTAAATTGTGATGCTGAACCCATGTGACCACACATCGTGAATAAACATAAACAAAATACTACACACATTTAATTGTAAGGTATATGCCAAAAAAAGATACCTCAGTCTTATCGCTAAATTGTTACTTCCTTCTGTTTCATTCCAAAAAGTGCCCTTTAATTAAACATAGTTACTGTTTTAATTTAACATCTATTTTAGAACGAAATTAGTGTATGTAAAACATTAGATGCATAAATTGTCCTTAGGAATTCCTACTGGGTATCTTCTCAGAATCAAAAATATCAGGTCCAGAGATAAATCTCATAAAGGAACATAGCTATGAAGGCGGCAAATTGTTACAGCCCATGAATCAAATTTCATCTGTAACAAGGCAAGAAAATAAAACATATTTAAATATATATAAATACTTTAAAAATATTAAAAACTGTTCAATAATATTATTAATAATACTTACGTGCAAAAAATGCTGCTAAGCCCGTCTTCAACTTATGTACACGGACCCGATAATGTAGATATATCTGCATGAATGCTAGTTATAAAACCTCCATCTAATGTTCATATAAATTTCTATATTACTTAAACCAAGATGCGGGCAACGTAACTATCCTGGTTATAAGACTGTATTTTCAACATAACTATACCACCTAAGACATTTGTTATATGTGCAAAATTAGCAAGAGTGTGACTGTGCAAATTACAATAGTGTTACTATTATGGTGCATGTATATCAAAAAACATCTATGCCTCACATTAATCTAGGATATGCTACAAACACTTAATATTATAGTATAGATCATCCACATGTGGCAATTATGAATATACACGCACCATATCTGAAACATGACAAAAAAGAGAATAAGATACATATAAAATATAAAACACCGGACTTAAAACGGATTTAAAAGATCAGACCCAAAACTGCTAGTTCATAAAAAATTATGCAGAGCCTCAGTGTTGTTTAGGCCAGATGGGAACTTAGTGTCGAGCTCAAGGATTAGCTTTGATTCCAACTGTCTCAGGGCTTTTTCACAATCACCACCTCGACGCAGTTTTGGGATGGCGGCTGCCACAAAATAATTCAAACAACTAAGATCATTGTTGTGTGTGGATTTAAAATGGCGAGCCACTGGATACGTGGAGTCGTTGTTAACAATAGCGCGTAGATGCTGTAATATCCTGACATGCACCTGCAACTTCGTACTCCCCACGTATCTAAGTCCACAAGTGCACGTCAGGATATACACAGCAAACTCTGTTTTGCAAGTGAAATTGCCCCTAATGGCTATTTTGTCCGGGCTGAAAGGAGAAGGATAATGTGTGGTATTGATACCAAACTTACAAGCCCTACAGGTAGTACATTTGGTAAAGCCATTTTTGGGCTGTAGCCACATTTTGGCTGTAGTTAGTTCCGGACATGCCTTTCCTATTTGTGTGCGCATAGAAATGCACTTTCTATATGTGACAGTTGGTTGGGGTGGTAGTCTAGTAGATAGTACTCCATCCGTAAGGATAATCGGCCAATGACGTTTAATTATGGCACGAATTTTCCTCTCTTGTTTATTAAAAGCAGTAATCAACCTTGGAACAGAGTTGTCATCAGGTACACTATCCACTTTATTAGTGAGAAGAGATGCCCTAGATCTTTCCCTAGTTTTATTTAGGGCTGTTTTTAAAATCTTCTCACTATATCCTCTGTCTTTGAATCTACTATACGCTTCCTCTGTGCATCTGTTGAGGTCTTCATGGTTGTTACAAATCCTCTTAAGACGTAAGAATTCCCCATATGGGATATTATCAACCATATGTTTAGGATGTGAGCTGCTGGCATGCAGAGTCAAATTGCCTGCCGTTTCTTTTCTATGCAATGTCGTTCCTAATGCTCCATCTCTCTCGTACACTCTTACATCTAAAAAGTCAATGCTGTTTCTACTTATGTTAGACGTAAATTTGAGATTGGCCGTGTTAATATTCATTTCCTCAATAAATTGTAATGCTTTAGTTTCACTACCTTTCCAAACTACAAAGACATCATCGATGTAAACGCATCCAGTACAGAACATTCTCATTAAACACATTGGAATGGGTGATTTTGAGGACCTGCTCCTCCCACCAGCCAACATGCAAACATGCATAGCTGGGGGAGAAGCAAGCTCCCATCGCCACGCCTCTTTTTTGTAGGTACACATCATTGCCAAATACAAAATAATTATTGTGCAAACACCATGAAATCAAATTTAAAAGCATCTTATTGTGATGGTAAAATTCAATAGGTCTTTGATCCAGAAAGTGTTTTATTGCTGCCAGTCCTGTGGAGTGTTCGATACTGGTGTACAAGGATTCTATATCCAATGTAATGAAAAGTAAATCATCTGACCATGCAATATTCTCTATCTTTGATAAAAAATCACCAGTATCTTTAATGTAGCTCGGTAATGCTTTAACAAACTCTTGTAGAAAAAAGTCAACATACTGGGTCACTGTTTCCCCTACACTATTGATAGCCGATATAATCAGTCTACCGGGAACTGGCGTTGTCTTTTTATGTACTTTCGGGATGAAATAGAGTTTGGCCATTGTTGGATGTTCTATGTTTAGAAATTTAAATTCCTCCATAGAAATGACCCCTTCTCTTTTCCAAGCCATTAATTCCTTCTTTAGAGTCTGTTTGGCCACATTATATTTGTTAAAAGAAGTTTTCTCATAACACTCCACATCCTGTAGATGCCTAGTGGCCTCTGTTATATAATCTTTCTGGGGCCAAATGACCATATTGCCACCTTTATCCGATTTGGTTACTATGATTTCATGCATGTTACTCAGTTTTTTAATTAACTTGGCATATTCGACTTCATGTTCACTTTTGTACCGTTTTTTATGTTTTGTACGGTAATGAAGCTTTTTTATATCTTCAATTACAACTTCATGATAAATGTCAATGGCATCTTTAGGCATAATGGGTATAAACTTTGATTTAGCTTAAAGATATGAGTAGCAGTAACAATATTGTACCATTCAGCCACGATAACCAGGAAGGCAGAGAAATACATATACAGAAGCAGAAATAGGGTTTGATTAATTGAGAGAGAGAACAGTGCGGCTACATATCAGTCCGATGGCTGTCTACACCCACAGGAGGAAATGGATGGAACAGTCTGTAGGGACCCAACATGGCAGTAGACCGATAAAGGCAGACAACTCAGGTTAGGCACAAATATCGGGATGCAACTGCCACTACGTCGGGAGAGAGAGACTGCAAGAGGGAGGAAGAGTGAAAAGGACACAGAAAGGGTTTATGCAGTGAATAGTAGCCTCGAGAGGAGGTGATCCTTCGGTCTTTTTGTGAAGGATGATAGGGAGAGAGCTTGTCTGATCCGGATACATTGTTCTATATTCTGGGGGCAAAGCCAGAGAAGGTGCATGACTGAGGGGATTTATTTAACGTAGTTGTACGATTTTTCATGAATAAATATGTGACAATTGTGTATTCTTTTTTTTCTGTCTACAGTAAAAAAAAGAAAAACTTTCCCGCGGCTAACACCTTTCCCTCCGTCCCCCACACATTTTGGGATTTTGTCCACTGCTTCCAACCCGGTGCACAAATATACTTCTGCCCTTGGCATAGATACATCTTCTGTGGTATCCACAATTAGAATGTGTTTTGGAATATTCGTGTATATCCACTCAATTGTATGTTTGTAGATGCTCATCTACTTTGCAACACCCTCGCCTCACCCCTTCTAATCATTTACTCATGTGCAGTATTACCGCTTTCTGGTATAATAGTATGAGTGAGTAAACTGCTTTGTGAGGGTAAACTGACATTTTGTGAATAAACAATGTGAATTTATAATTGAAAACATTTCTCATATACACCCAATTTAGGAGATCAAGAGCTTTATGAATCACACACAAACTTCAAATTGTCATTTATGGAAAAAAAGTCAAACATGAAACTCTCATAGAAATAAACACAACACTAAAAATGTAAGCCAAAGCAAAAACTTTATTATACACGGTAGATATAAGTCCCAGCTCAAAATCATTTCAACAATATAACCACTAAAATTATATCCTCAGACCTTGGCATTATCTCTGATATGGAAAACCTTGATGGCCAACCCTAAAACGGTGTTCAGAATCAGTGGAAAACAGCAGATATTTTGCGCTAACCGTTATGAACTAGACTCCATACAATCCGAGAAGGCAGACTGGCCAAGGCTAAGAGCAGTGCTTAATTCATGAAGGAAGAAGTGCACGGGCCCCATGATTATCTCCACTGGCACTGCCAAATGTCTGGGTTGCCAAATTTCGTGCTTGCCAAATATGGAGGTTGTCTGGTCTTGATTCTACTGCATGCCTCTTTTTCCCACCACCCAACACTCCTGCAGGGGCATCTTAAGGATGTTGGGGGCCCTGGGCCATACGCATTTTTGGGGTCCCTGTTCGCACAGCTTTGTATTTATGATACAGTTTTAGCTCTTTCTTGCCCTCTTTGGCCAGGTCCCTGACAGTGCACAGGAACACTCGTCCAAATTCGAAATGTGTTTACATGTCATTTTTAGGAATAGTGATGCATGTTTTTAATAATGTAACACATCAACAGCTCACCAATATTACTGTAAATAATCCCTGCGTCCCCCTCCCATTTCTCATATGGGAGGGCCTGTTTTGATCTAATAGAAACTTTTTATGGATGTTGCATGAAACATAAACACTACGGGCATATTCTCAAGAATGTGTGATAACCATCGCAAAAGTTACTTAACGCAACCTACAACATCGCAGTCCATCGCGGGAATTTTACGCCGTGTGCTCCAGCGGAAAAAGGCAAATTTACATTTTATCCCTATGTCACAGACTCGTCATCACAACCACTCATCCATACACTCATTCATTGGTGGGGCCCATTACACCAACACACACTCTTTTCATTCGAATCTGTACACAGGAGAAAAAGCGCTGGACATGTGGGTACCTTATTACCTATCAGAATTAAAATTTCTATACATTATACACATTATATACATCCACACCTATAGAATCCTGGCCTTAACATCAAGGCACTCCACCACTTGGTCGAGGGACCAATTAGTTGGACTGATTGATGGTGATTTAGAACCAACTAAAACACAATTAAAGCCTAGGAAACATTTGATTAATTTTCGGTACTCAATTAAAGAATCACAAACTAATTTCTTATTAATCCAAATTTGTTTATCTAATATTAATTTGCTCTGCATTAGCATTTAGGCGCTACAGAATATAACATAATTTGGTTTATTTCATGAAGAAATCAAATCTTTGGAACAGAAGCATAGATTTAGAAATGCTTTTATATTTACCAAATATCAAACGTTGGCGACCCTTCGACCACACAGAGGATTATTCAAAGTCTCGGCTACAATCTCCATGATAAACTGTCCAACCCACAGCAATAATCAAACCATCGGGTGAAATAACCTTTCCCGGAAATCAAAGAAACCCAAAGTAAACCATGGAAATCTTCATCAGCTCAACGTAGACCCAACGCCACGGAAGATCAGCCCAGTGAACCACCCCCCTTGGGCGGATGAGGGTCTTTTATACCCTTTTTCTCTCTTACTTCAGATCAACATGCAACAATTTAGGGGTAGAAACTGTTCTGATTGGCCAGTCTAGGTCAACTTGCAATTTCTCAAAAGTTTCACATGACCCACTGGTTTTCCATGAGACTTGGCATAGCAAAGCGCAAAATGTATATATTTGTTTTCCTCCGGTTCACAGGCAAAAGTTCCGAAGTAATAACAAGCAAGCCTCCTTGTACAGTTCTCCCATTGTCCCCTTGGTAGTTCACACCGTTCATCACTTGGCAACCCTCCATGCTCCTATCCTTGACAAGGAACACAATGGTACAGGGGCTGAGGTCACTTGGAGATCTCCAGAGCCATCCGATTCTGCGCAGAAGTTATCGCGCTCACATGACGACAGCTTCATAGGAGCTCCATCTCAAGTACTGCGGCCTAGCAGGCCCTAATGCCAACTTAAGCAAAAAGAGACATAACAGTAATTAGAATATAGAAATGAAGATTCTAATGTTTAATCCCACTCTAATCCCAATGTATATTAGTATTTTCCTAGCTTGAAGCAACATTTGCGATAATACTCACCATTCTGCAGTACTGAAAGCACAAACCATCACAAAAGCAACATGAATCATGCCCTTCTCTATTTCACCACAATCTAAAGTTAGTTTGCGTACCACAGTTAATTAATGAGTTGTTCTGCCATGCAATTAGCAATTTAGTCCCATGAGTATCTTGTGTTTATCAAGGTGTAAGGGTTGGTTAATGATTTCTCACTTCAAACTAATTAGTTCGAGTTAATTCTTAGAATGATTACGTAATTAATTTCATGCAAAATAGCGGAGGTATACAAAATTTTGTTTTACCTGCTCCATTAATCCCCCCTTTGGTGATTTTTAACATCACCACTAATCACTACATTTTTCAATTCTTTTTCTACGGAAATGGTTTTACTCAGTTCCCTTGCATTTGTTAGGTTACATCATAGTGTTTCCCATATCATTCTCTCTTGTTTTCTTTTACATGTTTTCTTGCAACTCCTCTAATCCTATATCTTCTATCTCTCTTTCTCCTATTTCCTTCTCTTTTCTTTTCTTAATTTCTCTTTTTATCTTTTTTTGTAATTTTCTTCTTTTTATGCACCCAGGTCACAGGTATCAGTATTTTACCCACAAAAGAACTACCTAATCTTGTTCATAAATTCTTAAGAGTAGAACAAATTCTACCAAGTTTCTCTCAAACACTCTCAACCTCCAGTGGAACAATTTCTTCATGCAAATCAGTTATATTCTTAATGCATTTCTTTAAGTTTTGACTTTCATCAGGAATGTAAGTACAACAATGTTGCACTTTCAGCATTCCACAGACTCCGCCCTCTTTGGCCAATATAATGTCAAAGGCAAGTCGATTTTGTATAATCATAGCTCTCATGGCAACCATTTCGGTATTCACCATTAGGAACCCTCCAGCTGTGCTGGATGATAAACGATCCACAACTGTAGACAATTTTCAAATTTTATGGGCATTCAGAGATATTCCAACTGCTGGTATCAGTGCTCCAAAAATATTACCTATAATTTCTGACCAACTCTCCCTCCTTCTATGTGTTAGTTGCCAACCTATTTCGTGCAAACCGTCCTCTCCCCTTCCCACATGCAATATTTTTGGGAAGACCAGGCCTAGGTAGCATGTTCCATACCAGTGGTCCAGTAACCTATAGTAAGCTGTGTTCCCACAGATGTAATATTTTCCAGGGAATACAGGATAATTTCCTCCTTTAAATCCCCATCCTCCCATGATTTTATATAAGTCATGGCATTCACTTGCACCTACAAAATAAATATCATAAACAGTATTATCTCTACTGATGCACAATTTCCCTTTCTGGGGCCATTCTAAAGCCATTGCGGGATTTGTTTCTCCCTTTAAATGATTTTCCTCCCCAACATCCCAAAATGTTGTTTCCATCTTTTCCCCGGACACTTTCCTTTGCATCTTAACTCTCCTCTCCTCTACCATGTTCAGGAAGGTTTTCTCTTCTTTTCTCAAACTACAAGTAAGATTATTCTTAAACACTTCTTCTAAAGTTAACTCCCTTGTTTCCAAGAAAAATGTGCCTAATGTTCTGCCAGAAATCATCTTGTTTAGTTCAGGAATTACATGTATCTGTGAGAAAACATTATCTACATCAGTGTAATAGTATTCTAATTTCCCTGTTTTATAAAACAAACTAGCTAAAACACTACGTTATCCCATAAGTCAAAGGAAGATGATGATAAGTGACACCTTCTGACACAGATGCAGGTAACTGCATGCAGACGTAACAGTCCCTAACCTCCATAGTCTTTACATACTCGTACAATAACTTTGAAAAAACATTATTGGAAAAATCATTTATGGACTTATCTTTGTGAAGTTCTGCTCTATCTACCAGTTTTGTAACATGACTTTCATCAATTCGCCTCTTATTAGTCCTGTTTTCGGTGTGTTTTTCTATATCTTCAAATGTTACTCTAAATGAAATTGTTATTGCCAATATGATCCAGACAAGCATTAGTATTCCTGTACAACAAAAGCACTTTTTACACCATCTTCGGAGAAACTCACATGTAGGTTTTCTACTTTCTCTGTTTGCCATTTTGGTAATGATCAGTGTCTTTTGACTTATCCTCTTTTCGTCAACAATTTACCTTTGTCTA
Organism: Triturus cristatus; assembly: GCF_964204655.1. Taxonomy (NCBI): domain Eukaryota; kingdom Metazoa; phylum Chordata; class Amphibia; order Caudata; family Salamandridae; genus Triturus; species Triturus cristatus. The sequence goes on along the minus strand of NC_140584.1, from coordinate 107,328,005 downwards.
AACCTATGGCCTTGATTGCCTATGTGGTTCTTTTCTGGTCATGTGTCTCTTCCAGAGTTTTAATTCCTTGCGATTTTCTTTGTCATTTCAATCCATGCATGAATCGTCTTTGTCTTTCGGTTCGCAATCTTTGTTCAGAAGTTTCTAAATATCCATTTCTTCTCTGATGTCAGACAAGATAACTCTCAGGATTTCCGAATCTTCTTCTTCTTCAACCACTTCCTGCACAGTCACTCCTAGACTTTCTTGGCTATCCGCTTCCTCTCGTATAACAGGAAGTGCCACATATGTCCATTGAGGTGACTTGTACTTCTGGTTCGGTTTCTTTATCCTCTTTGCTCCTTGCAAGTGTTTCTGATCAGTGTCTTCTGATTTTTCTTGACTAGACACTTCATTCACTTGTTCAGCATTAGAAGATTTTATTCTCGTTATTCGATATCTAAATCTTTTGAGTTTGTTGGGCCAAATTTCTTCTTTTGATGGCCTCTTTAATTTTGTTCCTTTCCCTTCTCGCTCCGTTTTCCAAGCTCTTTTCCTTAAAGTTCTTCCCCCTTTGTTTTCTTCTTCACTCTCTTCAGATTCTGTATCGGTCTGGCTTTTACTTTCTTTGGATTTTATCCTCAGGACCTCAGGTTCACTATCTACATTTATCCCTCCTCGTGTTTCTTCCACGCAATCTTCCTGCTGACTATCTGACCCTTTTTCTACCTGGTTGTGTGTTGTCCCTACACCTCCTCGGGTGTCTTCCACAATTATCTTACCCTCACTCTCTGTATCTAATTCCTCACCTTCTATTTCTATGATTTCGGGTGAAATTTCTCTTGTGCTTGTACTCGGGACTTCCTTACCAAAGATTTCTTGTTCAGTTTCTCCAGTATTCTCATTTATTCTTTCTCGTATTCCCACTTGTTCTGTCTCTGATTCAGAACTGGTATCAGAAATTTCAAGTCGTCTTCTTAGTGGTATATTCTCTTGACACACAATTTTACTCAAATCCGCTTCGCCTGCTCCTGGGTTTTGTCTTGTTCGTGTCTCTTCTGAGTCTGATTCTGATTCAGAGCTGGTATCTGACGCTTCCTGATACTCTTCTTCAGATAGATTTGCAGGACTGGGAACTCGAAGAGTGTGACTGGCATGAATCCAATTCTTTACCTTTGCACACTTCACAGCAGCCGTTGTGGTCAGAATCACTTGACGTGGTTTCCCCCAGCATGGAACCAGACAATTTCTCTTTCTGTGTACTTTGATGCGTACCCAATCTCCAGGACTCAAGTCATGAGCTGGCTTCTTTTCAAGAGTCGTCGCATCTGGTCCAACCTGATGAAACACAGAATGTACCATATCAGCCAATCCTTTGCAATAATCCAAGACAAAGTCATCAGATATAGGCAGTAGTTTGTTGACAGGAATGAAAACATGTCTCATTTCTCTACCCATGATAATTTCATGACGACTCAGACCTGTGTTCTTATCAGGAATTGACCTAATTGTCATGAGGACCAGAGGCAATACATCTTGCCATTTTAGACTTGTGGCCAAACACATTTTCCCACTCTGTTCTTTATGGTGCCATTTATCTGCTCCACAACTCCAGAAGCTTCTGGTCGGTAGGCGCAATGCGGTTTCTGTTGTACATTCAATGCTTCACAAATCAATTTTATAATTTCATTCTGGAAATGCGTTCCTCTATCTGATTAAAGTGTTACTGGGAAACCAAACCTAGGAATGAACTCTCTTAGTAGGAGTAATCAGTGCAAACAACTCAGCAACTTGAGCAGATCGTACTCCTCTCAAACAAGAGGCATCCAACACAGTTTCTACGGTACACACAGCATATACAGCACTTCTACAGTTCGCAAGCTTGACCCATCCACAAACATCACATAGTCACTCTCTTTCAGGGGCACATCTTTTATATCCTGATGCGGTTTGGTGCAAAAATCAAGCACTTCCAAACAGTCATGATCAACATCATCCTTCACTTCCGCATTCACAGCATCAGGTAGTAATGTCGATGGGTTCACATTAGTGCATCTTACAAGACTCACATTTTTAGCACCCAAAATGACCTTTTCATATTTGGTTAGACGACTATGCGTCATGAACTGAGTCTTGCTCCTTGTCAAAAGGATTGCCACATCATGGGGCACAAACACTCTCACCGGATATCCCATCACAATTCCTTCACTCTGTTCCACACTTTTACACGTGGCTGCTACAGCTTTCAAACAACCAGGTATGCTACAGCCACGGGATCTAACACAGCCGAAAAATAGGCAATCGGTCGTCTCAATCTTCCATGCGTTTGTACCAACACAGAAAATGCACATCCATCTCTTTCACTGCAATAGAGCTCGAATTCTTTTTTGTATTCAGGCATTCTAAGAGCTGGTGCTTCACACACGCTGTCTCTCAATTGTCTAAAAGCCTTCATCTCTTCTTTATTCAGCTCAAGGGGATCTTTTACATCACTTTTTGTTAAGCGTACCAACGGTTTCGCAATCAGCGAAAAGTTGCTGATCCACTCGCGACAATATCCTACCATCCAAAGAAACATTCTGACTTCTCTTTGTGTCATTGGTGCTCTCATTCCTTTTATTATTCTAATCCTGTCCACAGACACCTTTCTCAGACCCTTTTCGATCGTATGACCTAAGTATTGTAATTCTTTCTGACAAAACTGTAATTTCGATGGGGATACTTTGAGTCTTCCATCAGCCAAATGATTTAACAGTGCAACTGTGTCCATCACACATGCCTCTCATGTCTTCGATGCCACCAATAAGTCATCGATGTACTGCACGAGCACTGAACTTTCTGGCATTTTTAAATCTTCCAGGGCTTTCTTTAGAATTTGATTAAATGTTGATGGACTTTCTGTATACCCTTGAGGGATACGGCACCATGCCAAAATATGCTCATCGAACCGGAACGCAAAAATTTGTTGCAATGGGATAGAAAAGAAAGCATGACACAAGTCAATGACTGTGTACCATTCTGCATCATGGGGAATCTGATATAGGATTACCGAAGGGTTCGGTACAATGGGACAGCATGGAACAACGATTTTTTCACTTTTCTCGAATCCTGTACTATCCTAAAAGTCCCATTCGGTTTTTTCAAACCCATGATCGGAGAATTACTTGGACTACTCATTATCTCTCTCAGAATTCCTTGTTCAATCATTCTGTCAATTACAGGCATTACTCCTGCAATTATTTCTGGTGTTAGTTTATACTGAGGAATATTCGGGTAATTTACTCCTTCTTTTACAATTATTTTCACAGGATCTACTCTTTTCATCAATCCAATATCCTCTCCTGTGAAATCCCAAACTTCGGATTTTACGGTTTTCTTCAACTCTTGAGGCAATCCTTCCGGATCAAATACAACGAATGCCTCAGTGATTTCAGGTTCTAAGTTTGCATTGTCATTCTATACAGTACGTCTTCGTCAGGATTTCAAAAGCTATGCCATCAGGGGTACAGAAAATAGTGCAATTCATTTTGCACAACAAATCTCTCCCCAACAGATTTACGGGGCTAGTGTCACACACGACAAATCGATGCATGTTGGTGAATTTCCCTATTTTAACCTTGGCGGGATCCGTAAGATAAGCTTTTATCTGTTTGTTTGAGACTCCAACTACGTGGATTTGTTTCACCAGAGAGAGGAAGATTTTTAACGTCAGCTGATCTAACAGTTGAACGAGAAGCACCAGTATCTACTAGGAAAGTGATGTTCTCTTCATTCACCTTTCCATCCACAAAGGGTCCTGTCTGGTCTACCTCTAGAGTTGCGTCAAGTACGCACTCCTCTTCCTCTCCTAGGCACCATCAATAACTCTCTTCTGACTCACTCTCATCGCGTTGCAGCCAATACTGCAAAACAGCACTAGCACGCGGTAGCTTTGTTACCTGTTCCTCGGTGTAGAATCCTGTCTCATTACTGTATCTCTGAAGATTTATGTGCTGTGGAAAAGGTGGCTTTGGCACCTGAAACTGTTGGGTAACAACCTGCTGCTGCCGCGGCGGTTGGCAACTCACCTCATTCTGCACCTGTGGATTCAATGATGAATTATCACCATTAGCTATCGGTGGCAATTTACACTCGGATTTCCAATGCCCTAATTTTCCGCAATTATGGCATGGCCACTTCTTCTTAGCTTCCTCTATGCTGACCTGTCCTTTTCTTTTTCCAATATTAGGCTTTTGTTTTGCCTGACCCATACCATTTGCTTGCTTGATCAACTGTGCTTCTTGTCGCTCAGCTACCTTAACTTGTGCCCACATTGCGTTTTCCTTCAGTTTACGTTGTTTGGCTTCAATTTCATCACTAAAATAGTTTGCATGTCGTAACACCTCATCTATCTTTTTATTCTGCCAATCTACTGTATGTTGTTTGATCATTTCACTAACTTCGGGCTTTAAACCATAAACAAATCTGTACAGAAAATGACTCAGCTCCTTTTCGCTTAATTTCTCGTCTCCAATATATTGCTTAAAGGCTAACAATAACCTCTCATAATATGCATGTACAGATTCTTTAGCCTCTTAGTGAGTTCTGTCAATTTGTACCCAGTCAGTTTCTTTTGGAGGTACTTTATTTTTCAAAAAGGTAATTACCTGATCGTATTTTTTCATTACCTCCGGATCAGGGGCTCCCGTCTTAGGATCGCTAGGAAACTCTTGCGTTGGCCAATCTATTGTAATTTTACATTCTGCCCATAAATCTGCAGGTACAATTATATCAAAAAGCCCATTCAGATCTATCCACAACACCTTTGAAAGTTTGACAAACCTTTCTACCTGTCGGTACCATTCAACTGGGTTTTCTCTTAACCGTGGGAAATCATTGGTAAACGACAAAATATCCTGTCTAGTCCAAGGGACATGCACATAACCTTCTCCTGGGATTTCTCTCATGGGACATTCTGTTACCACTGGCTCTTTTTCTCTCACCGGGAATGCTGAGAAAGCCTTATCTGTAGTTTCCTCTCTTTTTCGGAACCATCTACTTTTCCACCGATCAACATCTCACCATTTCCTTAGCAAGGCAATCAGCTCTTTAATTTGGGTCAACCTTCCTGCAGTATTCAAGTTTTCAATATCCTTTTTGGAAAAATCTACCCTATATGCTTTTTGTAATGACCTTATTTTCTCAAAATCAATTCCCATTTCACCCGCTGTCTCTTCTAATTTTTCATGTAAAGTCCTCGCTCTCCAAGTTATACTTTTACAGAGGAACATTAGCTCCTCATCCTGATATGCTTTTAATTTTTCAGTTGGAATGGTTCCTACGATTAATTCTTCTAATGTTACCTTTAATTTTGCGACATCTAAAGGTTGTGGTTCTGTATCTTTTCTCTGTAAACATCTTAACCAATCACTTAATTCTTCAGATATGGGTCCTACAGGGGTTGTCTTAATTCTTATTTTATCCGTTATTCTCTCTGGGGTTTCAGTTGCAGATTCTGTGGTCATAAGTGTCTTACTCGCTGGACTTTGATTTACAGTTACATTTTTAGGAGTACTTCAACCTGATGTTCCTGCCATATTTTCCCATTCATTCCCTCCGGAACCGCTTCTTTCTGTCTCTTTTTGCCTACCACAATTGTAGGGAACTGTTAAACAATGCTCACTATCTTTCTGTTTATCAAAGACAGGCATCACCGGCCTTATAGTTACAGGTACGGTCACCGCTTCCATATTCTAAGTTAACTCTCTCATTTTCTCAGTTAATTCCAGTGTAGTTCTAGCTAACTCGGCTGAATTTTCATTTCCAGCTCTAAGGGGTTGTGGCATTTCAGAATCTTTAAATGGATTAATTTTCCCCAAATTAGGTGGCGTTTGCTCAAAATTTTTATTCATCACAGTTTCTTTTACCAGCGCACTCGGCGTCAGTAACGTAGAATTCGGTTGATATGGGGGTGGACTTTTATAGAACATGTCCTCCAGCACTTAATCTTCTGATTCACTCACTCCATATCTATAACCTTCTGACCCTGTGTTATTTCTCTTTTCTGTACATTTCCTGCCACTCGTCTCTTCAGCATTTCTCAGAGGAAACATACCATCAGTCCGCCATCTTCTCATTCTGTCATCATGACTTTCTTGACCACAATGTTTACCAAACATGTAATTATACCTTCTTCCACTCCGATGCCTTTTCCTTTCATACATCTCTTCTTCCCATTCGGTCAAAGCCTCGAACTGGGTAGGTCTGGGTTTCGGTTCTAACCTCATCATTCTTTCTCTTAAATTTCGTAATACAGCCAAACTAAAGGAACCACTTTCGGGAAACGCTAGTACTCCATCCTCTTTGGTATACCTTGCCCGATTCTCCAGCCAGATACATGTATGATAACCATATTTCGCTACCATAAAAGATGCAGGTGATTTTGGTGGAGGAAGTATCTGACTTCCCTAGTCACAATCGGCTTATCTTTCTTAAATAGATTTGTAATTTTCCCAAACCATGATTTTTTCTCTTTCTCAGGTGGATCGTAGTACATCATTTTTATTTTTCAAAGTTCTTAATCACTAGGCTTTGCAAATCACTTCCTTTGCGGCTTCTCCGTATTCTGTCCTATCTCAGCGCGACTCACACTAACGCACCAATCCTGGGCATCTACGTCACACCGGTAATTCTCCAATCCCAGCGCGACTCACACTAACGCACCAATCAGTGAAAGCTTCATCTCCCTATAACTGACCAATCCCAGTGCGGTCTTTCTTACTTCAGCCTTTCTCGCTACTCCAGCTCCTGCTGACCCCCTCCTTTACAGAATTTTATCGGCAAACGCTTTCTTACGTTTTCTTTAATCAAATCTGTTAGTAACAACATAAAACATCTCCATTGCCTGTTTCGCTAAACCAACAAGATAGTTTTGTCCACTTACACAAGAATTCTGTCTTTCCAGTAGGCAGCCCTACCATAGAATTATTTTGTTTCGCCGATAAAGTAGCACTTCCCTCCACCTTACCCTTCTAACAAGCAAAAGGCTAACCCATTTCTCTGGGGATAAAACACATGTGGAGACTACAATGCTCCTGAGAATTAAGGCCAGAGTTTCACAAGAGAACCTATTGCTATTTCACTCACACACATTCATACGGTAAATGTCCCTACCGATAACACACAATGATGTTACCACTTTGAAACCAGACAATGCGCTGTGTGACTTCACTTGCCACACATTTCCCCTGCCTGCATACAGGGCAACCAACTTCCTACTTCCCGGAAGTCTTTAGAACATTTGACACCATAAAACGCAACACAAACTCAACATAAAGTGTTAGACATAAACCTTTGAATATAGGGGTTTTATATACACTAAACTAGTAAAAATAACCATTACTAATCACCAAACTAGTCAATAATAACCATCAATCTGCTACCAAGAAAACTGCTCCAGCGGAAAAGGGCAAATTTACATATTCTCCCTATGTCACAGACTCCTCATTACAACCACTCATCCATACACTCAATCATTGGTGAGGCCCATAACACCAACATACACTCTTTTCACTCGAATCTGTACAATGGAGAAAAAGCGCTGGACATGTGGTTACCTTATTACCTATTAGGATTAAAATTTCTTTACATTATACACATTATATACATCCGCACCTATAAAATCCTGACCTTAACATCAAGGCACTCCACCACTTGGTCGACGGACCAATTAGTTGGACTGGTTGATGGTGATTTAGAACCAACTAAAACACAATTAAAGCCTAGGAAACATTTGTTAATTTTCGGTACTCAATTAAAGAATCACAAACTCATTTCTTATGAATCCAAATTTGTTTGTCTAATATTAATTTGCTCTGCATTAGCATTTAGGCGCTACAGAATATAACATAATTTGGTTTATTTCATGAAGAAGTCAAATCTTTGGAACATAAGCATTGATTTAGAAATGCTTTTATATTTACCAAATATCAAACGTTGGTGACCCTTCGACCACACAGAGGATTATTCAAAGTCTCGGCTACAATCTCCAAAATAAACTGTCCAACCCACAGCAATAATCAAACCATCGGGTGAAATAACCTTTCCCGGAAATCAAAGAAACCCAAGGTAAACCATGGAAATCTTCATCAGCTCAATGTAGACCCAACGCCACGGAGTATCAGCCCAGTGAACCACCCCCCTTGGGTGGATGAGGGTCTTTTACACCCTTTTTCTCTCTTACTTCCGATCAACATGCAACAATTTAGGGGTACAAACTGTTCGGATTGGCCAGTCCGGGTCAACTTGCGATTTCTCAAAAGTTTCACATGACCCACTGGTTTTCCAAGAGACTTGGCATAGCAAAGCGCAAAATGTATTTATTATTTATTTTTTTCCTCTGGTTCGCAGGCAAAAGTTCTGAAGTAATAACAAGCAAGCATCCTTGTACAGGCCTCCCATTGTCCCCTTGGTAGTTCACACCGTTCATCACTTGGCAACCCTCCATGCTCCTATCCTTGACAAGGAACATGATGGTACAGGGCTGAGGTCACTTGGAGATCTCCAGAGCCATGCGATTCCACGCAGAAGTTATCGCGCTCACATGACGACAGCTTCACAGGAGCTCCATCTCAAGTACTGCGGCCTAGCAGGCTTGAATGCCAACTTAAGCAAAAACAGACATAACAGTAACTAGAATATAGATATGAAGATTCCAAATGTTTAATCTCACTCTAATCCCAATGTATATTAGGATTTTCCTAGCTTGTAGCAACATTTAAAGCGATAATACTCACCATTCTGCAGTACTGAAAGCACAAACCATCACAAAAGCAACATGAATCATGCAATTCTCTATTTCACCACAATCTAAAGTTAGTTTGCATACCACAGTTAAATAATGAGTTGCTCTGCCATGCAATTAGCAATTTAGCAATTTAGTCCCACGTGTATCTTGTGTTTATCAAAGGGTAAGGGTTTGTTAATGATTTCTCACTTCAAACTAATTAGTACGAGTTAATTCTTAGAATGATTACGTAATTAATTTCATGCAAAATAGAGGAGGTATACAAAATGTTGTTTTACCTGCTCCATCACCTGTTAACCAGGTATTCACAACACGGCGGTACCATGCGATAGTCACCAGATAACGCGTCAACTGACCGCATTAAAATCAACGCCACGCCGCAAAAATGCGAAACGCGAATGCAATAAATCCTGCGATGAGGCATCCCACCCATCTGGCGGGAAAATGCAACATAAAACCAGAGTAAACAAATCGTGAGATGACAACCTACGAGCACAACCCGACAGCTGTGACGCAGAACAAATGACCATTGTCCAAATCAGGCATTTCCCCACAAACAGCCACAATGCACATAGACATGCATTCAGTATGTAACCTGCGCCAATCCGGAAACATACATGGTACACACTGTGAAACCGCATCTCCCCCAAACATTGCAGAGGGACAAATAACACCTCCTGCACACCGACGTGCCATGTACATGACCAGACTAGAATGAAAGCACGGACCAATGCAGGGTCCGTGAGTCCCCCTTACTCACATGTTGCCCGTGTCGTGGGCCTTGCGCCACAAGGCGATCCCTGCATCATGGCAGCACATATCAGAGCACAAACGAATCCCTGTTGTCACCTGTAGGCCACAAATGACAGCCAAAATGGAATGATTTGGGACACATGTGAAACCCCGACGAGTGGGAAACCCTAACAACTGTGACACACAGAACTGGCAGTTAGAATACGTGACACCATAAACAGCCTCACTGCACAGAGGTGACACATCCACCATCTATCAACAAATTCCTCAATTGAGCACACAACATGTCGCACCCACACTTGTCTGAGTGAAGTGCCTGTACAGATGAGTGACATGCACGCAGGGAATGTGTATCGGAATGCTTTTATTAGCACATGCAGTGCCTGTGGCAGTCAACGTACTGTGCCATTACAGCGAAGGACCCACACAATGTGATGTCAACCAGAGAAGAAACTGTCAATGATGTAGTCCCTACGGGCTATTCCTGCTGCGGCTGCAGTGGGGTGTAGTCCACCTGCCTCATCTTCATCATCATCGTCTGGTGCATCTGGCGCTCGTATCCATGGGGCTGTGCTGCGTCCACATATGTTGTGCAACACACAACATGCAACGATCATCTCGCACACGAGGTCTGGGCTGTACAGGAGCTTACCACCTGTGACGTCCAGGCACCTGAAAAGTGACTTCAACATGCCAAATGTGCGCTCCACGATGCCCCTTGGGCGTTTGTGGGCCAAATTGTAAGGCCTCTGGGCCTGTGTGTGCGGGGCTCGGAGGGGTGTCATCATCCAAGCGCAGAGTGCATATCCTTGGTCACCTGTGACAATGCAGTGAGACATGAGTCACGACTACATACTGCATGATGTATTGGCAGGCTCACTGGTTCATTGGTGTGTGAAATGTGTGACTTAGTGATTCCTGTATGACATGTACTGTGTGTTGCAAATGAGCTGCATCACTGTGTACAACGTAGCCTCACTGCTGCACCACCCCCCGAGCACATTCACTAGTGTGCGCAGCACGATTACATCACATGCATCTCTACAGCACAACATTGACATGCCTGTCTGCGCATGTCTTCAGGCCAGAATACGACACAGTCATGATGCTGCGCAGAATGTGGCCGGCCACGTGTGTGTAGGCCCATTGCAAGGACAGCGCTGACACAGATGTAGAGCACCTGCCTGGCTGAACTCGACATGCCGTTGAGGGTACATCTTTGGCTCATGCTGCGCTAATAGCGACACACACAACAGTTGGCATGTGTGATCCCTGACCCCGAGTGGGCATGCCTTCCCCCATGTACCCCTTCAGCCGACCACACACACACCGGGGACATGCCACATAGCAACATTGTCGATTGCGTGACTGGTGGCGCAGACACTACAACAAAGACAAACGCATCAGCCACATCCTTGGCAAGGCCCACACTGAACCACACCCAGATCCACGTGTGTAGGAGCCACGCCCCTACGCAGTACTGTCGTACGCCGGGCCAGCCCACTCCGCTCACACTTACAGGGGGGACGTAATAAGCTACATTTCCGGGATCTTCCCCACTGGGAAAAAATTAAGCACTGGGTAAGATCTCCAGCTTTCACATCTAAAAGATGACAACAATCATTAATTTTCTGTATGAGATGATGTCAGTTATTGCTGTGTGAATGAAGTATAGGCTGGTATGTTACTGCGGATCCACTCTTCTCCAGTGGTTGCTCCTGATCGGTGGGGTTGATAATAAGAACTACAATCCATTATTCAATCCATTGTGTCTCGTGAGGCAAAATGCACAAAATTCATTGGCCACTAAATAAATGGAATAGTGCCAACGAAAAGCAGTGCTGCTTTGTAATAAGCAAGCTTTGTGGTCATTAACCCTTAGCACATCCGGAAATTACATTCTGCAAAATTGAAGGGGTTCTGGAAACCAAGTTTTAATATCTGCCAAAACAGCACGTTGCTTGACAAATGTAAAAAAAAAAAAAACAATATATAAATAAGTGAATTTTAAAAGACAGAGCAGGACAGGCAGATTCATCAGAGTATGTGCATTTTGTGGCTCTTTATTGTGAAACTGTATCATGCCATGAAGGCTGCCATTTGCCCACTCTTTTCTCGGTGTGGCTGCTTTCTCCTAGGTGATTAATTAACAGGAACATTTTTCTTCATGCCACGATTAGATAAGGCACATCAATAGCGAATCTTAGAAAAGAAACTACAGTGCAGGAAATTGCTGAACATAGCCAGACTATCACCCGGGAAACCCACGTCTGGTTTCCAGTGGGACCGTCGGATAACACCATGTGGCATGGGGAATAAAATGATATCTGGAGCCCATGCCAACAGCCAGCAATGCACCAGCCTTGTGTGGTGAATTCAGATTTTATTACCAACGTCTAACCACGGCAATTTTTATATTGTCAAGAAAATCACTTTCCCTGGGCTTTTAAGTCTTGTGATTGTGTACAATAACATCGTTCGAATTTCGTATATGTTATTTTAATTGTGTCGTACAGTGCAAAGGTGTTATTACCACACTAGAGTGTAACTAACTTGGGAAACACTTCTTAAAGCTCACAGAGTCCATTCTAACATGGCTTTACAGAAGAAAACAACTACGAAGGCCTAGTTATTGCGATTGTATCTCTCTGCGCATATTTAATCCCTTGTGCTCTGGTTATGGCTAAGCACAATTGTTTATACCTAAAAAATTGTATTTATTAACAGTGGCATCATGACTATTTAGAGGCATTTCTCACCCCTCGTGACTCCCCCCCCCCCCCCACCCCCCCTCCGACACTCAACAATACAATGGTGATAAGATAGCTATTCCCTCTTTTAGATCCTATATTTCATATACTATATTACCTGTATGGAGAGATATGTTATATGTCATTTATTCTGTAGTCGGACATAGCCTTCTTTCATGCTTCCATCATTGGTGTTTCTGTGTTCACTAACATTTGAAAATATTGTGGATTATTTTTACATTGATCAACTGTAAATATATTGTGATATGGTGATGCACCATGTACATGCTAAAGAGATAAAAAACACAAACTAAGACTCAGGGAGACCACCTTCTATGGTCAAAATTCGAATCTAGCTCCCTCTTAGTTAAGTCTCTGTGGGTGAAGTAAAAACACCATTTATGTGATGGAGAAGTAATATGGATTGTCAATAACATTTTTGTACAGTGCCTGCTTCCACAGTTTTAACTTTGCATAGTGATTTAAATATTAGTCTGCACTGTCGGCATCGCTCCTGAATCCGACCCCAGTGACGCCAGCCAACAGACTCTACTCACTTGCACCCCACTCATGACAGAAGACACCTTAAAGACCATGAAGAGCATCCACTCTGGAGCACCCCACATCTTCCACAGAGCCACCACTGCCATTGCACACTAACTACGCTGGATGATTAACTGCTCTCTCGAGACCGCCACATTCCCTGATGACTGGAAACACGCGGAGGTCAATCCCCTCCTGAAGAAACAGTCCGCAGACCCGACAGACCTTCAGAATTTCAGGCCCATCTCACTGCTTCCATTTGCAGCGAAGGTAATCGAAAAGGCCGTCAACACCCAGCTAGCAAACTTCATCAAAGCCAACAATGACCTGGACATCTCCCAATCTGAATTCCGCAGCAACCACTGCACTGAGACTGCCCTACTCACTGCCACCAACGACATCCGCGCACTGCTTGACCAGGGCCACACAGCAGCCCTCATCCTCCTGTACCTCTCAGCTGCCTTCGACACTGTCACCTACTGCACGCTAGCCACCAGACTCCACGACACCGGCATCAGAGGAAAGGCCCTTGACTAGATACGATCATGGCAGAACTCAGCGAGTCAGACTCCCACCCTACTTCTCAGAACCAACAAAGACCAGATGTGGAGTACCCCAGGGATCCTCCCTCAGCCCCACTCTCTTCAGCATCTACATGGCCCCCCTCACTACCATCATCAGAAACCATGGGCTCAACATCGTCTCCTACGCCGACGACACCCAGCTCATCCTCTCCCTTACCACAGAACCCAACATCACCAGGCACAACTTTCAAGAAGGGATGAAAGCCATCGTCACCTGGATGAAGTACAGCTGCCTGAAACTCAACTCTGAGAATGCAGAAGTCCTCATCCTTGGATCCACCCCCTCTGCATGGGACGACTCTTGGTGGCTCCCCGCCCTCGGAAACCCCCCTACCCTGACAGACCATGCATGAAACCTCGGAATCATACTGGACTCATAGTTCACTATGAACTGCTAGATCAACACCGTATCCTCGGTCTGCTTCAACACCCTCCACATACTCCACAAAACGTTCAGATGGATCCCCTCCAAATGCAGAAAAACAGTCACACACACCCTCCTCACTATCAGACTGGACTACGGCAACGCCCTCTATGCTGGAATCAACAAAAAACTCCTTTGCCAGCTCCAGACCTTCCAGACGTCACAGCGAGACAGATCCTAGTCATCCCCCGCTACAACCACATCACCCAACACCTCCATGAACTCCACTGGCTTCTCATCAAAAGAAGAATAACCTTCACACTCCTCACGCACGCATATAAGGCCCTCCACAACATCGGACCAGCATACCTAAACAACCACCTCCCCTTCCACGCACCCAAGAAAAATCTCCGATCAGCCAACCTCTCTCAGGCCACCATTCCACGCATCTACAAGACCAGGATGGTGGAAAGTCCTTCTCCTACCTAGCAGCCAAGAACTGGAATGACCTCCCCCTCAACCTCCAGCAAAGCCGTACAGTGGTCCAATTCAGGAGAAACCTCAAGACCTGGATCTTCAGATGACCCCAGCACCCTACGGAGACGCCCCACCCAGTTCTTTGAGACCCTCACGGGTGAGTAGCTGCACTATACAAGCCCCCTGATTAATTGACTGACTGTTAGCCCAGATTTTATAAGTCATGAATGAAGAAAAGAGTTGAGCTGCGAGTCCGATTTTAGATTTGTGGGTCACAAATACATCTCTGCAGTAAGTACCTAGCTCACGGAGCTAATTTACAGGAATGTTAACTGGAACATATACATCGTTTTTATGTGTAGCTGTCAACAAAGTGGCCGTTTTCTGCCAAGGAGTTCAAAATTACATCAGGTAGACAACAACAGTGAAACACGGACTGTCTAAGATGCTGCATTGGATACATGAGGTTAAAAGTTCCCCCTTGTTTACAAATAAATATGTAAATTTTCATCCCAACATCGTTTCCCTGCTGAGAGTAGCAGCATAGAGGTGGAGAGGGTCGAAGTGAGCCAAGCACAGCACCTCAGTCAGCTCCTCAGCTTGAGCTCTATAGTAAAAATGACTGTGTCTTGCCACCCATGTCTACTGCCTTCTGATAACCTTACCCACCAAAATGTAAAAAACAATCTGGTTTAATGCCACCCTCTCCCACCACCTTTAGGAGAGTTCACCCCAACCAAACAAACAACACACCTGCTGTCCTGAAGCCATACAGCACCCCCATTACAATTGCCCAAACTTACCCTTTTTAAGAAAATAAACCCGCACCTTGTGTCCTGTCACTCTCTCCATCTACTTTGCAGAGCTCTTCCACCTCAAATATTTTAAAAGACACCTGGCATACTTCGAACCTACCATGCTCCCTACCCCTCTCCTTGTCCACAGTCAAAGCCATGTTTCTGGCAAACAGACACCACGCGAACAGTGATTCTGTGCTGTGCAGCCTGAAAACGTTGTCAGCAGCTGCCCTACATAGATCTGTGATTAACAGGGAAGATTTCAGTTGGCAGCACTAGATTGCAATCCACATTTACTTGTCTCTTTCAGGTCTGCTGACACCCGGGGGAGGAGCGAGTCAGAGATCGCTGTTTTGCTGCTCTGACATAAGGGCTGTTAAAAACTGTGCACAAGATAAGGGCTCCTAATGATAACCTCATAGCAGAATGGCCATCTAAGGCTGGACGGAGGAGCAACCGGTGACCTCAAACTGCTAGACCTCGCCGCTTCAAACCTAGCAGACAGGTCCAGCAGTTTGAGGTCACCGGTCACTGTGTCTAACTCCATCCTCATCAAAAGACCACACAAAAAAGGCCTCGAAGGACCAGCCCAGAAATGGATCTGCTCCTTCCTCATATGAAGAACAGAGAGTCAGACTCTCACCCTACTCCTCAGAGGCCAAGGACTGACTTATCTGCAGAGTTTTAAGTTTCATCACTCAGCCCAGCCCCGTTCAACATTTACATGACACCAATCACCAACGTCATCAGAGCACATGGCGTCTTGAAAATGTCCTACTCCTATGACACCCAGTTCATCCTATCAATGTCCAAAAAATCCACAACCACCTCAACCAACTTCACTGAATGCATGATCCACATGGCAGAGTGGATAAAAACCTACTGCCTAAAGCTTAACTTCAACAAGATGGAATTGCTGATCTTCAGGTACAGGAATTTCCTCTGGGGCTCCACTTGGCAGCAGTCAGAAGTTGGTCCTACGCCAACATCCAACAGCCATGCAAGAAACATGGGTATCATTTTAGACGACAAGCTCAACATGGCAGTACAGGCAAATGCAATCAGCTTCTCTTGCTTCCATATATTGCACATCCTCTGAAAATTCTTCAAATGGATTCCCAGGAACACCAGACGTATTGACACTCAAGCCCTTATCGCAAGCAGACTAGATTACGGGCATCCACTCTATATCGGATTCTCCAACCACCTCCTTCACCAACTTCATACCATCTATAATGCTGCAGCAAGACTCATCGCAGACCTCCTACATTGCACCCACATCATGCCACACCTTATACACCTCCACTGGCTGCTGATACATAAACACTGCCAATTCAAACTCCTCATGCATCCACGGGGCACTGCACAACTTAGGTCCAGCATACCTCAAAAGTTGCCTTCACTTCCACCAGCCTACCAGATGCCTGCGCTCAGCCATAATCTTACTTGCACACCCCACTCCCAAATCTGCAAATGCAGAACGGGAGGCCTAACCTTCTCCTACATAGCACCCAAAACATGGAACAACCTCTCTCTGCACATTAGGGCTGCCTCCTCGCTTCTAGAATTCCGCAAGAGGCTGAAAACCTAGCTCTTCAACTAACACCTGCACAACTTTCGCATCTATACACCTGCTCCAGCGCTTGGATACCCTGTCAGGTGATAATCCAGTGTTCTACACATCTTGTTAGCATAACATAACAAGACTCCTTGTGAATTGATCAGTACTGCACAAGAAAGTCTCATCACTAGAAAAGGGGGTGGGCACCTAAATAGAAAGGAGATGAACTGACATCATCTGGGGCCCACTTAGGTTGTGCTTGTCAGCCAGTGACTAAAGGCTGGTCTGGCTTTCCTTGCTGTTGCATTATGCAGTGAGAACTAGTTAGTTCACCTTCATTTTCTCAGATGAGAGACTCTGGATGTGAATGTGATTGTCCATCGTGCGTACTACTGCATAGGTCAACTTCACACTATCCAGTTGGGTTCACAGGGGCGGTTTCTAACTGAGAGCATTGGCACCACTCCCACCCATTCTCAGCCTTTCCTTTTCAACATTAAACAGTGCAAGGTTCTTAAAAGCCTTAATGAGCCTCTGCACTATTTCATGGGATTCCAGCCTGTGCTGCCAAGCCAACTTTGCTGTGCATGTGTGGAGGAAGGCAGGGATGAAGCTGCTCAGCTTTGCATTCCAATGAAGAAAGGCACAAGGCGAGCAGCGTGAAAACAGTATTTTCTGGGTGCAGGACTCACCAGCCGGTCTGTTTCTGTAAGGGGAGCCATGGTCTAAATATGCCTTTTACTTCCTCCTTTTCTTATGCTGTGGGCTGGGTGGGGTCAGCGAGCGGGCCGGGGAGGTGAAGCCGTACCGATGAGGGGCCCATGACAAATCCCTACTGGGGGGCGAAGCGAAAGGCGGGCAGTCAGAAGTCCCGCGAAAAAAGCGGGAGCAGGATTGGGCTGCGATTTTCAATTGCCCAATGGCCTGGGGGCCCCCTGGGGGCGCATTAGGATTTAAGTACGAAGGGGAGCCCCTAGCTAATATGTGCCTTCGTCATTGACCACCCACCCACACCTGACCGCTGGCATTGCAGCCGCAGAGGAAGGGCTCAGGCAAGGCGGGGAGAGCACAAAGGGCCGGCACACAGAGCGCATTAGCCAAATGGGGAGCCACTCAAACCTGTGCCTTTGGGATGCCTTATGGAGAAGCACAGGGGGGTAGGCTTCAGGTCAGCATGGGGTCAGCAGAGGGCGAAAACAGCACTTGCAGCCTGGGTCAGACAGGAGGGCCACCCAGGACATCCGGCAGCAAGGTGTAGCCTAGAGGCCGAAGGAAGTGCTAGACTGGCTGAGAAGAGGCATTTGCTCGGACCGCTGTCGAACAAAGGGGTGCTGTCTAGGTTCAGATCAGGGCTGCAACGATCAGCAACGAAATGGAAAACATGATTGATTGGTTGAATTACGTCTTGTTTAACTGTATGTCAATTGAGTTGGCGCCACCCGCACCTAGGGTCGGTGAGTATCCCTGCTTCGCGGCATGTCACGCCTTTTCGCATGGATGCTTTGTGCTTCACGTTCTATTATTGGCCTCTTGTCCTATTGCATGTTACGCATTACAGCATGCGCAAATAAACTGTGTCCTCGTGTGCCGCTCTCTGCATTTTTTTGGCGGCAGGGTGTTCCGATGAGCTAGCAGCAAGCAGGGTGGTATCCCTACCTTGCTGCATCACATGCTTTCCTTGTTCTCTTGCACTTCGAGGAGCGTGGTGGCCGGCGGGCCGTAAGTATCCCCTCCGTGCTGACACCTTCTGGCGGCATGTCTGGGTTCAAGCGCTTTAGCGCCAATATGTGTGTTTTGTGGTTTGGCTGGCATAACTATGGCACGTTTATGGGGTCAAGCGCATTAGCACCAATACGTGTGGTGGCATAACTTTGGCACATCTCTTGGGCCTTGCACTTTAGCGCCATTATGTGTTAAGGCGGGGGGCGGGCGGGCCAGTATGAGCGGGTTTTTATGTTCGGTTGGCATGAAGCAGAATGTGCCCCCGGGTGGTAACGGCGTTTACCACCCCCGCCTTGATTTTCGCCGCTTTGCCTTTTTATTTGGAAGGTAGCAGCCACAGCCCAACAGGGTCTTACGGGCAAGGTTTGTTGCAGCTAGTGGGGAGGTTTTTTGGTCTCTAATGCTAAGGTCATGAATTCAATCCAGGTGTTACAATAGTAGTAGCTGCTGGGAGATCGACAATCGCGCTTTCCTTGTTAAGTGATTGGGAAACTTCTCCCTATTGTGTCTATTTATGAAGTTTTTATATAGCGCTAGCTAGACCTGTGTGTATCAGGCCGCTTTACATAAAACAAAAAAAACGCTTATGTATTTATGCTATATACATATATTACAGGAATATACTAATGTGTTCCATCGCCTGATCCATTTTTTAGACCTTTAGTCGTTTCCTGGAGTGGGCGGAGAAAGACCTGGTGGTGACCCAAGATGTGGTGCACTATCTGGACGACTTCCTCTTCTTGGGCCCGCCTGGCTCACCAGCATGTGGGACTGCCCTGCTGGGTTTCCGGCAGTTGACCTGCTCCTTGGGGGTCCCCCTGGTGGAGGATAAGACTGAGGGCCCCACCACTTGTTTATCCTTCCTTGGTATTGAAATAGATACGGTGGCCGGTGTGTGTAGACTCCCAAAAGATAAGGTAGCAGCATTCAGGGCTTCAATTGATACACGCTTGGCAGCCAGGAAAGTTACCTTGCGTCAACTGCAGGCTTTAGTGGGGCACCTAAATTTTGCCCTTAGAGTGATGGGCAGGGCCTTCTCCAGGAACACTGCCAGGGTAACCACACTAGGTTGTCCCTGGAGGTTAAAGAAGATCTACGCACTTAGAAGTCGTTCCTGGCGGATTTCAATGGTACCCTGCTTTGGCAGCAGCTGGTGCAAACCAATGCTGAGGTAGAGCTCTACAGTGATGCAGCTGGCAGCATCGGATTTGGATCGGTTTGCTGCACAAAGTGGTGCATGAAGTACTGTCCGGCAGATTGGGTGGCCTCTGGGTTGACACGCAATGTGACTTTCCTAGAGCTGTTTCCAATCGTAGTAGCTTTACACATTTGGGGGCCTCTGCTAGCCAACAAGGGGATTGTGTTTTGGTCTGACAGTATGTCAGCAGTGTTAGTGATCAATAATCAGACTGCTAAATGCCCCTTCGTCATTCGTTTGTTGAAAGAACTTGTGCTCTGCTGTCTCAAGCAGAACATATATTTTACTGCTAAGCATGTGCCAGGTGTGGACAATACAGTCGGTGATGCCTTGTCTCGTTCTAAGTTAACAGAGTTCCGGGCACGGTGGCCTCAGGCCGACGGGACGATGACGGATTTCCCAGAGGACTTATGGAGGCTTGGTGCCCCATTGCCCCGATCTGATAACGGCTTCCCTGGCTCCCAAGACAAAGCGTATGTACGAGAACGCATGGCACATGTACTTAGAATGTTTGGGTGCTGTTGGGGCGGAACGGCGATTTACGCCTCAAGGGGTACTGCAGTTTATGGTCAAACTAAAGGAGAGTGAGAGGTCTTTGTCTTTGGGGTGTAGGCATTTATCAGCTATCAGCTTCTTTGCCGGGCTCGAGGGGGTGGCAGACCCGACCAAGGAACCTTGGGTTTGTCGTGCCATGAAGGATTGGGAACGTCTTGCCCTAGACTGCATTTACACCAGGAGACCCATTGATTTGGATAGGTTATCCCGCATTTTGGAGACCTTACCCCGGGTCTGCCGGTCTCAGTATGAGGTTTGCTTGTTCAGACTTGCCTATTCATTGCCCTCTTTGGGGCTTTCAGAATCTGAGCTGTTGGTAGCATCAAAAGGGAACACAGGTTCAGGGATTGATGTTGCGTATGTCGTGGTATCGGGCGACTCAATGCAGATTAGAGTGAGGAAGTCCAAGACAGACCCTCTGGGTAAAGGGGTGTGGGTATGTCTACATACGGCTCCGTAGGCTTCCTATTGCCCTGTGGCTCTCACTCGCGCTTTCCTGCACATAAGACCGGTTGGTCAGGGCTCTATATTCTTAGTACATGAAAATGATTCCCCCCTAACTAGGTTTCAGTTCACATGCATTTGCCAACGCTCCTTATCTCTGCTTGGTGAGAATCCTTCTCAGTTCACTTCTCATTTCTTCTGCATTGGGGCGGCCACTACTGCCGGAGGCGATCAAGAGGGTGGGCAGGTGGAAGTCTTCATGCTTTGAGCGCTACGTGAGACCTCACTTGGCTTAGGTGGGGTTGTTTTTCTTTTGGGGAGGTGCTTTGGCCCGCCTCCCTCGTCCAGGGGAATTTGTTCTGGTCATTTGTTCTCCATTTTTTCTCTCTTTCCTTCCTTCAGCCATGAGGCAACCGTTGCAGCAGGTATGCTGATGTGGTCACTCATTTGTGCACAGGGCGGCGCAGTATTTTCATGAATCGATCTTGGAGAGGGCACAGCTTGCAGCAGGCATCGGGTATCACTGGCTGGGAATTGGTGGGCTGCACTTAAAAGCCCTGGGCGACCAGTTGCAGCATGCTGTCGAGATTGGCAGGGTACCCATTCCAGACATTTTGATTATTCATGCTGGGGGTAATGACATGATCCCGAATGGTCGGAGGGGAGTACAGGAGGCTTTATTCTCTATGCTGTCTAAGGTGGGGAACTTTCTGCCGGACACTGTCATTCTTTGGTCTGAGGTGTTACCTAGGCTGGTTTGGCCTGGGGGAGCTCCAGTGAAAGCGGTAAATGGCTCAGTTAAAAAGTTGAACCATGCAGTTGCAAAGATTTTGGCCGGCTCATCCATACGCACAATTAGGCACAGTCTAAGTCAAGTATCCAATCCTGAGCTTTTTCACAGGGACGGGGTGCATTTGTCTCTTAAAGGCCAGGAGCTATTTATCCAGACAATCCTGGGGGACATTGACGTGGTGCAGGTGGCCAATGACGGAAGGGGGAGGGCATATTTGCCAGTAAGCTCCTGTGGCGGAGTCCTTGGCAGGAAAGTAGCGGGAGCTACAGAGAGTTACATTTTGATATGGACTGACTAAGCCCTCTGGACTGGGGAGGAGCATTCTTTCAGTGGGGCTCCGGGCTGGCGGGAGGGGGGACTGACCTGCTGGTGGTCCTGGACTCTCCTGCCCTACCCGTGATGCCGGTGGTGAAAAATATATTTGGGGGTGCACCTGAGAGCAGGTACCCCGGTGGGAACCAATGAGTTATGCGGTGCCCTGGTTTATGGTTATCTCTTGGATGGAGGTGGGGAAGTGGCTACTATGTCTCTTGGATAATCGTGCGAGTTCGGGCCTGCTGGGTCAACGAGCACCGGGTCATAACACTACTTGGTAGGTGTTTTAATACAAGTTTGCATGAATGTAAATGCAATTTCACTTATGTAACCTACTTCTGCTTGCTTCTGTATATTTACGCCATCTTCAGAATGACTTCAGAATGTCGTTTAAGCATCATCTAATGTTAATGTTGAATTTCCTGGTCATGAAGTATAAATGTTCACTGCCTAGCAATCATGTTTACGCGAATAAAAGGACTACGCTGTGGAAGATCAACTATGACAATGTGTAGCCTCTGTTTCAAATTGTTTGGTAAAGGCTGACTCGGCCTGTGGTTGGTGGGGGCGAATCGCATGTAGTATGAACACTATGAATTGGCGCCACCCGCACCTAGGGGGTTGGCGCCCTTAGTTGCATCTCGGGCGGGAGCCCCGGCTTCCCCCGTCTTCGCGAACACTCCAGAAGGGCCCTGGTGAACGGGCCGTGCCGTGACGTCATCCAGGTGTGCGATGGACTCCAGGGGGATAAAAAGTGGGGCAGCGTGGAACCTTCCTCTTTTACTACTTCCAGCTTGCATCCCTGAAGAAGACGGACCTGCAGCGAGCTTACCACCCACCCACCCCCTGTTTTTTCTTTGGCAGGGTCCTTGGCAGGAAAGTAGCGGGAGCTACAGAGAGTTACATTTTGATATGGACTGACTAAGCCCTTTGTAATGGGGAGGAGCATTCTTTCAGCGGGGCTCCGGGCTGGTGGGAGGGGGGACTGACCTGCTGGTGGCCCTGGACTCTCCTGCCCTACCTGTGATGCTGGTGGTGAAAAATATATTTGGGGGTGCACCTGAGAGCAGGTACCCCGGAGGGAACCAATGCGTTATGCGGTGCCCTGGTTCATGGCTATCTCTTGGACAATTGTGCGAGTTGGGGCCTGCTGGGTCAACGAGCACCGGGTCATAACACTATTTGGTTGGTGTTTTAATACAAGTTTGCATGAATGTAAATGCAATTTCACTTATGTAACCTACTTCTGCCTGCTTCTGTATCTTTACGCCATCTTCAGAATGACTTCAGAATGTCGTTTAAGCATCATCTAATGTTAATGTTGAATTTCCTGGTCATGAAGTATAAATGTTCATTGGCTAGCAATCATGTTTACGCGAATGAAAGGACTACGCTGTGGAAGATCAACTATGACAATATGTAGCCTCTGTTTCAGATTGTTTGGTAAAGGCTGACTCGGCCTGTGGTTGGTGGGGGGCGAATCGCACGTAGTATGCACACTAAAAGCTGTGGCCTTTTTGCGATATAACCGAATTGCGTTATTTGTGAGCATGAGGAAAAGGGAGGTGCAAGTTTTGGCCGAGAGCTTGAAGGTCTCGCCCACCTGGGAGGGGTTGGGGTTTGTTTGCCCCACCCACAGCCTTTGATGTAGCTTTAAGCTGCGGCATGCAAACATGCTTCATGGGGCAAGTTATGAAGTCAGTGTCATCTGCTGCGTAGAAGAGTGTCCCATGTGAGAGAGGCCACAGCCCCCCCCCCCCGTGCTGAGTAAGTAGCCAGGCATCCATTCTGTCAGGCAACCATGATCCTCACCTCAATACAAGCCTTCCCAGCAAGGCAGCCAAACCATAAACCCCTTTCACCCACAAATCAATCACATAATTCTACTCGTTATTTTAAACAATCTAACTTCACCAAGAGCTGCAAGAGACAGAGAAACTGCTGCGCAATGTACCGAGGCTCGATGCTGTTCGCAAGACTCGCCCTCGCACAGTGTTTTTTCCCAATTATTTTAAATATTTGTTGGCACTCTTTGGCCAGAATTATTGATCTAAGAGTCTTCCCCTTTCTCTCCTCCGATTCACTTCACGTGCCTCTTCGGAGAGCTCTGGTTGACAAGATTTTATCCGGACATGTGTGCCTCTTGCACAAATCCTCACCAAGAGAGTGCACCTTGCCCCCGTTGCCACTGCATAAAGCTTTGGTTTGTGCGCCAGCACAAGGGATCACTCCAGCTGCAGACCAGTCTTGATTGCTATGGCGCTGTGCTGCTGGGTTTACCCCTTTTCACAGCACATTACAGCGTTTTTAGGAAGCTGCACTGAAATACAAGAATTATAAGTACATCAAGGTTGCTAGGTTCCACTTCCCTAAATTACAGGCAATCACTGCTCTGAAGAGAAGTAAACACAGGTAGGCAATCATTTCAAGCAGTCATCCTTTTTTGTACAGAAGGACATCACGTACGAGTAAATCCAGGCTTCCAGAGACAAAATATATCCACAAGTGAACAATGCAAACAACATTCTATAGCGTAAAGGCATTTAAAGATAGTGGGTGTTCAGGAAAAGGTGTATTCTTTCTGTTTCTTAGTGCAGCACCCCTTTCACTTGCTTAACAAGGAGCCAGGAGGCTAGAGGGATTGCATGTCTATAGTTGAATGGGAATCGTCGAGAGATGTGGAAGACTAGCTCATTTGCACCGCACTAGTAGAAATGGAGAAGTTTATATTTTGAATCTCATAAAACTCGTCTTGAAATTTTCAAGGTGCACATCTATTTAAAGTAAACCTGTAATTAGATTGATGTGTATTATCTCAGAACCTAATAGAAAGCTCGTTTTAGGTAAAGAGCTTTTATAACTATACATTTAGTTTTTCTATCAACTAGATTATGCTCTTTCTATTACAACATTGCGAAAGTACTATAAGGACATTTTTCAAAAGATGAAGGTTATAAGATCTGTCCAGTCATATGTAACTATTCTACTAATCAAGTGAAACCTGTGCACTCTCTTCTGTTGTCCATTCATAACCTCCATTTGCCGTTTTTGCGGCAAATGGGAGTCAATGATCAGATTTGCACCATGTCAAGGAAGCAGGCGAGAAATGGGTGGTAAAGAAGAAAATCTTCTGACTGACAGGTGAATGCCAGGCACAGTGGGTAACCCATGCAACACTTGGCCAAAGCAGTGCGTGCAAGCGTTTGCTGCGGGCTGGAGGCAGTACCTGCCCAGGGGTTTGGATCTGTGTGTAACCCCCACTGCACACGGCCAGAGGCTGGTCGCAGCAGAAGTTGGGTGTGCACACTGGGTTGGCCATATATGGTGGGTTGGGTACAGGACCTGGCTGGAGTGAACGCAGCTGGTGTTAGCTGCATAGAGGTTATTGGATGCGAGACCCATCTTAATGGTTAACACCACTAACAGACCCCGAAACCTATAACCACAATCCCCCTTCACAAATACTAGAAACAATAAAATGGGTTGTAGATATCAAAAGGCAGGTCTACTGGCTTTGTCAGGGTTTCACCTCATTAATAGAAGCAGAAATATGTCAAAATGAGTAAATGTAACACCGTTTAAAACTGCTATGGATAGTGCTATCTTCCAATGACATTCAGTAGAATGCTTGGACAGGTCGCTCCCCACGCCGCACAGCATCACCAGTGTGTTGCGCCCTTGAGCCCTGCTGCCGCTCTGCCGTGAGATCGAGGCCCTCCTCCACCCGCAGGCTACCACCTGTGCCTCATCCCTGGTGGCCAGTGGTAGGCCGCAGGTCTGCTTGCTTGCTTGGTTTGTTGCCCGCATTGCATTGTAACTGTGCCCGTATTGTTTTGCAATTGTGTTCTGTACTCGTTTTTCGCCCCTTTATTTCCCCTATTTCTGCTGAGCCCCTCTTTTTCCTTCTGTACCCTCTGCCGATCGCGCTTTCCCGCCGCTGCTTCCCCTGCGGCCCCCGCCCCCCCGCTCCCATTCATCCGTATTGTAGTTGTGCCTGTATTGTTTTGCAATTATATTCTGTACTCGTTTTTCGCCCCTTTATTTCCCCTATCTCTGCTGTGCCCCTCTTTTTCCTTCTGTACCCTCTGCCGATCCCGCTTTCCCACCGCTGCGTCCCCTGCGGCCCCGCCCCCCCACTCCCATTCGTCCGCTCCCTCCCGCCTCCCAGCTGCTCTTCCCTCCCACCTCACCCTTCTTATGGCGGCCGCTGGCGCGCCGAAGACGCGCCGAAGACGCGCCGAAGACGCGCCTAAGGCAAGTCCATCTGCGCCCGTCCGTGTCTGGCCCCCACGAATGCCATAATGCCCGTCTCCGTTACAGCTCCAGCACCCTCCAGGCACTCAACACCGGCCGATCAAGCACCTGCTGCCTGACCGCCCCAAAGAACACCCAAGGACCCTTCGCCTGCCGAAACTGCAGCTTCAGCAGCATACGACACGCCAACCCACCGACCAGGAAAGAACCCAACTACCTCAGCGGCATCCTTCTCAACACCTGCTCCCCCCGCAAACACGCCGTTGAACTCTGGGACCTACTCGACTCTACCTCCCCAGACGTCGCCTTCCTGACGGAGATCTGGCTGAACCCCTCCTCGGCACCCGACATTGCCATAGCCATCCCGGAGGGCTACAAGATCACCCGCAGGGACCGCACTAACGGAGTAGGAGGAGGAATCGCCATCGTCCACAGGAACACCCTCAGAGTCTCGACCAACACCGACGACACCCTTAGAACCACCGAACACCTGCACTTCCACATCCACACCGACCTCAACACCACCCTCAGAGGAACCCTCATTACAGACCCTCTGGACCCCGACACCAGTTCAGCGACTCCATCGCCGACTTCATCAGCACACACGCCCTCGCCTCCACAGACTACATCCTCCTCAGGGACCTGAACTTCCACCTCGAGAACAACAACGACACCAACTCCACCACCATGATCGACAATCTAGCCAACCTCGGACTCAGACAACTCGTCACAACACCCACCCACTCTGCCGGCCACATGCTTGACCCCATCTTCTCTGGCAACCCCCACGTCTCCTTCAACCACACCACCGAACTCCACTGGACCGACCACCACTGCATCCACTTCACCTTCAAGAAGCCCACCACGCACCACCTCACCCAATAGATGCCTCGCCGCTGCTGGAGAAAAGTCACCGAAGACCAGCTAACCACCACCTTTGTCTGGAGCCCACCCTCTGACCCCACCAACCCCGACACCGCCGCCCGCAACCTCAGACAGTGGATCGACGACTGCGCCAACACCCTCACCCCGTTCAAGAAACCCCCTAACAGTCACACCAGCAAGAAAGCCAGCTGGTTCACAGAAGACCTCCAGGCCTCCAAGCAAACCTGCCGAAAACTGGAAAAGAACTGGCTCTGCGAACGAACACCGGACACCTACGCTGCCCACAAGAACGCCACCCGCAGACACCATCACCTCCTCAGATCCGCCAAAAGGGCCTCCTTCAAAGACCGCCTAGACAACAACAAACACAACAGCAAAGAGTTCTTCAACATCGTGAAGGAACTCTCCAACCCCAACTCCGACACCAACGAAATCCCACCTTCGCAAGACCTGTGCGACTCGCTGGCCACCTTCTTCCACTGCAAGATCGCAGACATCCACAACAGCTTCAACGCCACGACCTCCCCAACAACCACTAAGATCTCTGCCTCCACAACCACCACCGCACCAACCACATACTCTCCTGGACCAACATCGACGACGACGACACCATCAAGATCATGAACACCATCCACTCCAGATCTCCATCAGACCCATGCCCACACCACATCTTCAACAAAGCCAGCACAGCCATCGCACCCCATCTCTGGAAAGTCATCAACATCTCCTTCGAGACAGCAACCTTCCCGGAGAGCTGGAAGCACGTCGAGATCAACGCGCTACTCAAGAAACCCACAGCGGACCTCAAGAACTTCCGGCCCATCTCCCTGCTCCCATTCCCGGCGAAGGTCATCGAGAAAACCGTCAACAAACAACTGTCCCACTACCTCGACGAGAACAGCATCCTGGACCCTTCCCAGTCCGGGTTCCACAGCATCCACAGCACTGAAACTTCCCTCATCGCCGTCAGAGATGACATCAGGGCCCTGCTGGACAACGGAGAAACAGCGGCCCTCATCCTCCTGGACCTGTCAGCAGCCTTCGACACGGTCTGCCACCGCACACTAAGAACACGCCTCCACGATGCCGGGATCCAAGAGAAGGCGCTGGACTGGACCACCTCCTTCCTGCCACCGAGATCATCTGCGGCGTACCCCAGGGCTCATCCCTCAGCCTCACGCTGTTTAACATCTACATGGCACCGCTCACCCACGTCGCCCGACTGCACGACCTCAACATCATCTCCCTCACCAAAGACCCCCACACCGCCAAAACCAACCTCCAAGAAGGAATGAAGGCCGTCGCCGAATGGATGAGGAACAGCCGACTGAAGCTGAACTCGGACAAGACGGAGGTCCTCATCCTCGGATCCACCCCTTCGGCCTGGGACGACTCCTGGTGGCCGACCACACTGAGAACTGCTCCAACACCCACCGACCACACACGCAACCTTGGGGTCATCCTCGACTCCACCCTCTCCATGACTTAGCAGGTCAACACCGTCTCTTCGTCCTGTTTCAACACCCTCCGCATGCTCCGCAGGATCTACAAGTGGATCCCCACTGAAATGAGAAGAACGGTCACCCAGGCCCTCGTCAGCAGCAGGTTGGACTACTGAGACGGCTTCAACGCATTCAGAATGCCTCGGCACGCCTGATCCTCGACATCCCTTGCCGCAGCCCCATCTCACCCCACCTGAGAGACCTGCACTGGCTCCCCGTCAACAAGAGGATAACCTTCAAGCTCCTCACCCACGCACACAAGGCACTCCACAAAACCGGATCAGCATACCTCAACAGACGACTCATCTTCTACACCCCCACCCGCCAGCTCCGCTCTGCCAACCTCACCCTCGCCACAGTCCCCTGCATCCGAAGAACGACCTCCGGCGGCAGATTGTTCTCCCACCTCGCCGCCAAGACCTGGAACACCTTCCCCATCCACCTACGGCAGACCCAAGACCTGCTGACCTTCAGAAGACTCCTCAAGACATGGCTTTTCGAGCAGTAGCTGCACCCCCCCCCCCCCACCCCCCCCTCCAGCGCCTTGAGACCCTCACGGGTATGTAGCGCACTTTAAAAATTGATTGATTGAGTAGAACAGATAATCTCTCACTGTTAACCTTGTGATTGTCAATAAAACATTTCAATGACTTTCATTAAAACGTAATGATTCATTTTAACTTTTTTGCTGTCAGTAAAGTGTTTTACTTTAAAAAAACAATCAATAAGCTTTATTATCGGTTAAAAACCATAAAAGCAATACAAACAAGAGAATACAAAGTTTCCTGAACACACCAGACAAGAATTCATAAATAAATAAAACACACATAATATAATTAAAATGGTTAAAAGCCAAATCGCCCAATGGGCTACACAGGAAGATCTATCCAGAAAGGATAGGCCTATGGAATCACAGATACAACGGGTAAGTGCAGATTAATTTTAGCACGTCGAGCATTCCACATAGCCCATAGAAATCTCGAGATCGCAAAGACAATTAGGGGGGTGGTGTCATATTTAAATAGTCTAAAAGCCTCCCTATAGTCTCTAAGGCCCAACACTTTACAAAGAGGGATAATCCACTTAGCTCTGCTCCTAGAATAATACGGGCAAAAAAGCAATACATGTAGATCCGTTTCATCACACCTTTCACAACCAACACAAAGACTAGAGACCACAGGGATGACAGACCATTTGGTAATCACTGCCCGAAAGGGCAGTGTCCCGTGTCTCAGTTGGACATACAACTTCTTAGCCAATGCAGGTTGGATATCGTCCAGACATTTCTCAAAGTAATAAAGATCCTTGCCTCCAAGAACCTTTCAGAGAGTGTGCCCAACAATGGATTACTAAGAGCAGGTTCCAAACGGTGATTATTGAGTAGGGTGGCCAACTCTCTCTTAGAGAGGGAGTGGCATGTCAACTCAGGGGCATCCCATAAGTCAACCCTGCCCAAGGTTTTACATGTATTTTTGACAAACTGTAGCCAAGGAATTTTCCCAACCCCCGTGAGAGACAAAAGGTCCCTTAGGTCATCTCTATAGCTTAGCAGCTCTGGTGTAGACCAGAGCCGCCTCCAATATAACACTGGCCGATTCGAGATGACCTTCTGTAAGGGGGGTAAACCCAGATCAAGGCGAAGGGGAAGCAATGGTGTACTCTGAGGTAAGCCCAACAAACGTCTGATAAAGGTATTCTCAGTAATTGTCAGGGGAGTAGCAGGCGAATGTCCCCATAACTCTGCCCCGTAGAGCACCCCTCCTCTCGCCTGGGTCTTATAAATTTCTAGGGGCGGACCCACTGATTTAAAAGGGGACCCAGTATGAGCTTTAAGAATGCCACCAGAAGATTGGGCCAGCCTCAAATTTGCTTTGGCTACCTGGGGCCCCCACCCCATCCTGTCACTCAAGGTAACACCTAGGTAATCAAAACTTTCAATAAAACATGTACATAACAGTATTTTCTACTTATATCATGCTGCAAACACAGTCTGAGAATCCACCAACAGGAGCCAACCCCAAACCAGAACTTTTATGCAAAAGCACCAGCTCCAGGAGTCCTTAAAAGATGGATTATCTCTCCCAGGGTATTCATTTCGATCTCTTGGGAGCCTTATGGTGGCCATTAAACATAGCATTGGGCCTCCAATGGGGGCTGCTACACTCCTGGCAGCCCCCCAAAGGCTTCTGGTCCTCTCCTTTCCCCATTTACCGTGAGACATGAAGGCTTAGGGGCGATCCCAAAATCACACTGCTATGCTTCTCCATTTTGTTTTTGTATAAGGCAGCTCTGTGCTACAACTTTTAATATGGGCCCAGGTGTCCCTACTACTCCATGGAGAACCAGGGTCTCTGACTGCCCTGAGCCATGCAGTGAGCCCAAGCCCACACAGCCAAGCTGGCTACCCACTGCAACAACACTGTACAGTGTTGGCACCGGAGTTGGCTTCCTCATTCTCCCACCTGCTTCAGTGCGGGTGAGGTGCTGGCTGCTGTGCACTTCCTATCCACCCCAGGCACAGGCACAGGGGGTGGAGGAGACATATTACCTTGTCCCTTGGGTGATGCGGGTCCATGGGGATGAATAAAATAGCAGGGGTGGTGATCCATGCATGCCCCTTTCCAATGTCACTTTCAACTTGTCAGTCTCCTAAATACCTGGGAAGATGGAGTCCTAGGTTGACCATTTTTGATTGTAAAGTGGGGGGCGCACACTTGCATCCCACTCCATTTCCTTACTGCTTCATCCCAGGAGATGTGATCCTCTGGACATTTCCTGGGCACAGCATAAGGACACCATGTGCACCTGATTACAGACAGTCCCCCAGAGGGACTGAGTTTCTTTCTGTGTTTTCTTGGCACAGTGGGCCATTTGGGACACTTTTGGTGTCCTATGTCTGTTGTGGCACACTCTAGCCTCCAGGAGCTCTCCCATGTGGACCCGAAGGACACGGTGTGCCATACCCTGGCCCTTATGTGGATTTTCATTTTTTTTCAGGAGTCCTGTAATGGGTGCCACAATATATTCTCCATACTGTGGTATTGTGGCCAGCCAGTCAGGGTCTACCCATCCACCTTGAATGGGCCAATCAGCTCATATCTGGACACCAATGGTCCAGATATCTTTACCCTTTTCCTGTTACAGTATGTATATATATGTCACTGAAAAAAAAAAGTTAAAGTAACATTATTGCTAGGTGAAAATTTCAGTCACAACGTATCATTTTAAAATGAAAAGAACACTGAAAATTCACCAGTTATAGTTATTTTAGGGCAAAAGTTAAGGTTTCTAGAGACAAGAAATACTGGTGAACTTCAATGGTTTGTTTTTAGTATAAAACGTTACGTTGTCACTGATATTTTCACCTAACTATAACATCACTTTAACCTTTGTTTTTTCCAGTGAATTTCCTTATTTTTTAATGTAAAGTAAGATATAATTAAAATTCCTAACTAGTCTATCACGTCATTTCAACCTTTGTTTTTTTTGTGAATTTCTAGGGTTTTTTCACGTAAAGTAATATTTTATTAGCATACGTAACACCAACACCAACTCCATGCTGTGTGCTGTCTACAACTATGTGCTCACCTTCCCTTAAAAAATAATATGGCCCAAGGGGAAGGGGTTTCTGCCTGCAGTAAAGGGTCTGAAAGTAGGGCTGCATGCCCCCTCTTAAATAAAGGGCCCAGAGTCCCCGGGCCCGTAGTGTTTGTGTTGGGGGCTGTGTTCCCCTTCTTCTTTAATATTTATTCCATGCCCCAGGAGATGTGCTCCCTGGAGCCTTGATCTGCTCAGGAAGGGGGTCTGTATGCCCCCTCACCTTTAATGTTTACGCTGGGCCCCAGGGGATTGAGTCCTGGGGCCATGATCAGCTCAGGGAGGGGGGAATTTACACATTTAAAGTATAACTATAACTTTTGAATTTCTAATGTTTGCAAATTGCGATTCACAATTAAGGAATAACTTTCCATTCATTCCTATGGGCCTAAAGGCCCATAGGAATGAATGGGAATTGCAGGCGCAATTTGCGAGTACTAAATAGGTACTCTCAAATTGCGCATGCAATTTCAAGGGTGCCAAAAGGACACCCATATGCACCCCTGAAATTGATATGTGACCACATGTTGCGCACACACGTGTGTAACATGGAACTTTTGAAAATGCACTTTAGTGCATTTTTTAAAGTTTTCGCAAATTACCATCAACTTTAAATTGATGCTATATGCGATTCCCTAAATGCATTCGCAATTTAAGTAATCGCAAATTTGCGATTACTTAAATTGCGAATTTGCATTTGGGTTGATGCATCCCAAATGCAAAATACCGGTCGCAAAGAGGCAGATTCTGCTAATCTGCCCCTTTGCAACTGGTATTTAGAATGATGCATGTGCCCCTTAATCTCCCTGTGCCTTACAAAATGAATGTGTCTGTCTGTAAGACAACTGGTGCTCATGTAAAGCGCTCTGAAACATTCGGGTCACTATAAAAAACTCCTGCAAAAAAAATTCCCTACCAAAAAAAGGACAGTGTTCTCTGAGGAGGCTGCGCATAGGGGGTACCATACTTCTGAGGGCGTGCTGGGCCATGATGTCGGTGTTCCCAATCTCCGCTGGATGCCGGTATCTTTAGATAGGAAGGGGAGGATGGAGAGGGTACCAGATAGCATCAGGGCCATATGGGAGGTGAATACCTCCAGTGAGAGGAACTTACCAGCCCTGAGCCAGCATGGGGGAAGAAGTGAGGCAGCTACTGAGGCCTGGTATAAGCCAATTAAAGAGCATACAGAACCTAAGGGCTCAGCAACCGCTTTGCTGGTGGCCATGCTCAAATGGAGCAAAGAGGTGGAACTGGTCAGGGTGGAGGACATGGGGAGGCCCAGATTGGTGGGGGCAGACCCCTCCAGGCATGGTAGCAGCATGCCGTAATAACCAGATGTGGTGAGCATGGTTTGGGCCCAGAGTCACAGTGAGCAGCCACATATAAAGGGGCACAGCTTTGCAGGAGGGGGACAAAACTGGTGTGGCGGAATATGCAGGGGCATAAGGTTGGAACCAGCACACTGGGCCTCTGTCCCTCTATTTCACAGTTTGCAGCAGGTAGGTGGGAAGCAGGCTCAAGAGAGCTCAGTATGGCTCATGGATCCCAAAATGAAGAGAAGGCAGGGCATGGAGCGGCCAGTCGGATGGAATTGTTGGACTTCATGATCACCGTCATACGAGGGTCCAGTATGGCCCTGCCAATGCAACCGGTAAGAGGGTTCGGGATGTCCCCGGCACAAATCGACACAGCGTCCTGCATTGACAGACAGTTTGGGAGGCTAGGGTATGGCCCCTCTACAGACAAGGTTTACAAACCCATCAACAGGGTGCGACATACAGTCAAGTTGGCGGGCTGCAAATGCAGTAGTTGCTGATAGAATTGGGGGTGATGATGGCATGGAAGGTAACATGTTGGATTAGGATGAAGAGAGCCCAGAGGAAGGCAAATTGCTGGATGAGGGTCCACTTGTGGGGAAAGCTAGCTGGTGACAAGGGATGGGCCAGACAGGAGGGCATTTACATTATGTTGTTCGGGATTCAAGGACCGGTCAGTGGCAGACTGGAGGAAATGGAGCACCCGGAGAGTTGGTGCAGCTGGCGAGGCAGCAAGTTCCGGAGCAAGCACCAACTTTAGCCCAGGTGAGGACTGTGCAAAGCCTGTTAGGATGGTGTCGGTTGGCGTAGATGGGAGAGAAGCATTAGGCTGAGGAAGGTGGCTATATATGAAGGACAAAGGGGTGGACACGGACGACCACAGCAACACAGCTAAAGGTGAATCGAGCCTGGGACAAGGTGGTAGTTTGCAGGAGACTAGAGCGACCAGCTGGCAGCAGGCAGCATATAAAGAAGTGGATAAGGCAAGAGGGGAGTGACAGAGTAGAGTGCAGGGGATAGTAAAGCAGACGGGCTAGAGAGCAAGGAGATGAAAATTAAGAAGATTCCCTGTATTTTTTTTTAACAAACTTTATTGAGCCATTATTCAGGGTACATTACATTATAACAGATATTCATGGCATTTTTCATTTTAGGTGTAGTATTGACTCATCTTTCTCCATAAGTAAATATACATACTTCAATCCTTGTATCTATCATTTACACAGCATGGAAGGTATAATGCAATGAATGTAACATGTGAATCATACATATGAATTATTAACGTCTCCAATGTATCTTGGCTTGTATTTGTACTTTTACTCCCTAAACTAAGTTAACTACCCCCTCTCTTTCCCTCCCCCCTTCCTGGTCTGTCCGTGTGCCTCCATCTATTCCGCGTCATATCCTTGAGAAATCATGGATTCCAACCTATATCTCTGGAGTACCATGGGCCTTCCCTCATAGCCTACCCTAACTGTCACTGGCTACGTGCTAAATGGCGGACTGAATCAAGAGATGTAAGTGGGATATCCAATTGTGTAAGGTTTTCTAACATGATGTCCCATTCCATGGAGATGGGACGTTTCCTCAACCCCCTCGCCTCTTCTCGCCTGAGTGCCGCGCCTTCCGCGCTGCCCCACCTGATTACCTCCTCTCTCCATAAATGTAGTGGGGGGCTCCTAGGGGATTTCCACCTCATTGTAATTACTCTAATCGCCAATATTAGCGCTAGATCTAGGAAACGCAGGTGGACCTTCTGGGCTTTGGTGCACTTGCGTAGACCCAAGAGGCCCTCCAATATGTTGTCTGTCATTGTGAGATGTGTAATTTCTCCCAGCATATTACAAATGTGTCCCCAATATTCCCTAAGGTGTGGGCAAGCCCATAACATATGAACAAATCCAGCCTCCTCCTCCCTACACCTCGAGCAGTAGCTCTGGGCCTCCAAGAATACACAGTGTGTCCGCTTCGGGTTTAAATACGCTCTATGGAGAACCATATACTGTATAAACTTGAGCTTGGCATTTCGGGAGACCCACTTGGGGTGTTCCAAAATGGTTTCCCACGTCTTATCTGTGATTACCATGTCTGTAGTTTCTGCCCATTTTCCACAGAGGTCCATAAGGCAGATGGAAGCCTGCGTTCGGATGCCGGTATATAGCCACTTCACTAGGTGGCCACTCCTTAGAAGATTCCCTTTATATGGGGTTGTCCAAGCCCCTGGGGGTGCATTTAATGCTGTCCACCAGAGAAATGATTTGGAAGGGAGAATATGTAGAAGTGCTCAATCTCCTACATAGGGGATTGAGGGCCAAAGAAGGGTCTAAGGAAGAAGAATATGAGTTAGCTAAAACAGCGAAAGTGACCATGACTATAGAAAACTGGAATGTGGCATTCCTAAAATAAGCCAGTGTATATTGGGAGTAACATCCAGAGAGGTGAGTTACGCTCTTCAAATACATGCATGTGATAAGGAAGGTGCAGATTAATTATGGGGAGTACATGTGGGACCAATATAACGACAAATGCATGGCATGCATAGTGTAGGACCCCAAGATACGATAGGGGGAGTTAGACTCTGATCTGTGGCAACATATGATGAGACCAGCAAAGTTTGGGAAGATTATATTCACTGTAAGTAGGCTACCAATAGTATATTGGCCCTTTCAGGGTTGCTCCACTTGGGTAGGGGTGAGGACTACAGGGAAGGGACAAGACAATCCGTTGTGACGGGGGGAGACTACAGCTCCCAGGCTGCATAGCGGCCAACTTCCTGCCGCATTCGCGCCCGGAGGCGCTTAAAACGCTGAAGCTTCCTCCGCGTCGCCGGGCTAAGCCCGGGCAAAGGGCGGGCCCGTTTAAGCCCGTTAAAGACCGGGTAAGACTGGACTGGGCTCCCCCTCTTAAACCTGCTTTATGGACTGCCGTGTTACTCTATGACCTACATTGTACTATTGCTGTTTAATTGATACAACTGCAATTTTTTTTCTGGTAGATTTCATTATATTAGTAATGGTATGATGACTAGAGGCAGCAAGAGTAAAACTGCACAAGGGGTAGTGCATGCAATTGGCCCAATTGACCAATTCATCACCAGGGCTAATGAGGCGATAAATCAAGGCATGTCTCTTTTGGAACGTAGGGTGTCCCAGGATTTAGCCTTAGCTAGGCGATCTTCCATTGGCCCCTTGGCATTGGCTAAGACACCTATTAACCAAGGGGGGATTAGGCCCCTAATTGAAGTTCCAGTGGAAATACACGGCGTGCCAAACATGGTTGATCTTTCAGTATCTCTGGCACTTTCGGATACGCAATTAAGCGAGATGCCCGTGAAGACGCCGCAACTCGTTGTGAGCCCGAGGCAGGAGGCCCCCAATATCGAGCATCCAAGGGGGAAGAGGGAGGGTGCTGTCCCTAAACGGAAGAAGTCCAAGGCAGCCAATAAATGTAAATATACCAAAAAAAAAACCACTATCCATATGCCAAGCAAGAGTGCACTCCCTAAGAGCGCCTCTATCAATACAGTAGCGGTTATGATACCTCCTTCTTTGAACCCAATTCATCCTAGTGAGTCTGATAGTCCAGGTGAAGGTTGCAAAGTTTGTGAGGCAAATAACCAACTACTACATAGATTGGGAGAACTTATTAAAATTTACTTGCAGCCCTTAGAACTATCTCTTTCCATCATTGAAAAACAGATAGCTTCTTTGAATGCATCTCTTAAGAACCAGTCGGGTCCTGGGTTGGCTAAATCAGGGCAGTCTAAAACAAACAACACAAATTTAATGGTGAGGCTGAAAGCGACAAATGCAGCTCCCAATGGCCCAAATATAAGTACAAAGTCACCCCCAGCCGCACTGAAGAAGGGTATAGAGCTACCTGAATCCCCTGTCCCCTCTAATAATATGGAAGCTGCACTACTAAACCAGTAGGCCCACTGCCTCCCAATGACAAGAATACGGGTGCGAGCGGGCACCCTATTCATCTACCACCGGAAGCAGACCCATATGTTGCAGTTATGACCGGGGATCCCGAGTTAAACCCAAATACAGAGGAACCGACATGGTCCCTAAAAAATAAGGTACTACATTGGCTTACTACCAACAGACCGCTCCCAGTTCATTGTGGTAGTAAGATTCTAATGGTGCGTAGGGTGCCCTGGCTAGGTAACGAGAGGAAATCGACTCGGGGGGATTGTGTCATAGTAAATTTTGACGACCCCCGTACTGCTGATTACATCTGCCACAGGGGCATGTGGGATAAGATGGATGGAATAGAAACGAAAAGGCTCTCTTTCTTCTACCCTCCCACAAACCGATACATTGACAACCCGGTTAGAAGTTGGTCACAAATAAGAATCCGCGACAGAAGAAGGGAGTGGGATGATTGGTCTGTCCATGAAGTTAGAGATATAGCTCCCCCTGTAGGCTGGAGATGTGTACCAGTTGCTATCAGGTTCAGTTGCTTGGAAGCAGTGGATTGACTACCATTGCGATCAGGTTATGGTCCTGAGGGCATTGCACATTACAATCCCAAATTCTCACAAGCCCTTGCTAGCCCTATGACCAAAAAAAATTCTGATACTTGCTATATATCTCCGGTTTTGCAGACAATCAATCAAGAAATTCCACAAACCATAGCTCCATGTCCTCGCCCTACTTCCGAATCAGGGCTTTCTGTTGCCCAGCCTATCCCTTCTACTGATCTTATCCCTCCTGTTGCACTCCCGCCCTCTACTGATTACTTGGGTCCCTATAATAGTATTGCTTATGATCCTGTGGGCACCTTGAAGATCCTAAGTTGGAATCTAGCAGGTATCCACAGGAAATTGTGCATACCAGAGTGGAATGCCTTAGTGGAGATGCACAAGATCTGTCTGTTTCAAGAGACTTGGAGCCTGGAACCCATATACCGAGTTGGATATGCTACACATTTTGTTCCAGCAGTACCCCCTAGAAATGGGAAGGGTCGTCCTTCGGGAGGCCTTCTCATTTAGGTAAGCATTGACTTAAATTGCAATATAAAACTTAAGCAAATTAATGGCCCTGACATCCTAGGAATCTCTCTAAGAGGCCCTGGTAGAGGATTAATCCTCGACTTGTACAACATATATGTTAGAGGCACTAAATATGGGTCTATGTCTCCGATAGTGTCAATTCTTGAAACGGAGCTTAGAGAAAATATAGCTGGTGCCCATGTCCTGGTTGCAGGTGACTTTAATTGCACCTATGAGCCGCTATTGACTGACGATATCTTAGATCTGGGCGAGGAAGATGCCAGATGGGGGATTCCAGCCCTAACTATACCCCTGATCAAAAAATGGTCCCAATGTGCGATCCAGCTCAATACTCTTTCGTTGGAGTTTGGCCTAAGAGCCACAAATGGCCGTACCAGCTCAGACGCCATGGGTGCCGTTACATTTAACAAAGCCAATCACACTTCAAGGATTGACTATATTTTGCTAGATGTCATACTTTGGGGTCTGGTACAGGATATGGTAGTTTTACCTACTGCTGAAAGCGACCATAATTCGCTTTCCCTATCCCTCAAAAATCCTTGGACCAACAAATTGATTAAAGCTTCCTCCAAGCTAACCCAAAACATTTCTGTCTCCTCATGCGGGAGGCGCTTGAAGTGGAGTATAGTCTCAGTCGATGAAATTAAACATAATACTATCAATGCTGTTCTTACAGCCTCACAGATGAAGCTGGATAGTATTGACTTGGTTTTGTCGACTCCTGGAAAGGTTGCATCTATTTTTGAAGGAACATTTACGGCAATTGGGAATGTATTTCTGAAAAAGGAGTGCACGGGCAAGAATATGGTAACCCGGAAACCAAGGGGCAAAAACGAATGGTATACATCGGCTTGCAGGCATGCAAAAACCCTCCTGATCGGGGCTATAAAAAGTAAATCCCAAGTAGCCATACAGGGAGCCAGGAATAACTATAAACATTCATTGGCAAGCGCAAGGAAGGAATGGGAAGAGGACTTTTGGCGCTCCTTAAAAGAGGCAAGCCACGGGAAAGACCCAAGGCGCTTCTGGGACACAATTAGAGCCAAAAAAAGACCAGATAGCGACCTTATAACATGTAACATCACCAGTTCAGTGTGGGTTAACCATTTTGCTAAATTGTACACTCGCCCGTCTGGTAATACCACTACTGACATCCCCAAGGACGAACAGGAAAGGGAGGTGATCTCAGCAAACCGTGACCTCACAATGAGAAGTGTAGAGCACGTTACTGGCACAATTGCTACTATTGTGCTACAAAAGGACTGGGAGGTTAATTTAGCAGATCCCGACTTCTCTGTAAAAGAAATAGAGTATGCCATCAGTACCATTACGCCCCAAAAGGCGGCCGGGCCAGATGGTATCCCCGGGGACCTGTTACGCTCTGATATTCCGAAATGGGCTAAACTTATCCATTGTTTGCTTGTTGCAATCTGCAGGGGTGCTCCGATTCCTTCATCTTGGAAAGGGGCGGAGGTTGTACCCATTTTTAAAAAAGGGGCTAGGGACGACCCAGCAAACTACAGACCTATAAGCCTGCTGGATATAACCCAAAAGGTGGTCGGCAAGGTGTTGTTGGTCAGAATATCACAATGGATTAGCGGCAACAACATCCTTTCCGACTACCAGGCAGGTTTCAGAGTAGGCACTGGCACAATAGAGTAAGTCTTCAGATTACTGCTAGTATACTGGAAGGTGGTGATCATAGGCAAAGGCAGTCTTTACCTTGCGTTTATTGATCTAAAGACTGCCTTTGACCTCGTTCCCAGGGACACTCTTTGGAGAGTTCTTGCTGACATGGGGTTACCCCATTACATTTTGCTGCTAATTGTAAGGCTTCACGAAAACACCTTTGCTCAGATTAGATGGGGAACAGATGGTGAGAAGACCAGTAGAATCCCGGTTGAGAGAGGGGTTCGCCAGGGATGTGTTCTAGCTCCCACCCTTTTTTCATTATATGTCAACGGTATGGTTGAGCATCTGCTGAAAGATCCTTCAGATGAACCATCCCTGGCGGGGGAGCGCATTCCCACCCTCCTCCTTGCGGATGATACTCTCTTATTGTCCAAATCCCCAATGGGCCTCCAAAAACTACTCAACAACTTCCAGCATTTTTGTGTAGAAAGGGGCCTGGTAATTAACACAGAGAAAACCAAGTACCTTGTGATGAACCCCCCCAAAAAATCTGTGCGCTCCCCAAAGTTGAACGCCGCACCCCAGGGGAGGGTGGACGCATTCGACTACCTAGGCATCCGTCTGTCACACAATATGCAGTGGGCTCCCCATCTAAGCAAAATGCTGCTAGCCCTCAAGAGGGTAACAGGGGCCCTTTTGAAGGAGCAGCGCTCCTGTGCATTTAGACCTATTGCCCCTGTTATTGAAATTTATGCTGCTAGGGGAGTCAGTTCTGCTCTTTATGGGGCCGAACTGTGGGGCTCATACAACACAAGTCAACTAACAAGATCTGAGAGGAAGTTTTATAGAGCGATCATGTCACTCCCCCAAGGCACTCCAATGAACCCACTATTGCTGGATTTAGGCTGTCGCCCCATCAGTGATCTAGCAAAGCTTCGCCCCCTTCTTTTATGGGCTAGGTTGTGGAGAGTCCCGGAGCTAGCAAAATATGCAAAGGGTCTCTCCGAAGTAATGTCACTTCCCGGGTGGTATAAGATAAAATGGCTGAGAGACATGAAAGCCCTCCTATGTAATTTGGGTCTAAGCGAAGCCTGGGAAAATAGGTCTTCCCCTCCAAAAGCAACACTCAAGAATTTATACTGGAACTGGATCGCGACCCAACGGAATTCCAACTGCGCCTTGGGCAGTCTCACGGAGGACTTCTTGAAATTCAAGGACCTGCCACTCCGGGAACCATATTTAGATATTATTGAAAGACCTTTTGACAGGACCCTCTATTTTAAATTTAGAACCGGGTCTCTTCCACTTCGTGCTTTTACATCTCGGTGGAAAACTCAAGCACAGACCTCAGAATTTTGCCCTTTTTGCACACTTAGAGAAGAGTCTGTGGCACACTTTTTGTTTGAATGCAAGGAGTATGTTCACCCAAGAAGCAGATGGTTAAAGCAATTGTGTCGCTCGCTAGGAACCAGGCACCACACTGAAGCGCTACGTATTTTAATGTCTGATTCTCGCCCCTTGTATGTCTGTGCTCTCTCAAAATTTTTATCTTGGGCTTGGTCCATTAGAAGCAAAAGGCTAAAAGGAAATGTTTAATCTGTTTCTTAAATATTTATGATGTATTCATTTTTTACTGAAAAAGTATGTTTTTAGGAAAAATTGTAATCAAATTTTATTTTTTAATTGTGAAGCTTTTATGATAAATTTTATCAAAATAAAGCCTTTGACTGACTGACTGACAAGACAATCAGCTGGGAGCCTTTTGGGATTTCAACAAATACCTGTGTACAAGGGACTATTGCAAATTCCATCACGAGTGCTCCAAATGTGCAGGTATAGAGGCCATTATCCAAATTTTATTTGGCATGGACTGGGAGTCAGCGGGGCTTCTATTCTGGGCAATGGCAACACCAACCAGTGCATGCAGGCACTCAGCAACAGGGGACTGGATCAGCTTTCTGGGGAGATCGAGGGGCACAGGGACCTGGAAGCAAGGGCTCATACGCCAATTTAGCTGGAGAGGCTAGAATTATGGCTGCGGCAATATCATCAGAAAGATGATGCAATGTTGTTCAGGGAGGGGTCGTGCAGGGGTTTCTGGCTGGGGTAAGAGGGCCTGAGTGTGCGCAAATGGTCTAGGAACCTGAAATTGAAGGTATATTCACAGCCAGGTAGTGAGAAACAAGTTGCTCAAGGAAATTCAGGAACGCAGGACGGCTAGACCTTTTGATGATTGGCCTATGATAAATCCGATAGTGTCCGCAATTGGGGTGGTCCCGAAAAAGGAGAAAGGACAGTTCAGACTTATTCAGCACTTATCTCACCAGAAGAATCTGCAGTGAACAATTTTATTCCAGAGGACCAGGCCTTTGTTTCTTACTCCTCAGTGGATTTGGCACTCTTCATGGTGGAGCAAGCAGGTCAGGGGGCGCAAATGGCAAAGACTGATATCAAATCAACATTCTTTGCTGCTGCCAGTACCCCTGGAGGACTTTCAGCTGTTGGGTATACAGTTTGAAAGAAAATGGTACGTGGATAAGGCACTACCAATGGGTTGTTCAGTTTCTGGCACCCTTTTTGAATGCTTTAGTATGCTCTTGCTATTCTCATGGTGTACAGGCCACAAATATGCAACACACTACCTGGAACTTCTTTTTTTATGAACAACCTCAGTTCTGCGGACTGCCAGCAGCTTCTGGCAAGTTTCCAGGAGCTTAAAGGGGACTTAGGAATGCCATTGGCACCAGAGAAGACAGTGGGACCCAGTATGATCTGTCTTTCCTGGGTATACAGATTGGCTCAGTGGATATGGAAGCATGCTTTCTGGTGGACAAGAAAAAAACTATGCATTTGTTCTTGGATTCCATGTTGGCAAAAGAAAAAGTAATGGCAAGGAAAATACAGAAACTGCTAGGATATGTGAATTTTGCCTATAGAATAGTGAGAGTTGGGAGGATATTTTGTAGATGCCTAGGCCTGTCCAGGTTGGGCTTGCAATTACCACATCACCATGTAAATGTGCATGCCGGGGTTTGGGAGGACCCACGCATGAGGCGTTGATTTTGGAGTCATTCAATGGTGTGCTCTGCGGGTACTTATGGAGATCAATTTGGAGACTCAGATCTTCTCAGATTCTGGGGTGGGGGTGGTTTCAGTCTGTATTGGCAGGGTAAGTGGTGTGTGGAAGTATAGCTGCATGACTGGAAATTAGGGAAGGAGCATGGCGTTACTTTC
Source organism: Triturus cristatus (assembly GCF_964204655.1). NCBI lineage: Eukaryota > Metazoa > Chordata > Amphibia > Caudata > Salamandridae > Triturus > Triturus cristatus. The sequence continues at coordinate 107,284,948 of NC_140584.1, read as the reverse complement.
TCTTGATAGTGGCATTGACTCCTGGGGGCTTTGTTGGCACACAAGAGAGTGACCTTTCTCATTGACAACATGTCAGGAGTTTAGGTGGTGAATAAACAATCTGCAAGGGAAACCCAGGTGTTGAAGTGCAAGGGTGAAATTTTGTACTGGGCGAAACATGTGCCCGGCGTGGACAATGGCATTGCAGATGCTTTTTCTTATTCGCAGTGCGAGAGATTTTGTGGGCTAGCCAAGGAGGCAGACAGGGACAGGACTTGTAAGCCACCGTAACTTTGGACAGCAGGTGACAGAGGATGCTGCAGCTGGTAGTAGGGTCACAGGCATGTCAACAAGAAACAGTTATGCTCAGGCATGGAAGGAATTCTTGGATGGTGGGGCTATATGGAGGCATGAGAACTGGGCCAGAATCGAGTGCGTAATTCAGTTCGTACACTCTCAGATTGAACTGGGGCAGTCTAGGATCACGATCTCAGGAAAACTGGCGGGGATAGCATTCATAGGGAAGCTTTACTGGGGTCATGCTCCCTCAGTAAGTGAACTGGGAAGAAGGATGCTGAAAGGCTGGGTTAGGGAGACAGGTTTGGTGGGACCGAGAAAGAGGCCCCTGTCTTGGGGTATGTCCTGCGAGGTAATGCGGTGCCTGCCAGCGATTTGTTTGGGTGAGAACGAGACGGTGTTGTTCTCCACCTTGATGTTGAGGATTTTCTTTGGACCATGTCCAGTATCTGAACTGGTGGGGGCTGGGGAAGTAGGGGCCTGGCCAAGGTGGTGGTGCTCCATGAATATCCAATAGATAGTATCTGCCTGGTGCAATGGGCTAGCACTCTTTGAGGCAGAGACAAAGCACTAGTGGGGCCAGTCTTTACACACATGGTAGGTAGAATGGTGACTGCATTTCAGCTGTTATCAGTTTTGTGCAGGGCCCTTTCCCACTTGGAAGTTAATGCAGGGGGTTGCAGGATGCATTCCTTTAGGATTGGTATGGCAACTGAAGCAAGCTGGAGGGGATGAGACCAGGAGCCGGATCATGGGTTTGTGGTCATCCAAATGTTTTTAGTGGTATGTTCGGGAGAGGGATTGTTGAACTAATGTTCGAGTCCTCACCTGACGTTTGCTGTGTTTCAGGTTCAGTTCCTGGCCCAAAGACCACTGGCTTGTCCAGTTGGATTGTGGGTCACTCGTTCCTAAAATGAGTGGCGGGGCAAGCAGTCCAGTAAAACAAAGGAGCGAATTTAGGGTTCAACCCCAGCCTTTTTACTGTGCGGTGGAATGGCAGAGAGGGCATGAGATGGATAGATATGTTGGCATGCCTAAATAGATTATTGGTGGGGGACAGGTGTCCAGATATATTGGTGTTGCACATAGGTGAGAACGATTTGGTGGTGGAAAAGGTAGTAGCACTGATGAGGGACATGAAGGAGGATTTGCGTGAGATTCACAGATAGTGGTTGGGTTGTCATGTCATATGGATGGAGTTTATTCCCAGGAGAGTTTGGTGGGGGCGTTGCAGCCAGTCGCAATTAGCAATGCCAGGAAGAAGATAAACAGGAGATGAGGTCTTTTTGTGGTCAGGAGGTTTGGATTTTGTAGAATAGAGCATGAGGATTTGAGGTATGAGAACGTGGAATATTTCAGGGGAGGCAGTGTACATCTGTTGCTTTATGGCATGGAGCTTTACCTGTGGCAGCTTAAGGAAACATTGGCCTTTACACTAAGGCTTCGACTTTGAGAGGTGGGAATGATGGGGTGGGGCAGAAAATGTGGTCAAAGGCCTTTTTCTGGGTGGCGGTTACCAGAGAAGTGCCATGAGTTTTAGCCTATTTGATTGTTGTTTAAAGCGTTAATTTGGGCCCAAAGAGATCAGAGGGTCAAGCTCACACCTGGAGAAGGCAGGGAGATAAGTTCATTATGAAGTTTAGTTTGGTAGAGCTTAATAGTTTCAGTTAAAGTGGCTGGGAGGTTAAAGGTCTCAATTGTTGAAGGAGTTAGAAGCTTGCGGGTTGTGATTTAGGGGTGAGGGGTAGTTTGAAATAGGCGAACATCTGTGCATAGTGAGGTTCAGTTTTGTATGGCGTAAGGGCTAGGGTTTTAATTGTTATGTGCACCTGTTTCAATAAAGCAGCCTTTTCCACACAAAGCTTGTGTCAGTGGTCTGTGCTGTGCCCCGAATTCCCCAATGGTGTTTTGGGAAGTTGATGCAATCTGACGACTTCAAATGGCTGTTGAGTAGGCTGGGCAGAGTTTGCGGAGTTCCGCTATGTAGAACTCTGTAAAGTGACCCAAAAACTCTGCTGCGCTACACAGAGTTGTGCAAGCACCAGAGTGCGTTAGGTCGCGCTGTTCGAGTTGATTTATTTGCACCTGCTGTTTGTCCCATGTTGAAAAATCAGCCCGAACTGCACCATGCGAAGTAGAAGAAGGCGGTGCTTCTTTCAGCCACTTGTGTTGATGTTCTACTCGAATAGCAGCTTCCTCAATGCGAACGGAAGGTTTCTCAACATGAGCAGTTGTGTCCATCTGTAGCCACACGCGTTAAGAAATCTCGTCGGGAGGTGGTCTGGAGTAAGATTTTCCTCGCTCCCGCTCTTCCACTTAATGTTGGCGAGCACCAGCAATCAAAATCTCTGCGCCACTGCGTGGAGCAGAGGGTTTTGGAATTCTGCATGCTACACGGAGCACAGAATGGGAAAAACTCCGGCGCGGAATCTCACGCCCAGGCCTACAGTTGAGCCCATGTATAAGGGAAAGAAATTTTCACCAGCCACCATTTTGTCATAGGTGACATGGTGGCTAGTGACAACTAGAGAATACATTTTTCCCACTCACCCTCTCCGTTTACTGGATTTCATTGGTGGGGTTCTATTTAGTGGTTTCTTATATTTCTTAGGCTGACGGTCGTTTGAATAGGTGTGGAAGGAAGAGGAAGCATGTACGATTGCCGTTGCTTTGAAGCAGGTGGGTAGGCAGTTAGCAGAGAAGTTGTCATGAGTTTAGCCTATTTGATTGTTATTGACTGTGTTAATCCAGGTTCAAAGAGAATGGGGTCAGGCTCATGCGTGGATGAGGCAGAGAGATAAGTTCATGTGGAAGTTAAGTTAGGTTGAGCTTAATAGTCATAGTTAAACTGGTTGGGAGGTTGCGGGTCTCAATTGCTGAACTTCAGCCCAGTAGGAGTTAGAGGCTTGCAGGTTTAATTTGTAGGGAGGGAGGGGACATTTAGGACTGGAGTGGGGGGTAGTTTGACATAGGCGAACATCTTTGTATATTGAGGTTCAGTTTTGTAAGGCGTAAGACCAAGGGCTTTAATTTTTATTTGCATTTGTTTCAATAAAGAGGCCTTTCACGCACAAAGCTGATGTCAGTGGTATGCGCTGTGCCCTTCTTCCCCAACTTTAAGATGCCTCCCCCGCAGCCGGCCCAGAAGAATTGCCAGGGCTGGTTTGTATTCTTAGTGCCGCCCTGGTGACAATCCCCAGCTCTCTGTATCCGGGGACCACTTAGCCATGCAGAAAAACTCTCCAGGCTAAACGAACTTGTACTGCTTCAAGAAACCTCTCCACAAAGGGACCCCAGAAAATGAGTGTGTTCTTTTATATGCTGTAAACCATACTTCTGGGACAGAGGTGGGTCTTTAGCATATCTTTTTTGTTGTAGGATGTTTCTCTTTATATTTATATAAAACAAATTTTCCTCCTCCTGCATACGCTGGTTTCCAATTTTTGTGTCTTGGCCCAGAGAGACTACTTTGAAATAGGTGCTCATTTTCAGTATTTGGTCCCACGGGTTCTACTTACTAGTCGTACATGACATATTTAACACACTTAGGGCTTGATTCTGATGCGGTTAGGAAGGCCTCCTAACAGCATTTGCTCCGTCCAAATAATCAGAAATGTGTCTTTCCAACCAACTCGGAAAGGTTTCCAACCGACCGAGTATGATGCGAGTTAGGCGTTAGGAATATCCCAATCCAAACCTGACGGCATTTGGAATGACCAAGCCATACGGAGCAGAATTGTACTTCTCAAGGGGTTGTGTTTACAAACGACCAAGTACAATGCTGGATATGGACAGCCTTTCCGAATCATGCCATCCGACTCGAATCGGCATTCGAAATCAGACTTTGGGGGCCAGTAGTGTGCCCCCTGCACCTGGAGCCTTCCTACTCTGGCCCGTGGGTGTACCCATGGGTCTTCCCTTGCCAATCCTTACACAGTGTGGTAGGCACCAAGGGGTGCCCACCACAGGGTGCCTGATTTTACCCAGCCACCCCTTTCTTCAATGGGAGCCTATGCATTCGGTCAGAACAAAGGCTCCCATTGAAGTCAATGAGAGTCCAACCAAATCGTATCTGGAAGCATCTGGATGCATCGTACTTGGTCGGTTGGACTCTCCCGATCTGATTTGGTTGGAAACCCTTTACAAACCCATTTGGTTGGGAAGCTTTCCAAACTGCATCAGAATCGGGCCCTCAGTGTGTTATAGGCCCACCACAGAAGGCCCTTTGGCAATTTTACCACTATAGGACTAAATAGGTCCACGGGTGTTACAGGACCCCATAGGCACAGTATGCATGTCAGATAACACACACCTCTCTGCCCTAATAGTTGGGGAGACAGGGGCTTATCCCGCCAACCAGCTAACCACTAAGCACCCATGTGCACTCATAGACTCGTGCAAATAAACCCTCTACCAAGTGTATATATAAAGCATGTAATACAGACACAAACATAAGCCGAAATGCGTCAGCATTTTTCATGAAGCCGATCCATCATACAGCTGTGAACGTTGGAGGTCTGTTACCGTTGGACTTGGAAGAAGGACTAAAGTGTGTACAGTTAAGGACTCAAAGTACAAAAATAAATGTTTTCTCTTTAATTACTTTGTCATAGCAGCTTGGACCTCTTGCAAAATGCATTGTTTAAGAAAATATTAATTTAATTGAACATGCACTCGACTCGATAATCCTGGAACAAGTTCAGGGAACAACGATGGTGAAGTTCTCAAAGGGCTAGTGAAAAGGTGATTAGCAGGGGAGCGAGAAAGACATCTGGTCAGACATCTGGTCACTAGCTCCATCTCTTTGTCGAGACTCCCGGTCGCCCTTTCCAAAAAGGAGTCCATAGTAATTACAGTACCAACAGGGGCCACCTTGCGTTTTCCCATGACAGTCCAACGCTATCCTGATGACTGCTAGATACTAAATTAAGCTAGACATAATGTTATTCTGGCTGGGACCGTAGCAGTGAAAAACACAAAACCCAGAATTATTATTATTAAAATTTTTTATAAAGCGCGTAGTCACCCGGAGGTATCCCAGCGCTAAGAACCGTACCTCTACAGGTCAGAGGGCCGGGAAAGGAGGGGGGTAGGGGAGGGGAGGGGGGGGTAGGAGATCGGGGTTCAACAATGATGGCACAGTTAAACCTTGTATCCAGCTCAGATTGGTATAGCTCGGTTGTCCAAGGTTCAAGAAAAAAAGGAGCTGCTTCCTACCTGCTCTTGTGGCACAGTCTGTGTACTTCCCTGATGAGCTTTTCTGAAGAAACTGCTGACTACTATATCGCTGCAGGAACACCTACTGAGGGAAAGAGGATCTGAAGACCGAGAGACCAAGAGGGGGGGCCCAGACCAGCCTCCTCTAGCCTCTGACAGGTGCTGACGGGCCCGCCCAGGGCCCGGGGTGTAACATGGGTCAGAGCTTAATGCCCCGTGGTTGCGACGGTAAATCTCCAAAGGACATGTTGCATTTTGAAATGTTCTGTAGCTATTACGAGTTACCATGGAAGACCTATATCATCCCCACCCTGAAAAGTCCAAGTTTAGGCAGGTGTGCCCAGCTTTTATGTTTTTTTTTACAAACGCTACCTAGCAACATTGTTTTTCATGTTCTTAGCTTTTTTAAATCCACTGTTAGGCTCAGATCCAGCTGCGACTAACAGTTGGAGGTATACTAAGGCTTGTTGCGATGTGATCCTGGAAGTATTGTTATCCTGTACCTAGTTTTTTGTTTTTATTTCTTATTCCTCTTTTTAAACATATATTATCCACATATATTACAACAGTATATTTTATTCTTGTATACAGTACTAAATGTCATCTGGGAGAGATTTTTAACTACAGGTTTTTTGGTACATATATTGTGTATTTGACTTTTATGGTTTTTTGCAAGAGCCCAATAAAGTGATTTTATTTCAGTTGAGTTTTTATATGAAAAAATGGTAAATACATCAAGAGGAAATGTAAAATATTTTACATAGTGTATTGAGATTTAATATATAATTTACTCACCATTTCCTCGTGCTAAAAGTTTAAAAAAGGATCCCCTGGGGAGTAACTTTTCTTTTGCCTATGTTTAAATTTCTCATATCTCCAGGAAAACCCCATGCTTTGTTTTACTTTGAAAGTGGACAGGCTCCCACATACTGGTTGCATAAGCATAACTTCATACGATGTTGCAGTGGCCCTCGCTTGGCTCCCTGTTTGCCCCTGAGGTCCAGAGAATGCCTGGAGACCACAATGGTGTATACAGAGTGCTCCCTTCTCCCTTGGAGAGTTAACACACCTGTATGGGAGAATCCAATAAGAAAAGGAGGGCAGAGATTTCACGATCTAGAGCCTGTTTTGCAAGATTGAGCCAGGAAACATAAAGGATGTGACATCTTGGTAGTCGGACCTAGCTGTTATCCGTCTCAGATTCTCTGTTTGCTGATTCTCCGCAGGTTACCAAATGTGGAAAATCTCTCTTGACTACCGCAGCTCTGACGGCCTCAGTGGGCCCAGGGGGAAACCCTGTTGATTTTCCTATGGAGCCGAAAGGGGGTCCACCTTCTGAGAGGAGCATGACAGAGGTCCTGATGGCATACTGAGAAGCATATCCCTGGACTTATCCGAAGTGCTACTCTGCCCCCTACTCGCCTTTTTTGGGAGGGCTACCATCTGGGATTACCGTAGGGATGGGGAGACAATAGATGTCCATTTGGTATTCACCACATACCTCTAAGGAGGATGGTTGCACCTGCTGGGAGTGAACCATGGTTTGCAGTAGATAGTTGCTTTCCACTCTACAAACTCAGCCTTTCTTGTGCCCTTCTGGCTCATCATTCTGCATGTAGTTCATGCCACTGACAAAGCATGCCAAATGAGGGTCACAAACTTTTTCTCCACCACTACTCTTCGATCAGGTGACTCTGCAGCCACACCACCATATCCTCATTAAGCACCACAGGTGACCATGGCAAGATTAAAGACCTCATTAAAGATGACCTCCTGGCCAGTCTCCTAATCTTCAAAGCTGAACTGAGAGAAGAAATCAAGTCTGACTTATCCAAAGGCCTTTCAGTGCTGGGTGCTGACTACGTTCTGCAATAGAAATCCTCTGCTCTGATATAAACTGTGCAGCAACGAGAGTACTTGATCTGGAAGCCGAGGTCAAATGACTTTACCTGGCTGAGCCCTTCCAGAAAGCTACAATAGCCACCCTCCAAACAATGATGGCAATTCTCCATTGTAAAATGAGCCCCACTTTAAGCATAATCAATACAAAATAGCTAAACGTAATATAGTCTCTCTCTTCTTTCACAAATCCCTAGGTTTTACACCTATGGTGAGCATGAGAAATATAGAGGGGATAGTTTATGGTCATGGGACAGATTCAGAGCAGATGAGTCATGACAGTCACTCTACACGCTCCTAATGGTGATTAGGACACCCTTTTAGTGGCTTTTTTTGACATGTTGGCTGGCATTGCAGAGGGAGTAATAGGAAGCAGGAGCCTGGTATGGGACATTAGAAGAATAGATCTGGTGCTTCCGCAAAACAGTAGTGTGCTTTTGCTAAGACCCTTTAGAATATGTTAAAAATATGTTAAAAAACCTGGGGTTGTGTGATGCCCGGAGACAATTTGCATGATGCCCAGAGACAGTTAAGGTAAAACACACAGTGATTGAACCTGGGATCTGCCTTTTCAACATCTGTAGGACTCACATATGTAATCTCACTATGCCCCAGAGCCATACACTAAAAATCTTATCCTGGAATCTAAATGGCCTGTGAAATAGAATCAAATTAAATCAAATCAAGCTTTATTCGGCACATACATAATGTCCATAAAAGAATACTATGATAAAAAAGTACATTTATATACAATTATTTCAAGATAACTTTTTCCTTAGTTTAAAAAAAAAGAAAGAGCCTTATCCTTTTAAACAGTACAAGACAATCTTCTATCCAATACAATCTAATCTATTTCATGATTCAAGGTTTCCAGATGTACAAGATCCTTCCTTAGTTTAATAGCCGATAATATATAACAAATTACTGCATTACAAGTTAATACATTCTCCAAGTTTCGAATATGATTAAAAGCAACTTTAAAGGAATACAGACTATTTTCTCTAAAAATGGGACTCAAAAAGGCTTTTCTAATATCTTTATAAAAATTACAAAAAAGTAAAAGGTGAAGGGTACTCATCACAAGGGCATTTTGGAAGATTAGCGCACCACTTGCCCCTCTTGGGGAATGTAAAGAGGTAATGGAGCGTATTAATCTGTAATCTGGTCAGGTAAAATCTATGCTGAACATCAGTTGTAAAGATGAGATATGGCTGAATACCCATTGATATTGGCCCTTCTAGATAATAGGATACGCTCGATTTAATACTCGAAGCGGCATCCCTTGACAAGGCCCTTGTTTTTAGGAGCTTCTTTTTTAGTTCTAATTTACTAAAGTTTTGTATATCTTCGGGTTTCGTCAGATTCACCACCAAATCACATTCTTTTAAAAAGCCACAGATATAGCTTAGCCATGTTATTTGCTTACAGTGGTCTTGGGACAGACAATCCAATATAATATCCCTCGTAAAATGTGTCTCTTTCCTAGTCCAGATGCGATGCCACAAAGTTAAGGTGGCTATGCTAATCAGATCTAGAATATATGGTGTCTCCATATGCAATATAATATTGGCTGTCGAGGCCGGTACAGCTAGCAATCTTCTCAAAAAATTATTTTCCAGGGTTTGCAACGGTATGGTATCTCCCAAGCCCCATATGGTATCTCCCAAGCCCCAAAGAGCTACCCCGTAACAGGCCCCAGTAATGCATTGTGCCCCATATTGCTTTAGAATTTCCCGTACTGTTTTTGTACCAATTTTTTGGGAAACTCTAAAAATTGCCTCAGCTGATTTCACAAATTTTAATTTACATAAATGTATGTGTGCATTCCACGTACCCTTACTGTTAAAAAGAATCCCTAAGTACGAAAAAGAAAATGTCCTCTCTATTAGTATGCCATCAATACAATGTGATTTATTCATAATATTCCTTTTCCCGCATGACATAACAAAGGTTTTGGTCAGAATAATTTTTAAGTGCTTTTCCGTCATAAAATTTGTAAAATTATCCATCAATAATTGTAGGCCGTTAGCTGTCCTTGAAATTAGGACAGCATCGTCGGCATACAATAGTAATGGGGTTGCCCGCTTACCGACTTTAGGGGCATCGACTCTTAAGTTCTGTAGTAATGAGTCAACCCCATTTATATAAAGCGAAAATAGGAGAGGCGCAAGGGTGCAGCCCTGTCTTATCCCGCATGTAATGCTAAAGTGCTTTGTGCATTCTCCATTTTTCCCAAAGCGTATCTTCGAGGTCAAACGTGCATAAATTTGTGATAGAAAACTAATAATATCCTGTGGGGCGCCCATCCCTTCAAGCGTCAAATCAAAGGCGCTTGACAAATCTACGAAACAAAGGTGAAGGGAGCCTTCCCTTGCAAGGGTATACTTTCCTATTATTAACTCAAGGTTCAGGCACTGTTCAGTCGTTCCGATGCCCCTTCTGAAACCATACTGGGCTACAGACAAGATGTTTTTATCTTTTACCAATTGTTCTAGTCTGGCCAACATCATTCTACCCATTACCTTGGATGTTGAGTCAAGAAGTGCTATTGGGCGGCAACAACTCGCGCTACTCCTATCACCCTTTTTAAAGATGAGGACTATCACACTCTCGGCCCAAGTTGCAGGTATCACCCCGTTAATTGTTGCATTAAAAATGTATGTAGAATAGGCACCCAAAAATCCATGTTAAATTTAAAAACATCAAATGGGAGCCCGTCCGGGCCTGCAGCTTTCCCACTAGCACTGTTCATAAGAGCTGTTCTAATCTCCTCATCGCTTATACTTTCTAGTTTAATATTATTTAATGCAATAGTACCATTCTTCTCGACGATTGTGGTACACTGGTGCGTCTCACTAAAAATAGCTTCGAAATGGGTTAACCACTCTTCCGGAGTCACTACTGTATCGACTTTGACAGATTTGGCCTCCTTAAAGAGGGGCTGATCCAAAGTTCTCCAGAAAAGTGTCGAGTCTTTAGTCTCGGCAGCTTTAATCAAATTGTCCCACGCGTTATCTCTAATCTCCATTTTTCTTTGATTTAAGGCTTGTTTATTTAATTTCCTCAGGGTACTAATGTCTTCTCTATTCCGGGGGGTAGCTTTTAAAGCTAACTTTAAATCTCTGTTTAGTCTAGAGCACTGCTGGTTAAACCATCTTGGGCAATATACCCTGTTTGTCCTAGGGTTGCGTTTCAAATTACTGGCAATTGCAACCGAGATGTTTAAATAGGCCATAACTATGTCAGTGCTCCTAGAGGAGTTATCTAGACAGGTTACTATATGCTGATTCTTTTTTTTAACTATCCTTTCTGAAAAGACGTTTGGATCAACTCCCGCCCATTTAATGGAAATCCCATTTTCACCCTGTGTCTTTACGTCGGCAGCATAAACACATGGTACGACTATTTTAAAAATTGGAATTTTCAGGGTTAAAAACAGAGGATTATGATCACTTAGTAGGCTTGAGTGTACACTACATTTGTGTATAAAGGACCTGCAGTTCTTTGAGATAATAAAATGATCAATACATGAGGATGACCTAGCACCCTCAAATGTATAGGTCCTTCCTTCTTGGGTGCTCTCTTGTGCATCCTTATCCATAATTTCCAGTTTGAACTTATGCATAACATAATTTTTGCTTTCCCCATAATTGTTATGTGGGAAATGTGAGGGGTTAGAACCTATTTCATCCTCATAACCGCATTGAATCCCTGATATAAGTTTACAAAGTTCAATATTATCATAATATATCCTGGAATCTAAATGGCCTGAGAAATAGAATCAAATGATGAGCAGTGCTACAGTACCTTAAGCGACAGTCCCCAGATATAGTTGTGCTGTGAAAAACACACCCGAAAGGTAAGCACTGTAAAACATTAAATAAATATGGATACACAATTCTGGCACATTCGGGCTACGCATCCAATTCAAGAGGAGTGGGACTACTCTATAAAAATCCATTCAATGTATTTACCAGCTGACATGGCTGGACCCACGGGGTAGATTTGTAATACAGATGGTGCTCTCGGAAGGGCTGACGTTGAACCTATGCTCAGTATACATCCCCCACAAAACGTAATGCCCAATCGTACCAGACATGGGAGCAAAGGGGCTGAGCCTTCCCCCAGCCTTACTACCATAGTGGGCACCTTGGATGCTGTAATTAGTGAAGATTGATGACAGAGGAACCACAAGGGAGAGGGATCTAGCCCTCTCCCTTGTTTCCGGGAAGCAATTGGATTAGCTGAAATCTGGTGAGCACATAACTCACTGCAGAAGCAATACACGTTTTACTCCGGAATGCAAAAAAGCTTCTCATGCATAGACTATTTCCTGCCACAGCACCCACACATAGGGGAATTCGTGAGAGCTAACCATCTAGTGAAGGGAATCTCAGACCACTCTCCAATCTAGGTAGAGCTGCAGGGCAGAGAGAAAAAGACATAATTTGGCCCATAGATCCATGGTACCAAAAAAATAGGGACATAGTAGGACAACTTAAGAAGACGATGGAACTGTGTTTTCAAGAACATTTTGGAAAGGTAGACTCTGCAGCCATGCTCTGGAATGGCTACAAGACAGTGATAAGGGCCCAGGCAGTGTACACATGACAAACCTTGAAACAGAGCTCTTAAGTATGAGAAGCACTTTCTGCAACAGGGAGGAAACAAACTAAGGCACCTGGCTAAACCTGAAACAAAGGGAATACAGAGACGTGGCCAAAAATATCACTAGAGCAGGGTACATACCTATGCAACACAAACTCTATGATGTGGGGAATTAATTTGGAAAATTGCTGGCCTGGCTAGAATGGAGAGATGAAAGTAGAAACTGGGTCCTGGAAATTAAAAACTCATCAGGGGTAGCAGTGAGGGGAAATCCTGAGAGCACTGAGGTATTTGATGAGCATTACACCCAAACTTACACATCGGCCACTGCTCAGTCCTCAACCAATATGTGTGACTTTCTTAAAGATATTTAACTTCCTGGCCTTTCAGCTGTAGATAGACTGTTGCTGGAGCCGGAGATAGAGGCTACTGAAATAGCAGCAGTGATTAGATTGTTGCAGTCGGCCAAAGTCGTATGACTTAATGGCATACCCATTGAACTATATAAAAGCATGGCGAGTCCACTTTCATAGCCCATACTTCACGTGCTGAAAGAAGCTGTAGAAGAGGGGGAGTTGCCTCAAGACCAGAGACTGCTCACCATTGTGGGAATTCCAAAAGAAGGCAAACCACCTGACGACTGCGCATCTCACAGGCTGACCTTGTTGCCAAATGCTGAAGCCAAGATACTGGCTAAGGTATTGGAAATGAGACTGAAAAATTTAATGTCGACACTGGTCCATCCAGATGAATCTAGCTTTATGCCTAACAGAGGAACCAAACTCAACTTACACCGTTTCTACAGAGTCTTATAACTGACAACCACAGTGCTGAAACTGATGCTGATACTTTCTCTTGATGGCACAATGGTGTTTCAAACGTTTGAATGGCCTTATATGTTTGCAGTTCTTGAGAAACTGGACTTTGTCCCTCACTACAGGCAGTGGATAGAGCTCTTATACTGACAGCCGCTTGTGAGAGTCATTGGTACAGACTCCAACATATGAAAGCTGGGTAGGAGAACTGGACAGGGATGCCCACTATTCCCAAGATATTTTCTTTGCCACTGGCACCATTCGCCGCATTGGTGAGGAAGGACTTGCACACCTGAAGCCTGAAATGGGGGGACAATTAGGAAGACAAAATATCTCTGTATGCAGACAATATTTTGCTCTATGTATCCAGCCTTGAGCAAATGGTCCTGAGGATCCTGAAAGTGTTCAATTCTGTGGTAGCTACTCTAGATATGCAATAAACTGCGTCAAATCTCAAATGTACCCCTTCACAGGAGAAACACCACACCTTCTACCCAACTGTGCTCTGTCACTTGAGGGATTCAAATACCTTGGTATCTGCATAACCTGACACTGCAACATGTTCCTTTAGGCAAACTTGTACCGTCTGCTGGACAGATTCAAGCAAGATGTCAAGCATTGGCGGACGCTAACGATAATTGGCAGAGGAGCACTATTCAAAATGATGGCCCTCCTTCATAGACTCTTATATGCCCTGCAGAACACCCCATACCAGATATATCTGCTGACTCTTTCCAGAAACTGGATGCTGAACTGAGGCTACATAAAACTCTACAAGCTAACAAGGGGGATGTATGATGGGGGATATCACTTCAAAACATCGAAAAATACTACTGGGCTGCACAAGTAGGAACAGTCAAAAACTGGGTATTCGCAGCCCAAGATGCACCTGCAATTAGGTCTGACAGAGAAGCAATGGGCACCGGGGTACTCCACACTGCTATATAGGGTCCAGCCCAAGGGACGCTGCTGTTTCATACTGACACAGTGGTTTCTTTGTGGAGAGAACAATGGCATATATGAGATGGAAAGACTCCTTCATGGAACCAAGCCCAATTTGGGACAGTGACATCATGTAGGCTGTAGAAAAATCTTGAGGGCTTTACGAATAGGGACACAATAGGAATTTCAAAGCTAGGTGACCAGAGGACACAAGGAGAGTTGATCTCCTATGAGACCTTCAGTAAGGACTACCAACTAGTGGTTACAGAACATAAAAGATACCTTCAGATTAGACATGCCCTACACTCACACATACTACAAGGTACACAGCAGGTAGAGTCCTCCCCCTTGGAAGACTGGCTGTTGATGGACCACCCACTAACCAAGAGAGCAGTGTCTCTAGTTTATTAAAACAAATACTTAATAACGCCTCAAAAGTCCTCCAAAACCTATAATCAAACTGGGAAAAGAGAGGAATGGGAGGCGGCACTGCAAGGCTGGTGTGAAATTACCATCAAAATGAGATTCTGCATGGTTCAATTTCATGTCCTACATAACTCATGCTATTGGAGATCACACCTATACAACATGGGGAAAAGCTCTTTATGAATGTGTGTAAGGGACTGTGGCCAGGAGGATTTCTTGTTCCATATCCTCTGGGACTACCCAAAGATACAGAGCTACTGGTGGGTGATAGAGTAGGAAATGGCGCAAGTGACAGGACTACCACTACAACGAACTACCCAATGGTTCATGCTTAACTTATGGGGAGAAGAGACAGCACTCAAATACTCAAAACTGTGGTTGTTGCTGGGTCTGGCTGTGGCGAAACACAACATTGCTAGGTGATGGGGGTGGGAATGCTGCTGTCCATCATGGAATGGGAACAGGACACGGACTTGTGCATTATGACGGAAAATGTGGTCTATGAGGGGAGAGGTTGCCCCAAGTAATTGGGAAAAGTATGGAAGGCATGGAGGGTCTACTGGGCCTATAGGGAAGCACATACAGGCCACATGACTCTGTACTAACCTGGAGTGGATGGGGTGGGAAGGAAGTGGGACATCCTAGCTACATTCTCCCAATGGGAAGGTGAAGATGTACCACTGTTAGATAATACAAGAACGTTGGTGACAACCATTGTTGTTCTGGTTCATAAAATGAAAAATGTTTATTTAAAAAAAAGATGCCTTAATGGGTTACCTGGTGATTGGTTTCCTTATGTTGTAGCTATGTCCAGTACTGAATCATTACTGGGGTTAGATTTTTAATTGTGTTAGCTAATGACTAAGAATAGTAATTATAATTTTCCAGCTTAAGCAAACTTTTTATTACTATGATGGCTGCTAGATCTCTAATTAACTATCTAGAAAACTAAGTAATTTAATCTATGGTTATATCTTTTCTTTCTTTCTTTCTTTCTTTCATTGTATCATAAATTATTTTTCTTCTTCTACATCACAGAATGTCATTTGTTTGTATGATTCATCCTAATAAAAAAAGGCCTGTCTTTAATATGCTGAAGCATGTATCCACATGCATGAACAAAGGAATATGGCAATGTTTATGTTGAAGCCAGGGATTGCTAGCGAGAATGTGCAGTGGTGGGTACCACAAAAATGCAAGCACTGCACTTAGTGACCAAGTAAAAAAAGTCAACAGAACTTCCATAGATGTATCAAGATTGAATGTGATAAAAGAAGAAGATTAATGATAATGGTCTTCAAAATGGATAATAATGGCATTGTCTCCTTAATCCATACAAAGGATAGCACCTTTGTATCTCAGGTTGCGTGTGTTTACAAGCAAAGCCATGTTACTTTTAGGGCCATATTCTCAAGGAGCTATCTCCAGGTCAACAGCACTTTAGCGCAGCCAAAGTCGTGATAAATTTACCGCCCCATTCACAAGCCGGTGCAAAACAGCCTACAGCACCACTTTTCCGGCGTTAGCATCCACAACAAACATCGCCACGGATAACGCCGGCAACTATCGCTAATGATATGCAGAGTAGGCGTTCCAGAGAAAAAAGCAGCGACAACATCACTCCGCAACATTCTCAACGACCAGCCAGATCTGCGATAAGAACACAAAACATGTGATAAGGCGCGTTAGCACCAGGAAATTAACACCTGCTCTGACCTGGTGCAAAGTCGGACCACAACCTGCACCAGACAAGGGAGCACAGCCCATAGCCACACAGGAAGAACTACAGATGCCCCGTGCAACTGCCCATGCAGCACGGACACCCAAGAGGGCCACAACACCCACTGACATCACACTCAGGCCCGTAACCCCCCCCCCGGATCCCCCCAACCCCAGACAAAGAAACTGCACACCAACACTATGAATCCCAAAACAAAATATTTTGTCAGATGTCGCACAAGCAGGAAAATCAACATACATGCGTGGCCAGAAAATGGAGAATCAGTCATACAGCAATGCAATCACCAACACAAAACACCATTCAAACAAAAGCCAAAACAACCATTCGGATGAGTCCTAGCGGGTCCTCACTGTACAATCTGTAGGAGACAGCCTGGAAGGCAAAATCCAAGAGAAGAAGGTGTGCCATGCGCCCAGCAACGGAAATAGAGGGAGAGAGGGAGGGAGAGAGCGAGGAAGAGAGATGGAGTGAGATTGCACAAGCAGCGGAAGGCCTCTCAGGCACCTGGCTCCACATGCCAACATGTGTGTGTGTATCACCATCAGAACACCATGAGCCCAAGACCGTGTCTCAATCTCAGTGCCAAAGCCACATCAAATTCCGAAAACGCAAGTAGTAGTCAGACAAACATTAGGGATGAAAGCTCCTTTGTTCCAGATGGGGACGACTCCCACATCACGCATTGCGCAAATGAACTATCCAACTTATCCACACCCCACACACAGAAGCCCCTGCCTGAGATACCCCCGCATGGGATGCCCTTGACACTCATGGAAACAGCAACCCATTCTCCCCAACTTTGCACACACATTCGAATCATTGCTCAGAGCTGTGGCATATCCTCCACACAACTGCCGCAGTTCAGAAGAGTACCGGTTCCACGAGACGCACCAACGCAATGGCAGGCCATCCCTGGCACATGCACAACCCCCGTCACGTGGAACAGTACCATGCACGGATGCTGCATTTACTGGGCGCACTGCCACTGGCAGTGTTGCGGATCAGTTACCGGCTGACCTTCCGCCTTGCCTACGTCACCTGTGTCCAGCCCTGGTTCCACTGCAGAACATGACATTCGAGTGTCCCATGGATGTCTTCCTATCCAACACAACCATAGATGAATTGGACTATGACTTGTGTGTGCACCCCCTGTTGGATCACGAACAGGAGTGTAACCAAGACAGCCGTGCATGGGATGCCTTGACATACTGCGTATGGATTGGCAGTTGTGCACGGGAGACTACACAATTCCTCGTGTGCAGTGATCACATCAAAGCACTCCCCTATTGGGGCTGTGTTGCAGATTGGTCAAATGGCCTGGGCTGAGCTCACCTGCCCGGACCAGTTAATGGATTTGCTCACCCTAGTGGTCCTTGAACACGACAACGACGTACTATTGGAACACATTGCACATGAAGCTGCACGGGCATTCATAGACAAGTAGCTACGTTCCTGCAGCCACATCGGATTGTCACCCACAGCACAGGTCCCAAAAACTTGTTGCATCGTGGGGAATGCTCACATATCCCACCACAACAGAGGACATGTCTGCCTTTCGTCAGGACTCTGGATGCATGTGCGTGGAACTACGCGTGTGTACACACACCTGTGCAAGGTGATGCAGGTCCATGGTCGGAGCAACACAGCGTCGTTTGGCAACGTTACCAATTCGGACACACTGCTGGGGGAGAGTACATACATGGCAATGTAGCATGACATGTGGACCTCGGACCCTTTCACCTGATCACTGTCAGCAGAGCAGACAATCGGTGCACTCCGGTGGCACACCACTATGCAGATCCCATGGGCAGTGAGTCGTGCCCCCCCACACGGGGCAATGGGCAGATGCCAAACATTACATGACTCGTCCAGAACGGCAAGGTGGGCTGAGACTGTTGCCATCCATGAAGATTGTTGTCCATTTTTGCCTCACCATTTTCTGAACCTCGACATGTTCCCATGCTGTGTGTAAGTGTCTTAAGCATGTCCCTGCCTGTTGTGGCCATTGCCTCGTCCATACTGACACACACATGCCAATAAGGTCTATGCAACTCCACTGGTGTCTAACTGTGATGAGTGTTGATTAGATTGTCCACACGTGTGCCACAATGAGCATCGTCCCTACACAGGGAGGAACTGACTGATGCATGTACAATGGGGGTGGCTCCCTTTTGCAAGCTCCACCTCTGTGAGCCAGACATTGTTTTGGGATAGTTGCTGGCCGGCCTGTGCACTTACATGACTTCAGCAATGTGAGTATGGTGTCCAAACTCAGACCATGTGGAGCAATGTTATGAATTGTAACAGGACGTGTCCACACAGATATGTGTGGGTAGGTATGCGGCGTGAAGTTCGGTTGTCACATGTGATGTAGGACAGCACTTCTGGCCTGCTACCGATTTGGTCATTCCTACACACAGCCCTATTCAATACATGGACGTGTGCCTACGTTGTGGGGTTGTGAGATTGTTGTTGATGTGCAATGGGGACACAGCTAGTACTCACCTTCACAGTCATCCAATTGGCCATGTGTCTCAGGGATACACATGCGCATAGATGTCAGTTACCAGGGTGTACCTTCATGTGCAATCATTGTCCCTACATCCAGCCATACTTCCATACGTAAGTGAACATAGTCATGACACATCTGTGTGATTTAGAATGTTTTATTCACATTCAGGTGATTGACGGAGCTGGAGCTGTACATGGCCATCCAAGCCCACATTACATGGAAGCCTAGTGGTGGGCCAACGAGAGTCCTTTGGGGATTAAAAAGTGATTTGGAAGAGGGGGAGTGCAGTCCGCAGCAGGATTGCTGTGTAATTTTCCAACAGTGAAGATATGGCAGTCCGTGTCGGGGTCCGGGTGAATGTCGCAGAGTGTTCCGGGGGTCAGTGGGAGGTATTGTCCCAGAGCATGATGCATAGGTCACAACCAGGCAGGGACAGGTCATATGGCGGTGATGGATGCTACTGCCTCCTTCCTCACATAGTAATTACCATCCCCATCTTACTCCCTTGATACGGGTTCTGTGTCCGGTGTGTCCGGTGTGTGTGGCGGGGTAATGGCTGCATCACTGTGTGCCACTGACAGGCTCAGTGGCAGCAATGGCAAGATGATGAACTGCAGGGCATTGGAGTTCCCAGCTACTACTCGCCGGTGCCCAACCGTGGCAGCCATACTTCCAGCCTGCATCTGCTCCATGGTCTCCATTGACCTCCGCATCTGTGCCAACTCTGTGCTGTCAGGGCGGGTGCCTGTCTGACCAGATAGTTCTTGTGTCTGATTAATGACCCCAGCGAGATCAGCCAAGGTCTGTGGTGGAGCATGGTGCATACAGGGGGTGTCCAATAGAGCCTGTACGTGGTCCCTGATGGGACTCAGACACCCACGTATGGCATCGAGTTTGGCTGCCACGAGCTCGAAACCCACCCGCAGCTGATCAGCCAACTCCACCTGGCAACCCCACAAACGCTGTTGGAATTCCATGTATTGGTTGGGGGGTCCTGGGAGACAGCCGTGGTGCTGTGTGTTTCCTGCTGTGTGGTCTGTGCAAGTGGTGGGGTCACCTTCGAGGCAGCTGGCCTGCCCTGCTCCAGGGGATGGGGTGCGGAGGCTGTCCACTATCTGTTGGAGGGTGCCTTGACATATGTGCAGGTTGTCCTCTTCATCATCAATGATGAGAAGTGTGGTGTGCTCTGCAGGAGGTGGTGTTTGTCCCTCTGCAATGTAAAGGGGAGGTGCAGGTTAACAGAGTTTCAAATGTATGTTGAAGATTTGCAGATGTTTACATTCAGACAGCATGCCAATGTACATTGTGACTGTTTTGGTGGAGCTGGCTATTTGATGGCAGTCAGTGTGTTTTTCGACTACATGACGGATGTGTGGTAGTACCCATACATTATCATCACACAGTGTAAGGCAATGCCAGATGTGAGTGGACAGTTAATACGCACTAGCGGAACCTGTTGCGAGCTCTGTCCTGTGGTGTTGCACTTTGTACCACATTGCCGTCATTGCTGATGTTCTGTGATTGCTATGGGGGAGTTGCCCCTGCAGCTCTGATTTCATGTACCTTTCTCTCTCTGAGGCGGGGTGCCTTTGAATTGTGTGCTTTTCGGGGGCTGAATTGTTTTTGACTTGGGTCAAATGTGCTCTCGGACAGATTTTGTGGCCTGGTGCATTGTTCGTCTGCTGCGTGTATTGTACGGCATGGGTTGTGGGTGCACGTGGATATGTCAGAGTATGACCTGCTCCTTTACGGATGTGATCTGCACTGGGCCACCTCCATGTCGATTCGTGGGCCATGTCATGTTTTGTGTCTGCTGCTATGCTATCGCGCATGCAGTGTCACTTGCATAGTCAGTGTGGCTCACAGAGCCGCTGCTTTGCTGGATTCAGCACATGTGCATGGGTAGGTTGTGATACTGGTGATAGGGAGGGGGGCCCCTTTGTGCACATTGTGGACGGGGGCCTACTTGGTGTTTCTATGTATGCTGCAGTGTGCCAAGGCTATCAGGGACATGTTCCACGATCATTGTGAGTGTGCAGTGTGCTACACATAATTGTGCATGTGTGCCATGGTGCCTATCTCCCCCTGTGCCCCCAGTCCCTGGTCATTACTCACACTATTGCTTGCTGGGTCAGGTCATATCAAGCTGTGTCTAGGCCCCCATATCCTGCCACTGTCTCCACACTGCTGACTGTGGCGACCATTTCCTCCAGCTCATCCAGCTCCTCCTGTGTCGCAGGACTCCCACCTCCAGTCGCCCTTGCTGCCTTCCTGATGGCGGCGAGTTTCTGTTTGGTCTGCCTTTTCACATCATGGCAACGCATCTTGACCTCCTCCATTGACCTCCTCAACACACCGACTGCATTGACGTTGGTGATGATGGCCTGCCATATTTCCGTTTGGATTGCCAGTGCCGCAGTGGAGGTGCCGAACAGTTGTTGATGGTGTTCTATCACCTCCGGGACGATGATCCAGTCTTCCTGCGGACTGAACCCCGTCTTCCTCTTCCTCTTTCTCTTCTCCTTGCCCTTCTCCAAACACGGGGTTCCAAGCTGGTCCTATGTGGCGCTTGTGGAGTTCGGCTTGTCCTCTGCACTCGGTCGGGGTGCATCCATGGTGCTACGCAGTTTGAAATGGTTTGGGTGTTTTTTTTTCTTCTTTCTTTTACAGTGCATTTTCCCGCCAGACGCGTGGGATTTGCTGGCCTGTGGCTGGTTTTTGCTAATTTTTGTACTGCGATTGGCCTTATCGCATGATTTCTTGCATTCGCGTTTCGCATTCTGTGCTTCGGGGTGTTGATTTTATTGCTGACATTTGACGCATTATCTGGTGACTATCGCATGCTAGCGCCGCGTTGTGAATACTTGGTTGGCACGGCGTAATTTTCCTGCGATAGGCTGCGATGTTGAGAGTTGCGTTAAGCTACTCTTGCAGTAGTTATCACACGTTGTTGTGAATATACCCCTTAGTGTTTTAATGCAGGTTTGTGATTTCCATCTTTTGGTGTAAACAGCATGTAGTGGTTTGGGTGGCACTGCAGGCCAGATACCAGTTATCAAAGAAAGAGAAAGAGTGAGCAGCAAAACTATTGATGTGTGAAATAAACATATGAATCAGAATATAGTGACACCAATCCCATTTTAAACTTGCATATATAGAACCACAAAAAAGTTGTCAAACAATGAAAGAGCTTAAGAACGCTACCCCTTAGACATAGGGAAGTTTAGGGGACTAATCCTTCTGTGTGTTAAGATCCTAATAAAGAAATGCTACTGTTAAAAAGAGCCTCTTTTGTATGAGCAATTCTGAAATGTTTGGACTGATGCTGCTAGTTTTTCGACTCTGCCCTGTACCCTGTTGACCAGGCACCAGTGCATGTGCTCTGACCCTTAAAGCGGATGTACAAAATGGTTATTCCCTGATTGGCATATTTAGCTTATCTCTAACTTCCTAGTAAGTGGTACAAAGTGTATCCAGGGCTAGCAAGGTAAATGTCACTAGTGGACTACAGCAGTTATTATACCACAATGGTATGTTGACTTTGTCCTGCGATAATTATGCCGACTGACATTTTGCCACTTGTACTTCAGAGCTTAATGAAACAGCACTGCAGTTGAAGGTGGTGAAATGCCTACGAGCATAGTGGGGAGGCAGCCACAAGCTCCTGTAAAAAAACCAAAAAAAACAATGGCTATCGCAGAGAGGCAAACACCGGCATCCGAAGTACATTGGCGTTTGTCCCGCAATGAAATGTCCGCAATCTGCCACCACTACAGTGACAAAGTTAAAAAATGGCTCTAGGTCTGCCACTGCAGTTCGGTGGGCAGCTTTTTAACTGCCCACTGACATGCCAAACTAAACCATTTTTCCAAGCCAAAACCTTCCTTTTTAATATTTATAAGTCAACCCTAAGGTAGGCCTTGGTAGCCCACAAGGTGGGGTGCTAAATACTAAAAAGGAGGACATGTTCCTTTTATGTTTTCCATGTCCTGAAATTCAAAATTATCATTTTCACTGTAGCCGGGGTGGTAGCCCGATTGGCTAACATGGAGTTACACTAGTCTCCTGCGTTAAGTGCTAACTTCCATTTGGGGCCACCAAACACAGAAATGAAAGGACAGTAGAAGAACCTGTGGACCTTAGAAAGTAAGGCTGCACCAAGGAAGACTGCACCTGCTGCACCTGCTGCACCTGCTGAACCAAGACAGGACTTCAGAAAGAGAAGGGCTGCTCCTACAGTTGAGTTTGTGGTGAGAGACCCCAAGGACTGGGCCTGCTCCTACTCATGGCAAGGATCTGTGAGTGGACTGTAAGGGTTAGTTGGCACCTTCTATTAAACTTCAGGACACAAATGTTGAGGAAGCCTGCACCTGCAACGTGCCCAGCTGACCAGTAGCCAATGGACTTGCCCTGGATTCCTCTGGTATAGCCCATGATATTGAGATCTAGCCTCCAAGAGGTACCTCCCAGATCCTGGACCCTTGGCTGGTGCTCAAGTGCATTCTTTCTCCCCACAACATGCAAGCCACAATCAAAAAATAACATCTTTTGGACACTGAGTCTCAGGGTCATAGACTTCCACTACTTGCTAGTTCGTGGGTAGCCTCAAACGCCACCAAGAATCTGGACAGCACCGGACCACAGGACTTTGCCTGTCCATCACCAGTCTCAAGGTGCAGAGGACCCGTGACGAGAAACAAAACAAGAAACATTTCTAAGTGCAATGGTAAAATTGTGACCAAGGCCAACCGGGATCCGCATCCGAACCTGACTCCCATCGTGGCCAGCTTAAAATGTTGACTTTGCCATGGACCCTTTCATAGGTGGCTATCACTGAGTGTGAAAAGCAGTGATTTATGAAAATTTTGCAAAAATCGTAACTCTGGTTCCCTCCAATTGATTGTTTTTGTTTTCATGAGTATCTAAAGAAAAAAGTATACACCGTTTTTAGAGACTGGAGTGAGATTTTTATTGAGTCGTGTTTCTTACTGATTCACTGTTTTGGTACTGTAAAACGCTTCACGCTTGCTTTCATATGAGTTAAGCCTGACTGATCTGTGCCAGAGCTAACAAGAACTGAGCTATGGTTTGGTTCAAAGAAACCTAACTAGACCCTATACAGGATATTGACATTATTACTTGGTGGGGTCTCACAACCAACCCAATCAATAATGCACTTTTCTCACAACTACACTCTATACAGATGAACTCTGTAGTACATAGGAGCTATATTAGAGTAAACGCTACAGTGAAACTTTTATACAGTATGGGAAATAAAGCAATATTTGTTTCAAAACATAAATCTGAAGAATCCTCACATTTTCTTAAATCATTAGATACAGGCATGAGCATGCAGATACCATCTATTCAAAAGTCTTTGGGGCATATCATCAAGGGCAGGCGTTAACATTATCGCCGCTTTTGCGTCTGTTTTCGGGCGAAAAGCGGCGATAATGTTAACGCCCTATCCATGCCTTAGCGCCCATAATCTTATCGCCTCGCATTGCTAATGAGATACGAGGTAGGCGTTCCCGTGTGAACTACAGCGATATTAATCGCTAACAGGCATTCTCCCTATCATCAATCAAATCGCTAACCGGCCTAGTAACATTTAAACTAGCGCTAACCGGCTATATCGCAGGTTTCTTACGCCTGCTAATTTTCTGACTTGGCTATGTTTATAAAGGGAGGTGGATTAACCCCTTCGCCGCGGCAGGAATTCCGCCGCGGCGCTGGGGGGGTTTGGGGGTAGGTGCGGTGGCGCTGTGCTCGTGACGGAACCACTCCGTCACGAGCCACGGGTGAGCTGTGCTCATGACGGAGTGGTTCCGTCACGTCTCCGCCCAGTGCGCTAATCGCCCGCACAGGCGGGGAATTAGCGCCGCGTGGGCGGAGCGGCTGCCAACGGCCGCAGCATGACAGAACCACTCCGTCATGAGCACACGGCACCCGTGGCTCATGACGGAGTGGTTCCGTCATGAGCACGGAAAGGGTTAATATGCTGAGTCCACATCTCTATCAGCAATGTTTTTGCCTAACTCTTTTTTTTATCGCAGGTGATCCTCCGATATTGCCTGGATTTCTATCTCCTTGGCGATGCGCGTTGCTGATAGTGCGCCCACTGGGCGATAGAATCCGGCGATAGCGGCGTTAATTTTCTGCACGCTAAACACGGCCAGCTATAATTATCGCCGGCCGTTGTTAATATGCCCCGTAGTTGTTCCACTAAATATCTATGTGGCGCGGTTCTGCATACACTTGAAAACTTTAAATTATGCCATTTCATTTAAACACTCGAGCGTGCACTAGAATAAGGGATCCCTCATTTGTTGCTGGCTTGGGGGTGGTGGGGGATGGAGGTTTGGGAGCCCGCCATCAGAACTGATGAGCAAATAACGGCACCAGACCGAGGCCACCTGATTACAGGAGGGCACCCCCTAAGGAAACAGGAAGTGCAGTAGTCGCATACCATACCTCATCAGGGCTCAACGTCCATCCTGAGAAGACACATTTCCAGAAGCGCAAGGGCCCATTGAGGCCTCCCGAGGGGAGACTTGAAGACTGTATCACCTGGAAGCAATGAGAGCTAGGTTCTGTTCAGATTTGAGGGTTTTGAAAGGAGTGAGCGGCATTACTATAGCATGAGGAAAGGAGGCGGTCAGATACGGAGATGTGGCCCAGTGAGAACTGTTTGTTATATATAAATCAAGGGGTATATTATCAAGACAGGCGATAAAATTATCGCCACTTTAGCGGCAGAAAACTGCCGCTAAAACGGCGATAATGGGATTGACAATATGCTCTATGTAATTCCAATTGAAGCTCAGGTTAGATGTCCTTCACATCTAACATGGGCTTCAATTCGAATTCCATAGAGCATATTATCAAGCCCATTATCGCCGTTTTAGCGGCAGTTTTCTGCCGCTAAAACGGCGATAATTGTATCGCCTGGCTTGATAATATGCCCCTCAGTGCGCTGTGTGTGGGAAGCTTGTGAGAGGCATTATGTTAGATAGGTGATTTATTTTAAACTGAGAAAACGTACATTGTAAAATTAATTTGAGACTCGTTTTCACATACAGATCGATTGTGCTCTGTGCAGACACTTTGACAGAGGAGCAATATGTTAAATATGTAATGTATTTTAAATTAAGAAAAACGTACATTCCCTAAAATGTATTTGAAATTGTGTCACCCGCTTTTCTTTCTTCAAATAATCGTAAAACATTTAAAAATTAAACTAAAATCCATTTGAAAACTTCCTCCGTCCCCTCACAGCACCACCAGAAGCAGAATCCTGGCAATGGAACACTTATGAGATCACAGGCCCTGCGATGTGATGTCTCGAATCCAGGACCCGGGTATGTGCAGAGGGGAGGCCTCCACTGCGGCATAGAGAAAGGAAGCCACTGTTGGGGACGTTCTGTCGGGTAGCATGCTGTGTTTTTTTTTCAGGTTTCCGGGTGGACCAATTTTAGGGACAGGAGCTGGATCTCATCACGAAATCTGATCGTGAGCTTTCCTTGTCCTGTTCCCCGTTAAAATGAAAAAATATGGTATCACCCACAATGGTGATGCATGATGACAAGTTAAAAGGTCTCCATTGTGACGCGATCGTGGTAATAAAGGCTGGTATCTATGGTCCTACCTCATTGCACACAAGGACACCCGATGAGGAGGACCATCGCTGGTGAGTGGAGCTAGGGACACCGAGATGCAGGACGATGCAGGAACTGAGAAGGTTCCGAAAATAACGGGAGTTGGGAGGGGGCAAGGGTACAAGGTGAGTAAATGAATCAAATGAAAACGAAACTGACAACGAAACTGAACTCAGAACGAAACTGAACTCGAAACCAAACCGAAAACTGGCTTGAAATTCCCATTTACCTTAATCCTTAATTTCTTCAGCCCTATTATTTTGACTCGCAGCCATGTCTACCCAAGCCTTTTTTTCTCAACCTATTTTTTCTCGTATTCATACCCTTCCTTTTACTCCTGCCCCTCTTTTTCTCACTTCCCTCTATGTCCTCCCTCTCTACTTTCCTTCTCTTTCAGTCCCTTCTTTTTCTTTCCCTCCCAGCTGTACACATTCCTCTTATTCCCACCCTCATTTTTCTCCCATTTCTTTGCCTTACACTCCCGCTTTCTGTCCCATAATTTCACGTTCCTTTCTTTCCATTCACTTTACTCTCCACTTGTCATCTCCCATCCCTTCCGATTATCCTCCCTCCTCCACTCTCCTCATCCTCTCCCCTCCTCCTTTTCCTTCCTTCTTCTCCCTTCCCTCTTCCTTTCCACTTTCTCCTCCCCACTCCTTCTCTTATCCCAAACCCCTCTGCACTTCTCTCCACCCCTATCTTTCGTTCTTTTTCCTACTTCCCTCTTCCCACTCCCCTCATCCTGCTCCTCCCTCCCCTCTTCTCTACATCCCACTTTTTCCTCTTTCCCACCGCCCTATTCTCTTTTCTTCTCTTCTCTTCTCTTCTCTTCTCTTCTCTTCTCTTCTCTTCTCTTCTCTTCTCTTCTCTTCTCTTCTCTTCTCTTATTCTATTCTCTTCTCTCCACTTCCTGCTTCCCTCCACCCACTCCCATTCTTCCCTTCCACTTCCCTCCTCCCCACTCCTCTCTCTTCTCATTACTGTTTCCTTCCACTTCTCACCTAATCCTCTCTTCTCCATCCCCTCCCTCCAGTCTTCCCTACCATTTTCCTCCTCCACCTCTCTTCTCTTCTCTCCCATCCCTACTCCCTTCATACTTCCCTCTCTTTCCTCCATCACCCCTCCGCTCTCCCTCCCATCCCATCCTTCCCAATACCATCTTCCTTTCCCTTCGATTCCCCTCTACTCCCCTCCCCCTTCTATCCCCTCCACTCCTTTCCACCTCCAACCCCCTCCTTCCTCTTTCCCCTTCTTTCTCTTCCAATCAGCCTCCTCTCCCCTCTGTTCTTTCCTTCCAATTCCCTACCTACCTTCATCTCCTCTCCCTTCCCCTTCTTTTTTCCTTTCCTCTTTCCTTCCACCTCCCCGCACGTTCGCTCTCCTCTCCTCCCCTTCCACATCCACATCCACCCCTACCCCTACCCCACCTACTCCCACCCTTACCCCCTCCTACTTCCATCTGCTTTTATCCACTATCTCTCCCATCCCTTTATGTCCCTTCCCCATCCATGTCTCTTCCCTCTCACTCCCATTCTCCTCCTCTCTTCGGTTCAATTTCCCATCACATCCCATCCCCTCCCCTTCATGTCCCTTCCATCAACACCCTCCTATCCATTCCTCCTCCCCTTCCCTCTTCCCATCCATGTCCCTCTCATCTCACCACCTCTTTCACATTCCCTCGTGTCTCCTCCCCTCATCTCACCTTGCCTACCACCATCCTCTCCCCTTCCTCCTCCTTGCCCCACCGTCTTTCTCTTCCTCCTTACCCGCTTCCCTTCCCTCCTAAATTCCTTCCGTTAACACTCCACTATTCTCCCCCCACTCCCATCTTTCCTTCTCACTCACCTCTTGCCTTCTGCTTCTTTCTTCCCTCCTCTTCACTCCCCTTCTTCCCCATTGCCCTCTTCCCTTCTCTACACTCTCCTCTTCCCTTCCCACTTCTTTTGTCACTTCCACTCACCTCACCTCACCTTCCCACCCCACTCTTCCCTTCTCCTCCCCTCCTCCCCAATCCCTACTCCATTCCCTCTTCTCTCATTTATCCCATCGCCCATTCCCCTCTTCCCTTCCATTTTCCTCCTCCATCGCTCTTCTCTTCTCACCCATCCCCACTTACCTCTTCCTTTATACTTTCCTACCCTTCCTCCATCACCACTTTGCTCCCCCTCCAATCCCCTCCTTCCCAATTCCATATACCCTTCAACTTCCCTCCCTTCCCCTCACTCCTCCCATCCCCTCCCCTCCATTCCCTTCCTCTTCCATTCCCTTTCCTCCTCCATACCCTGCTCTTTGTGCCAACCACCATCCTTCACTCTCCTCTATCCCTAACCTCCCCATCCTCTTTCCTTCCTCATTCCTTCCACCTCCACCTTTGTCTCCCATCACCTCTCGCCTCCCGTCTTCCACATCGGTCCCCTACCCCTCGTGTTCACCCCCTTCTCTCCCCCCACGTTCATCCCCTTACTCTCCCTTCCCATCCCCTTCCCTCCCCACTCCCTCACAACCCCTCCCCTCTTCCCATCCATTTCCCTCTCATCTCAGCTCCTCTTTAGCATTCCCTCTTTACCCCTCCTCTCCACTTGCCTACTCCCATCCAATCCCCTCCATTCCCTTCCACTTCCATCCCCTATCCTCCTCCATCCCCTTCTCTCCTCGCCAATCCCCCTTCTCTCTCTCTTCTATTCTTTTCTTCCCCTCCCTACCCCTCACCTCAACTCTCCCCCCACCACACCCCTCCTCTCTCCTCGCCTCGCCTCCTCTTCCCTTCCTCTTTCCTTGTACCTCCTCCTCCAATTACCTAATCTCTCCTCTCTCCTCCCCTCTTCCCTTCTACATCTATCCCCTACCCCGCCTACTCCCACCTCCTCCCCTCCTCCTTCCATCCTCTCTTCTCCAATCGACTCAACTCAACTCCCCTTCCCATCCTCTTCCTTCCCTATCCCCTTCTCTCCCCTCTCCCTCACTTCCCCTCCTCTTTTCCCTTCCATTTCACATCACATTCCCTCCCTTCCTCCATCCTCCTCCCTCTCCTCTCTTCCCATCCACTCCCCTTTAATCGCATATCCTCTTTCACATTCCCTCATCTGTCCTCCCCTCCTCTCCACTTGCTTACTCCTATTCCATCCCATCGTATCACAAAATATAAATTTTTTTCTCCTTCTCCTTCCTCCTCCTCGTTCCACCTTCTTCCTGTTTCCCCTCCTCCCATCTGCTTTCCTTCCACTTTCCTCCTTAATTCCTTACTCACCACTCCACTCCACTCCACTCTTCTCTCCTCACTCCCCTCTTTCCTTCTACTTCTTTCTTCCCTCTTCCTCACTCCCCTCTTCCCTCCTCCCTATTTCCCTCCTACCTCCTCCACACTGCTCTCTTCCTTTACACTCCCCTCCTAGCCCTACTCCCATCTTGCCTTCGCCTCTTCCTTTGTCACTTCCACTCACCTCTCGCCACTCCACTTTCCTTTCTACTTCCCTCCTCTACGCTCCATTCACTTCCCTCTTTTCCCATCCCCACCCCCACTCCTCCTACACATCTCTCCTCCCTTTACCTGTTCCCTTCTACTACCATCCTCCTCATTACCCTTTTCTCTAACAGCCCCTACTTTACCCTTCCATTTTCCTCCCCCCACGCCTCTCTCTTCTATAATCTCTCCTATTCCCCACCCTCTTCCCTTCCATTTCGCTCCCCTTCTCTCTTCTCTCCCATCACCTAAATTTCCTTCTCCCCTTCAATTTCTCTCCTCCCCATTCTGCTCTTCCCTCCCACTCCCCTCTAATCCCACCCTCTCCCTTTCCCTACTATACCCTCTTCTCTCTCTCACTCTTCCCTTCTACCTCCAATTTCCTTCTCTTCCTTCTCTCCCCTCCCATCCCCTTCCCTCCCTTCTTTGCCCCCTCCCATCCCCCCTGTGTTTTCTCCTTCCCTTGAACCCCTTCCACTTCTCTCCCCCTCCATCCTCTCCTTTCTTCCTTTCCATTTTCCTTCCACCTCCCCATCCCCTTTTCTCCTCTCCCAGCTTCTATTCCACTTTCTTCCTCTTGTCTACCCTCCCTTCCCCTCCGAATCCCTTTTCCCTCCCCAGTCCCTCGCCCTTTCCTCCACTCCCCACCCACCCTATTCCCATTTCCCGTCCTCTTCTTTCTCCTCTTCCCTCAGAGATCCTCTCCCCTCCTGTCCTCTCATCTCTTCTTTCCTTCCACATCACCTCCCATCTCCTTCCCACTCCCCTCTACCCTTTTACCTCCCCTCCATCTCCTCTCTACTCCTGTCTTCCATTTCCCTCTTCTCCCTTCTTCCCTTCCACTTCCCTGCCCCCGACTCACTTCCTGCCCTTCCCTCCCCTCTTTTCTTCCACCTCCCTCTGCTTCCTATGTCTTCCTCTTCCCTTCCACTCCACTTTTCTCTTCCACTTCCCTTTCCTCCTCTCCTCCATTCCACCCTCCCCTATCATTTTCTCTGGTCTTGTTTCTTTTCCACTCATCTAATTTCCTTTCTTTTCCTCCTTCACATTCCTTCCCTTCTATCTCATCTTCTCCTCCCCTGCCTCCCTTTGCCTGGTCTCCTCTCCTCTCCTTTCCTCCTCTCTTCTCCTCTCCTCTCCTTACAACTCTCCTTCTTTGAACTCCCCTCCCTTCCACATTACCATCCCATCCTCTCCCATCTTCCCTTCCCTTCCCCTCCCCTCCCTATAGGCCTTCCTATGCACTCCCCTCCACTTTCCTCCCCTCCTCCATTCCCCCTCCACTCTCTTCTTGTCTCTTTCTCACTCATCTCATCTTCCATCCTTTCCATCCCTCTCATGCCCCATCCCCTGCCTTTCTCCCTTTTCTCCCCTCCACTCTTCTTTGTGTTGCTAATAACGTTGGCACAGTTTGACAATCTTCCATCAATCTTTCAAATAAGGTGCTGCCTTTAACTAGTTTGTGCATGAAAAGCTACTGGGTAATTCGTCAAGCGGAGGCCTAGAAAAAACATCCCAAAACACAAAATCTTCTTTAGATAAGGTTACTGCAAAAACTGCTGAATGGCATTACATTTCAACATTGGTTCATAGACTGTGATTTTTGTTATTTCATGTAAATCCGTTCAGACGTGTTTGAAAAATTAAGATTAAAAATAATTGTATATCTCCACAGTTGAGCCTGCAAGAGACTCTCAGAGGAGAGGAGTGCCAATTTAGAAATAGGGTATTCTGATTGACTAAGGGAGCTTTATTTCCCTTGGGCCATCTAGCTCCTGCAGGAGTCAGACTCACACAGGAGCAAGTTCTCTGATTGGCTTCCAGCAACATGGGAAAAATGCTCCTTGCGGCTATTACATGACTCATGGACTTAGTCCCCTGTCCTGAAATAAAAAAAGAAAAATATGGCACCCCTACCCATGCTGATTTTGGCCCTAGGATCCAATCCTCCTGGACATCCTCCTGCGGTGAATCCTTAAATGTGCCAAAGCAAAGCCTTGATTGACTGACCCAACTTCAAAGAAAAGTTGTGCCTACTATTTTATGTCTAGGAAAATGGTCCCCGGGGCTGAATAGTAGCTTGTATTTAGTATATGGGGTCAAGTGAGGGCTTTCCTGACCCCTTGTGTTTGTTATAAAGGAGGTGGAGGCAGATTTTCAAGGATGAAGCTTTATACTCTACATTATTTATGGTGTTCTAGTATAAAAACTGAGAACAGAAAAAAGGGAAAATGAAATGCTTAATCATTATGTTATATACTGTTACAGCATAAGCAATCTCTACTGTATTGTTAGCTGAGTTTTGTAAATGTAATACTAACGTATATTTACATTCTTTTTGTATTTTAACAGTGATTGCAATGATACATTTTTAGATGTCTGAACATACTCATTTTGCATACCTCTGGAGAGGATTTTCATGCATAAAGAGCACTTGACATGCTTTGCGCCACTTTCTTTTGCCTGGAGGGGATGGTGAAAAACTCCAATGCAATTAATTGCTGCTTTGCTGGGGGTTCCCCTTCGGAAGAACTGTGTTTAGCAGGGTGTGGCAACTTACCTTTACTGCCACCAGATGCCATTTTATTGGCAAATAATGGAAAAGGCACCAACATTTTAGAAAAGAAAAAGAGCAGATGCTCAAATGAGAAAAGGTTTTTTTTCACAATCTTTTTTTTCTCCGAAGTTTTATATAGCACAAACTTGACCCGAAGGTATCGGGTATTAGATTACTTTACATGACCACCAGTGGCTTTACAGATGGACTCATTAATTTTTGTTAGGCACAGGGAGATTAAGTGATTTGCCCAGAATCACAGGATGTTGAGCGTCGTTGCAGAGACTCGAATCCGGTTCCCCAGATTTGAGGTCGACCACCCTAGCCATTAGGCCACATGATCTTTTTTCCCTACTGTTCAAAGATGAAACTTTATACACTAAATTGATTATGGTGTACAAGTACCAAAGCTGAGAAAAGTAAAAAGGGAAAAGAAAATGCTTTACTAGAATGTGAAATACTATTACAGCATAAGAAATGTATACTGTTTGGTTAATAGTATGAACGTATGCAAAAACTAAAAGTTTATCAAAGAATTTAGCAAAAAGTAATATTAACTTATATATATATATGTTCTTTATGTTTTTAAACAGATGAATGACATCATCTATTGGAGTAAAGCAATTACCTTTTTCTTTGTAGTTTTAAAACTAACATTGTCAAATTATACACCAAGGTGTTATAGAGCAACTGAGATATGCAGACACACACTGATAGAGCTACTCATATTGCCAGTCACTCACCCATTCAGATACGTACCCATCCTCTAACTCACACATACAGTCAATGACATACCAAGTTAGTTACCAGAACATGTACTACCACATGTGCTCACTTACCCATACAGCCACTCACACCCCCATGCACTCACTCATACAGGTACTAACTCAGGCACTCACTCACCCATACAGTCACTCATTAATTCATTCACTCACCCATACAATCACTAACACACCCAGTCACTCTTCCATGTAACTACTGACACACCCAATCACTCAACCATACAGCTATACAATTAATCTACTCACTAACCCATACAGTCATGCATACACCCACTTAGTCACCTATACAAGTACTAACACAGCCAGTCACTCACCCATACAGCTAGCGACACACACACTAAGTCTCTCATACAAGAACTGACACAGTCATTCACTCACCCATACAGACACACAACACACCCAATCACATACCCAGGTAGCTACTAACATATGTACTGAGTCACCCATACATCAACTCACATATCCATTCACTTACCTATACACTCACTGACATACCCACTCACTCACCCATACAGGTACTAACACATGCACTCAATCACCCAAACACAACCATTTATACACTCACTCAGTCACCTATACAGCTACTAGCACAGCTCGTCAATCACCCATGCCCCTACTGACACACATACTCAATCACTTATACAGGCACTACCACAGGTGCTCACTCACATATACAGGCACTCATATACCCACTCACTCATGCATTCAGACACTGATGTACCCACACACTCACCCATGCAGACACCCATGCACCCACTCACTCACCCACACAGCAATGCACACAGCCATTCACTCACCCATACAGTCACTGACACACCTACTCACTCCCCCATACAGATATTCACACACCCACTCGCATACCCTTATAGTCACTGACACACACACTCACACACCCATAGCCACTGACACCCCATTCACTTACCCATATAGCTACTAACAAATGCACTCAGTCACCCAAAAATTCATTTATAAACCCATCTAGTCACCTACATAACCACTAACACAGCCAGTCAATCACCCATACACCTACTGACACATACACTCAGTATCTCATACATGCACTGCCACAAGCACTCACAACCCTGTGCAGGCACTCACACCCCCACAAACTCACCCATACATACCCTGATGCACCCACTTACTCACCCATACAGACATTCACACACCCACTCACTCACCCACACAGCCACGCACACAGCCATTCACTCACCCATACAGACACTCACACACCCAACAGTCCCTCACACACCCATTCACACGCCCAGAGAGTCACTGACACCCCACTCACTTACCCATACAGCCACTTTTAAAGCTACTCACACACCCATATTCACACTTACTTAAACACTTACAAAATCTAGGGCCATATGTAGGAAGCCAAATTGCGATCGCAAATGCATAAATTCGCCGAATTTCGGCGTTTGTGATCGCAATTTGGGCAGTGTGCTATGTAGCACACAAATACCCACACGCAAAATAAGGAATCGCAAAATTTGCAATTCCTTATTTTGCTAATGCATTTAAGGAATCCCAAATTGCGATTCCTTAAATGCAATGTAGGAAGCACCCAAGTTGTGCGATTTTGGCTTAAGGAATCGCATATTATCACCAACCTCAGGTTGGTGGTAATTTGCGATTTCTTTGAAAAATGCACTTTTTTTGCATTTTTCAAAGTTGCACGTGGCGCACATACATGGCCTTAGCGCATGTATGTGCGCCACATGTGCACACATGTTTATTTCAGGGGTGCAAAAGGGTGTCCTATTGACACCCTTGCAACCTTGAAATTGCATTCTCAATTTGCGATTCTCGAATTGAGAATCGCAAATTGAGAATGTCTTCCTATTCATTCCTATGGGCCTTCTAGCCCATAGGAATGAATGGCAAGGTATTCCTTTTGGGATTCGCAAATAAGGAATAGGTGGGAATCGCAAAATATTTTGCTAATCCTACCTACATTCCGTTTTGCAATTCTCTAATTGTGATTCCCTAAAAATTGCAATTACAGAATCGCAAAACACGTTTTACCTACATATGGCCCCTAGTTACTCACACTAGCACAGAGACTCAATCATTCATACATTTTGTTGAACATACACACACATACAGTTTATCTTTTTTAAACCAAGAAAGGTGGTTCTAACTCGAACCTTTTTTCTTTTGAATTTTCAGAACTTTTTTTTAGATTTGTAACTTTTTTTTAAAGAAATAAAATGGCAACTAGAAAAAGAAATATCTGGAAAAAGTCAAAACTGGAGACACAAGTGTAATTGAACCAAAAAAAAACAGTTGTGCTGCTTTGTTGCCTCCAGAACAACCTAAACAAAATGTCCCAGTTCTTTGGAGCTCTGGGTACTTCTTAGGGAGACCCTGCTCAACCACAGTAGATATGATGTTCCCTGGCTCAATTGAGTGTCATAGTTGATGTTGAGGTGTCTCTTGCACTGCGCTCCCTCTGGGCTCTGTTCAACTGGTTGTTATGGTAGGTCTTCAGGTGGGTCAGCATATTTGTTGTGCCACAGGAATATGTTTTGGACGTACCCTTGGACAAGGTCTTCTCACACAAAGAATACTTCATGTGTTTTGCCACCGTATTCTTTTCCCATGAAGGGGATGGTGAAAAATTCTCATGCGATTGACCAGCGCTTCACCTGGGGTTTCGCCTCTGAAGAATTGTGCTTCTCAGGGTGTGGCTCATGTTCTC
Organism: Triturus cristatus; assembly: GCF_964204655.1. Classification (NCBI taxonomy): domain Eukaryota; kingdom Metazoa; phylum Chordata; class Amphibia; order Caudata; family Salamandridae; genus Triturus; species Triturus cristatus. The sequence goes on along the minus strand of NC_140584.1, from coordinate 107,249,351 downwards.
CACCACCACTATATGCCATTTTTTATTTTTTAAACTGCCAGAAAAATGCTAAATGTTTTTCTAATATTGGAAACAGCAGCGGTTGCTGGAATAAGAACCTCAAACCCGAGCACTGGAAGTTTAAAGAAAAGAAAACTGGATGGGGACTTTCTGTCTAGAATAATTTAAAGTGTCTTTTCAATGAAATCTCTTTTTTCATAGTCATGTGATAATCGCTGACACCGAGCTCGTCGCGAATGCTGCTGTAGTTGTGCAAACACTGGAAATAGAATAAAAGAGTGTTGAACCATAAAATTACTTCTGTAAATCTCACATTACATATTATATTAGTAAAGTATTGTCCTCTAACTTTAATTGCAATACATGTATATATGTTCTTTCTTTCTAAAACCACTGCTATTTCTTGAATAACAACGATACAGGAATATACAAATAACAGCTTCTCGAGATGAATTCGCAAACATAATTTTAAAAAAAAGCCTTCTAGACACATGTGTTTCTTGATAGTGAAGAAAATCTTGCCATAATCCTGATGCCCAAGAAAATGAGGACATCTCCACCAAACAAAGAAGCACTTGCTTAATACGGTTAGGAGAAAGTGCCCTTGTTTGGTGGAGATTCACCTCTTTTTAGTGTCGTCTTCTCTATCGCAGTATTTATGATATCACAGATTTCTTGATGAAGAGGCATGAAGAATAATAAAATTGCCAAAATGCAGAGAAAGTTACAGAACATATTTCCTCGTGATCCATTATGCAGCTATAGTTTAGAATGTGCACCCGGCATTTACCAAATGAGGTAGCACTCTGTAATTAACTAGTATAAACTTGTCCGGCTGGGTAGAAATGTTGTGCAAAATTGTGGACTTTTGTTGGACAAATGGACAGGTGATGTTTCTTTCTGGTCCTCGTGCTCTTTCCACAGAAAACAAACCTCACCGAGAAACACCTACAAATATAAACACAGCGAGTGCCCCAGTTCAAGCTCCTCTTCTGTAAAGGACAAATGATTCTAACTTCCTGGGCTTCGCAGAGGCAAAGCAAGTGTGCTTTATCAACAATTCCACACTCAAAAAGAATCTGAAATCCTTGGGAAAGGTGAATGCATTTTTGATCTATAAGAGGGCAATCTGTAAAGACTGTGTCAAATGGGTTCTTTCTTGGCCTCTCCTACTGAAAGCATAGATAATTATTCTCCCTTACAATGATTACAAATATGAAAAAGTACAGAATAACCTGGAGGCATCACCCATCTGGCCCTGCCCCATCCACCTTAGTAGTATACCTCTCACACACCCATACACCGCTCATACCCCCACTCACACACCCACAAAACCACTCACACACCCACTCACACATCCATTCATCAGTTATATACCCAGTCACCAACTCATACATCCACTCAAGCACCTACTCACAGACTCATTGAGTAACTCACCCACCCACCCACTCACAGACCTATACAGCCACTCACACCTACAAAACCACTCATACACCCACACACAGTCCCATACAGTCACTCATACACCCACTCTGTACCTTATACAACCACTCACACACACACTGTCAAAGATTACAGGTTACAATTAAAAAATACAATTAGAAAAACCTTAGAAATTCACTAAAAAACAAAGGTTACAGGGGCGTTATAGTTAGTAAATAGAATAAAACAAACCTTACAACTTCGCGAAAAAAAACAAAGGTTACAGGGACGTTAGAGTTAGGCTCAGATTTCACTTGTACAAAAGCATAGAAATTCAGCAGTTATTGTTACCTGAGCTAGCTATACCTTACCACCCCCGTAATGCACTGCTTATGGCCTCACATATTACATCAGTGATGGCATCTCAAATGGAATCACGGATGATGTCATTTGAGACATTTCAGGCTCACCATAGCCTTTTTAGGCCTGTGGACCCCATCCCCCTTGGATGCTTTTTACATAATTGGGCATATGGCCTCCCTCCTTGAACATTTTTAGACCCCAGGGCCCATTCCCTTGGGCTAACATTAAAAATGTTGGGGTGGGGGTGCATGGCCCCCCTCTTCTCAAGCCTCTTTAAGGCTCGTCAACCTCATGCTCCGGGCCCAGTGTTTTTTTGGGGGTGTTGGGTGTGTTGGACCCCCTCTCCAGCCATAGATCACATCATCCGGGGACCCCTCCCCGGGACGCTGATGTTCTTTGCTTGGGGATAAGGGCAGGAGCCACTCATTTATTATTCACTGTTCTATGCAAGGAGCACCTCATAAAGCCCAGTGATGGTTTTTTAAATAATATTTGTAGATCATAGTGTTGCCCCTAGTGGCAAGGGAACCAATAAAAATGTTTTTATTGTTCTGGAGCACTGCACAGCAGCCCCCTCAACAAAAACACAGTAAGTCTCCAGGGTCATTGACTCCACAACTCCAGGTAAGCCTACGATTTTCTTTTAAAACACTCCAATCTGGAGGTATATGCTTTTCAGCTATGGCTGCACTAAGTGGCCTAGAAAATGCTAAAAAAAACCACTCAAAGATGGGTTTAATGTCTTAATTTAAATAATACTTTGTTTAAAATATAAGTACTATTGTTAAACATTGCACTGCGGCAAGTTATGAAACATACATTTGATTTTAGTTATTGGTGACTTTTTGACAATGTCAGTAGGTCTGTTTTATATATGTATTGATGTGCTGACCATTTCATAAAGCCAATAAACCTGCTGAACCTTTGACAAAGCCAATAGGTCTGCCATACTATATTGTTACATCAAATAGTCAGCCCGGTGCATCGGGGTGAGAGCCCATGGGGGTTGGGCACAGGGCCTGGTGGTAAGCAAGGCCCTGGGCCCTAACCCACGCCATGCATGGCAATAGACACTGTACTTTGTGTTTAAAAACCACAGAAATTCCCTGAAAAAAATGAAGGCTAAACTGACCATATAGTTAGAAATTGTAATAATAGCTTATTTTGCATTTTTTTAAAAACCTTGGCAATTTACTGAGAAAAAACAAAGTTAGAGACGTTATAGTTAGGTGAAAATGTCAGTTAAAACATACCGTCTTAAACAAACAAAGCCCCCGAAATTTACCAGTTATAGTTAACTCAATTAACTAGAACTCGTGCCCTAAAGTAGCTAAATCTTGCTCCCGTGCCATGCACTAAGACCTCCAGGACATTGCATTCGTAAATGTGAAGTGTGCTGCTCAGTGAGCCATTTTTCCCACCCGCAATAAATTAGGGATTGGATTTGTGAAGGCCAGGTGATAAATGGGGAAGCATGTATACTTTGATAGTGTACTGCACAAGCTGGGAGTTAAAATCATAAAGGCATGTCTTCCTAATCGCTATCTACTGACAAGAAAAACTGTATGAAGGAGACCAGTTCCAGGCTGGAGGACACAATAAGTGGGGTGAGTTCAAAATTTTCAAGAAGAAAAGCTTAAATAATAATATGCCCAGAGATCAACATAAAGTACTTAACCGTGAATATGTTGCTGGATGGGAAGAAATTGAGCTTGCGATGGGGCTTGGGAAAATAATAACAAATTTTGGAAACCACATGGCAGACTACCTTCTGGATTTTGAAACACTTTCAATTACTGATCTTTGCTGCACACAGACCTTGGTCAGATGCATAGTCCACTGAGCAGACATTAATGCGTTGATCAAGGTGAGTTTTTATATGGTGATGATTGGCTCTGGGGATAGGAGGAGGACATAAAAACAGGGCCTGACAGTAGTGCTTAACATGCTTTTAATGCCACAAACTCCAATATCTCCATCCTTTAGGTTTACAGTGGAAGCATGTTTTCACTCTTCCATTCCTTTCTGGTCCGCAATAGCATTTGTGTCTCATTGGCATAGGATTGTTATACTGCTGGAAATAACATCTTTAACCCCTTCAGTGCCCATGACGAGCTGGACTCGTCATGGGCCGCGGTTGCGCTGTGCCCATGACGAGTCCAGCTCGTCATAGACCCCGCCCGCTAATGCAATGGCCGGCACAGGGCGGGGAAAGGGGCGGGCACTGAAGGGGTTAAATGATAGGTGTCTTTATGCTTGCATGAGGTGACTATTACATATTCCCTAAGCTCTTGCAAATGTACAACCTAACGCTTGTCACAGCATGGGTAAGCCTCTGCCATACACGCATGACATGAAAACACTTCCCACATAGGTACCAATGTAATACCACAATTTATGCACATTCGTTCACATTTTGTAATTCTTAGGCAAGCTATCGCTTGCTTTTTTCACCTAAGCTTGACACCTGGGTGCAACGAAAAAAACACACAAAAAAACCCTTGTCCTCATGAATACTATCAAAGCATTACCCATACAGAAGCACACCCTTTCAACCCCAGCATTCCGTAGAGTAGCGTGCTACCCATCTGCAAAGTGCGTCACCTTGTAAGAAATAGAGGGGCAGATTTATGTTGCACATGCGCCACTTTTGTGTCGCCGTTGCGTCACTTTTGTGACGCAGCAGCGGCGCAAATCCTGCTCCATGGTGCGGCGTATTTACAACGTGACGCATCTGGGAGATGCGTCACGTTGTAAAGCCCTGCGCCACATGTAGGCGTTCCAGGGCAGGTGGGGGCATTCCGGCGCAGGAACGCCTCCTAAAAGTGGCTGAGTGAAATCTACAAGATTTCACTCAGTCACTTTTAGGCCCATGCTGCGTCAAAACCCTGCGCCTGCTTGAAGCAGTCGTAAGGATTGACGCAGCATTGTACAGATAGGGCCCCCCAGAACATTGCTGGAGCTGCGTTGCGCTTGCGACGCAACTCCAGCAATGCGCCACTTTTACGGCACAGATGCGTCACGCATCTGTGCCGTTTTTGCCCCATGGTGCGCCGCATTATAAATGCGGCGCATCCATGGTGGCGCAGCTGTGGCGCATAATAATTGGCGCATCCCTGCTGATATGCAGGGATGCGCCAGTTAACATAAATCTGCCCCATAAAGTGCTGTCTAAAGGCAACCACAATACAATACCTAAAATATCTCATCACAATAACAAATCTGAAACACACACACAGCATTAAACAGCCTCCGTGGTTCATTCTAACATTTGATGCCTGTTTATCTGCAATCCCATTACAGCTTCAGTTCACTAACGACTGAGGTATTTTGCAAGGTAAAATAAAGAGCGTTAAAAGGAAAATGCAGTCCAACACGACCGTGCCTCTCTCGGCGTTAGAGGGTGTTCAGGAATGTAGGGGCGCGGTGCTGTTCAACAGACCGCTCCCCTTCGGATTGTTTCAACGCTTCCCTAGGTGTGGTGACAATTAATGAGGCATGGCCCGAGGGATGCTTCTCAGGGGTTTGGCGAGACGTTTGCAGAGGGCTGAAAAGAGAAGATGTCACAGCTGAACAACTGCAGATGTTGGACTGAACACCAGGCGATGGCAACCACCCAGAAATGGGAACACTTTAACACTCAAGCGAAATTATTGAAGGTTAAGTTGCATTTTGATCATCGAATTCAAGTATTCCGCACCTCTGCTGTAGTGATTTTTTTTCTTCAGTGAAGGACAAAACGTAAATGTATATTAAGATATAAAATCAATTTCACACAATCCTAGGAAGGAGTGATACCGTTTGAAAATATAATAGAAGTGCAAGCAGTGTTTCTGTTTCCGGATGTTTTTTAGTCAGCAAGCAGATTTTTTTTATGATGATGGCAACTTGGCCTTCAATACATCTTCAAAATTGCTGCTAGTGTAAAATGGTTTATGTGCTTCGTCATCAGACAACATTGACCTACAAACATGCTGTTGATAAATAATGTAAAATATGTTCCACAGCACGTGATTTATCTTTTATTTAAGATGTCTAATTGCCAAGAGGGTGGCTGTTAGCCAGTCTCAATGTCTGAGTTCTGGATAATCCCATCTTTGTATTTGAGAAAAGTCAGTTTGATTGCAAAAGACATACAGGGGAAAGGTAATACTATATGTGATTTGGAAGGAGATTTTAGAGCTAGACTAAATTAATCTTGGATGGCAATTTAAGCTTCTTCCTCTTCAACCCTTAGAAGACAGATAAAATAAGAAATGAGTGCAGTTTCATGTTATAGAAATCTTTTAAGAAAGTGGTCCATGAAAAAGCCCCCGAATGTGGCAGTGATGAAAGTGAACTGGGAGGCTGAGGTTTATTTTTGATTATTAACGGTGCCGTGTTCTTTTATTGTGATTCGAGCCTGCACTTGTGCATGTTTTTCCTTGCCCCGTGGTCATTTTGAGAGTTGAAATAATACTAATATTTTGGTTTCGTGTGAATTCTTTTGCATTTCAAATCTGTAATATATTGACTCATTTGTTTTCAATGTCCAACGTCATATCCTAACCTCCTAATGCAATCTAGGCGATATAGATGCCATTTAAGTGTCATAGTGTTTAGCCTTCTCTTCCTTTTGAATTGTTGTTTAGTCATGTCTTCCTCTTGAATTATTGGATCTATTCTGAAAAGGCTACTATGAGTTTTGACAAAAATGGTGTGGGTGGGAGCCGTACAAATCCTAAAAGATCCGAACCTTGATGACATCTGTTTTGCCAGCATTAAATTGAAGTCAACTCCCCCTCAATCAATTCTCAGCGTCTGTTAAACAGATGACCAGATTATTCTCAAAGTCGCCCCCATCAATCCCATCAAACTCAGTAGATCCTCCAAACAAGCCAGTTAGTATACCCCGAGACTGAGCACCACAAAATGCAACTGCAAACTACTGGAAAGGAAATGGCGCACCACCAAAAAGCCCACCAACCGGACCAACTTCAAGACATCACTCAACCAGTAAAACCAACTCCTGAAAGAAACGAGAAAGATGCCTTAGCTGACCGCATTGAAGCCAGCTCCAACCACAGCAAATAACTCTTCAACATCATCATGGAGTTCTCCAACCCCTCAGCGACTGAAAACATCATCACCCCCTCTTAAGAACTTTGCGACACCTTAGCGGACTTCATCCATGACATGATTGCCACCATCTAAAAGATCTTTGAACCCTAAACTGCAGTCGGCAACATCCTCAGCCTCCTCGCCCCCACAGGTGCTACCCCCAACCCTAGGATCACCCAGCGCACTACACAGGGCACCACTGATATCATGCACTCCAACCACTCACCTCGCAGGGCACCCCAAGATCATGCACTCAGTCCACTCAGGAGCTCCCATGGACCCCTGTATACCACATCTTTGACCTAGGCAACAACACCATCAGCAACAAGCTCACATACATCTTCAACACATCCATCAACTCAGCCACCTTCGAAGTTGAGTGTAAACACACTGGAGTCAACCCCCTCCTCAAGAAACCATCAGCTGACCCAATGAGCACAAATACTACTGGCCCATCTCCCTGCTCCCCTTTCCTGCCAAAGTCCTCAAAAAGGCCATCAACCACCAACTCACAGACTACCTCGAGAACAACAATCTTCTGGATGCATCCCAAACCAGATTCTGCACATACCACAACACCGAAACCGCCCTGGTCGCTGCCATTGACAACATCAAAACCCTCCTCAACCAGGGAGAACCAGCTGTCCCGATCCTCCTCGACCTCTCGGCGGCTTTCTACACTGAGTGGCACCATACCCTGATCAAGAATCTTCATCAGATCGGAATCCAAAAGGATGCCCTTAAATGGATCTCATAATTCCTCACTGGAAGAACACAGAGAGTCCGCCTTCCACCCTCACCTTGGAGGCCAAAAACCCCACTCAATTAACTTACTAACTGCCTTGTTTACTCCCTTCAATATAATTCAATTGGGAGAAATGTATCAATATAATTATGTACCAATATAATTATTAATATTTCTAGTAAGACTTTGGATGAATGGCTAGCAATATGTGGAAGCTGCAAGACCATTTTAATGAGAAATTGTGCAAATCGAAAATTATTTTATACGATCAGTAAAAATGGAAAACGTTCAATGAAATGTAGAATGATTGTTCCAGAAGACTGAGTTGTATTTTTATGCAGACGTGGCTGGTTTTCAGCTGCAGTGCCAAATAAGTGAATTTACGTAGCTTTGAACCAAAATGAGTTTAATGTTTTAGATTAGTAATAAATTGTCTCTGATTGAAACCTCAAGACAGATTAGATGCCTGCCAGTGGTTTAGATGAAAGTTCTTGTTAACTTGTTAACATGGAGTAGCAGATGTTGTTCAAACCACACTTTACAACTGAGTAACTAAAATAAGTGCAGCACAATCAATAGCGTGTTAGTGGAGAGCTGGATATGTTTAAGATATTGATGATGAAGGCAGCAATGAAGTATGAGCTGTGTCAAAGTCCGTAGATGCTGTGAGCAATGGTTCTACACCAAATTTTAATACAAAAGTTTGAATGGAACTGATTTGACTTTTATTGCCCAACACAGGAGGGATAATGTGTGGTGGTGTTCATGTGTTTTAGGAGCAGAAATAGTTTCACTCTCCAAACAGGACCAGTAGAAAGTTTCTTATATTCAATCGTATTTCTCAATTGTTCTGATCAAGACATGACTCTAGCAGTATGAAGAATTTCAGAGTTTCGTCATGTTTAGAACCATTAGATTAACAAGGAATCACAATTATTCACGTGCTTGTTTTTCAAAAGCAAATTTATTTTCGAAAAATTGTTTTCATTTGATATTTACTCTAATTTTGCTACAAAAGAAAACACAAGTTACTATTTGTTGCTAAGCTTATTTACTTGATTTTTATACCGTTTCTAAATATGACTACAACTGTTTCCATGTTTTATCAAATGCTGTTTCAAATGTTACATTATGTTTTATTTTCGAATCTATTTCATTGCTTCCTTTTTGCATTTTGTTTTCTGACCTGTTTAATATTTCTTCATCTTTAGGTCTGCGTTGACATTGAGATAAAAAAGAGCGGGCCGATATCTCCACCCAAATTTTGGTTCACCTAAGGACAGCTTTTGATTCTGCTAAAGCGGTGTGCTTCTCAGAAAGAGTGCTTAGCTTCCAGAGGTAGGGAAATACCTATTTTTAAATGATCATCCCCAAATGTTTGAACTGATGCTGCTGGTTTTTCAATTCTGTTCCACTGAGGCCAAGCTAACTAGGCCACAGTGCAAGTGCTCTGACCCCTATAAAATGTATACAATTGGATAATTCCTGCTTGGCATTATTTAACTTAGCCCCTAGTATATGGTACATTGTGTACCCAGGGCCTGTAAGTTAAATGCACTAGTGGACTGCAGCACTTATAGTGCCACTACTAGAGTGACCATGGAAAACATGACTCTAGGCCTGCTTCAGAATCTTAGCATGGCATTTTTAAAACCTGTTAAAATCACCCTTTCAATAGGCATAAACATTCCTCATTTAATACTTATAAAGTGACTCCTAAGGTATGCCCTAAATATCTATAGGGTGGGTTGCACGATTTTTAAAAAGTAGGACATGTGTTCTTAAGTTTATATGTCTTGACAGTGAAAAATATCAAAAGTAATTTTTCACAAAACACTCCCATATAAAAGCACTGGGTTGCATTATAACACCTTATAATGCATAGTTTCAATTTGTGAATAGCTAGAACCATGACTTAAGGACCCAAATGATTAGGAATTTACAATCCAATCTGAATGTCAAGCCATATTTTAAATTACACGTTTCTAAAATGTCACATTTAGAAAGTTGGCATTATTCTGCCTAAAGCCTCTAGTAGCCTTCTCAAAGGTAACTGGCCCCTGGAAGTGTGCTGGGAGGTGTGAACAGCTCTTGGGAAAGGGAACAGACAGGCCTTGGCTGGAGGAGGTGTGACCTCCTCCTGACAGGATGGTCTAGGCGATGTGTCCAACAACTGTATAAGCTTCAAAGGGTCATCCCCTGTCACAGTCAGATGTAACTCACTCCTAGGCCTGCTCTTGTCATTACTCAAGTAGATAGAGTGGCACCAATACCAGTATGGAGTGGGGGGGGGGGGAGACATTTTCCGAACTGGTTTGCAGGAGAGTTCCTCATTTTCATAGTCACTCATCAGGGGTGTACCCAGAGCTCTGGCCCTGGGAAGAAAGATACTGATATGTTGGATTTTGGTATAGCTGGGCACAGTGGGATTTTGTTAGGGCCAATCTCAATGGAAATTATGGCAAAGTGGGAAGGGCTACTCCTGGGAAATTTTTCCCCTGTTGGACAGAGAGTTTCCCACACCCACATGGTAGGTCCAGTCATAAAAGTGAACCATCGGATACCCTCCTGAGAACACTGCTGGACCTGAGAAAGATCTAAGGACGGTACCTGCTGAACCCTTTCAACTTCAGAAACAGGACTGTACCTCTGTGGAGAGAATGACCAAGGGCTGTACCTGCTCCTCCTTAAAACCAGGACAAAAGAGTGGACTCCAAGGGTTTGTTGGCTATCCTCCTGTTAAGCTACAGGGACACAAACTCTACAAGAAGCTCACCTTCCTGAAGAACCTAACTGACTGTTCCAACTGGACTTGACATGGACCCTACTGGTGTCCTTTCCTCGAGTGATTCCTGACCCCCACGTTTTGTCCCTAAGGTTCTTGGAAAAGTATCAGAGCGTACTAACCCTATGTAACACTACACGTTGGGACTTAGAAACTTATTGAGGGATTTTTGCCAAAAGAATCACAGGCTACAACCAGATTGCTGCCAAGCTGCAACCGCAGACCCCGATGTCCCACTGCCGGTCACACTCAACTTGGTGGTTTGCCTTGCTGAAAGTATCCTCACTGACACAAATGTTTCTAGGTCTTAAAGTAGAAATTTTCACCAGCGAAGGCACCAAAAGTATCCGTCTGGTTCTGGGCATTCCTTGTGGACAATTTTGAATTTCTCTTGCTCTGAGCTTTTCCACCAAAAGTCAACGGCCTCACCGGTACTTCGTCTGACTGCTATTCAGCCTTGTGGCAGCCATCTCAGCCACAGCCTGTTGCCTTGCTTTGCTGAGGATTTTCGAATGCAATTATAGAGAAATTATGAGGTAAACCTTCCACCAAACTGAACCTGGTCCCTGTATTCGACCCACGCTCCATTGTGCTCAGTCTTTACATTTGACTTTGACCTGGTCTAGCGTGACCAGATATCCTTGATTGACGCTTTGTGCTTTTTCACACTAGAAACATCTAAAACTTTGAAAATCATATCTCTGGTTCCCGTCATCCGATTTTTGTTGTTTTGATTTGTTCATTAAAATGTTTCCTGTTGTTATCAAGTGGAGAGGATTTTTATTGTGTTGTTGTTTCTACTTTTTAACTGTTTTGATAGTGATAAAGACTTTACACATTCCTCATAAGTTAAGCCTTTCTGCTCTGTGCTACAACTACCACAGGCTGTGCTTAGGTTTGAATTAAGGTTTAAATTATTTATAACTAACTAGACCTAGTAAAGAATAGTGACACTGTTACTTGAAGAGGACTAGCTTTCACGTCCTAATAGACCACTTACTCACACCACGCATCTATGATCACTCCTTTTTCAAGCTGCATGGAGCCAGCGTTCTTAATATATAGCTATTGTGTAAGGACAGAGCATGGCCTTTAGGTCCCACATCTACCAATTCCATGCTAATTGTCTCCTTGTTAATTAGAAAATCACAGTATTTGGTCTTTTATGGCAGCAGCACAGATTGGAGGACAGTAGTCGGAAGGAATGTGCTGTTGCATTGCAGTCACAGCTCCCTGCACCTTTCATTTTCATCAACATCTTCCAACTTCAAAGATACTTTAACTTGGCACTCCTTGTGAGAATGCTGTTTTTTCTTTTCCAATTCCTAATTTAAATATTAAGGGATTTGAGAGATCTGCATATAGAGGCTGTTTATAAGCTCCTCCACTCATGTTGTCATATTCCTCTCTCTACATTCCTGCCCACAGTACTGTCAGTCGGCCTGTTACTTCATCAACCTCTACTCCAGGAGTCACTATATCAAGATGAGTACAACAGTACCTTTACATTGCGTATTTTTTATGTGTGCGGTGCCTTTGCTTCGCAGGTAAGTTTGTAGGTATTATTTCTAGCTTTATATTTTTCATTTCCAAAACGATAATTTAATTCTTAACTTAAATTTATTATTTAATTTTTTATAACTAAAAAAATTGTGATACTAATATTTAATTTAATTTACTTCAAATGTAATGCCGACAGGATTAAGCATCGGTTTGTGAGGAATTGCTTGGATTGAAACTTCCTGGGGCTGATGATCACTGTCCCCTTTATCTCCTAAGCGGAAACCTGATACATGTTATAAAAATGAAAGGGAGACTAGAGTGTAGTCTATGGTGGAGTTTGCAGTTTCTGAGTAGAATGAGGCGGCCGGGGGGGGAGTCGTCAGTGAATCTTCCATTTAATGCCCTTAGGTTGATGTGCTCCAGGTCTTCTAGCAGCTCTGTACCTGTCTTGGTCGGTCTGCTATGATTGCTTTTGGTTTGGGCTGGTATGTTCCAATAGAAGGACTGGACCTGTATGTCGTCGTTTGAGGATGTACTTAAGATTTGTTGGTTCAAATCCCCAGAGAGAATGAGGTTGGAAGTGTTGTGGGAACTTATGATTAAGAGCAAATGTCCGATTAAGGTTTTTGTGTTTCGGATTTATGTATGTGTTAACCAATAGCACCTCATCCTTAGAGCCTTTGAGGTTTAGGTGGATCTTGACCGAGTTCACTGATGGTAGTGAGGATAAATATTTCTTGTGCACTATCAATTTTTGTTATGGCAATGTAGGTGGCTAGGCCCCCTGATAGATTACCATATTTGGATTTCCTCAGTGCTGGAGTGTGGAAGCAGATGTACTCCTGTAGTTGGTATGGGTCCACTAACCACAATTCCTGCGGGAGGACAATATCAAAGGTTTTTAGATATGCAAGGAATTCGACATGGGTTATCTTGCTGTTCAGCCCATTGATGTTCCATGATCATAGTCTCAGGGTTGTTTTATCGTGGTTTTCCTGTTTTTTGTATGAGTTGGTTTGTCATTGTGATGATCTGGCTGTGTTGATAGTTCTAAGAATCTGGGAGTTTACGGGGAACGTGGGGTAATGGTGATTGTGGCCTGTTAATGTACCCACTGCCTGCTCCCTATGGGCTGACCGGCCAGGGCTTCCCTGAGTACCAAGGTTGTTTTTTCTCTGTTGCTGTTTGTTCCCTGCCGCTTGGCTGCAAGTAGTGGGAGGGGGTATCCTATATTGTATTGCGGCGAGGTTCGTATGCCCCATGATTTAAAGATTTCCCATTCTTCCAGAACTTTGTTTGTGATTTGGATTGAACCCCAGGTGGCCTTAGTGGAGTAGTTACCCAGGGCCTTGTCTGCCTTTATAAATTCTATAGAGAGGAGATCTGTTGTGTTGATGTCTCTTAATGTTGGTATTGTAGCTAATAGTTGGAGAATATTCCCTCTGTTCAGGGTGTCTCACAGATCCCTTTGGAGTCGTACTCTGGGGTGAAGAGAGTAATGCTAGTACTCTAGGGTGAAGAGAGTAATGCTAGAATTTGTTGGCTGCCAGGCTGGAGGGGTTCTGGAAGGGTATTCCCCTGGGTGGTTTTGACCAAAGGGACAAGAGTGCTGCCAGATTGGCCCGTTGCAATTATTGGACTTTGGGCTTTCTCGGTGCCAAAAACCCGGGGGGGCTTCTGAGCCGGGATCTGTGCTTCTGCTTTGGTTTGTGATGAGGGAAGGCTCGGGTACCCGGTTGTCTTTATTGATGTCCCATGCAACATTCCCTGTACCTCAACTGCGGCTATATTGTCATCAGCGTTTTCACATTTCGCTACCCTTGTCACTGGAGTTGGTGCCTGGGCAGTACTTTGCTTTGTGTGCTCATTAGCTGCAATGGTTGTGTTGCGCACACTGGTAAGTAGCAGCATATTGTATCTGAGGTTGCTCCATCAAAGGCGCATATTAATCCACACATCAATAGTTTGTTGAGCTCATTGCTGTGCGTTCTGCTAAATGCATGATCTTTAATTAAACACAGCTGTGAGTTTCATCTATTTATCGAAACCCACAGACCCGCGTTAGCTGTTGGTACTGAAAACTGGGCAGAATCCTCCTGCAACCCAGATTTGCTAGCTGCACTCCCACTGGGTTTTAACATTTTTAGATGTGATAGGGAATCCAAGCGTGGAAGTTGTGCGGCAGTTATTATCAAGTACAACTTAGAGGACTGCTGCCAGCCCTCTCTTCTTCCTTTCTGCCAAACACTCTAGTTTGTCATTGAGGTCAATACACAACTTTCAAAGGCATGGTCCTTTATCAAGCACCTGGCCCTAGAAATATTTTTACTCAGAGATAGCCAACCTTTTGGAGGAATGTATTTTATCCTCCAATTTCACACTCCTCTGTGGTTTTAGTTGTCACCTTGTGGCCACATCAGATCCTGATATCTCAGCATTTTTGCAAACCTTCTCCGCTTGGATCAAATAGTTGATGGTCCAACGCATCAGGCAGGTCACACATGGGATGGCATTTTTACCAACAATACCTCTTTGTCTAATGTAAGGACACTTCAACTAATATGGTTTGATCATAGCACGGTCTATTTTTAAATATTCCTCCAACAGACCTGTTCCAACACTAATGACTTACCATCTACCTTACCTTCATGGGCTTGGTGCAATATACAACCTGATCTTCTCACCAATGCTCTGTCTGAAATACCAATGGTTTTCTCAAATAATGCCAAGCCCGCTGCCAGACAATACAACAGCTGGCTTGAAGTGGCTTCTAACTGGCTAGCTCTTTTCAAAATGGTCAGAGTCAAATGTCAGAACCCTTCTGACTCTTGGTTCTCTTTGTAACTTAGGGCTTGTAAACAAAGTTGTAGAGGGCAAGAAAGGAGATGGAGAGCTGCCTATAATGAGGAAGAAAGGACAAAATATAAGCAATATTTCGCTTTTTATAAAGCTCCTCTTCTGAAAGCTAATGCCCCCTACTTTACGGAGAAGATTGAGGATTAAAATAAACTCCAATAAAGTGCTTTTTCAGGCAGTTACTGAATTAACCACAAACTGCACCAGAAAATTCTCGGTCACTAGTCAATCTTTCTGTGATACCCTAGCCAACTTCTTTTGGGAAAATGTATTCAAGAATTTCTTCACTTTGGAGTCTTCTATCTTATTAGACAATCTCTCCAGTCTGCCCTCTGAATCAGCCATCATCTTGAGCGATTTTACTGCTCCATCCGCAGAAGACATTACTATTTTATTGAGAACTCCACTTCCGCTTTGGTGTTCCATATGACACTTGCCTCCGAATGTAGCTAAACTTGCTGCAGAGGTCAATGCGGCCAAGCTAGCTTTTATCCATCAAGCTATGTTTAAATCTGTTATCCTCCCCACCATGTGGAAGAAAGCAGCGGTTGCTACCTGACAGGGTCGGTGCCTTTCCTTATTTGGACTAAGATACGGAATCGGGTATCTCGGAACGTGTTATAGCTGTCCTTATCATTGGATGACTATCTATATAGAACCATCATTACATTGACATGCTTCACCTGGGCTACTTAATAGACAACTTTTCTGCATCGAATTGTATGTTTTTTAAAAAAGGAATTTGATTTTCATTCCCAGCAATACTACCAATTGAAATAGTGAGGGATTAGTAAGAAGAAAGAAAGAATCCAAAGACGGTGATACTTTATCCATTTCTTTTCCCTGAAGAAGTCCAGAGGTGGACGAAACGCGTCGGCTACTTTGGCTGCTTTGGAAGTTTTTATAATTGCATGACTAACTGCACAATAAAGAAGAACATTTTGAAAAAGAAAAAAACTCTAAGGATTTGGACTTATTTAAATCATATTGTATAAGTTGAGTGGTGCATTTGGTGCTGTTTTTTTACATGTGGAAGAAAGCAGCACTGCATCCTCTTCTTAAAAAAGCCTTGATAGACCAGAAGGATCCCACTAACTAGTGCCCTATCTCCTGCCTCCCTAAACCTGCCAAAATAGCTGAAAAAGTCATTAACAGCCAGTTTGTGGCTTTCATTGAATCTAACAAGTGTTTGGACACCACCCAATTCGGCTTTCGAACTGGTTGTGGCACTGAGATGGTACTGATCAAGGCAACGGAAGAGATCAGACAGGCATTGGATCAGGGCAAAGGGGCAGCCCTTATCCTGCTTAACCTCTCGGCTGCTTTTGACACTGTCAATCACAAGCTGCTAATAGGCTAGCTGGCTAATTGTGAGATATCCGCCTCGGCCTCGTAGCTGATAAAATCCTATTTGCTTCATCATGAGCAAATAGTTAAACTGGAGAACTATGTTTCTCATCCTTTCTCCCTTCCTTGCGGGGTCCCCCTGGGGACTCAGAGATGCATCTAGCACAAGGTAAGTGTTTTTCTTCTTTTTAAATGTTATTTTCCCTCATCGTCGTCTGTCGACTCCCCCACACCCCACCGTTCTTACCTGTACTGGCCACTCCTGCTCAAAATACCTTAAACTTAATGCAGGAAAAACCGAAGTCCTAGGTTTTGGAGCCCAATCATCCTTTTGGACTCCATCCAATTGGCCAGCCATTATGGGTTCTCTCCCAACGCTGGTAGACAAGGCCAGGAATCTGGTGGTGATTATCAATGACAAACTGAATATCTCAGGACATCAAAAGCTGCACTGGCTTCCTATCAAGCAAAGAGTCACTTTCAAGGTGCTTTGTCTGGCTGTGACGTTCTTAATCACAGCTTAAAATGGTACTGCCCCAACAGAAGTCTACGCTCTGCTAATGCTAAACTAGCTGTAATACCCAGGTTCAAATTAGTCAGGTGGGATTGCAAGAACTTTGTGCTGGGAGCATCTAAGGCATTGAATGCCTTACCTCTTTTCATCAAAATGGCACCTAGTCTTCGTGCATTCAGGAAAGATTTAAAGATCTGGCTGTCTAGGTCTTTGTAATTTTGTTTAACATTGCAGATATAAGCCACTGTTAATTAAGAAAAAGCACATATGCCTTGCTTAGTTTGATAAGTTTCCATGAGATGATTTTTGGAGTCCCAGACAAATATTACATTTTGCTGTCTAGATGCTCCCTTTGTCCTTTAGCTTTTATAGAGGCCAGTTGCCTCCAAAGTATACTAGCCCTGACCAAGTTACATGTTCTTTCTGCTGCACAGGTGCATGCATAGTGAATGCAGGGCTTAACCAGGAAAGATTCAAAACTGCAGAGTCTACAGCAGATTATCTCTGATGTCTACAGTAGCACTTGTACTTTTAAAGCTCAGTCTCTGTGTGGACATGCATTGTAGGTAGGCAGGCCGAGCAAGGCTTGAGCCTGGCTGAAACTGAATATCTGGCCCTGGGTCGCCCCTCATCCCACCAAGACTGGTGAACCGAAATAACCAAAATAGAGCTCTACCAAGCACTCCAAGTACCTGCTAACCCCATAAAGACTGGATAATTCCTGTTTGCCAGCAGTGCCAAACAGTCTATGAGTCTGCATAGCTCTCCAAATTAAACCTAACAGGCTTTACAACCCACCTGACAGAACAGGCTAGACAGACCCCCTGGATTCAGTTGTGCCTGTTGCTTAAAGAACGCTGTGGCAAGAAAACCAAAGCAGCATGGATCCAACTTTGGCTCCTGAAAAAAGTTAAATCTTTTCTTCCCAGAGAAGAATTCACAACAACAATTCTAGCCCTATTCCTCTCCCACCTATGCGGTGGCAACGCTCTCCTCAACGGCATCCTCAATACTACCCTTGCTCCCCTAAATGCATCCTTCATACAGCAGCATAGCTAATCATAGGACTCAAGAAATGGCACCACGCACCCTTGTGGCAAATGATCTACACTAGCTCTCGTGCAGTCCTGTATCAACTTTAGGATCAGTTGTATCACTTACAAGGTAATCTACCCCTAGATCCCGGTTTACCAACCCAACAAACTAACAATATCTGGAGGTCAGTAACAGAAGATGATATCCTATATTGTCCGATTGGAGACTAAACCAGCCTTCTCAGCCTGCGCCTGAAGGATCTGGAACATCATTCACTCAATAGCAGAAGATCACCAACCGTCTTACAATTCAGGGAGAAACTGAAAAGGTATTTCTTCAAGGAACACTGCATCAGATAGACTGACTTCTCATCTCTTCCAGTAGCTTGTGTTCATGCAGGGCTTTAAACATATTCACAGATGTCAATGTAATAATGTATGAAAGTGTGTTCAAGAAATAAACCACTGGCAAAGGGATATTACATTTTTAGATGATTATGTTGTTTTATCAAATAAATGGCTATTCTCAAAGGTAACTATACATGTGAGTAACTCTAAGCATGTAAAGTTACTCTTTTTTATGTTTGAAAAACTTTACTATTTTTGGCTATTGACCATTTGCAAGTATAAAGTTACTCAACAGTGTAAACGTACACGTCCCTACCTCCTACTATAGGGGGTGGAGTCAATAAAAACATTAAATGTGACCACAAAGTTATTACTTAGTGACATTTACGACCACATTTGAAATTTCACACACTTGGTACAAACCTCGGAATCAATGCGGAGGTCTGCTATGGCAAATAATAGTCAAATTAATATAAGTTTATTATTGTTAAAAAAAAGAAACATTTTATAGTTAAATATTTTTGTACATTTATTTTACATGTAGAATATTTTCTAAAATGCCCCTGCACTATTAACTGCATTTTAAATTAATTGTTAAATAACTTTAAGTATATTGCATCAAAGAAAAATTATTTTCTAAATACTTTTTAAACCCATCTAAAGTAAATCATTTCTATTTTATTTTAAAATAAAATACTATTTATATATAATTTCAGTTCAGTTCAAAACTTTATTCGTCAGAGAAGAAGCCATAAAAGTACAAATATTAAAATTAAAACAGAGCATAAAACATTTAGTCAAATCTTCATAATACAATCAAACTACAAAATAATGCAGCAAATGGAATAAAAGCTGAATTATCTCTGGTGCATGACACTTGTTCTCCAGCTCATAGCTCTCTAAATAAAGGAGCATAGTTAAAACATACTGAAGATCATACATGCAGTTAAATACGAGGTTAAAAAGATATGTAAAACATAGCTCTTTTCCTCCAGTTCATAGCTTTCAAAATAAAGACAGCAACATTAAAACATACTTTATAGTCATTCAGTGCAAGCAGGAATTTAAGAGCTTCTCTATGAGTTCTAATATTCTGTGTAACAAACAGTGGTTTCAGATAATAGCGCCTAAGCTGGGAGCAGAGATTACAAAACAACATAAAGGGGCAGATTATGAGGTAGGTCGGAAAGTATTCCAACCAAATCAGTCTCGGAATGGTTTCCAACCAAATCTGATTGGGGGAGTCCGACCGACCTATTACGATGATTCCGAACATAGTTCGGTCGGACTCCCATTGAATTTAATAGGAGCCTGTGTTCTGACTGACAACACTGGCTCCCATTGAAGAAAGGAGTGGTTGCGGTAAATCGTGCACCCAGTGGCGGGCACTCCACGGTGCCTGCCACACTGTGCATGCTTGGAAAGGGGAGACCCATGGGCACCCTCAAAGGCCCCATTCAGAGGCCCCTGGATACAAGGGGGCCTTCTACTGGCCCCCAAAGTCAGATTCCGACAGCCGATCCGTGTTGGAACAACCCATTCAGAAAGGCTGTCCGAATCCAACATCATAATCGCTCGGACGGAAACACGGTCTGGAGACCAGTACAAGTCGGCTCTGATTGACTTGGTTACTTCGAATGCTCTTCGGAACTGAGTCCGACAGTCAGAACGGTTTCCGACTATCATAATCGGTCATTCAGGAATGTGTCCGAGTCAGTCGGAATAGCGGGTTCCGAATTGGATTTGGACGAACCGAATGCCAATCTGAGCCTTTCTGAACGACATCGTAATCGGCACCAAAGTGTATCGTGCTTTGTAAACTAGTAACATCACATCGGCAAGGGGTCAAAGAAGACATATTGAGGGAAGCAACCAAGTAATGCAGAATTCCAAGTCTTAACCTGGCTAAAACTAAATGGTGTTGAATGTTGGCAACATATGTTAAATAATTTTGGAAGCATTCTTCGAGCTCATGAGACATATAAAGTGCACCTGTCTTCTTCGACTTCTCGGTATCCACCTGATGCTCAAATCTATGTTGTAAGAAAACATCCTTAATTCTTTTTTTGGATAGGGATAGCAGGAGACCGTTCTGGTAAATTAAATAGGGAGATAAAAGAAGGAAGAACTGTGGTGGCTACTCTGCTAAGTAGGAGGATCGTCGCCCCACTGCTTCAGCTGGAAGCTGAATACAAAAAATAAAATGATAATAACGTTAATTATTATCATTTTGTTTTTGTGTTCAGCTTGCAGCTGAAGCCAGGCGGGCCAGTTGGGCTCCCCGTGTCACAGGGGAAGGAGTGGTGGCAGCACCTAAAGTGCGCATGACGCTTTAGCTGGCCGTCTTAGGCCGGCCACAGTGTCATGAGCACTCTGCATGTTCTCCATGCAGGCTGTATTACAGCATACGAGAAGAACATGCACAGCCTGCCAGCCCCCATCTGAGCGCTGAACCACAGCACTCAGACCAATCATAATACTGCTGAGGCAGCATTGTGATTGGTCAGGGGATTTTGGGAGGGTGTGTGCTGCCTGCCGAGAGGAGGACGGAAAATAAAGAGGCGGCAGCCAGTGGTTGGCGGTAAAGAGGTACGTGCAATTTGTTTTTTATTATTCCCCCTCCCTCGTTCCCCCCCTCCCACTTCCCCCACCCCACCACCACTGGTCGGTAGCAGCCACTACTGAGAATTAATGCATTCCAACCAGGGGATACACAAAACATTCTCTAGTGCTAGACAATCTAATTTGATAGATTTAGTAAAACTGGTTTCTTCTTCGGACCAAATAGACACCCAAAGTAAAAGCGGTCTATGAGAAATAAAATCCTCCAAATACAAACTGCCCACCTCACGGTGGGCAGAGTTGAGGCAGAGGGTGCTAAACAGAGTGAACATTTCAGGAAATTGTTTGCCTCTACTTGCGAATAGCTTACAAGGGGCCCCACAGGCCCGCTCCATAAGAGGCGATGGCCACAACACCTGCCCTCTATATCTCCAACATTTCTTTAATGGGGTGATTTTTATAAATCTTTTCCTTGGCATTTAGTATCTGTTTGAACAAGGAAGCAGGGCTCTTAAATAGAACTCCCAGATAACAAAACAAATTGACTCTAGAAATGATGGTGTTATCAACAAAAAAAATAACATTTTGTTGATTTATAACCGCAAACAATACTAAATGTTTTCAATTTGTTGATCACCATTTTTAGTTCTAGCATTCAAGACCTCTTGTATATACTTTAGTATATACTTATATGTTTATGTACTGTGTGGGCTCTGGAGACCAGCCCTAGAACTTGCCTGCTTCCACTTCTGGACTTTTTTTCTGTTCAACTGCCTCTATTTAACTGTCTTGATAGAAAACGACCAGTAGAGGTCAGTAAAATACCAGAATTGCTTTCTGCTTGTTCAACTGCCTCCATTTAACTGTCTTGATAGAAAACGACCAGCAGAGGTCAGTAAAATACCAGAATCACTTTAGCATTCTCTAGATTCAAGTCCATAGAAATTGTCTTCCACGAGCACCCTTAGACAATAATATATTTTTCAAATCTTGTATTTTCAGTAATATGACCAGACAGGGACCCTGATTTTATATTAAAAACAGAGCTCTGGACTAGACCATTTCCCGCTGAAAGGCAATATTTCCCTCCATGTGTTCCCATTCCTGGCGCGTCACGCAGTTTGGTGCTTACTTTCCCCCATGTTAAAGAACAGCAAATGTTTCAGCACCCAGGCTAATGTGCTGCATAGCTAAATACATATACGGTCCCTAAGGCGAGACCGATTGCATTGCAAATTCTTGTTTTAGAAGCCATTAGATCCCCAAAGGTGTTCATCAGTCGCTTCAAGCGGACCGGGATCCTAGATAACAGAACAGCATCAACAGCATATATTAACACTGGTATGGGACAACCGGCGGCACAAGGGGCGTCAGCTAGTGTGGACTTCAGGGTATTGTCCACACCAATCAATATGCAATCAAGGCGGAGGGCTGCTATTGTAAAGAATAATTAATACAAGTTTATTATGGGTTCAAAAAATATTTTATCGTTAAATATTTTTGTAGGTAGAATATTTTCTAAAATGCCTCTGCACTATTAACTGCATTTGAAATTAAGTTTTGAATGATTTTAAGCATATTGCATTAAAGAAAAAATATTGTTTAAACCCATCTAAAAACACTATTTATGAATATTTCATATTTAATTGCTTCTATACAATTTTTTTAAATAAAATAAGTTAATTTATTTTGACATGATTTCAGATGTGTTTCTATTTTGAGCCCCTCCATTATTTTCTATAGGAGCGTGTTGCAGTACCTGTGAATGGGCATGCATAGTGCTGGACTTGGTGGCGATCTAAGGTAAAGGACATGTACAATGTGTTTTTGTCCTTTTTACCTGTGGCAACTTTACTAGTACAGTTTGAAAAAAGGAGGAGCCTAACTCTCTGTGGGGGCTTGCATGTCTCTCCCTAACCCCCTCCGTAACCTTTACTTAACCCCGCCTTACTCCTCTCAAACCCCCTCTCTTTAGTTTTAAAAACCCCACTTTTTCAGCCACTCCCTGGTCACTTCCTCATTTACTACTAAAACCTATACCTACCTGCGTTCCCTAGTCGTGGTGGAGATCTCAATATTTAAAAGATAGGAGAGGCAAAAGTATAGACCATTGAACGTAGGTCAGTGAATCGCATTTTGTAGTACGTCAAAATGCATTTTCTGTATAGGCCCCACAGATGTTGACACATTTAATGCTTCTAACTACTGACTTCTGTCATTAAACTCTAGTGTATCAGTATCCAATTTTACGACCTGTGAACACATAGAAGTGGATCCTGCCCTGGTGGGATTAGAATACTTGACCTTCAGATTACTTTAAATGTTTTTTGAGTGTTTGCTGCTTTGACCATTTTTCCAGCTGAGCAATGTAACAAACATTTGCATTGCTTAGCATTCCTTGAAACACAAATTATAAAAGTGTAGTGGGTGAATTTATGGGTTTGCAACTCAGTTTCAAACAATAGTTCTGGAGCAGACAGACGCAAAGCAAGTCTCAAAGTTGCTCGGGATCATACAGATGCAATTCTACACAGCGTTAATGAGCTATAGAAGGCTTTGGCATGACATGGCGTTGGCTGAGTTATTGCACCGGGGCGTAGTTTAGTCAGTAAGATTAGAGGGGTGTAAGCTTCAGATTTCCCAACAGTCACGCTGGCATATCTTGTTAAAATATATTTGCAGAAGCAGTACACGAGAGGCGCTTAAGAGGCAATGGAAAGAGAGAGGAGTGCAGATTGTTAGGGTACTTAAAGCATAATCGTTTTCAAACAAACCACGTTTTACGGTAGAGGTGAGAGAGAGTCTGTGAGTTTTGTCTGTGAGGGCATGTTAAAAACTCCAGAGTGAAATCCGACAGATTCCTCACCTTGATCGGCTGAAAGCACCTGTACCCAACTATTTACTACAGAATACGGGGCTCATTTATGAGCCCCTGCGTCACTTTTGCGCCGCCGTGCGTCACTTTTTGTGACGCACCAGTGGCATAAAACATGCGCCATGTTGCGCCATATTTACAAAGTGACGCATCTAGGTAGATGCGTCACTTTGTAAACCCCTGCGCCACATTATACCTGCGCCAGGTATAATGTATGCAAGGGGGGCGTTTTGACGCAACAAAGGGTCGTAGAAGTGACGCAGTGAAATCTACGAGATTTCACTGCGCCACTTCTAGTGTGCAAATGCGTCAATTTCTTGCGCCTGCCTCACAGCAGGCGTAAGACTGACGCAGGCCCTTTCACATGGGGCTTGCCCCATGTGAAAGGACACATTGCTGGAGTTGCGTCACTTTTGTGACACACTCCACCGATGCGTCACTTTTGCGCCTACAGATACAGACGTATCTGTGACTCCTTGCGACATGATGCGTCATACTGTAAATATGACGCATCACTGGAGTCGCAGGGAGGGCGCAGTGAAAAGTGGCGCATCACTGTTTTCACGCAGTGATGCGTCACTTTTCATAAATGAGGCCCAACATTTTTTAGGGGGTGTAACACCCCAACCCCCCCCCCCACACACACACACACCTGAAGCTACGTCAGGATTTATACTCCTCCTGGACTGTTGAAAGCACATTATATATAGTCCCCTAAATGCCAACTGTTGTGACTTTGAACGGCAGAGAGGGGGGCTCTCTGGAAACCAGCTCTGCCTGGATTAGAAGAAAACAGAGAATTTTTGAGCTGCTTAACAGGCTCCTTTGTGAATGCTGTTTGCCAAAAGTCACCTTTCAACGCGGGGGAAATACGAGCCTCTTTGGCGAGGAGAGTGGGGAGCCCAGAAGCAATATTTGCTCCTTGAAGCTGTCTAATTGAGCCTAGTGGGAGACTGGCATACACCGAGTTCCGAAAGCGCAAACATGACATTTGCAGTGCCTGCAGGACATTAAACCGATCAAATTTAAAAAAAGATCTTTTTCGGTAGCAACTTGTATTTATCCGTTACAAAGATAGCTTGCTATCCAATAGTAATTTTGCAGGGTTGCAAAACGTGTTAATATGCACGAATGACTACGTAAATAGCAAGGTCCTTATTTATGAGCCCTGTACGCCACTGTTGCGTCATGTTTTGTGGCTTGCAGCGGCATTAAATATACTCCATATTTACAAAGTGACGCATCTAGGCATGTGCGTCACTTTGTAAACCTCTGTGCTACATTATACCTGTAACAGGTATAATGTATGCAGGGTGGGCATTCTGGCACAGAAAAGGCTCGTAGAATTGTCGCAGTGAAATCTATGAGATTTCACTGTGACACTTCTAGGACGCCACTGCGTCAAATCCTTAGGCCTGCCTCACAGCAATGAAAAGACACATTGCTGGAGTTGCGTTTGTTTTGAGACACACCCCAGCAATGCGCTGTTTTTGCACCTACAGATGCACCTGGAATACTGACTTATCTGTAAATTCTTGCGACATGGGGCGCTGTACAGTAAATGAGGCCCCACATTTTTAAATAGAGGCAATGGTTCTCTGTTATTGCGCATCTAAACCAAGCCCTTGTCTATTCCAAAGCAAATTACATTAGTAAGTGAACAACCTATATTACCTCTTGCTACTTATGGTATAAGAAGGTATAGTGGAAAGAAAACAACTCACAGCGCTAAATTATATGAATACAAAATAGCAGCATACTAAAGTTTTATAGATGTTGCTTGGCTGAGTCAGATTCAAGTTACATTTGTCACAATTTCCAGTTTAATTGTATCTTTTACATTAGAGTTCTTCAGTACATAACAATAGTTCTGTTATTAATCAAGCATGAACCTCAGCTGTTCAGCTGGCACACGTTTTGTCTCTCCTTCTGGGATTTTGTCCAGGTGGAACGTGTGCTCACTAATCCGTATGTGATGAGAGATGATGTCTAGAGTTCTAAAATTATTGTTTGATTATAAATTGTGTGACTCGGTAAACGAGTATAGTTGTTACATCAAAGATTATGTCTAGGTTTCTGCAGTCAGCGATGCTGTTTGCAGGTAATTATCAGCTGCTATTTTATGGTCCTATTAATTCAGTTGTCTTTATCTCCCAATCTTGAATGTGGATACCCCATCCATAGGGAGAAATGTGTGAATATACTAGGGGTGGGCGGAATTTGCGAAAGCGACTTTCGCAAATTATCGCGAAAATGTTAAAAATCTCCGCAAAGACGCGGAAATATCGCGAAGATGCGGAAGTTTTTTTCCCGCCCGTTCGCGGTATTTTCTGCGTGGACGCGGCTCGCCAACTTACCCATGCGGTTGCTCGCGGGCGCGGCCATCTTGTTTTCACTCTTCTCGCGGTGCATGGTCGCGAGAAGAAAGACGTGATCGCGTGACGCATGACGTTACTGCGGGCGCGAACTGTCGCGAGACAGCGCAAATGGCTACCAACAATCCAACATCTCGTGGAGAACGCGACCGGATAGGGAAAACTTGTCGGCGAACGCGGGGATTCAGGTAAGGCGATCGCGCGCGTGCGCGAATGTATTATTTTACAGCGCAAGCAAGAAACAAATTATCGCTAAGCTGCGGAATGCGGAAATTTTGACATTTTCGCGCTCTCCGCGGAACACGAAGATGTCAAATTTTCGCAATTTCCGCGAGCGGAACTGAAATTTAGCCCAGGCCTAGAATATACACAGCGGACTGATTGCAAAGGTACATTTACATGTGAGTAAATCTACACATGTGAGTTTACTCTTACATTTTTGAGTAAACTTACTACTTTTGGCTAATCACCATTTATGAGTGTAAAGTTCATTTAAAAATGTAGGCTTACATGTCCCCACCGACTGAAATAGAGATTGGAGTCAGTAAGAACATTATATAGACTAAAGTTACTACTACTAGTGACTTTATGACCTTGTTTGATTGTCACATTTCACGGAGACCACCGCCATAAGGACGGTGATCTCGATATGGTAAAGTATAGGGAAATATTTCAAAGTTTTAAGTTTAAAAAATATATAAAATATTTGTAAGTTAATGTTAATGTAAATAATATTATATACACATTTTAAATGTAGAATCATTTAAAAAAATGATACAGCACTATTAACTAAATTTACTAAACATGAATAGAAGGAATTTAAATTAACTTCTTTATTTAAACAAATTATATTTATTTATGTTTTCATTTTAAATTGTAAAATGGTTATTAAAATATTTTAATAAAATAATATGTATTTATAATATACAGTTTATTGTTTCTGCATTAAAATAAATATATATATATTTTTTAAAGTTTAAATAAATTAAGTTACTTTAACAGTATTTCCTAGTGGTGTTTATTTTAAGTCTCTATGTCCATTATTTTCTATGGAAGGGTATTGCAGTATATCTGAGCGGCCATAAGTGGTGCCAAACTAACATTAGATCCAAGCTGGAGTATTTTTTAATCAATCAATCATTTTATATATAGCGCTGAAAATCACCTGTGAGGGTCTCAAGGCACTGGAGTTGCTAGCTGGCGCAAGGTGATCTGTCAATTCGAACAAACAGGTCTTGAGTTCGCTCCTGAATTGCTGGAGTGATGAGGCGGTCCTGAGGTACAGGGTAAGGTTGTTCCAAGCTTTGCCAACAGATGTGAGAAAGAGCATCCTCCGCTGTTGGCTCAACAGATCCGGGGGCATCTGGAAGGAAGAAGGAGGTGGATCATAGCTGCCTTGTCGGTTGGTGGAAAGTCAAGAATTTGTTGATTTATGCTGGCCCTTCGTTGTACAGAGCTTTGTAGGCATGGGTCAACATCGTGAACTGGAATCTCTTCTGGATGGGAGCCAGTGTAGCTCCTTGAGGTGGGTTGTGATGTGGATCTGGCTGGAGAGCTTGAAGTTGAGTCTTGCGCTGAGTTTTGTATTGTCTATATTCTATTCAGGAGGTGTTTGGTGATTTCTATGTAGAGTGTGTTCCTGTAGTCCAGCATGCTGGTGATGAGGGCCTGAGTGACAGTCCTTCTGGTGTCGACTGGGACTCGCCTCAAGATCTTGCAGAGCATGTGTAGGGTGTAGAAGCAGGCTGCTGAGATTGTGTTTACCTGTTGCTTCAGGGATAGCTTGCTGTCCAAGATTATACAAAAGTTGCGGGCATGGTCTGTTGGATCCGGAGGTGGGCTGACTTCCGCAGGCCACCATGTGTTGTTCCATGGTGAGGTGTTGTTCCCAAAGATGAGGATTTCTTTTTTGTCTGTATTCAGCTTAAGGCAGTTGTCCTTCATCCAGTAGGAAATGTTCAACATATATCTGTGGTAGTTGGCTCTGGTGATAGAGTGGTCTGCTGACAGAGGGTGAATGAGGTGGGTGTCGTCGGCGTAGAAAATTATGTTGAGTCAGTGCATTCTGACAATGTTGGCTGGGGGGGTAATGTACATGTTAAAGAGGGTGAGACTGAGGGATGATCCTTGGGTGATACCACAGAGGATCTTCTTGGGTTCCGAGGTCAATAGTGAAATGGTGGAAGAGGAAATCTCTAGGTTCTTCTGGGGAGGTATGAGGTGATCCATTTGAGGGCGTCTCCCTGGATTCCGATGTGGTGGAGTCTGGTGATCAGGATGTGATGGGAAATGGTATACAAGGCAGCTGATAGGCCCACATCTTCTACAAAAATGTATGCATGCATGTGGGAGATCTCCACAGTTAGAAAAGGATCTCTATGGAGAAAAGAGAGGAGAGGCATAGGCATAGACCTCCACATGACGATTTGTGAATAGCATTTTGTAGAATGTGAGTAGAACTATTGTAGCACTACTAAACAAACTACAAAATGCAGTTTGTGTGTAGACCCCACAATGTCTACAGTGCAATACTAAACAATGATCTCTTTAGTGTGTCACTGCAGTCACTGTGCAGATTACGATCTGATTTACCTTCAACAAAGCTTGGTATCATGAAGAACAACCCTTTTGAAACTTCAAAATTCAAATAAATATTTGGTAATGACATAGATGCCAAAGATGCTATTACTGTTTTTGAATGCCAGTTTCAGCACTAAATAAAGTAGCAACATTTGGGATAGACATTTCCACAATATCACAAACAGCTGTTTTTAATGTAGGTAGAGGAAGGCCAGATCGATGCCAGATTTTCAGTTTAACTACTGACTGTGCAAAGGTTATTTAATGAACATAAATTTATTTAATGTAGCTATTCCAAGGATCTTGCATGGATTCTGTGCCTACATCGGAGTCACATGGATCATCACATATATGGACAAGGACAGATTTCAAATCCAGAGCAGAAAGCTTCAAATCAGGTGTCTGTTTTGATAGAGATGTGAAGATCAATTTCAAAGTCACCATAGACGTTGAAACCACGGGTGCTAGTAGGGCCTCAATAGACACACAATTAGGCTCAAAATGGAGCTGAAGTCAATATGATCTTGTGGAGCAGGAAGACAAGCAAGGGCTAAGTCCCTGGCAAAGGAGATCCCCATCATAGCTCTCCACTTTTAGCAGGATTGTATGGCCATGCGTTGTATTGGTTCCTGAACAATGACTGTCTCTCAAAATTTTTTCAGCAGAAACATTATCCAACAAATATATATTAGCTAAAATATCAAATGCCAGATTATCATGAAGGCACTCCTATATAAGAAAGTTTTCTTTATATCTTAATAAAGCCGTTTAACATACGTCCCCACTCTCAATTGATGCCCCAACACTGGCTGGTCTAGATTGGGAGGCACTCTATTAATTTAAAAAACTCTGGGTAGTCTTCAGCATGCTCTATCCCACTTTGAGGAATTTTGCAATAATCAAGGTTTGGAAATCAATTCTGCGAACATGAAGCTTATGGCATTTATTAAACATAGATCCTTTAGAGGAAGGTTTGAGTTGGGGGGTATACACAATGAAGGTGTTGAGTCTTTTAGCTATCTGGGGGTCACTCTATCTTCCAGCTTAACATAGAAACCCCAGGTGGAAATTTTAACCCTTAAACGTAGGCAAATTACAGGCGTCATCTCTAAAAAAACATAGTTGCTCGTTCACCAAACCTTTTACACCAGTATTACAAACATACAATGCCAAAGCAGTCAGTTCTGCCCTTTATGGTTCAGAGCTGTGGGGTTTTACTAAGATAGATTTGCTAACTAGCTCTGAAAACAGATTCCTAGGAAAACTGGGGGTATATTTACAAGTACTTAATGCCAACAGAATGTCACTTTTTAGGACATTCTGGTGGCGTTAAGTCCTTTGCCTTATTTACAAGGCAGCATTTAGCCACTTGAAGTGCCTTGTAAATAACAACCCTTTCACACAGCACTTAGCGTGAAATGGGCTTGCAATTGGTGTTGAAGTGGGCATTCTGCCGCAACACACATTGCTTTTTGACACTGCCCCATATTTACAAGGTATGGGGCAGCACCAAAAATAAGACCAGGAAATACCTTTTCTTAAACAGGCGATACGAGGAGAAATGTTTTATTTCTCCTCGTAGATTGCTCTTTCCACATGTGCTGCATTCTGTAGTACACATGGATAGAGCGATTAGCCTATGCAGCACAGGCACCATAGCAAAATGGCACTGGGTGGCCTGCACTGGCGCTAGGCAGCTTCCTTAGCGCCAGCACTAGGGGAAACTCAAGGGTGCACTGTATACAGCGCATCCCTGCGTTTTGAAACTGACGGAGCACGGTGTTACCAATTTTGGCGTAACACAGCGCTATGCCAGTTTCTTCTACATATGCCCCCTGGTTCGGTTACTGCAGAGCACCCCACTGAAGCTCCTGATGATGGACATGAGCAGGCAATCTTTGGCAGATAGAGCAAGACTCTGTCCACTGTTGTTCTGGAGGAGGATATGGACCCAGCCGGAACTAGCTCAGTATGTTTCGGCTTAAAGGGATGTCATGGAGGCCAATAGATTGCATACAATTGTCTGGCTAAAACAGGTCCAACATTTATTTTCAGCTATAGGTCTTGCTGAGCTCTGGGACAACCTCCTCTCTAATCCACTCGTGTCGGCTGCGATGAAAAAAGAAACGTTACTGGTCATGTGTAGCTGAAAATGTAGTTATATTAAACTGGTGAGGAGGACCCACATGGCCCCCAGCAGGCCTGGGCACCGCCACCTCCTCAAGGCTATTTAATAAATTGAGGAGGGGTAAGCCTATATGGACCCGGGTCAATGAAATTATAAAATGTGGGGGGCCCACGCAGCCCCCTCACAGCCCTGGGGTTCGTCACCTCCCTAGGGTTATGAGTTAAAGAAATGCGGGGGCCCGCCAGACCCCACCGCAGCACCATGGACCGCCACCTCCCTGGGGCTTAAATAATATAATGAAGGGGGGCTGTTGCGGACCACCACCTCACAGGGGCCAAAGTAAAGATTGAAGGGGGGCCACGAAGCCCCCCTCCTGGAGCCATAGATGGGCCTGGGGACAGCCACCCCCCGGGGCAGCTCTTTCTATGTTCCGGGGTGTCCACCCTCGGGACATAGCTGTTTCCTGTGGCTTGCCAGGAGCTTTGCCGCTCCTGCTAAGCCTTAGCAAAATGTGCTCTGCTTTCAGCAAGTGAGAGCATTTTGCTTTCGCTTGTTCAAAGCAGAGCACAATTGCTTTGACAGGGAGGGAACTGCATGTTAGCAGGGACCGTGGAGCCATCAGGGACCGAAAGGGGCCTTAAGGCTCCCCCAGAAGTCCCTAACAGAGTGGGTGCTCTTGCTGGGACCCAGGCGTTCACAAGTGAGGCTGGGCCCTGGGGGATGGGGACACTGGGGAAGAAATCGGCCCGGGGGGCGGGCCAATCAGCCCCTTTCTTTAAATGTTTAAAGAGGCTGGGTAACAGGGGATGGGGTCTCCGGGGCTGAAATCAGCCTGGGGAGGGAGGGCGCTTTGCAAGATGCAAGCTGCAGAGCACCAAGATCCCTCTGCCTCCCACCAGTAAGCTTCCTGTTACAAAACGAAGAAAAAGAGACACACCTAAAAATGGTGGGCCCCATGAATATCGAAACAACAGTATCAATGGCACAGAATATAAATGACAGAATATCAAAAATAAAATATCAACTGGTAAATAACTGTAGAATTTTTATACCAAACTCCACGTAGATGTACCTAAGAGGTACATATATTTTCAAGGTATGTAGATGTGGAGTTAGGAATAGTATATCTTCCCTATATGCACTTATCTTTCGATGTTTTGTTCCTCAATGTTCTGGCCTCAATATTAGTCAGTATTGTTGGTGACAATATTCAGTAGTAGATTTCCCCAAAAATAGGCCTGAACCAGAATGAACATAAAGTCACGTGCAATAATAATGACGAATAAAAAAAAAGCTTTATTGCTGCCAATTTGTGAGCAGCCCAAGTTTATCATACCTGCAATATGTTTACCATACCTGCTTTCGGGAAACATAAATATGCAGTCTTCTCACAAAAGCTCTGATTTGACTAGAAATTAGGTTGTTTTTCACTCTAACTTTGTAACACTGTTCTCATATACCATGCTCCCTCGTGCGTTCCTCGATGTGTCTGTTACAGTCTCACACTTTTGCCGACTTGGCAACCATCAAACACTAATTTATTTTGGCGCTGTCACTGTGGACCAAGGAGTACTTGGGTTTCATTGAAGGACTGAGAAATGTGCTTATTGATTCAGAAAGCAAATGTGTAGGGAAAGGGATAAAAATGGGCTATTATACTGCATATTTCACCGTACTTCTTATGAGTATGTGTGAGTTGATTTGGGCCCTAAAATATTTTCCTTTAACACTGTATAAGTGCGTTTAGAATCTCTCATTAAAAAAATTGAGTTGGGTTTAACAACGCAGGGGCATATTAACAATGCGGCAATAACAAATTTTCGGCCGAAAAGCGGCGATAATTTTATCGCCTTATCAGCTATTGCGTGTTTTGCTGATTTTGCTGCCGTTTCCAGTACGCCTAACTTTGCATCTCTAATGAGATGCAAAGTAGGCGTGTCTGTGGAAACAACATAGGTAAATATCACGAAGGCAGCTTCGCGATATTTACAATGCGGGGAAGCGATTATTTAAATCGCGCTAAGTATGCCTTAACGCAGGAATTTAAAGTCTGTTAAATTCCTGACTAAGGCATACTTAACATGGGGGGTGGATTGTGTGGCTAAGACCACAGGCCCCTATTATCAAGGGTATCGCCGTTTTCCATGGAACATCGCTGGAAAACCAGCGATGTTCCATGGAAAACATCGCTATTGCTAGGATAGTTATCGCCATTGTGCTGAGCGTTGTTAATACAGCGCTAGCATGGCGATAATTATCTGCGATAGCCAGCGTTAAACATTTTAACGCTAAGAGCGGCCAGCGATAATTATCGCTGGCCGTTGATGATATGCCCCCAAGTCTCTAAAAGTATCCCATTTTTTCAGGTATCTCCTGTGAGAGTGTATGCGCTGGTGCATGCTCTTGTGCTTTCAAGAGATAGTGTTTACTACAAGCATTTGGAACTTTCCCATTGCTTACCATTCATTCATTGGCTTTGTTGTGACTCTTCTTTGCTCGCTCCTAATTGGCCCTCAAATACCGGCTTTACTTCCTCTTCTTTTGTGTGGAGCATGGACCAACTACTGATTGATTTAACTTGATTGGTATCCTGCATCCATCCATCCACTCTCATCACGCTGTGATTTAAGTACGATTTTCTTGATTTGCAAAGCGCTATGATGCGTCCAGCACTGGATGCATCAGAGCTGTTTGTTTTACTGTCCTGTTGGCTCCTGTTATACCACCTCTTACTCTCCCGCCCCATTGCTTGCTTATTGAAGGCACTGTTTCCATTTTATTTTAAATATATCTTGCAAAGTTGGTACCGCAGTGCACTCTTGCCTTTTCACCGACATTTCTGTGCTGATCCTTGCACACACATCACATGTTGCAAGATATCTTCTAATTCGGCATTCCAGCAGCATATGCATACTGAACATTTTGTAAGAGTTCTTTTGACTAATTCTGGTATGCGCCCAAAATGTGCCTGGTGGCCGTTGCGCCACATGCTTTTCATTTCCCTTTCGTAGCACAGGCATTGCAGAAGAATTGCCCTTGGTTCATAGGAGAATATGCAACTGAGCCCGGACTGACTAAGAGGCCCATGTTTCTCTACTTTCTATAGGTAGTGCAGCTGTGGGATAGCTCAGTGGGTGAATGCATCTGTTACTGAGATCTGCATGCAACCTACCGGACATAGCTTCCAATATGACAGGTCTGGCAAGTATTTTCACCCTTCTAGGTCGATACAATGAGGACTCGTGAATTTGGTAATTAGAACATCTGTTCACTGATTTACACCGATGAGTGATTGTGACAGAAAATGCTATGTACAAGTAACTGTTATGGTTAATGTGAAAGTTATTACACCTTTACACTTGAATCGTGTTGTTAAAAAGCTTGACACAGTGCACAACTATCATCTTGAAGTGCATAAAGGTTATATCTGGTGCAGTATAAATAAAAGAGAAATCAAAGACAAATCTTATGACTATGGGGCCCTGTGGTGTTATAGTGGCAGGCACTGGGCATAGTAGGTGAGACATGGGTCTGTTCCTGCTCTCAATGTCTGTATTGCTGTAAAGTTTCAGACTTGTTTTGAACTTTACTTCACTCAAACAGGTCACTCCAGCTTGACATTTTTATTAAATTGAGCTGGGGTGCGTGAGTGTGAAGGTTTTGCTGGATTTCGCCCTAATTATCTTGTAGTTTGGACTTCTTCCTGACCTTCCCTCAGAAGACAGCAGAAGTCCTCCATTTACAACAAGCATTGGCAAAGCCAATTGTCAATGTCTTTAAGCCATGGTGTACAGCAGCGCGGCTGCAGTGCAGCATGGCTGAAAATAAAGAAAAAGAGCTATGATGCGGTCAATACTGGCCTGTCATAGCACTTTTTTTCCTTTACTTTCAGCTGTGTTTCGCAGCATCCACGCTGCTGTTCAATATGGCTAAAAGACATTGACAAAGTCAATAACTCGTGCATAGGCTAGCCCTATTGGCTTTGTCAGTGCTTGTTTTTATTCTAAAGTTTTGGCACTGACTTATATTCGGTTGCCTTGCTCTATCATCTTTTGGGGCAGCCATATGGACTGTACAATGTAGACCTCACTAAGGTGAAATTGCCTGACAAATGGGATTAGTCTACCTGATTTAATTTTAGGGGTAAAAAGTATAGATTTCCAACTATTGGAAAGGAGTGTCATTGTACATGCTGTAGTAATCAATCAATTATTGCATTCACTAAGAAGCAAATCCATAGGCAAGCTTGTTTTGTACAAATTATCAGTTTTTTATTTCACAATCAATTGTTTTCAGAAACAATAGATCCAAGAACTCGTATAACATAGAATCATCATCCTACTCGTTTCGTCCACACTTGGACGTCATCAGGGCTGGAAAAAAGGAAAAATACATATGTCAATATTGACATCTCACCATATTACAAACTGATATTATATAGTACAAACAGCGTGTCCCCTGTTATCTCTCTCTCTTCTGTTATACATTCAACCGTTACCCTTCAAACTTGCCTCTATACAATCTTGCACCAATCCATTCACCCAGGATGTTATTTCACCTTAGACTTTTTCAATGGAGTGCCACTCCTTAAATCTGAACTGTTTCCATTTCACATTTTTAATAAATCCTGCCAATTAACTTCGTGCTGTTAAAAATCCATCCAATGATTTCCTTCGTTTGTTGATTTACTTATACAAACAATGCTATTGTGTATCACCGTATTATTTTTGTATTTCTACCATCCAGCAGTTCTCAATCAATTAATCATGTTAATAGCACCTTGAACGTACCTAGAAATTCATTCATTAGCAATTCCCTCTTTTGAGACCTTCTGTACTTGGATCATCATCCTGTTAATGGGGAAGTTCTTTTCTACACAAGAGAAATTAATCCAAATTATAATCCCTGTGTGCCTAGGGATACCTCACCCATTCTTGATTTATTACTATGAATGTGGCCCATATAATCATAATCTGATCAATACATGGCATTCACCCAGGCCACTAGTTAGCAACTGCATATGCCTATTTCATTACTATGTCTGCTGCTTTTATTACTGCATACCCATCACCCATGGTGCGTAATACAGTGAACCATCTCATTCTAATACTCCCTGATACCACCAATATCCCGCGGCAAGATGAGAAATATTATATTCAAGTCCATTGACTATTGCTCCCCAATCCCGCAGTCCAGTTTCCCAAAACTATGTGTCTCAGAAGGAAATATACACCTTCTTGAAGTCATCCTCTCACCTGATCTATGGAGCGTCTCCTTCTCCCGCGTCCGTGCCACAGCCGGCCCGATAAATCCCGCTGTCGAGCTACCACCCTACTTTGGTCTTCTTTTAAATTTACAAGGGTCCAATGGGATGCTACTATTTCAATCCTCTTGATTAACATCACTAAAATACAGTTCCCTCTCAGGTCCTCTCTTGTTTCAACCAATCACCAATCAGTGTCACTAAAACATGGTTCCCTCTTAGGTCCTCTCTTATATTAGCCAATAACTAAGTAAATCACGTAACTAAGAAATATCTATGCAGATGCAGTAGGGTTATATTAGCCAATGGGATGCGGACGAATGACAGGTATATAACTTTTAGCCATATATGTTTTCCAGAAAGTTAGAAACTAGATGGTGGATATATACCCTTTCTCTGGAATCAGAATGAAGGGAGAGACTAGCGCAGATACGGCAATTTTGCGGTCTTTTTACTTAAGGGGTGGCCAGTTTATGAGTTATGATGACCTAATGAACAGTGAGGGGCGTATAGAAATAAGAAGCCACACCCGGCCACAACAGATGAACTATTTTCAAACACCGGCAGAAAGGAGATAACTGCCGTGTCTATATACGTTGTTTTGTGTAATCATGGCCACGCCTAGCTCTAGGCAGTTCAGGCAGCATACTTTGCATGTAGCATGTGTGAGCGAGGAGGCTATGCCTGAGGGTAGGGGCCTTTGGCACTGATTAGCGATTGGCTGTAATAAGAGAAGACCTGAGAGGCAATCGATTTTTGGTTATGATAATTAAGAGGTTTAAAACTACAGGAAGGAGTAAATCGCCGTGTTGATATAAGTTGTTCTGTGTAACCTTGATAAATAGAAGGCGGAAAAGAAATGTAGCCACGCCTAGCTCCAGGCAGAATAGGCAGTACACTCTACACGTAGCATGCGTGAGCGAGGAGGCGATGCCTGAGGGCAGGTGTAATGTAATGTAATGCAAGGGTTATTTATAGAGCGCGCTGTGACCAAAAAATTGTATCCTGGTGCTAAAACCACTGTGTAAGGAGACAGCAGATAGAAGGCTGAAAGTCGCTAGTGAGTCACTAGTGAGGAATAGCCAGGATTTCAATTCCTTCCTGAATTTTAGTGGGTCAGTGTGAAATCGTAAAGGAGCTGGTAGTTTATTCAATATCCGACCTGAATTTACAGTGAAAGTGCGACGCCCTTGTTTGACTTTTTGAAATCTGCGTTCTTGGACATAATTGCCTGTGGCAAAGTGGAAAGTTCTGCCAGGGGTATATTTTTTTAATTTATTTTGGAGGGATTTTGGTCCTTTTTTGGTAGTGTCTTAAGGACAATGCAAAGAGATTTAAAGATTATTCTCTGCTTAATAGGCAGCCAGTGGAGCTCCCTCAAGGCCTCTGTAGCAGATGAATATCGAAGTCTGTTCAGTGTAAGCTTAGCAGTAATTGCCTGAATGCATTCTAGCTTTTTTAACTAGTCGGGGGCTCCTAGCAGCAAGGCATTGCAGTAGTTCAGCCTGCTTAGTATTACCCCTCCGGAAATCAACGATCTGGCTGGTAGATCAAGCAGAGGATGTAGCTTTCTAAGGGCCCGGATCAGGGCAAAACAGGTCCTGGTAAGTCCGTTCACTTGATTTTCCAGGGACAAACCTTGGTCAATAATCACACCTAAATGTTGCACCACCGCAGGGTTGCCCAATGGCTTTTCCGTGGGTAGCGGCCAGAAGTGACTTTAGCATGGAGTGGTGATTGGTTAAAATAAGAGAGGACCTGAGAGGGAACTGTGTTTTAGTGAGACTCATTGGAGATTGGTTGAAACAAGAGAGGACCTGAGAGGGAACTGTATTTTAGTGACATTAATCAAGAGGATTGAAATAGTAGCATCCCAATGGCCCCTGGTAAATTTAAAAGAAGGCCAAAGTAGGGTGGTAGCTCGATGCCGGGAGTTATCGGGCAGGCAGTAGCATAGACACCGGAGAAGGAGACGCTCCGTAGATCAGGTGAGAAGATGACGTCAAGAAGGTGTATATTTACGTCTGAGACATGTAGTTTTGGGAAACTAGACTGCGGGATTGGGGAGCAATAGTTAAAAGGACTTGAATATAACATTTCTCATCTTGCCGCGGGATATTGGCGGTATCACGGAGTATTAGAATGAGATGGTTCACTGTATTACGCACCATGGGTGCTGGGTATGCAGTAATAAAAGCAGCAGACATAGTAATGAAATAAGCATATGCAGTTGCTAACTAGTGGCCTGGATGAATGCCACGTATTGATCATATTATTATTATATGGGCCGCATTCATAGTAATAAGGCAAGAATGGGTGAGGTGTCCCTAGGCACACGGGGATTATAATTTGGATTAATTTCTCTTGTGTAGAAAACAACTTCCCCATTAACGGGATGATAATACGAAGTACAGAAGGACTCAAATGAGGGAATTGCAAAAAGAATGAATTTAGTGGTATGTTCAAGGTGCTATTGACATGATTAATTGATTGAGAAATGCTGGATGGTAGAAATACAAAAATAATCAGGTGATACACAATAGCATTTTTTGTATAAGTAAATCAACAAACAAAGGAAATCATTGTATGGATTTTAACAACACAACATTAATTGGCAGGATTTATTAAAAATGTCAAATGGAAACTGTTTGGATTTTAGGAGTGGCACTCCATTGAAAAAATCTAAAGTGAAATAACATCCTGGGTGCAAGATTGTATATAGGCAGGCTTGAAGGATATCGTTTGAATGTATAACAGAAGGGAGAGAGATAACAGGGGACACGCTGTTTGTACTATATAATATCATTTTGTAATATGGTGAGATGTCATTATTGACATGTGTATTTTTCCTTTTTTCCAGCCCTGATGACGTCCAAGCGTGGACGAAACGAGTAGGATGATGATTCTATGTTATATGTTTTGTTTTTGATCTATTGTTTCTGAAAACAATTGATTGTGAAATAAAAAACTGAACATTTGTAAAAAACAAGTTTGCCTATGGACTTGGTTCTTAGTGAATGCAATAATTGATTGATTACTACAGCATGTACAACGACGCTCCTTTCCAATAGTTGGAAATGTTTTGAGGACTGGGTCCTAGTGGCGGTGGGACCTAGGAGAGTTGAGAGTTGCAGATACAGGACTCTGGTTGTGAAAATAATCTGAACTATTCACCAGTGCGCACGGTTGTAGGGCCCTCATCGCCTTCAGTAAGGAAATATTGTGTTAAAAAGTATAGATGTAGCTATCAATGGTACAGCATGTGCAGTGGCACTGGGGCACAGTGGTGTGAGGGTCCCTCTATTGTGACTATAGTTCAATATCAAACTGGTCTATTATTCTTGCTTGCACTGGGGCTCATGACTCCCTTGCTATGTCAGTGGTGTGAAGAGCTTGGATGGGTGTAAACAAAGTTATATTTTACAACGATTATTGTAAGCTGTAATTTCAAGAAGACTCCAGAAGTCTACATTTCACAAACCATTGGCAGCGGTACTCACACCTCTTGTAACAAACGCTGGGGAAGAAGCTGCAAATTTAGGCCCAAATTTACTACGTTTTGAGTTTGGGTTATGTCACATTTTTGGTACAGCTGAGGAAAAAAGTATTTTCGTATTTACAAAGCCACACAAAACCCCACTTGCATGGCTTTGTAAAACAAAAGGAACACAACACAGTGCATAGCGCAGCTTTGTGTTACCTTGCACTAGCTAGGCATTACATGGGTGGACCATGGGCTGTCCGGTGCCTCCACCCATGTATTTTGCTGCAAGCCCATATTCACAAAGACTTGCAAACATGGGTTTGTGCTGAAATAGTGTGCCTACCCAAGGCTGGAGTAACAAGAAGAAACATCTTTGTTCTCTTCAGTTTTTTTCTCTTTTCATGTGTGCTACAGACAAAAGAACCTCAAAGGATAGTTTTTGTGAAGGAAGGTATCCCTTCCTACTCAAAAACTATCCTTACCTCAACGCAGGTACCCTTGCAGCATGACAAAAGTGTGCCTGCATTAATGGTAGGCAGCCACAAGTGTGCAAAACCTCGGAGAGGGCAGAACCGAGCTAAATATTTGTAAACATGGTGCAAAACTGCTGTCTGCCTTTCACGCAACGCAGTGCAACAACTTCCCTTGCTGCACTGCTTTGCATAAAATGTTAGCAAATCCGGGCCCTAGTAACTTGCTGCTAATTATTGCATAAGAGTCACCTTGGTTTCTAATGGGAAACAATCCATACAAAGCTGCCCTTACTCTGAGAAAATCTAAAGTCACGCCAGAGAGTGAGAAACTAGCTGCACCGCAGAGTAAACAGGCCCATAGGCTCTATTAGTTATATGTACATTTTGTAGACTTACCTTCCTTTGTGTACAGAGCACAGACCTAGTCCTTCATAGAGCTGATCCCTGCAACTCACATAGATAGCACCTAAAGTGTCATACAGCTCCCCTTTAAAACGACATATATTGGTATTGCCAGTACTTGGTAAACAAACATTGGCAAAGCTAATTGGTCTTGCTTTATATTTTTAAAGCATTGGGATCACAAGGCGGAAGGAATTAGACCAGAGCTGTTGTGGGCAGCTGCAGTGATGGGCCATCTATAATATATAATATTGAGGTACTATTTCAATTCCAACCACATTAGAAGCAAAGTGGCTGCCATTTTGGAAAGGTACAACATTGACAGACTATAGTGAATGCCATTTGAAGATGGCCAAAGACACTCCTAGATGTGACACAAGTGTACAATGTAGGTAGGTAGCTAGAAATCATAGGGTGGGTATGGTAGGTTAGGTATGGTAGGTATGAGAGGTAGATGTAATGGCTATAGCAGGTACGGTAAGGTAGTGTAGGCCTGCTAGAATAGAGTATTGTTTGATGGGTTAGGTATGGTAAGGTATGTACGGTGTGATACAGTAGGGTTAGGTATTGTAGATGTGGTATGGTCTGTAAAGTTAGATATACATGGTAAGGGATAGTAAGGTTAGGTATATTATGGAAGGATAGGTGTGGTAACGTAATGATAGTTTCGATATGGAATGTAATGTAATAGTTGGTATGCTATGTAAGTTATAATATGGAATGTAAAGTTAGGAATGATGTGGTTAGATTTGGTATAGACATGGTGTGGTAACGTATGCCATGGTATGTAAGGTGATTTATTGAGTAGTATTTAAGGTATGTATGCAGGGTGAGGAATGGTAAGGTTCAGTATGGTTTCTTATGTAAGGTTTGGCATAATATAACAGGTATGATATGGTAGTGTTTTTTAAGGTATGGTATATACATCACTTTTGACATAGTAGGTAAGGCTAATAATGGTATGTAAAAAAGGTTAAAATTTGGAATTGTATGGTAAGGTTTAAGGATGGCATGGAATCTAAGGTGTGTTACTGTATGGTATGGATATGTGTGGTATGGTTAGTTATGGTAAAGTTAGGTATTGGCTGGCATGATACGTTATGTTCGATATAGTATGTTATGGTAAGAATTTTTAGACATGGTATGGCAAATGAGATTAGGTATGGTGTGTATAGTTTGGCATTGTTTGGTAGGTATGGTGCTGTAAGGTTAGGTGTTGTATGGCATGATATGTATGGATAACAGCTGGGTCTGGTCACTTAGTGAACTAATGCTTTCACTCATGGTCACAGGTTAAAATCCCGTTGGGTTCGCTCAGCGTCTCATCCTCCTGTGGCCGATAATATGAGTGCCATTGTGTTGGGTAACAATAAACATCTGTTATTCAGCGCCAAGATGCCTATGGGTGAACGTGCGCTTTACAAATACACTTTATATATGGCATTATAGGTAAGGTTAGCTATAGTGTGGTATGATATGTGTGGTCTGGTATGTAAAAGTAAGCATAGTATGTTATTTGAGCTTTGTTATGGCGATTTTTTAAGTATGGTATGGTATCTAAGGTTAGATTATGGTATGTTAGGTAAAGCTATTTATGTAAAGTTAGGCATGGTGCAGCATGTAAGGTTAGTAAGGTATGAAACATTCAGAATGAAATGATACAATATGTATGGTATGGCACGTATGTCTGGTCAGGTATAGTAGGTAGGGTTAAATACAGTGCCGTATGGTATGTTATGGTAGGGTCAAATGGGAGCAAAAGTCAGTTAAGTGTGTGTAAGGTTAAGTATGGCATGGTTAAGTATTGTAAGGTTAAGTATCAAAAAGCTAGGTATGTTATGTAGGGTTAGGCATGGTAGCATAACGTTCGGCATATGTAAGGTTAGGTATGACATGTAAGTATGGGTATAGTATGGTTTGTAAGGCTAATTATGGTATGGGTTATAAGGTATGGTGAGCAAGCTTAGGTTTGGAATGCAATATTAGGTATGGCATGTAAGTTTAGTTAGAGTATGGCATGGAGATGATGGTAAATTTAGGTATGGTATGATATGTAGGATTAGTTAAGGTTAGATACAATGTGGTATTGAATGGTATGTAAACATATGCATGGTATGTTATATGAGGTCATGTATGGTATAGTAAGATTATATATGGTATTTAACATTTGGTGTGGTATGGTAAGTAATGTTACGTATGATATGTAAAGTTATGTATGGTGCGTTAAGATTATATAGGGCTTGGTTTCTAATATTAGGTTTGGCACGGTAGGTGAGGTTAGATATAATATGGTATTGTAAGGTATGGTATGGTATGTAAGGTGGGGGATGGCACGGTATGTAAGGTATGGTTTCCAAGCTTAGGTTAGGTAAGGTAGGTATGTTAATGACATGGTGTGTCAAGTTAGATATGGTAAGGGATAGTAAAAAGGTTAGTAGGCTGTGGTAAGTAAGGTGAGACATGGCATGGCATGCTATGGGGGTTTAAGTAAGGTATGTAAAGTTAGGTATGTTATGGCATGTATTTTAGGTTTGGAAGATTATTTATAGTTTAGCATTATTAGGTTAGGTATGGGGTGTAAGGCTAAATAATGGATAGCGTGGATGGTAAGGTATGGTAGATCAGGGTTATGTACGGTATGGGTTGACATATTATTTAAGGGTAGGTATGGCTTGGTATGGAAGGTGATGTATGGTATGGTCTTGTATGGTAAGGATTGGTATGGTAAAGTATGCTAAGGTTAAGTATGGTATGACAGCTAAGGTAAGCTGTGTAAGGTTAGTTATGGTATAGTATATAAGGTACAGTAAAGTATAGTAAGCAAACTTAGCCATTTTATGTAATGTTAGGCATAGTATGTAAGTTTAGGTATAGTATGGTATGTAAG
Organism: Triturus cristatus; assembly: GCF_964204655.1. Taxonomy (NCBI): domain Eukaryota; kingdom Metazoa; phylum Chordata; class Amphibia; order Caudata; family Salamandridae; genus Triturus; species Triturus cristatus. The sequence goes on along the minus strand of NC_140584.1, from coordinate 107,206,305 downwards.
GTATGGTAAGTGTAATAGGGAGTAGCGCTTGACACCAGAAACTATGCTTTTCAAATAAAAATAAAAATATGACAAACTGGCCATCTCAGGGTTAGGCACACACCGACAGAGCTTCTCAGCAGGGGCCTGAGGTATAGGACACAGCTGTAGGGACTATGAAGCTGCCAGAGGAGTAGTGGAGGACAGCATGGGCTGGGGCTAGTAACAGGCTGCTGATTATGGACTGCAAGAGTGAGGCGTGGGCCCCAGTAGTAGAGACAGCAGAACTACTGTCATTATGTAGCCATCAGTCAGATGCTGTGGGCTGATCCAGCACCTGATGGACAGCACATCCATACAATGACAAACAGTTTCTAACATGAGCAAGCCAGTGGTTGAAGAGGACTGATCCAAAGCCATTTTCTCAATGTTGTATGTTATTTGGTATGTTGCATGGTTTCTGTTTTTGTGAGGTCTGTGTGTAATGCTGACATTTTGCAAACAGCAAACCAGCCTGTAGCGAGATCTAACAATGGCACAGTAGAAAATGCTAATCTCTTCAGAGTGGTACAAACCATAATAGAGGATGTGGCCTAAAGGCTAAAGTGGTCGACCTCCGAACTGGGGAACCAGGTTCCAGTCTCGGCAGGAAGGCTCAACTGCCTGTGATTCTGGGCAAATCACTTAATCTCCCCGTGCCTAACAAAAATGAATCTGTAACGCAACTGGTCCTCATGTAAAGCGCTCTGATACCTTTGGGCCTAGTTTGCGCTATATAAAACTCACCCCAAAATTAAAATGAAATAAAATAAGGGCAGACACAAAAAAATAGCACATGCCACAAATATCTTCCCTTGGATTGCAATGCACCACTCCTCCAAGTTCCGGAAGGCCTGCAGGACGAAAGTAAAAAGCACATTATAAAATGTATTCGTAGCTAAGGGATCGATTAGGATGTCAGGTGGATCACCACCGCCAGGTGGCCATCCTCCCAACATCTATCCCCACACGCCCTCCTATTACCCCTGCCATATTATAATAGCGGGGGTCGCCGCGGCGGACGGAAAGACCGTCCGCCTCACCTCTGCCGGCAGGCAATCCCTCTGATTGCATGCCGGGCGGATCTCGGGCCTAATATGGTGGCGGTGTCTGGAAGACACCGCCATCCATATCAGGATGCCTGGCAGAGAGGGCCTTTCCATGGCGGCGATGCGGTCTTTTGTATTGGGGGCCCGTTGCGGGCCCCCAGGGTGTTGGGGGGTGTGGGGTGCACTTGTGGGGTACCCATGGTACCCCCCTACTTTTGCATGCACAAGGTGGCAGGCACCGCACAGTGCGTGTCACGTTGTGCATGCAAAAACACAACATGCATTTTTTACATTTCGACGGGTGCTGCTTACAGCACCGCCCGCTGCAATGTAAAAAATGCAGGATGCGACCGCCATGGTGGCGGTTGCATCCTGATTGGCATGGCGAGACCGCCGCACCTATGGCGAGTGGTCCCTTTTGCCGTTGCGGTGGCGGGCGGACTTTCCGCCCGCCATCGTAATAATGCCCCATGTATTTAAAACTGAGAATTCACACCTTCCAAAAGTTTCTTAAACACGCAGCTGATCCCGTCGACGTTCTCTAGATGTTTTGCGGGAACATGCCAATAATACAATTCAGGCCACCACGCCTAAAATATTCATCAAATATGAGATCGTGTAGACGAGATTCTGTCTCTTCACACTTGTAGAAATGCCGATTTTGGATGGTTCACTCTCATCCCTAAATACTAAATTATCTTTCAGTAAACAATCACAAAAAACAAATCTACACTCAACGTCTTAGAATGTACAGAGCAAACTACCATTTTTTTTTCTTTAAAAAAACTAAAATTCAAAGTATGCAGTAAGGTCACTGCAGAAAGCCTAACCCATCAGAAAAAAAAACACATTTTGAATTGCTTCGTAGTCACGAGTCTAGGCTCCTGCAGGGAGTAGCTTCAGGGCCTAGACTGGCCATAATTCTTTCTCTGTTGATACTGTACATTACATTCAGTAGCACACTAGGTATAGAGAAAAATGTTCCATCTAAGATGAATAGGATTCAGATCTGACCTTTGCTTTCAAAAACCTTGACAGATTAATGAGTTAAAGCCGCAGGAGCACGAACATATTTTCATAGCTGCTAAGGTAAACATTGCACCTGCCTCTTTTTCCTATAATCGTTCTTCATGAAGGCAGTCTTTTAAAAAAAATACAATCCTCTGTCCTATTTCTCTGTAACGTCTCTCATTACAGCAGGGCTAAGTTCTGTAAAGGGGATTTGAATCCTTTTTTATTGGAAAACTTAATTTAAGCATTTATTTAAGTAGCACTCTGACAGCATGAGGTATTAGTGGGTTTTACAATAAAAGACAAAATTCAGAGATAATATATTTACGGTCGAAAATGCATTAGGATAGTGTCAGAACTGTATCTGGGGCCAGAGGGAGGTATGGGCAGCTGGGCTCCAAATGTGACAACTGAAGTCCTTTCCCTCTGCTGTCCTGTGGGCTGAACTACGTTTGAACCAGTGACTTATCACCCAAGTGCACCCGTTTAGCACTTGCCTCTTGTGGCAGATAAGCAGAGCGGCCCAGGGCATATTCAGGGAGGATATGTGGAGTTAGAGACTTTGAACTCAGCAGAACATATATACCACTTAATAGCTATTGTCTACCCAAAACGTTGTCTTATAGACAGCAAAGTTCTTTGGGTTTGATGCCATCCTCTCGGGAACAGGAACGGCCGACAGGGAGTCGGCAGTCCTGCCAGGGAAATAACGTTCCGACCACTGTCGAGGCGGTCGGAAACATGCATCTCAACATTGAGGCTTGTGCTGCGGTTTGAAATAGGGCTGTAGCACAAGCCTCACTGCTAAGAGGCATGTTTGTGAACATCCCTGCACCGTGTGTCAGGCACCATGCGGTGCCTGCCACACGGTGCAGGGATGTTAATGGGGGCACCATAGGTACACCCCCAGTGCCCATACCGGAGGTCCAGGTAGGAAAGGGGGGCCCTTTAGGGGTTCCTAAAGTCACTTTCCGCCTGCCTTTTCATGGCAGGTTAACCGCCATGAAACGGTCGGCAGAAAGGGACATTGTATATCCCTACAGCTGTGCCTGAGAAGGCACTGCCACTATTGTAGGGATTGCAGTCCCTCCAACTGTTTGACGGGTTCCTTGAGCCTGTCGTATGCACGCCGGTCGGTCTCGCCACCATCCCTCCATCCACCTATCATCGTAATATGGCGGGCGGCCCTACAGTGTCTGCTGGCGGTGGGGCCGCCACCGACAGCCTGGCGGTGGCGGTCCCGCTGCCATCATAATCAGACCTAGTATTCTGTCTCGTAACAATAAAGTGCACACTAAATCAGGCAAAATGAGGCGTCCACACAGTTCACAGGACCAGTGCTTAATTTGAGCTGGTGGTTTCCGGTGCTCAGCACTACCACTTTATTTTCAACACCAGCCCTTATGATAACGTGCCACATAGTGGTTTTATTTTTTTTTAATTTAGAGGTGAGACAACAGATGTTTTTCAATTCAATATACCTTAGAAATTGCTAATACCTGTCCTCAAGCCATTCTTATAACTTTGGGGGACTGGAATAGTCTGAATTGTCACACTTGTGGGAGTGTAATGATTAGTAGCTGTGTTGGTACTGTGGGTGGCACTTGTTTTTTCACAAATTAAGCACTGCACAGGACAATAAGAAGCCCGTGGCTAACAGCACTGGAATAGTCGTAATAGTATAAGTGATCCCCTGGCTGGGTGTATATAGGCACCACGTAGTACTTTCTGCTCAGTGTTAAGGAGAAACAGCCTTTACAATGAGGTTTTTACCACGTTTTAACTTTAAAACGCATTTTTTAACACACATATTTTTACTACATGTAGGTTTTTACAGCGCATGCCTTTACCACGCATTTAAAGTAAGTTGGGAGGTGTGGGGGGTCTCCCCCCTATACATTGTATTTTCCTGGGTTGTTCAGTTGTACAACCAGTATTAAGAAGCCCCATTGCACCCTGGGAACTGCTGACAATTAACTATACTCTGAGTCAGATTGGACCCTCCAGTGTGTTAATCCACTTCACAGAATAGACAGCCCAGATGCCTTCCCTCATAGGGAGCTCAGTCATCTTTAGCATTTATGCAGTTTGTCTAAGATCTGACCCTTCTATGACAGATTAACGATATTGGCTGGGGAAACACTGGGCATTCAGCTGACTTCACCAATCAGATGCACACTCTAGCTGAGGTATTGTGCAGGTGTTTGCGCCATGAGTGTGAGACATGTATGGGTGTGGCATTGCTGGTGGTATGGTGGTCATCAAGCTCATAGCTAAGGATGAGAAAACCTGTGTGGCTGCAGGGAGGTCCTACAGGCCCAACAATAGCAGCACCCCTTCCCCAAAATGGACTGAGCAGCTATCCCCAAAATCAGATATTAAATTTCAGGGTGAGGTGGGGATTCATTGGGAGTGTGAATGAGAAATCTGTTGCCCAGGTACAAAGATCCTCCAGAGTCAGTGGTGCTCACATTCAGTTATGATGGTGATTGATCAGACCATCCTTATAGTCACTTCATCGACTCTGTTGTAGTCACTTAGTGTTTTTTCAGTGCCATTGATATTTATGGTAATATGGTCAATGGGATGAAAACTCATTTTCACTGGGTCTCTCACAGCAAGCACAGCAACATACCCCAACCAGGCCACAAGTCTACTGAGGAATCAGCTTTAGAGTGCAGTAGAAGTCAGGACAGCAGTCAGATCACCTCACCTTTGGGCAGTCTGCTCTACCTTCTCTCTCAGTGCTTCACATGTCTCATTAGACCTTTTCTGCACAGATCCTTATTGCTTTAGGCTGCATAACTGTGGGTCTTTCTACTAGCTCCTCACTGTTGGGTTAATTCCAGTACCCCTTTCTCCATCCTTCAAGCTTATTTCCTGGCAGCACTTCTAGGGGGATTAATGCACAAGTTTAAGTTTGCTCTTGACCCGCAAAGAAGACTATGGAGACTGGCTGTCAAAGACATACAATCTTGCAACTCAAAAATTCTCTTCAGCCCATGCTGTATGCTTTCTGGACACCGGTTGATGCAAAATCTCTGGAACACTCATCTAAGCAATCTCCCTAATTTGTATTGCTGGTTTCAGACTACAATGTGGATTGCAGAGTTCTGCTGTGCTCTGGGGTCTCTCTGGCATCAATGGGCCTTCTTTATGTGTTTAGCTAGCATCTTAATTCCTAAGGAAGAGTCTTGTACAAGATTATGCTTTACCTTTCCCAAAAAGGTGGATTGTCCAGAGAACTATGTTGGACAATCTTGATCTGTAACTGAATTGGGCCACATTGGTTTCCCAGTTTCTACACCTACTAAGAGCTAGGAAAATTGTGCATTGGTATTTTTACTTCTTTTTTACTTTATTTACATTATTATTCATATAAACAACTACCTTCCTACATCTTTACCTTTTAAAGCTGGATATATTAGTGCACTTTCCCACCATTCACCACGACTAACATCTGATCCGTATCTGTGCGAGTTAGACCACAAGAAAAGCGTGAAACATGAATTCCTATACGTGTGTAAATACCCTAAAACAACACCTTCGTGGGTGTTTTATTTGTATCCTATTAGCCTAGCCACCATTTTGGATGAGCTCACTCTTCTAATCTAAATCCAAAATGGACGCTAGCAAGATGCATTAATGAGCTGCTTACTTTTGATGTATACGTACTCAGTAGACGCCTATTCATCTTCGTACATCTAGAAAGCATGAATACCGTACACATTTTTGAAGGTGTGAGTCTACTTTTCACCTTTTACAATCCTTGTGAATCGGCTCTATAATGTACTTGACAACATCACAATCGTTTTGCTTATGAGCAGCAGAATTTCATAACGTGGCCATGAAGAGAAAAAAAGCCTCAAGTCTGAAATTCACCATAAATGCCACATTAAAGCGATGAGTCAGACCAGTTTCAAAAGATGGACAACCCAGCTAAGGAATATGCAATTTAATATCTTTACCATTATTGGCAGCACAGTTTGCTGAATGTGCAGCTGGCACACTCACCTGGTTTGTTAATGAATCACTTATTTCCTGTTCACAACAGAGGAACTAAAAAACACAACCCTGTGGATGTTTGGACTTTATTTGATAGGTGTGCTCATTTTTTTCAACGTTTATGCTTTTGTGTATTTTGACAGTCTTTTCTTTTCTGTTGTACATTTTGCTGGAAGGACCCAAGTGATGAGTTTTGGTTCTTCATGTTTTTGGAGGGGTGACAGGCTAGGCAGCGGGTAGTTCACTTGGCATATTCTTTATAACAAACCAGACGATTACCCTAATGCATAATATACCTCTGGAGAATTTCCTGTCATCAAATGTAAAGCTTAGCTGGTAATACCTCAAACAGTTATGTATTTGCACATGGACTGCCAACTTTACACTAATAGTTAGCCAACTATAAGCTGAAACAGCCTGATGTTGTTGGAATTTTCAAAATATTAACCATATACTGCATATTCATAGGATACTTATAGTCAGAAAACTCAGTTGGGACTCACAAAGAATATATTGTCAAGCACTATCGCACGGGCCTGGAAAGGATTAAAAAAAAATATATATTTTTTGCTCTGAGTAGTACATGGTGAATATTTTGTCCTAAAATATTCCTAACAAATTTATTTCCAGTATGTGCAGAGATAGCTGTATGAAACATTGTCTGGATAACTTTATGTATTTACTTCTTCAGATATTGACCATTCAAGTAGATCCATTCACATGAGTGCAAGATTCATGGCCAAACGGCAACCAGAGACTACAGTACAAGCCTGTAGAAACGTCGAACCTGTCTTTTATTTAAATTGTATTGGCAGATCTCTTCCTTCTATCTTGGGCACAGTGCAGCTTTTTCAATGTCTGAGGCAGTAACAAAATGCAAGGAATGGTTATGAAGGTTTTTTCTCAATCATATACCAATCTATGCACCTTGTGTCTACACTCGTAACTAAGTGCAATAGTAAGCCAGTAAGCCAATCAGCACACGACAAGGCCAATATTTGTGTTCAAGAAATTCTATTATTTTAACATCATAATACTGTAATTGATATAATCTAGAGCTGATGGCGCAGTGTGATACAAGTACTCCTAGTGTTTGCTTTGTTTGCCCTAAGTTGGCAGGGTCTGCCCAGACGTGGGTCCCTTGCTTACTCTGCCACGGGATTCAAGCTAGTCTTGCTGATGAGGGGTGTTACCCCGAAACCGGTCCAAGGATGCTTGTTTCCGGTCCAGGGAAGACCAGGCTTGGCAGTTCGGGCTGGACTGTTTCCATGAGGCACAGGGTCAAGACTGATTTGCAAATGGCTAGGTCTGAACTGGGGTGGCAAAGTGAGCTAAAGAACGGTGATGGATTCAACCCAAATCTGTCACTGGGAGTGAGTGTTTGAATAGTTTCAGCGCTCCGTCCATCATCTCCTTGTATTTGCTATACAAGCACTCAGGTTATACAATTTATACACATATATACACAAACATATTCTCGGGGTGTCAGTGTCCAGGTCAATATAAAGTATTTGAATCCAAGTTATGTCATAGGTTCATGAGAGACAACTTCAAGACTGTGTCAGCTTTTCAATCCTATGGAGTAATGCCGTGGGACTCTTTGGGACAGCGTCATATGTCTAGATATCTTAAGCAGAGGGCATCGCCCAGCACCTGAAAGACCTCCACTGGCTCACGGTCCAGAAAGGGATACCATTTCAAACTCCTGACCCATACCTACAAAGCCCTCCATGACCAAGGACCCGCCTACTTGAACCTCCGCTCCGCACACCTTGTGCAGATCCCTCGCATACACTGCTGCTGTGCCAGAGGATACACACTTGCTCAAGGATATTGCATGTGCAGAAGGAAGCAAGGTTTGGAATTCGGCTCCTTACTGTCCGGATTTATAAATAAAATCAGACAGTTACATAAAGTAAACAACACGAGGTGGTTAATACATTTTTCAAAACATCTCTTCAGTCTATTTAAAACAAACCTATGTATTCATCTGTACTACAAACTACTCCGCTTCACGTAAATGCAGTGCACATTTTGTGAACCATTCCTGTTGAGAGGGAATGGCGGATAAGTAATTCTTTCCTCTCAGAACCCAAATGAACTCATGAAAAATACAAGTGGGTTAAAACAATGAGCCCAGCATTGCTGGCTGATAACAATGACTGACATTGTCTTTTACATCCGCATCTCTAAAATGAGCAGCATTCCAAATCAGTCTTTCAACCCTTGAAAAGAGAAAGCACTTAACAAGGGGTACAATTAGCATTCTAACATGTCATAAATGTAACAAAGATCAAGATTCCTTCTGCAACGACTGTCATTGAAAACCTTCTTTTGGAGACTGACAGGTGTTTTATAAATGCTCATTTCCCATGAATACATTATCTAACACACCTTTGTAGGTAGAACTTTGTACCAGAGCTATAAGACGTGAAATGCATGATTATTACACTGTTCCTCCAACAATATGCTTTGCTGATCTTCACTGGGCCAACATACATGTTAACATACTTGCACAATCTTGGGAAAATTCCAGGCTGGAATGATCATAAATTGACTGGCCATTCCAGGGTGCAAAAATGACCTAAGCCATATAGCAGTAACCTTGTATGAATATTACTAATGCTTCTGCATAGCACTGAATTATATTCAATGTGCATCACGCTAACTTAACCAGATGAAGTGCTACAACACTTTGGTAATTTTAATAGTAATACAAGTTAAGCATACCACACCTGGAGAGCTGCACCAGTCAAAGCTTCCCAACTAGTAACTATGTTGTGATATTTTTACACTTTGTTATTTCCCTATGCATCAATTGTGAAGATGTGACAAACTGAGTTGGGAAAATCGGACTCATTGTGCATTTTCACTCTATTTCTTTTTCGTTTCTCCACATAGAAAATATTTTCTCTATGTTTGAAATCCCATTTCATCACACCTGGGGTGACCACCACACCAAAGGTCATAATGGACACTGTGGGCCATATTCGCGGCTTTAGTGGCGCAGGGCAGCAAGTAACCTTGCTGCACTGGCCTGCGTCACAGGGAAGGGGCAGAAATGCACACATTTATCCTATAATGCGCATTCCTGTCCTTTTCCCTTGCAGCATTTTGGCAGCCTAGTGCAAACGCAGACACCTTGCACCATGGTTATAGCAAGATTGTTTTTGTGCAGGAAGGGGCTGTTTCAGGCACAAAAGCAATCCTGAGAGGCTTTTTCCTCTTTCCAAGTGTGCTGCAGAATGCAGCACAAATAGAAAGAGGGGAAAGAAACATACTTCTCGTTACGCCTCTCCTGAGAGATGTATCTTTTTGGTGCATTCCCAGGTTTACATGGTCTTGTAAAATCTGTGAATGCATAAAAAACCATGGTAGTTGTGTGGGAACACCCATGCAACGCCCATGGAATGCCTACCCATGGAAGAGTAACGCAATACAGCGATTTGCGCTGCATTGCGTTATTCCATATTTTTGGAGCCACTCAAAGCCACGCAAAGTGGCTTTGCATGGCTTCAAAAATATGACTGAAGGTTTGGGTCACTCTTACACCATGTTTCAAACAGGGTCATAAATATGGTCCTGCGTTAATAATAAATAATAATAAGTCATTTATAAAGCACCTGGCTACACCCACTGGTGTGTCCCCACGCTAAGAAGCAGTTTCAGCGAGAGTCAGATGGTGGACAGGATGGTAAGGCCAGGTTTTCAGGCCTCTACGAAAGATGGACTCAGATTTCTCTGTGCACAGTAGCGGTGGCAATGTGTTCCAATTTTTGGCTGCCAGATAGCCAAATGAGCGTGCTCCCATCCTTGCCCTTTTGATCTTCGGTATTTTGAGCAGGTGAGCTCCTGTCGATCATAGCTGCCGAATGGGGTTATAAGGGGTCAAGAGATCATGCAGGTAGCTGGGACCTTTCCCCTGCATGCTCAGGTGACAGAAACACAAGGCTTTGAAGAGAATTATTTTTCCAACTGGCAGCCAGTGGAGGGAGTCAGGGCTTTCGTCGCTAAGTAGATTGAGGGCTAGGCGTGCCGCCGCATTCTGAATGCATTGAAGGCGTTGCAGGCTACATTTTGACGCTCCCAAGTATAGGACATTCCCATAGTCCAGTCTCAAATATTTCAGGAGTGAGTCCAATTAGTTTAATGTATGCGAAAAAAAGACTACAGCACCCAGAATGCATTAAGCTATCATACAAAGCCCAGGACAGAAACAGTATCCATAATGACCGGAAGGGAGGTTGGCACCATAGTCAAGAGGAAGTTCCTTCTCCTTCACATCTTGAAAGGGGAACTGCTCCAGGCCTTTGCAGGAGGAAACAGCTGACCATATCCAAGGTGAAGGGATTTTAGAGGAGTTTGGGAATGTCTCCACACTCACAGGTGAGTGGCCGTTCACTTACACGTAAGGTAAAGCACACCTTAATCAGTTCGCTATGCACATTGCAGTAGCTTTATCCTGTGTAATTTTATACATCATTGGCATACAATTAAGCAATAGGATATGCTTTGACATCTTTTAGGTATGATTTATATGTAAAAAGTATCTAAGAGATGAAAAGTCGGACAATTTAGGCCATTCATTTGCATTTAGTGCCCGAAATGGATTTATGAACCTGATCTAATGAGACCAACGCACCAGGCAATTACAATCATTGAATTAAATCACAGATTCATTAAATCACAGATTCATTGTGATTAAAAATGAATAGAAATATTTCTGCCTCCTTGTTTTGGAACCTTTTTTAGAGTTTGATATATTTTGTTGTCTACTTTTTGAAATGTTGGTGTTTAATGCCCTGCACAGGTATTTCTACTTGTGATTTTGTTTGTGCCGTAGGTTGACATGGGATGGCTTTTGCACTTTCATAAGTAAAATTACGATTACAACCGTCTATGTAATAACATCGGTGAAAGAACGATGCCAAGTTGGAAACCGATCCTGTGACTCAGGCCCTGTTTTTTTAAATACCCATTTTACAAACTGAATTAATCATAGCACGAGTAAATCCATTAAAACATCGAAAATGCTAAGAAAACTCACAGGAAAGGACAGAATTTATGTGTGGGTTTGGGACATTCAAAGCAATCCTGGATCCTGCTGTTGGTAGTATTGGAAAGGAAATTACCCACTGTATGCAAGTCTCAGAAGATTGTCAATTTCCACATTGCCACAGGCAGCTATATGTCACCGTCAGGCTGAACTGCTAAGCAAACATATAGCTTATAAACCTGCCCATGGGAGAATATATATTACTCCATTTACCTGCATGGGATCTGGGTCTCAGTTTCGCTCTCATCGCTTACCTCCCACCACTCCTCAATCTTCCCCTATTTGGATTTGAAAAATTGGGTCTCAGACACCTTTTCCAGGCATTCATTTGTACAAAATGACAGGCGCACAGCTGGACAGTCTCTTTTCTGAGCCACTGTTTCAATGCAACAGTACAATTTGGGACTTTGATTTGTACTGGCTTGTGGCAAAAATGAAACCATAGCTAGATGTTATGGTGTTCAGTGTGTATCAAGCTAAAGAGTCGTGTATTTTGATTGATGGAATGTGGGGAACGTTTTGGTGCTGCTCGCCCTGGTTTTTCTTTTGTGATTGGTCTCAGTGGCGGCACAGCACCTTCACAAAGTTCAGAATGGGCGTAGATGGAGTTTCCAGTTTTACGAATGGACCGCATTTGACCCTATAACAGAATCCCCTAATGTGTTTATAAAAACAATTACTACTAGAGACAGGTGAGCAGTTACAACTGTGTCCTAGTAAAAATCCTGGCACTTGGTACACAGTCTGCTACTAGATCCCAGCACTATGTACTCCAGAATACTCAAAAGAACAGCTCCCCCTGCACACCACCAGATGCAGTCTGAGGTCGAGCTCAATCACGCAAACCAAGCCCACCCCTACAAAACGTCACATCGGACCACCAGCATTGAAGGAAGTCAGTCTCCAGTCTATTAAACGAGCTTTGATGACTATTGCCTCTCAATCAGTATGCAGTGTTACCACTTTTAGAAGGAACTACAGGCTCCCACAACCCCATCATGAGAAGGCCCTCATAGACTCCTCATTGTCATTAATCTGTGGGCTTTATAACAAGTCCTAAATGATAGGACTTCTGATGGTTCTGCACGGCTACTGGTGGGATGCCGGCTATGTGAAAACCATTAACCCCTTGCGTGCTCATGACGGAACCACTCCGTCATGAGCCACGGGCGGCGTGTGCTCATGACGGAGTGGTTCCGTCATGCTGCGGCCGCACCGCCCACCCGTCGCTGATTCCTCGCCTGTGCGGGCTAATTAACGTGTGGGCGGAGTCGTGACGGAACCACTCCGTCATGAGCACAGCTCGCCCGTGACTCATGACGGAGTGGTTCCGTCACGAGCATGGCGGCGCCGCGCTCACCCCGCACCCCCCCAGCGCCGCGGCAGAATTCACGCCGCGGCGAAGGGGTTAAAGAACAACTAAATACATGCTATGTACACTTCTTCATGGTGAAACTGAATTGCAATATTGAGAAACGTGGTCTGAAGTTTTTCATACTAATCATTAAGTCAAATAATATCTATTTTAAGATAAAGTGAGGGTGCTCAACATTTAATTTGGAATTCTAAACAGAACACACATGTACACAAACACATTCACTACAAACCTGTTTTTCTCGGTTTTGAAAAGCCACTCTGAGGCAGTTGTTTTGCAGTTATGTAGCTACTATTCATGGTACAACATTTTCATTACCATTATCTTGATTATTTCATACTCTTGTGTGGTAGGTGTTCCTTATTATTTAAAAGGGCGTCCAATGGCAGTAGCAAGTTTAAGAAGAAATGATTAGCCTTTTTCATTCAGTTAAACAATTGATTAGTTATTACTCTTTGCATATTTGTTTCTGTATTTGTATTTTATTGAATAGCAGTGCAATTGCTGCTCACAGCAGCAAGCTAAATCTGCAAAGTCCAAGTCAACTTGAGAATGTATTTATTTATGTTTTTACTTGTCCATTTATTTTAGTAGTTTATACACATGTGGAGAAGATGGCAGGTATGGTGGTTGTTAAGCGCTGACCCTAACAATTTAATACATACATTTTATATATTAGCATTTTCACGTAATTTACGGCAGTAGATTTACTCGTGAGAAAGGAAGAAATGTAATGAGAAATGTTGTCAGAATATTGTTAGCCATGATTGTGTTTTTGTGGGAGAGCATGAGCTTCAAAAGTAGTGTTGAACATGAGATACAATGAGGCTCCACATCAGATGGATGCAGGCTGCAGTGGAAGCGCCATTTTGGAATGAGGGTGCAGCGCCACAGTGCTGCGTGGGGAGGTTTGAGTAGCACAAGCGACTACTTGGATGCTCAAGTAGTCGCTTGCGTTAGTCAAACCTGCAGACCTTGCAGAGATGTAGCATTTGAGCATTTTGGAGAGAGTTACAGAGTGAACCCCTAATGGTTTTAAATGCGAGGATCAACAGCTGGTATAGGGCAGTGATTTTTTCACCAAGTGACAGCTGCTCGGATGGCAGTAGTGTAAAATTAACTTTTGCCTTCTGGAGAAATAAAAGGTCTGCATGGTGGAGTTTAGATTTTCATCCAGTTTGGAAAAAGGCTGGAAGGAATGGCTTAACAGTAAGCTAATGCAGTAGTCAAATTTTCAAAGGAATAGATCTGTAAAGACTACCATACCTGCGAGGAAGGGGATGTGGTGATGGGCCCTGCATACATTGTATTCTTGATTCCTGAATCCTGCCTCTGTTGCAGCTAGAAAAGTTTCTTTTCTCATCGCGGGTTAGAATAACATGTCTAAGTTTCAGGCAGATGGTGGTAGGGTTAGAGAATTGGTGGAAGAGACAGGATTTGTAAGCTATGGAGGTGGCTGTAAAATAAATTACCTCATTGCATATGAGCTCAACAGGAATGAATGGTGAGAGATCCAGTGGTAGATGAACATGAGTTAGTCAGTTTATCAAGCCTGGAGGTGAAGGGTGAGAGTTGGAAACAAGGACAAGCTTTGGGTGTTGTGCTTTCGTTTTGGTATTTAGTGGTTACTGAAAGTGATACTGGGCTTTGGGCGGAAGGTGAACAGGGTGAAGGTGAGGAGAGGGTATCACTGGTCAAATGTTGCTTAATGTTATACTAGCCAAGCAATTTGGAGTTTAACAAGGGTGCAAGGCAATTATGGATTTGAGGCATGATCACGGGGAAGTATTCTGAGAGTGCCTCCATTTAGTAAATGGAGAATTTATTGGAGGAGCTATAGATGGGGGGAATCTGATTGCCCTATCAATGATAACATGATCGGTACGTGCATGTACAGACGGATTATTCAAAAGATCAAAGGTGCACTTATATTGGTCATGTACACTTTAGTGTTGGCCACTGGATAATACACTATGACTCCACAGCCTCATGAGCATCACAGATCTCATATCCCTCAAAAATGTTTCCAAGAATGCAACTTTTTTTGAAAATGCACATTTGCCACTATGCAAGCACAACAGCTGTTTCACTGTCTTGGCCTTCAAACACTTCTTGTACCAATTCAAGAATGTGTACGACAACCCCCAAGGTAGTATTTCCAGGTTCAAAGACCCATTTTGTCATTTCTGTGCATTAACAAATTTTGAACACATAACCTTGCATATTTTTTCAGGGAAAGCTAAACTGCACGTGTTCATTTGCAGGTTGTATGACTTTAGAACGCTTGACTTTACTACGTATATGTCTTTACCACGCATGCCTTCACCATGCCGTTATCACTTTTTTAGGTCTGTGGGAGAGTAAAGACAGATAAATGCCATTGAGCTATATCCAGTAGCGGCTGCTACCTGACCCGGGAGGTGGGATGGGGGCAGTGGGTAGGGGGGTCAAAAAAAGTTTTTAAAAAAACCTCTTACCTGTGGTGGCCGGCTCCCACATCTTCTCCATCCTCTTCTTCCTGACTCCGGTCCCGCAACAGGATGCAGTAAGCAGAAGGAAGCTCCCGGCTCCCAGCCTCTCGATAGCCAATCCCAATGCTGCAATGCAGCATTGTGATCGGTCTGAGCACCGTAAATCTGCACTCAGCCAGGAAACGGGGGCCTGGGCATGTTCTTAATGCAGGCTGTAATGCAGCCTGCATGGAGAAGATGTGAAGTGCCCACGAATGTTTGGCCGGCCCAACAGGGCCACCCAAACATTTGTGTGCACTTAGCAGTGGGAAAAACCCCTTCCCCTTGCTCCTCTGTCGTCGGAGCACCCTTGCCCCAAATGTAAAGCTGCAGCATTATATTTAAATGACAGAATGCCACTTTCCAGCGCTTTGAAGTGGGTAGTGTTGTGAACGTTGTAGAAGGATTCAGGGTGTGAGGGTGGATTGATTAAACAGGCTAAATATAGGTTTCAGGCACAGTTGAGGGTGCATTGCTGGTGAGAAGCCTTGGCAGGGTGATTAGATCTAACAGAGTGGGACATACACTTCAGGAGCAGGGATTGGAAGACTGAAGCAAACCACCCATTCCAAGGTTTGGAGAAGACAGAGGGCATAAGCCCTGTTTTAAGGATTCTACATGGCTGGGATCATTCTGGTCCAAGATTTCTGGAAAACTGAAGGGATCATCCTTGATTAATGGTTCTTGCAAATGACTTCAGGCTGCACAGAACACTACTGCAAGCCTTAGGCAAAGAGAACAGAAAGGTAATTAGTCTTTACCTGAAATATTGATTCATGATACAAGCAGAGATTTGGAGAAGGGTGTCTTAGAAACTGGGGAATTATTTCCTATAAATATTTATAACTCAAAGTGTGCAGGCACAGTTTGTTGAGATGATAGCCCTAGGCACCTGTTGCCTTATTATACAAAGTAACCTGGTGAATGCAATGGATATTTTCCCCTTTGTTTGTGCACCGGGTGCACTTCAGTTTTAAAAGGGGGCAATAGATGCTTGTACAGCAAATTCTGTAATATGGATGGTACCAGCACAAGTAACTGGTGTGTCTCTAGTGGGCGTTCCCTCGTTTGCATAGGGGGTGGGGTCTCGTGCAAATCATGGAACCTTTTTCATTGTGCCTACGCTGCATTACAGATGCAGGTGCAATGGCAAAGATGCTCTCTGGAGACAAATTGATTGTAGGCACCATAGAAGGAGCTACACAGTCAGTGTGCCCGCTGAGGAAGTTTCTTGGGGGTATGTTCAAGAGGCCACAAAGACCTCCTAGGTGTGCCCATACAGGTGGGTGCAGTTACCAGGGGACCGCAGTCCCCTTTTTAAACTGAGGCCAGTCTGCCTGCAGTGAAAGACTGAGCCATGGTTTCAAATTGTGACCATCTCTTTCATTGATGCACTCTCCTCTGCACAAGCACAATCTGTTAAAGTTAGCACATGCCATGTGGACAGTCTATATTTTACCTGGTACAGTTTCCAAGTCTCTGCTGGATGCACCAAGGTAAGTGCTCTATTGTGCATATTAAGACAGTTGACTCAATCTATAATTCAGGTCTTGGTCTGTTAACGAAAAGAGCCTAGTCTAGTAATGTTTTTTTGTCTAGGCAGAGAACTTTTAAGTTAAACGACTCCAGTTGTGAGTAGATGACCTCTTAAGGCCTGGAGTAAAGCAGAACTGCATGGTTTTGAACTTTTTCATGCTCTTGGCAGGGAGCTGAGCATAGGTCGCATTGCAATAGTCACTGTGGTCCATTGAACATTATGGAGATTACCACTATCCAGTATGATAGAAGCAGTAGCAGGAATTTCACATGGGACATGAGGCTCAATGTGTCATGCTGTTGACCTGGAGGAAATTTGATAAGGAGGTGTTGACTATTGCATCCAGAGTACAATCACTTTTGGTAAAGGTGCTGCCCCTGAGGTTTACAGGTAGTACATGGGGGATGTGCCAGACTGTGACCTTTGAACCATTTAGCTAGAGGTAATTGTGATGCATCTAGCTCCAGAGTAACATTAGGCAGTCCTTGAATTGACTGTAGCCATCTTTCTCCTTTTTTCATTTAGCAGTGCACCTTGGTATTTTGCACAGATCCCACGTTCACCTGTCTGAGGTAATCGCAAGGGGAACCAGGTACGTATTACAGATTAAAGGTCTTGTGACACCCTGCAGGTGAGGTTTATGACAACATATAGAAAGTAGGGAAGTTTAACCAAGTGTGTGCAACCTGATGGAGGAGACTTGAGCTGCTGCCAGAAAAGGCGCCCGACTCACGTCATGAGAAATGGCCACTACAACGCGGCCGTTTCCACACAAACCTTAACCACGCATGCATTACAACGCATGCGTGGTTACCACGAAAGCCTTTACCACGCATACCTCTACTACAAGATACGTAGTAAAGGCATGTTTGGTAAAGGCTAAAATTAGAAAAAGGGGGCTTGGGGGGTCTCCCCCCCCCCCCAAAAAAAAGAGTGGGGAAAAAAGGGGGCTTGGGGGGGGGGGTCTCCCCCCCAAAAAAAGAAACTCACCTGATGTCACGTCGAGAAGTGTAGGCAATCAGCGTCGTTTGAGAGGAAACAGAAAGAAACTTCCGCTTCCTCATTACGACGTACGATGTAACCACGGAAGATGGAGAGGAGACGATGTGAAGAGGTAAGGGGAATTCTAGTTTACAAAAAAAAGGATTGAGGGTTAAGGGCAGGGGTAAATATAAGAAGGATTGGGGGCTGGGGGGGTCACGTAAGGGTACAGGGGAGGGGTATAACCTTTACCAAGAATATGCCCTTACCATGCATAAATTTACAACGAAAATCGTTGTAGAGGTATGCGTGGTAAAGGAATATTCGTGGTAAAGGTTATGCGTTGAAAAAGCATTTCGTTGAAACGCATGCGTGGTAAAGGTATGCATTGCAACGGAATGTGTTGTAACGACATACAATCCACGTCACAGTGTCTACATGAAATATAAGTAAGTTGAGTGGTTGATGTGAAAGACTTCTGGGAGGTCTAGCTGTATCATCGTTCATTAAGATGTTGGGTCAGCAGTAGGTTTTTTTAATATTAGGGTGATGATGGAACATTTGAACTGCTCAGGCACTGGTCATTCTGTGAAGGATAATTTCGAAATCAAGTGTTGAGCGGGATGGAGCTAGCAATCACAGTTTAACATCCTTGGTATTGCAGATGTCAGGTGATGGGAAGGTCTTCAAATATTTCAGGATATTGGTTCTTCCTGCGCCAGAGACCAATTAGTTCCACTCACACGCTCATATGCTTGCTTAGCCTTCAATAAGCTACAAAGCCTGTGTTTTGATGTGACAAATGAGGAATTGAAGATATGACGTATTGCTGTGATACAGCTTGTTACATCACTTGTTTAGATCCACTACTTAATTAAAGTTGTGCAGATGCATTATAGCAGTCTAGAAGTTGTAGACACTTTAATGTGAAAGCTGGTTCTGAATGTATAATTTAAGTCTGGAAAGTTGTGCATTATAAAAGTTCTACTGAAGTATAGTGTAAAGGTTCTTATCCAAAGTAAGAGAAGAGACATGCTTTTAAAAAACAAGAAATTAGTGGTTTGCATTTAACTTAAGTTGCACTGCTGGCCACCACCTGCACTCTTCCTATGCCCCAGAACTACAATGTATTGTTATTGGGGTGAGAAGCTATGAAGACCTTCTTAATTGTAAACCTCTTTATAGTTAGTACCTTACTGCCCAAGCAGCAGCAGAACCTCCGTTATGGCGGAGGAGCATCACCCTGCCTGCTGTGAGCGCAGCAGGTTCACACATTAATAAAATGGTAATAAATACCATTTTATTATAATTTGTCGAAGGCTCACACTGTTATAGTGTGAGGGCAGTGCGGATTTGTGCAATTGCACTATTACTGCAGCCCCTGCCAGTGCGCACATCAGACAGCCGGACAATCTGACATGCGCACTTCAGATCTAACAATCCCAGGACTGTGCAACAGCCAAGGGATTGCTGCCAGAGGCCCCCAGCCTCAAAATGAGCCTGTGTTAGCCTTCTCCAACCAATCCTATTGGTTAGATTCGCATTGCACACGGGAGGAACTCCTTCCCTTTCCTGCTGGACTCACCGCCGAGGAGCGCGCCAAGAGCTGTTCTCAAATCGAGCACATATATGGTGAGTTTTTTTGGGCATCGCCCCTTCACCATATTTTTATGTTGCCGGCCGCCACTGTCCCAAAGCTGTTTTCAAGCAAAGGAGAACCCTCTTTCTGACAAACATGGGTGTGAGTCTGGAGCAATATTGTGCAATTTCCTAACAAATTGTTTGAATTGCATTCAAATCAGATGTTTTTTAAATGTGGTAGTTTGTTGTCAAGGTTGGAATTTGATGACTAATCCTATTCTTTGGAAGTTCTTGAAGCTACTAGTGTTCCCATGCATACACTTCAGTTAAATGTCAAAACATGGCAAATGCATAAATATGAGCTGTGATTGCGATAAATAGACTTAGGGCCTTATTTTGAGTTTGGCAGAAGGGATATTCCATCGATACGTGGGGGATATCCTGTCCGCAGTATTACAAATGCTACAGTATACAATGTACTTGTTATACGCAGACGGGACCTTGGAGCTAGCTTGGGCATTTAAACTGATAATGGCGAAGCTGAGTTAACCAGACCTCTACGTTCTTCCAAAGCCCGTGAGACGTACAGATCTTATGTTGTTACCTCCAGGGTAAAGTGGCATTTCATTGTAACATGCACACACGTCACTTACGGAACAAACAACCCCCGTCCTTTAGAAGTGCAGTTGACAGTCTGAGCATTTGCAAGTTCTTAACGTCGTATATGTTTACCTAAACATTTTCTATAATCATGCATTTATTCTTCTCTGTACTCAGCCATTCGAACGCTCAGAGAATAAAATGCTTAGAAACAGCAGTAAAACACATCTTGATAAATAATGCAGCCCCTGTGTGATGAAGAGTCTTACAGAATGTTTTTCTTTTTTTAAAAATATAATTTTTTTGAATGGTGTTTAAACACGTAGTTATGTTTTTACTGCATGTTCATCCATTAAGCATGTACGATATTACATCTTCAAACCTGTGAATTTTTCAATGGACATGTGCAAAATTCTTCAACTTCAGGTTCCATTAACATTCAATTTTTTTCTTAAATCTACTGTTTTAACCTAACATATGTGCAGAACATAAATTCTTCTCATTCAAATTTCTGCCATATGTTGCAAATTATTGTCCTCGACCTCTAACAGTTCCCATGCCTTAAGCACAATTATGGTCTTAACCAATTATCATTTTTAAATGTGACAGAATGACTGCATCATGTAATTGTACGCTTCCGGAGATATCTCAGTCAGCTCCCATTGGACCATAAATTTGCAATGTATTTTGCTAATTTGCATTATTTGGTACGGCCATGGAAAATGGTTTACATTAAGCATGCTCAGGAAATGCAGCATCCTCTCCACACCAGCAGACGAATTACTTTGGTCCTCAGCTTTTACCTTAACCTGTTTCCCTGAGCCACAGACCTGTGCTAAAGCAAGAAAATGAGTGATGGCAGTGTGATGTGGCTGCATATTTACTAAGTAGAGCTAAAGAAACTGATCTGGTAAGAGTAAATAGCGTCAGATAAAGAGAAAGTGAAGAAGTCATGCGGATAATTTCCCCTTAAACCATTTAGCTACAATTTGTTTGAATATAAAACAAAAATGGCCAAGATGAACAATGAAACGTTTATTTTGGAAAGGAATCTCCTTAACATTTACTCAGCAATTTGGAAGGAATTCGTATTAAAGGCTTCTAACAGACATCAGCAGTGTAGCAAGTTTTTTCACTAGCGCGCCATAGTATATCAGGATCAAAATTACTAAGACCCTGCAGCAGGGCAAAGTGAAACAAAGTGGCGCATGGTGTTTACTCTCCAGTGCTAAACAACTTTGCGTCAAAAATTGACATACCCTTGAAGCAGGGTCTAACAAGGAGAAATGTTTTCCTTTCTAAAAAAAAAAACGCATTACATTTTTACTGAAGTGCACAGCAAATATCCAGAGTGTGGGATTCTCCTATATTTGTCTACATATAGGCATTTTTACTAGAAGGGTATGCTTCCAGTACAAATATAATGCTAGACAGTGCTCATTGACCTCCACAAGGTTGTGCGTTGCTCAAGGAAGCCTAATTTGTGCACCAGGACAGGGGTTGGCAGCAGCATGCCAGCCGTAATAGATATGGCTCTGTGCTGTGTTTTCCCCTTTGCACAAGGGAGCATAGCAAATGTAGTTGCAGAGCTGCATTGTGTTAGAAATTATTAAATCTGGGCCTAACTATGTTCACAGTGGCATATGGTGCTGAGACAAAAGTAAATTACTTTGGGTGGTGAATCCAGTATCACAGAGGTAATGTTCAGGGTTTCCAGTTTGTATCCTGACATACCAGCCAATGGTAGGTGAATACTTCAGGTGTTGATCTGCCAAACCATCCTTGCAGGACCCATGTTTCTCAACATCAGCCTAAAAAGAGGAAGTAGAGTCCTTCATTTAAAAGGACTCTCATTCACATAGAGTCATGTGCCATGCTTCATCATTAAGTCCACACCCATTGGGCTCAACTTCACTCTCGGATAGAGCACTTTGATATTATTTGCAAGGGATCCTGGTAAAGATTCAAATTGCCAGCAGTGAGGGGTGTGGCTAGTGTGTGACCAAGATGGCCGCCTGAGAGCTCTCTCCGACCAATCAAGAGTGCCTCTGCTGCTTTAGTGGACTGGATGACAATGTGAGAAATGGTCCTCAATGTCACTCACTGGGATTAACATCGCTGCAACCCCGGTGACTGTTTACCCAATTTAAACTATGTCAGGAGCACTGGATCTCCAAATCGGTCACAGAGAAGGTTAGGCAACAAAATGGCCACCACAATACATTTCTTGCTTAATATGTTCTATACTGAGTGAATGCTACAATTTTTGTAAAGTAGGCACCCCCACTTATACTTATACCTGATATCTGACTTTCTTTTGAAGGATTGTGTTGCTAACACATCAGTAACTGTGCCTTTTGGTCTGAAGCTCAGGCATCATCTGTAGATACAAAAAGGCTGCCAGGGGTTAAAGCTTGATTTTTTGCTTTTAAATGATTATGAGTCACTGGGTGATCCTGTTCTTTAAACAAGGTGTGTTGGCCGGTAAACAGTCATAATATCGAGAAAAAAAATATTGACTGGACAGAATATCGAGTTTTTAATATAGAATGGACAGAATATTGAATTGCCAAAATATAGTGGTGAAGAAGCATTAACACAGAGCTGATGCAAACAGACATTCAGGGT
Organism: Triturus cristatus; assembly: GCF_964204655.1. Lineage (NCBI taxonomy): Eukaryota > Metazoa > Chordata > Amphibia > Caudata > Salamandridae > Triturus > Triturus cristatus. Next base: position 107,183,954 of record NC_140584.1, on the reverse strand, counting down.
CTAAGGAATGATTTCAAAGATCTAGCCAACATGATCACGAAGGCTCAATCTCATATAAGCTGCCTGGAAGACGACAGGAAGACCTCTTGAAAACTTTTCAACTCAATGTGATCCAAACTGCCATCTCCCTCACTGGAATACAGACTTAGAAAATCGCAACCATAGAGAGAAACTGCAAACATTTGGCCTGCTGGAAGGAGCCAAGGAGGCTGCAAACTCATGTGTGGTTTGTTGAGACGTGGATTCCCCACACTTTGAATATCGCCTTCTCTAAAGAATTTCAGATTGAGGTAGCTCACTGAATGCCCTCTGACAGACTTCCACTTGACTCTACCAGGAGTAAACAACAACTGAGGACCATTATCTTTAAACTTCTAAGATACCACCACACGGAAGACATTTTGAAATTTCCAAAAAAAATCAGTCTATACACGCAGAAAGGATTTCTTAACCCTCAGGCACTAACGAAGATCTCTCTCTATTTAACATTTCTTTGTGGGCCCTTTCCACTTCAAAATTATCTTTAACAAACCCAAACTCTTTTTGGACCCTGCTGACCTCTACAGGTTTCTCCAGGACATCTTGCACACCCACATGAGCCTGTGAGCAATACCAGCTGTGATTTTTTTTCAGGTTTATATGGCGCTGATCCTATTGCTTAGACTCTTCTGGCTAAATAGGAATTAATGTATCTCGTTTGCTTCCCTCAAATATGTGAATTGATCAAATTTGCACTTTTGTATGTTTATTATGTGTAACCTCATGAGAACCATGTTATATGATTGTATTATTCCTGATCCTTTTTATACTCTGTAATAAGTTATTCTAATAATGCAAAGCTATTTTCAAGAAAGTTTTGTTTTTGTGCACCTTTTATTTGCACCTCTTTGTGGGTAAATATTAATCTGTATGTACATTTTTTCATGAACCACTGTAGCTACGATATTGTTTATTGTGCCAGGTTCTTGGGAGTAGGGCTGCCCCTGTTGCAGGTAATCTCTCAACACACAAATTTATGCACCACATATAATCTTACTGATATATGGAGGAGCCACAACTTTACGGGCAGTTAATATACTTTTGACTCACACCTTCATGACTTCTTCTCAAGGATTTATTATCTTCTAGTAGATGACCAACTTGTCCAAAAGTCAATCTCCCCTCAGATAGAATCAGTTGTGGTTTCATATCATGCATGCATTTCTTTAGAATTACAAATTGGTGCTCTTGCCCTAATATCTAAACAATGGAGAATGAATGACTTGCTCATACATGATGACTTTATGAATTCCTCCATCCAAAAATACAAGATGATGACCTTATGAACTCCTCCATCCAAAAAGACATTGCACATTTCATAAACAAAATAATGTAGATGAGACTCCTCCTGAATTATTCTGGGACTTACTTAAAGCTACTAAGAGAGGAAGCAAGATTAATATTAAGTCGGCTAAACACAAAAAGGATAACCTTCATCTAAGCGAGCTGGAGTAAAACTTAAGCAATGGAATTTAAATTGGGCCACTCTAAGGGCTCGGTGGCTCTTCCTGAGCTAAAAACCCTTAAATATGAGTAAAATGGAATTTTGAGCACTAAAGCTCATAAATGGGTTGAGGTTAACAAAGCGGAAAAATTATCAAATAGAACAAAACCAGCCAGTTTTTAGCAAACTACTTAAAATGTGGACGACACAAATGTATTATCCCACCCATCAAAAATGCTAAAAGCATAAATATTACTTTACTGACAGATATTTTGGAGTCCTTTCAAGAATTCTATGAATCCTTATACACCCACATTACTGCAATTGATGCTAATCTCTGTGGGAAATTTTAAACAACTTATCATAGCCTACCCTAGACCCAAATTCGAGAGATACTCTTAAAAATCCCAAAGAACAGGACAAAATCCTGAAAGCCATATCTAGTCTAACACTCGGTAAAGCTCCTGGCCCAGATGGTTTCAATAGTAATTTTTATAAGCCATGTACACAACTACTACATATACCCTTGCACAATTTGTTTCTTTATTTTGCAGATACTGGAAAACCAAGGCTCTGTTGCTGTAGCAACAATTGTCGTTATTCCTAAAGAAGAGAAAGATCCTCTTGAGATTAAAAACTATTGACCAATTTCATTAATAAATATTGACTATAAGATCAATGCCAAAGTGTTAGCCACCATTCTATGAAAGGTTTTGGAAAAGCTGATACACCTGTCAAAACCGGAATTCCTTAAAGGTCGAATGGCAAGTGATCATTTTAGAACAGTATACCATGCACTGGAAAAGGCTAAGTCCTTACAACCCCTTCAGGAGTTATAGCCTTAGATGCAGAAAGGCCCTCTGATAAAGCTCATGGACCTTTTTGCAGGCGACCTTACAGATATTTGGCCTTGGTGATAATTTCATTAGAATTGTGTTTGCCCTTTACTACAAACCACTAGCGACAGTTTGCATCAATGACTGTACTTTAAACATATTACCCCTAAAGAAGGTACCCATAAGGGGTGACCTCTATCTCCACTTCACTTCATACTATCTATCAAACTTCTGCTTGAACTGATTAGGAATGAAAATGGCATCAACATTATTCCTTTTCCCTCTGGCCCACAAAATGTTGCAGCCTATGCTGATGATGTCCTAATCTTGACAGAAGAAATGGAGAATGCTTTTCCCTGTATCCTAGAAGTAATCTTGAAATACTCATAGGTATCCGGATGTACTTTCAACAAAGAAAAGACTTAAGTCTTTCCCATGAAGTTTCACTGTTTGTCCTCCCACATTCAAAGTTCTGTCCTCAAATGGCAGAGCAGCTTCTTATAATACTTAGGAATATGGTTTGGGAAGGACTCCAGAGAAACCATGTTAATTAATGAGGGAAAAAGAATCACTAAGATTTGATCACACAATGGTCTACTAAATGTATCACTTGGTGGGGTAGACTCGAAACAAACAAAATGATGCTTATGCCCATAATCAGCTTTTGATTAGTATGCAACCATTTATACCTTTAAATTGCTTCTATAAATTAATAGATAGAATTATGATGGACTTTTTATGGGAAAGCAAAAAAGCCCCAATTTTCCTCAAGAAACTGAGAATGGATAAGAATGAAGGCAGAGTTAAACTCCAACACTTTCCTAGATATCAACAGGCCTTCTTGAGTAGACAAGGCACCTAGTGGTTTTCTAATGATAACTCTTATTTCCTTCCCTGGCTTCCTTGAGAAAGGGATTAGCCTGCTCTTCTTCTGATGTGTGCTCTTCTAACGAAACACAACTTCAGTCATGGGAGTATATCTCACTCAATTGACTCATTACGCTCTATAGATAAAACTTTTACAAAAACTTCCTAAATCTGATTTTGCATCCCTGTGGTTCAATAAACAGATCCAAATAGAAGGACACAATGATTTGTGGAATGAAAGGCATCTCCCTACTCAAAGAACTTGGTACGCAAAAAGATCCTGATTCTTTTGTGGATTAACAACATAAACACAAACTATCCAACTTAGACTTCTACACTTTCTTAAAGTTAAAATACACAATCAGGAAGTTAGGTCTGATTCACCAATCCACTGTCTCACATATCTTAGCCAATTTTGCAAAGCTAGGACATGTAACTTCCAAAATATATAATCTTCTTAAAGTCCCCAACACCCGAGAAAGAAAATCTAACTCCATTAACTGTATTTCTGACTCTCACTTAGAACCTGATGTTGATATCCCCCCCTTCAGAAAGATGATACCAGTCCTCGCACTAATGAGGCTATGGATCATACATAATGTTTATTGGACAGCACTTAAATTTCCTCGATTGGGGCTATCAGATTCAAATCTCTACTGGAGTTGTAAATTAGCTTCTGATGATTCCACTCACATGTTTTACTACTGCAACCATGTCAGTCCTCTGGTAACATATAGAAGACACGATTAAAAAGATTTTTAATGTCTATTTTCCCATAGATGATCATACAGCATTACCAGGTATACATGTTTCAACCTTTTGTAATTATTTTTCTCACTCTGATACCCAGCTCATTGACTTACTACTAGCCATTGGTACCAAACTGATTCTTTCCGAATGGAAATCCTCCTCTATTTCCTCTCATACATGGTGGTCTTGGGTTTGTTTCATCAGAAGTGCAGATAACTTATGTGTAAAAAAAGTTATGTTTTATCATGATCCACGAAATTATGGGATGCTCTAGACAGTTATTTGCCAAATAATAAACCTACTTGAACCTCTTTAAAAATCTCGCTATACGTTAAGGTAACTCCAGTGTTTGAAAGGGGAAAGTGGTTACCCGTTGATATAACATATACAATGCACACCTTTTCGGAATGGGATTCTCTCTGCTCTGGATTAAGCGGATATGTTCCCGCCCCCTCTATTCCTCTACTATCCATTTCATTTTTCTCCTTGTTATTAAAAAATTATAGCTGACAGAATTACTGCATTTCGATGTATACAAAGGTTAGCAATCCATAAATAATGGTATCTTGGAACTTTGCATCCATACGACTTCAATTTTGTACACATAATTTTTTATATAATTCCCATTGACCTTAACACTGCCATTCTTTTTATTTTATTATGATACAGATTACTTGCATCGCTAAATCATATCTCTGCATAAGTTTGCTTCTAGTGAGGGTTGTATCTTTATTATACCAAAATGCTGTGTTATGCATGTGTCTTTACAATAAACACTTTTGAAATCGAAAATTGCCAGCAGTGACTCACTGTCAATATGTTTATTCTAAGAGGAACCTTTAGCCAGTTAAAAAGAAAAGTGGAATATTAGTTCTCCTCCATCCATTCTGGTCCACATGTTTCAACCGGCCTTCTTTTTGCCCAGTGGGTAATCCAGAGTTTGTACGAACCAGCAAGATTCCTAGTCAATACCACTGGACTGACAAACCAGACTACTCAGTTTTTCTTCTCTATATTTTTACTCACACTCATGCATCCTGTCATACATCAATTTCATGGAATCAACTTCTCTTACCAAACTGGTATTCTCTGGTTTCAAATAATGTTGCTTGGGTATTTGTCAGCTTTTAAGTCTGTGGATACAGGAATAACATACACATTTATTGCTTAGATTAAATACATTTTTGTGCTAATTACTAAAGCCCTACACACTGTGACTATTTATGGTTTAGAAATGTATCACGGTTTGCAAATTCCCACATTTTTTCTATTTATTTTTTAAATATTTTTCATGATATTGAGGCACTCATGCAGTACCACTGCTCAAGTGTCACCTCGCTGTACTGTGTACTAATGTCTAAATTAACACTTTGAAAATAAATAAACAAGAAAAAAGTTTTGCAAAACATTTAATAAATGCTGCCGCTCATTTGCCCATGCAGGGACATGTCCAGCAATAGCCAAAACATTGAACATGTAAGAAAGAAAGTAATTTCCAATTGTAAGCAAAACAATTGGTACTACAAGAAGATCAGATTGCAAAACCTCATACAAGAAAGACAGTTTTAGGTCAAATATGCAAGGCATATGGATACTGAGGACGAAAAGTTTTCATGATTCTCCAATAAGAAATATAGCTGAAAGAATTTACATGATGGAAGGAATACAAAATTTGACTATGCTTGAAGAAAATAAAAAATATATCAACTTGACCAGCAAAAGCTGAAATGCAGCTTCTGTGCACTTAGGGCCTCATTACGCTGTGACTCGGAAAGCCTCTGACACCAGGTCAGAGGTTTTCCAAGTCACATTGTGGGTTTCAATTTTGACCGCTGCATTACGATGAAGGCGGTCGAAAGTGAAACTGACGGTCATTCCGGCTGGATTCCAGCGAGGTCAAGGAGCCAGTTGGCCAGTCGGAGGCCTCACTGTAATCCCTATGGACGGCGTTTCTGCCGTCAGATTACGATGTCGGTATCTGACAGGCTTTCCATGTTGGGCTTTCCGACATGGAAAGCCTGCCGGAAAGTGACTTTGGTGGCCTCTAGCAGGGCCCCCTTCTCCCTGCGGCCTCCGTCTGACCCTGCACCGTGTGCAAAGCGCCTTGAGGTGCCTGCCACGCGGTGCAGGGATGAACAGATTGTCCCATTTCTCTATGGGAGCTTGTGCTACGGCCGGTTTACGGCTGCAGCACAATCTCACATAGAGAAATGGGAGTATGCGACCGCACATGGTGTATGCCGTTGTCGGTCGGTCCTGATTGCGACATAGTAATAAGGCCCTTAATGTTGGGCAGCAGACGGTTACCTTTCTACTAGAGAGGGGGCAATGTTTAATATCATGTGTGCAATGGAACTTGAGAAATGTCACCCTCACAAGAAAGCATATTTCAGTGGGGAAGCTTAAGTTGCTCGGTTATAACATTTTAGGAAAAACTAACATACAAACTAAGGGGCCGATTTATATGTTGGCAGAAAGAGAACTATGTGGCAATGGTGACGAAGTTCCCACCCTGCCAACACAGTGGTCTGCCTGCTTTATATGTAGGTGGACCACAGGCATGTCTACGGCAGTGACAACACCATCATCGCCATAGCAAAATTTCTTCAGCGATCTGATGGAATAAGGGCCGTCGGAGGATTGGCTATATGTCCGCCTGCTCAAATTGGATGGGTGGACATATAGCTACTTTTACAGTCCTTCACCCCTAGTCAAACCCTGGTGGTAAGAGGACAGTAAAGAACAAAAAATACACCCTCACCAAGAAAGATGACTCCCATGGTGAGGGGGACATTATCTTTTTGATTTTCAAGAAGACAATCCCGCCAGCTTGGCCGTTATTCATAAACAAGTCGGGTGGCATCACCGTCAGGGCGATGGAGTAATTTTAATAATAAAATATCACTAAAAGAGGAAATATATGTTCTAAACTGGAAGTATTCAATGCCTTGCCCTCTAAGTACTTTTAAAGTATAATTCATGGATGTATTTGCAATTAATTCAATTTCAAGAACTAAACATTATATTTTGAATACATGTCCAATATTATTTAAAGTATTTAGGAAAAGTAGGGACCGGCAAATAACGCTACACATCAATGAAGCCTTCAGCCCCTTGGCACAAAATCATTGTAAAATACCTATTTATTGGCAAAACCAAGTAAAAGGAGAAATACAATGTTTAAAGGAACTTGAACCAGTAATTTGTTTACATTTTGGTTGTCACCACATGTATTTGTGTCAAAAGTACAGGCAACAAAATTGTAGCTGTGTTGGTATGAGAATCCCAAATACATCAATTGATAGAGAACAACATCCTGGACCTTCGTTAAGTGACATGATCCACAATTTAAAAAAAGGCACCACATTTTCATATGTCTTCAATAAATCCTTATTGTTAAAGATGGAAAGGGTACAAGATGTGGGGGAGCAATGAAGCCTCAGAGTCCACAATTACAAATGAATCTCAAAACTGCTTTTAAAAATGAATTTTGAGCAATATATGCATAAGGTGCTGGACTGGTATCCCATTGCAGAGTCCATTATATAAATTACTCGCATATCCATCAAATATGCGCTAATAACCCAGTTCCAGTGAGAAAAAAAGGCGAAGAGGGAGAAGCTGTAGTGAGACAAGGGTGAAGGTTAGAGGCAAGGTGAAAGTTACATGTCCATATGTCACATCATCAAATCTCTTATCAACATCAGGTCTTAGGAGTTGAATCATCCACACTAGGCGCTCTACAACTCTTAAGAATGTTAGGTCTATAGACTCTCTAGCCACTCACTCTACCTGCAAGAAGCAAGAACCTTTGAAACATGTGAAAGGACAACATGGTCATATGAAAAAAGAACACAAAAAGGATGCACCATAATGGAAGTGAAGTGGTGGTAAATGAACACAAGTGGTGGTAAGTAAAAACAAGACCTCTACCACCTTTCAAAATGGCAACAATGGATCAGGTAGCTTCCATTTGTACTGTACTCTGGCATCACCAAATTTACATGGGGTCTTTATTTGGGTGAAGAACATCTGTTGGTCCTCAACCTTGAATATCATGTGTTTATAAGTGGCTACATTTGCTAGTGCAGCCAGTGATTCACCCAGATTGGGGACAGTGGGTTTCCTCCATTGTCTAGTGATACATAGCCAGGCTACTGCAAGTGCTATTGCCAGCCATCAGCTTAGGTGAGTGTACAATCCCACAATCTCAGATATGTCATGTAGTAAGGCTAGATAATCAGCTGAGTGTTATCCTCAGTATACTAGCCAATCTCAGATTATCCCATATGTCAAGAAACTGGATTTTTTTAGCATGTCCATATTTGTGAAGTATGTCGCAAGTAGGTTCTCTGTATAAATAAATTGCCCCGTCTAAGAGGTGTCCAGTGCCAGTTTTCCTAAATAATGAGGTACAAGATGTTTAGTTATGCATCGCCTAATGTATTTGTGGTGTGTGGAAAGTAAGGAGGTCTACTGATTACAGTAGCTACAGCTGTTCTCTAATAATATCTTGGCATTACACCAGCTAGGAGCTGAAGAATGAAAAAATGTGTCTGCTATAATCAATCTGTGTGCAAATTTCTTTCGAAACAGAAATCATATAATTTAAGACAAGGTTGTCACTAGAAGATAGGAGAATTTTGGAGCAATTTAACAGAGATAGCCATGTGCAGGTCCCTAATCTGTGTATTTCTAACTTTGCATAAAGTGGGGTGAATCTATATTGAGGGAGGAAATATATCAATAGTGAGAAATTATGTGCATCTTGTATGATTCTATGAATGAGAGACATATACCTCCCCTTAGTGTGTGCACCAGCGGGTTGATAAATTTAAGTTGTGGCCTATCCTACCACAATAGGAACAATGTAATGCCTGATTTGATTCTTGACAGGGTGGACAGACAATGGGAGCATACCAAAAATGTAACTCTATCTGCATGTCACCAGCGGGTCCATTCTCACAAAAACAGATGGAGGAGCAACCACATGCATAAGTCAGTCTGCAGTTTGATCATCAGTAGTGTCAAATTATTCTCCACCATGCTTTCAAGGCTCCTCGTCAGAAATTGAATTGATTGTTGAGAGGGGTGTGAGCCCTTTTCAAGCAATTGCCAGAATCCTTGTCAGGGCAAAACACAAAAAGTCACCAAATTAACAATTTACACAACATAAGTTCCCAATGATATATCAGAACTACGATCTGTTATAAGTAGACAAATTATTGTGCTCCTAACTTTCCTCAAGTAGTGACTCTCTGTGCACCATTAGGAGAGTTAACCAAAAAACAGGAAATGTTTGAATGGATAAAAGATTGTGTATTTGAAATGATAAATAAAGAAACATCAGCAAAACGTCTGGCTTATGTTGATGCAGGACTGTGCAAGTCCAGTTGAACTTGGAGCAATACCAGGAAGAGATTCACCAAGACAAGCAGTTTCATTTGCTAGTCAGGGTATTAGTGCATTGGAAACATCACATTTGCATGAAAAAGAAAGCTTAACAGTGGTATAGGCAGGTGAAAATCACCATTTATTTATTTTTAATAACATACTTTTCATTGACCATCAAGCATGTTTAAACATTTTTTTAAATCTCTTTGCAAAAATGCCACCCAAATGGAAAGGTGGTGTATACAACTTATTGAATAAGATTTCAAAATAATACACAAAAAATGGAAATAATTAATTTATAACACACTAGGATACAGGTCAAGACATCTGTAACCTATCACTGACAATGGGTCTATCACTTGAAGAGTATATATCAATTTCATCAAAAAAGCTGCTCTAGATTCAAAGCCACGTTGGGAGACTTCGACCAACACGCTTCCACTGCACAGACCTCTAAGTACTGGGCCAAAAGCGAAACGTCTGGTAACAAATGTTCTCATCGCACATTCTTTAGTCCATGCACAAGGGATTCATGTCGTCATAAAGGTCACATTTTCAATTAGATGTGAAAAATGAAAGTGGACCATCATAGACATATGACCTTTATAGTGTTGTCAAAGATGGCCCCAGGAATTCATATTTCTTCCCCGACGAACAGTTGTCTTGGAGACCGTGAACTACAGACTGCCTTTTGGTGACACAAGTGCTTGTGGAGGATTGAGCAGGATTTATTGACGCGAGATGGTAGTTTCAGACCTCTGTGGAGCACACCTAAGATTTTGCCCTCTCTGTGTTTTTTGTTGCATTATTAATGTTTCTAAAGCATATTTGAGCTAATAATACCAAACACAAAGAAAAATTAAATCCATGAAAATAAGTTGTACACTTCTTAGTCAGTATCCCATTAAATGTGCACTGAAAGTGCACATTTAAAACACTGGGCTTTTTCACATAGAGTAAGCACTGGGAGAGCTAAGTAGAAACCCAGTCTCTGCCACACTTTTGGGCTGACTTGTCTTAAGTAGTTGTAGAGCTAAAGAAGCGCTGTTTTACTACTTGAGACAGTGGTAAATTATTTCTTCTCACAGGAACTTTCAAGTAATGTGCTGCTTTTGACTGGAAATATAGTAGCATATGTTGATATTTCAAAAGTAAGCAACAGAACAGAACACAATATCTTCCACAAAGAAACATACAAACACAATTAAAACATAACTTAGCATATCTCAATATAGTCAATACAGAACACAACAACTGCATTGCAATGCAACAAAATCAGATTGCAATAATGCAGTACAAAAACATAGCAGCACAAAAAAACTGAATACATCATCACTTCAACAAAATTCCACACATCACATGTGCACAAATATATTTGTCTCATATTACCACCTCTAGAAACCTGTTTGCATAATACAGTAGTAAGATTGGTTGAAGAAAACATTGCTTAACTTACGACCAAGGACATGAAATAGTACCAGTGAAAAATCTTTTGTCAACTGGCCCAATTTCTCTGCTTCGGTTTTGGGCTGACTTGTGTCCTAAATAGTGAAAGAGTTGGAGCAAGAGTATTGTACCAACCAAGGAACTTATCAAAAAAAATAATAATAAAACACATCACAATAAATATGCGCAAACATTCGTGTGACACACTACCAGCTCCAGAAATATACTTTCTTAGTACCCTGATAAAAGATGTAGGCATCATGGATTGCCCTACTTACCACCAGTGCCAGCCAAAAATGTTTTGCGATTCGGCCTGTTGTGCTTTTTTTCTCACATTGCATTCTTCGGGTTCCCGCCTGTATTCAGCACGTGACAACTTTAATTTGATTTCTTCCTGTGCCAAACTCTTCCTATTACATCCTAACCTGCTGTGAATTTGCTTGTGAAATGAAATATGTATTACCCCATTCCCTCGGAGCTATTAATAACAGGGACAGAAATAAAAATATAATAAATGTGTCGAGGCGGCTAACGGACGAGCCTTCAGAGGCACTGTGTGAAATATTGCATCTGTGGCGGGTGCCCAGCATCGTTCCCTAGGCATAAGCGCTAAGGTGATTTGCCGCGTGGAGCATGGCAATATATTAAAACAGTGGAAGACTCGACCATGCAAGGCATTTACAGGGCAAGGACTGTGTGGGATAGAGGGAGAATAGTCTAATTGCCAGGCATACAACAAAGAGAGTTACAAGCCTCGGGTGTGCAAAAAAAGGCTCTGAAGCAGGGGTGTAATACAAAATGAGGCCCTTTCTGTGCAGAATGTAAGTTAGTTAACAATTTATTATACAGTTAATTAAAACCTTAACAACTAAACAAACATCTCATTGTTGTGCAATCAAGTTAGCAATTAAAACTAGAATACTCATTATAAAAACACATCCCACATGGGAAGGTGCAAAGTGCTAAAGCAGCATTTTCGTCTTTGGCTATAGTATTATGACCTCCGTTTTTTGCTCCAAAGAAAAAAAGTGCAATGTGCAGAAGGCAAACAACTCCTTGGTGTGTGACAACAATTAAATCAAGAATACTCATTATAAGAACACAAAGCACTAAAGAATGTACAAGGTGCTAAGACAAAAGACACACAGATGATGAACGGAATGCAGAGGAAATCAAACATTCACCCCTAGTCAAAAGATCTGGGCTAAATCCGTCGTTCTTTTGCTCATTATGCCACCCCAGTTTAGACCCAGCCATATGCAAATCATTCTTGACCCTGTGCCTCATGGGAACAGTCCAACCTGAACTGCCAAGCCAGGTCCTCCCTGGTCCGAAAAGAAGCATTCAGGGGCCGGTTTCAGGGCATCACCCCTCATCAGCCAGGCTAGCTTGGATCCAGTGGCACAGTAAGCACAGAAAGGCATGGGTAGCAAAAACACAATAGATCTCTGTACTGGGGTGAATGTTTGACATTGTGCAGCATTCTGTCCAATAATTGGTCTTTTTGCATTTGTCACCCCGAGTGGGACGGGTATGTCCAGACATGAATCCTGTGCTATCCATTCTACTGGAGTCAAGCTAGCCTGGCTGATGAGGGAGATATCCCGAAACCGGTCCCAGGATGCTTGTCTCCAGCCCAGGGAGGACCTGGCCTGGCAGTTCGGGCTGGGAACAGGGTCAAGACTGATTTGCATATAGCTGGTTCGGAACTGGAAAGGCATGAGGAGAACAACGATGGGTTTAGGCCCAGATCTCTGTACTGGGGTGAATGTTTGACATTGTGCAGCATTCTGTTCATCAATTGTTCTTTTTGAATTTGTCACCTCCATTGGTACGTGTATGCCCAGAAGTGGGTCCTGTGCTCTCCATGCCACTGGAGTCAAGCTAACCTGGCTGATGAGGGTTAATGCCCCGAAACCGGTCCCAGGATGCTTGTTTCCAGTCCAGGAGGTCCTGGCCTGGCAGTACGGGCTGGACTGTTCCCATGGGGAATAGGATCAAGACTGATTTGCATATGGCTGGGTCTGAACTGCAAAGGCATGGGTAGCAAATAAACACTGGTTTTAGGCCCAGATCTCTGTACTGGGGTGAATGTTTGACATTGTGCAGCATTCTGCGCATCAATTGTTATTTTTGCATTTGTCACCCTGAGTGGAACTGGTAAGTCCAGACGTGGGTCCTTTGCTCTCCATCCCATTGGATGTCAAGCTAGCCAGGCTGAAGAGGGGTGATGCCCAGAAACCGGTCCCAGGATGCTTGTTTCCAGTTCAGTGAGGACCTGGCCTGGCAGTTCTGGCTGGACTGTTCCCATGGGAAACAGGGTCAAGACTGATTTGCATATGGCTGGGTCTGAACTGGAAAGGCATGTGAGCAAAAAAACTATGGATTTAAGCCCAGATCTCTGTACTGGGGTGAATGTTTGACATTGTTTGGCATTCTGTCCATCTATTGTTCTTTATGCACCAGTATTTATACTCAGGGCAATCTTAGAGTCAGTGTCCATTAAGGAGCCACCTTCCGCACCCTGCTGGTTTCTTCCCGAATGTGACGGTCATGGTTTATCCCAAGCATGTTGTTGACAGTGTAAGCATGTAAAGCTAATAGTTGACGCTGGAGGCCAATCTTGGGTTGGCTCAACAGTACAAGGTTGTCTGCGTAAAGTAGGTGGGTCATACGTCGGCCTCCCAGTTTAGGTGGGAGGCAGTTCACTATATCTAGGGTTTCTGACAGATCGGCAAGAGATAAATTAAAAAGCAACGGAGTGAGGACACATCCTTGCCTCAACCTTGTGTTTTGGGGAACTATCCTTGTTTTCACAAGCCTTCCCTTTAATTTGACCTGCACCCAGTTGTTTGTGTACAACTGCTCAATTGATCTTAGTAGGTCAACTGGAAGGCACCAGTCCTGCAATTTGCACCACAGGGAGCATCTAGTAATACTGTCAAATACAGCTTTTAAGTCTACTCAACAGGAGTAGAGAGCTGGTCCACTTCTGAGGGTTTTATAAAGCATTAGGGCCAGCCCCATAAGGCTTGAGATAGTGCCAATGTTGTCTCTGAAACCACAGTGATTTCTAGGAATGATCTGGGGTTCATCTGCTCAAGCTTTCAGGTCATCATGCAGAAGGCTAGCGAATAGCTTGGCATCATTGTCTATAAGCACAATGAGGCAGTAGTTGTGAGGATTTTATTTTAAGCCTCCTTTGAAAACTGGCTGTATAATGGATCCTCTTCAAGAGTCTGGAATGCAGTTTGATGCTAGGCAGAATCTGAACAGTGGTGACATTGCCTTAGCCCAGAATATGGGATCAGATAAAAAAAGGGCTGTGGGAACCCCGTTTGAGTTGGGTACGCCATCGTTCAACAGTCGTGCCAGTTTCAATCCACAGCATTCCTCTATTGTGCTAGTTGCACAGTTTTTTGCAGTTTCATTTGCTGAGCATTCGCCTAACATGTCATTTACAGGGGGAGGCTTTGAAATTTCTGGAGTAACAGGATGATCATTTAATGGTAGGTGTGGAGGTAGTGGAGCCCCAGATTTGTTGTCACTTAAAAAATGTGATGACAAAAATGAGACCCAGGCAGGTTCTGAGATGTTTGTATTAGTGCCCCTCTTGCCTCCGAATGTCGCATGGTTAACCATCAACCAAAATTGTTTGGCATTCTTTTTCTTACTTGCAAACAGAAGGCACGCCGAGAAGTCATGCTTCCTTTTTTCTTTGGAGAGTCAGATTGATTTTCTGAAGTTGGTCATGGAATTTTTGTATTTTTATTTTGCAGTTGGAGATGAAGGACACTGTAAAAGAATTTGCATGCTGCTGTTCGCTACGTTTTTGAGGGCCTTCTGGATCATTGTTAGTTTGAGTTTAGCAGTGAGTTCAGATGACTTTGTGTGAGAATAGGGCTTAGATTGAAATTTCTGAAGGATCTGGCCTGTAAAATGCATCCAATGCCTTATGGGTGAACCGATTCAAGAGACGATTGATCTGTGTTGTGCTCTGACCCAGGTCAACACCTCAGCACTGATTAGATTGTCCCACTTCAGCTGTTTAAGGTTTTCTGTTTACACACCAGAACTGGTGGAGGGAGCAGCTTCACCTTTTGCTGGACAGATTGCAAGATGGATTTGCTGCAGTCTGTGGTCACAATCAAGACGATCCCCTAGGGAGAAATTGTGAATGTACCTAACGAGGGGAGCTGAACACAAAGTGAAGTCGATACAAGACATTGTTTTTTCTGATGCATTTGTCCTGCCGGATGACATATCTCCACTAGAATGACCATTCAGGAGACTAAGACCTAGGACTTCGCATTCTGCCAAGACGGACTCAGCCAGTTTGTTCTGGTGGGTTTCCACAGGGAGTCTTTGTGGTGGAATGTCGCATGTTATGTCCAGACCATTAGCCTCTTGACCATTCATGCCACCAAACAGGTTTGTGTTGGAGTTGTCAGCTAGCAGAAAGTTTTCCAGTGGAAATTGTAGCTTAATCTCAGTTATAATTGAGACCAATTCTTTTAGTTTAGTCTTCTTTCCTGATCTGGTGGGATTTATGTAAACATTGATGATCACTAGATAGTGCTTCTCATTGTTGTAAGCTATGCTGAAATTCATTGCTTGCACCCATGATTCTTTCAGTGGAATCTCCTTTGCCATGCCACAATGTTGATGAGTAAATTGTTTGGCAGTCCATTGGGCGACCATAGCTATTCACTTTAACGGTTGGCTTCTGATATTCAATGTAGACTGTTAGGGAGGCTGATGTTCCTACCCAGCTTTCTTGCAGGATAAGAACCTCAAAATTGCTCCAGAATGACACAATATATCTGTCTTCAAGTTTTTGTGTGAGGCCGTGAATGTTCCATGAGCATAACTTTAACTTTGCCGTGCCTGTGTGTTGGCTTTTGGGGCTCTCGTCGCTTTGTCACAGACTATTTTTGACCTGGAGGGCGTTTGACAGACAGTTCCACTCATTAGGATTCATCTCTAAGACTTTAAGACCTTGTGCTCCTTGTGCATATTTTCAGACTGACACGTAGGCCTTCTCCAGAATATTGTGAAGGGTCCCAGACACTTCCACATCACACATATGTTCATACACCCTGGGTTCAGATGGGGGCAACCGGAAAGGTGGGGCCCACTACACTTTAGGGGCCTGCGTTATGCCCCTGAATCAAATACTAATGTATTGGATTATTCTGCATTGCATCAGAGGAATTTCAAAATGTAATTTGCAAAACAAAAGATACACATATTTAAAATAAATATAAATACACGTATCAAGAAAAAAACGATTCCAATATTTAATTTCCAGCATCAATAGTTTAAGGTGCCACTACATAGGTTTGTATATGGAACAAAACCAGTGCTTTGTGGTTTTAAGTATAGTAAATGACAGATGAGAGTAATTAATCAGTTTAATGGTAGTTAATTCATTGACCTCATAAGTATGGAAGGCTAAGTTGGTCTTGCCCAGTTCTGAACTTGTGATCTGTGAGTCTCACCAGATCTCAGCAGCTTAACTTGCTGAGCCATCTTGCCTGTTGATTATCTACCTAAATCCATCAGTACTTTCCACTAGATTTCTATGACTTGAGTATAAGTCTTGGGAGGCAAGAAATTACTTACTTGTATGCACAATCTCATACAATCACTTTCAGTCGTGCACATCTTAAATGTATGTCAAACTGGACACAGTGCCATTAGATGAATAAAGATGTCTACCACCAGCATATGTTACCATCTTTATCCAGATGTTACAAACCAATGCTTCTGTTTTTGACTATTTCACTATCCTAATTACATAGCTCTGTTGTCTCAGTACTCAAATATGTGTGTAATCTGGGGTCAGATGTACAAAGGAGTTATTCGGTTGTAAATGTTTTGATTGGCGTTTGTGACTTAAAAATTGCTTTTAGCAACCTACTAAACTCATTTTAAGAGTCAGTAACTTTTTCTGACTCCTCAAATGAGTTCATGAATGGATAATGAATCGCTTTTTAGAAGGGGAATATTGTAGGTGTCCCTCAATAAATAGTGGTTCTTTTCACTATTTACTAAGTGACAATATGTATCAATAGCTTATGACTAAAATAGTGATTGTAAATCATTAAAAACGCACCGACCACCAAGTTGGGACAGTAGGTAGTTGTTAGAAATGGGATTTCTGGTTGGCTAGGGCTTGCGCCAAAGCCAGGCAGAAACCACCACTCTAGTCAGGGCTGGGGAGTTACACGCCAAAGATAACCCCTGCTCACCCCCTTGGTAGCTTGGCACGAGCAGTCAGGCTTATCCCGGAGGCAATGTGTAAAGCGTTTGCGCGCACACCCAGCAACAACACCCAAGGCCCACCACAAAAGAAACTCCACACAAGGTTATATATAAAAATAGCCTTTGTATTACCAAAACACATTAGATAAAAACACACACTTTACAATGTGCCAACAGGCACGGGCAGAATTTACAAGGGATTATATGTACAGGGGACAGGGCCACATGGACCACTGTCAGGAATTAGCACTTTTAGAAATTAGCACTTAGAACATAGGATACAAAATTACTGTAGCACAAAATTACACATGTAGCACACAACCAGTAACTACTGGTAACAGGTAAGTACCACCTACGCAACCCTAACCACCTTAGGAAAATGTCACGCAGGGAATCAGGACCTCGCTAGCACCACCTGTACTAGGAGAAAAACAACCACCTAAGTATCACAATACCTGTAGGGGCATAAGCACATTACACATGACGCATAAACACATTCAGAGGTGTAAACACAAGGCACATGACGCATAAACACATTCAGAGGCGCAGGTTTAGGAACAATAGCGCAAAACTCACATTAGCCACCACCTGTGGCAGTCCCTAGGCCAACTGGCCTTGTCGGGACTAGGACGCCTTGTGTCCAGCAGAGTCAGGGCAAGCCCAAACGCAGAGGGCCACAACCTAAACGTTGCAGCTGCCCACTAAGTGCTGGGCAGCTGGGAAAATGAGCGTGGGCACCACTGTGCCTTTAGAACCAATCTGTCACACTTGGAGCCTCTCTGGGCTCTAATCACAAGAAATGCCCCCAAAACGACGTGGGAGCCTTCTCGGGCTCTTCAAACAAATAATTTGCCCCCAACGTTGGAGCTACACTGAGCTCTACACAAATGCGCCTCGTGGGAGTCCCTCTGGACTCTACGAAATGCTGCCCCCGTCGTTGGAGTCCTCTTCGGGGACTCGAGAAATCATTTGTGCCCCCAGGCGTTGGAGCGCACTCGCTCTACACAATTGGGCACCCACGGGGGCACAGGAGGTGCTCCTAATCAAACATGCCCCCACTGGAGCGGCCCGGTGAACAGGGACAGAGCCAAAAACCCCGTGGAGTCCCACTCACCTGGGACTCCCGCGTTGTCGGCGCTCGGTCCTTCTCCCTGGCGCTGGCTTTCTCTGAGGCCGGGCAGTCGAGCCGCGCTGCCTTGCTCCCTTCACGGGCAGCTTGTGGGGCGTTCGCCAGAGCGGGGTAGGCTCCCGCCTGGCTCCTCTGCGGCTGCGAGGCTTCTACTTTTCTCGCGGTATTTCCTGACGCCGGGACTCCCTGCCTGCTCTGCGTTCCAGTGACGTGGCAGTAGGAGTACCGGTTGCCAGGTAACCCTCCGGCTTCTCGCGGCGCCGGCGGCAGCGGCGAAGAACTTTTCTCCTCTTTACCGAAGCGCGGGGTGGGATCCCGCCTTCGGTCCAAATAAAAATACCACGATGGCTCCTACTGTTTAGGCACACAAAGCGGGGTGGGCACCCGCGAAGGCTGGCAATACGGCGTGGGCACCCGCGTTCGTTTTTACGGCCAGAGGTACGCAAATAAGCGGGGTGGGCACCCGCCAATGACCACGGCAATGTCCCTGGCAGGGTGGGCACCTGCCAGGGGACTTCAGGACCAGTCTTAGAACGGGGCAAATGCCGGGTGGGCACCGGCTTCCAGAAATAAAGTGCTCCTAGCGCTAGGGATAAAAAGTGAAAGCGCTCTCAGCGCTAAAGGCCAATAGAAGCGCTTCCAGGCGCTTAGGGATGCCAATAAACACCAAGTCCAGCAAAGGTCTCCCCTGCACACAGCAAGGCAGGGGTGGGGGGCAAGGCTGGACCCAGAGCCAGCTCACTGGGCCTCCAGGCAGGGAGGTAGTCCAAGTGACGGTCCTCTGGTCCAGCAGCAGCCCCCCTCAGGTAGGATCCTGGAAGAGAACAGATTCTGTGGGGACACAGCCCCATTTTTATACATAGCTTTCCTTTGTCTCAAGGTGCAGGGAAGGGGCGAACCAGTTACAACTGGTTCCTGAGCACTTTGTTTTGCTCAGCCCCTCTCCCTATTCAGAGTGCAGGCCAGGGTCATCAGTCGCACCACAGGGGGCGGAGCCAGCATTGTGTGGGGAAAACCCAGCCCTATTCAGGACCCAGGTGTACTCCTCCCACCCATCTAGCTGCTGATCTCCCTATTCACCACTGGGTGACTCCTCCTGACTCTGGGGATTCCCTAGCCCATCACATGACCTCAGCCAGCCAATCACGCGACAGGCAGTCACTGCACATTTTACACTAATATGCCAACTCCTAGAAGTGGCACTTCCGCACATGACATAATCACGCATTATACATCATTGCGAATCATTCGATCACACGAGCCCGCACATACCAAACTCGAGCCTGCACACCCCACGCATCAGGAACTACCAGGGACACATACATTCCCCATGCATTCCTATGGGAATGCAGGCCTATCTCACCACATGCACTCAGAGTGCGCACGCACTTTACTCTGGGACACAGGGAAAGTGCGCAGAAACCAAAAATCATTACCACCAGGTCACCAGTAAAAGCAAAAAGTTCAGGGGTGAACCTGCCAGAAGGGCCAAGTCCAACAGTAGTATTGTAAGGGATCACTGCAAACTCTTAAACAAACTCAAAAAGTTAACTTTTCTTTTTACATGCAGCCCAGATTCATTTAGGAAAATGGACTGAATTTTTGCTGTAGTTCCGAGCTCACTTTGACACTGGGGCCAAACCACTCCCTTCTAAAGAGCAGCAATAATGGCAAAAATGATCCAGGGTTACCTGTGTACCAGGGCCTGGCAGTTTGGGCTGGACTGTTCCCATGAGGAGCAGGGTCAAGACTGATTTGCATATGACTGGGTCCAAACTGATGGTGCATGGTGGGTGAAAACGATGGATTGCCAGTGGATGAGATTAATTCAAGCATTCCATCAATCTCCTTGTTGTTTTTGCTAGCCCAATAGTATTATTTAATTTACAGGTCCCGAATACTGGTAGTGCCATATATTAGGGAATTACAAGTAAATTAAATGTGCCAATTAGGTGTAGGTCAATTTGACCATGTTGAAGTAGCGAGCACAAGCACTTTAGCACTGGTTAGTAGTGGTAAAGTGGACAGGGTCTTATAGTGAACAAAAACGAATTCAGCCAATATGAGGGGGTATGGCAATATTTTGTGGGAGTACCTTGTGTTTTGCAGGGATGTCAGTTTTAACATGGACCTATTACTACATAGCAAGGTTCTTATGATTTTTAACTGGTCGCAAAAGTCATTGTTACAAATTGCGAGTAATAATTTGGCACCAGTGAATCGGGCCCCTGGTTCTTATGTGAAGTGGTCTAATGCCCTTGGGGAAGGTTTGTGCTTTGTAGAACTGTAAAAAGAAAACCCCACTAATTGCTTGTTACATCTAATTTCTTCTCATATTCTTATGTACTTTCAGATAAAGAGTATTTGTACTGTTTGAAAAATAAACATAAAACATTCAGTTTCAATTCATCCTGTTGCGCAGAGCTCACTCTATTGAATAGTGTGCCCAAACTTTGGCATCTATAGGGATTTAAGTCTATTCACATAGCAATTGACGGTAAACAATTTATCTCTAAAACTATTCCATAAGTTTATGTTTCCATACTTATATTCTGCTTTGTTTTTGTTATAAATGTAAGTTTTTCAAGTTTACTTCTTGACTAGCTATTCCCCACTGTTTTGTTTTCTTGCCCACTTGGCTTGCACCGCACCACACATAACACATCTTTTTCAAGATGGAGTTGTACTCTGGGCTTGGATTTTCTACCACTTATAGAACAAAGGCTTCATGCAATAGAACAACAAAAAACCGAAACACAATAAATGTATAGATAACTTAATAATGAATCATAGAAGAAGTATTACTGGGCTGCGCAACTCGCAGCCATTAACCAATGCACCTATAAATCGCAGGGTGACCCGGCCTTTCAAATCGACAGGTGGCTCCTCCCGGGGGGAGCTTTGGAGGTGCATTATATGCACGATCTTTGCGGACTGTCCTGACTGGCCCGACCGGGCACGCAGTTGCCGCATGGAAGGCGGCCAATAGGAGTCTGCTCTGGGAGGGTAGACTCACACAAGCCACGCCACTCTGGCACAGTGAACAACTGGGTAGGCTGATCGGTTCAAAGGGCTTTGACAAATGGGACCTCATAGGCATCTCCAGGGTTGGCGATTTATGGAAATCGGGTGATATGGTGCCCTTTTCCCGACTGCAGCAGGAGTACAAACTTGCCCAGTCTGAATACTTTAGTTATATTCATATCAGACATGCTCTGCTCGTGGTTCTCCCAAGAGGTAGTGATCTCCCTGACTCCTCCCCACTTGAAGACAGGATACTCGACGGAGACCTACCGGAAAAAGCCGTATTCCTCATCTATAAAAAGCTCATTAACAATATGGCAGATCCTCTGACCCGCTTGTGCGCCAAATGGGACCATGATGTCGCGGGTCTAGAGGACGAGGAGTGGCGGGCAGCTGTGGCTTTCCCTTGCGAGGTGGCCATTTCCTCCCGGCTCCGGCTGGTCCAACTAAAACTACTTCATAGATCCTACCTATCAGGGCCTTTGCTGGTTTGCATGGGTTACGGCACAGTGGGCAAGAGGGCACATTTATTCACACTCTCTGGGAATGCGCAGTGATCCAGGTGTACTGGGAGCGGGTGGCAAGCCGAATGGAGGAAGCACTAGTGCAACAGATCCACTGCAATATAAAGTTAGCATTGTTGAATATTTGGGATCCTACAGACCTAAACTCCAGGGAGCGATTGTGGGTCACACTTGGGCTCATGATCACTAAAAGGAACATAGCGCGGCTTTGGAGGCCTCCAAACCCGCCGAAAATTGTGGACTGGTCTAACAATATGGACTGGTGCATGGTGACAGAAAAGTCCATCTATGTAGCCAGGGGGTGCCCGAGCAAATGGACGCAAATTTGGGGACAGTGGAACACTTACAGAGGAGAGATTTGTGAGCCGCCAAGAGCTAGAGAAGACATTACGGGGGGCCTTGATGTCACACAATGAATATTGGCAATTAGATATTGTATTATGTACAACAAGAAGAAGTATTTACTGTGTATCGTGTAAGATTACTTGATTACCAATGCCTTGACCATGTAACATGCCTTTCTTCTCAATTACATTTAAAAAAAAAAGAACAAATTATGAATCAAAGAGAGAACAAAATACAAACTTTGCAAATGTGAAACATTTCTTCTTCAAAAACAGGGGCACGGTGCTCATATGTGCTCTTACAGAGATAGATGGGTGAATAATAATATTAATACAGTGTGCATAAAACAATATGGACATAGATCAACTTGAATTGACAATCAGCGGCACCACATATACAATTATAGTTTAGTGGGTGAGTAAATCCAAGCAGGTTCCATTTGCTGTGTGCGCAGACGTGTTTCAACCCTGATTGAATAATGGATCATCATTAGGACTTTTGGAAATTTGGGGAAGCAGAGAAACATATACTACCAAAAAATGAAGAGTAACATGCGATTAAAAATTGTTTGTGCAAGAGCAATGTCTGCGTGAAACAAGAGTGAGAGTATGCCGAAGAGCTACTTAGTGTTGCCATTCTTTCAGAAAGAATCTGAAAAAAACAGGAATGGGCAAGATTAATCAACGCAGTAAAATTGTGACTATGGTGAGACAAGGGGTGAGCTTGGCACCAATAGTGAGTACGTACTTCCAGAAGACTTAAGAACTCAAGCTGAGCTCTATAATAAGTTATAATCTAAAATAGATAAAGAGTGCTAAGTATATAATAAGGCAATGGGTGCAACAACAAAATTGATCAAAAACAGACAATATTGTATCGTTAAGGAAGCAGCTGTAGAAACTAAACAAGCCGGTAAATTAGGCATCACAATGTTAATGATGGTCAATGGGGTAGTAAAGAGATCTTAACCAAAATGGGCAGGCCGGGGCCTGTGCCACCACGAAACAACAGTAAACAAGCATCTGCAGAGTGTTGAAAGCATTAAATTAAACTATGTTTAAAAAAAATGTACGGATAAACTGCTAAAGGACGCGGAGACCCGAGGCTGAATTACACACTGGGCCCACAGTCCCAGTTGGTGCCAATAAACACATACACTGCTTAAGCCCTGCAAAGACTGGTGTCATGTGCAGGATTAAAAAGTAAACACCTTCTCCCATGCTTGTGCTAACTCAAGATAGTGTAAGCACAGAGGAACGCCCACATGAAGTGCAGCTTTCAATGGCAGTCGAAGTTCCTGAGCAAGTTACGACCAACAAGAAAATATTCTTCTTTCCCCAGCACACAATGAGGGCCAGGCTGAGGTTGGAGCTGGGTCTGGCAAGCACACAGTTTCACTGTCTTGGTGCCTTAGTGAAATATTGAATCTGCATCTTGCGTGCTCCAGCCCCATCCCTGAAAGCACAATTATAATCTATATTTGCAGATGAGCATTCCCCTTGGCACTCACAGCTGCACTTAGCAACCGGCACACTAAAGATCAATAACAAATCTCTCTAATCCAAGCATCCCTTTGTCAATGTGGAAAAGAACAATAAAATAACAAATCATTCCAGTATCATACGAGAGAGACATTGCAAGGCTTCAACATAAGCCCCTCTTTAGAGCTTTGGCTGCCTCATACATCAAGGGCAAAGCCCAACCATACTTCAAATACCTCCTTCAACCACAGTCTCCCAACAGACTCGCCTACATGAGGCTGATAGCCCTTCCAATCCTCGACTTCAACCCGCTCTGGGCACGGAGGGATGGGCAGCTAACGTGCTGGCTTTGCAATTACTATCTGGAGTCCTGGCTACATCTGCTGTGTTGCTGCCCTCACCTTGCCAACAATCGATGTCGCCTTCTGGTCCCACTCTGCTGGGGCAACCTACTCCAACTCTGCAGGGAAGCATCAGAGCTGTGCTTCACCAATAACACTGCTCAAAACATCGCTAGGGTTGAAAAATTTACTAAGATAATTCTAACCGCACTCATAACAGCTCAGCTCCACGAAGTCTGTTAAACGTTACATGAGGGCTAGCTCGGGGAGGACATTCCAATTACTCTTTTGCACCAGACGAGACGCCACTCCCACCTCCCCTCCTGACAAAACTCATTGAGCCCTACCACCTTACTTGGACTACCAGAACTGTGCCTATACTCACCTTTATACTTTTATAGTAAAAGGGGAAAAATATATAATTTGAATGAATGTATGTAACTTTCTTTAGAGGCTTTAAACAATTGAATGGCAAAGACGGGAAACGGCATCAGTCCGTTTCCCAACATGTAATGATTTTTACTAATAGAACATGAATAAATAAATACATATATCTACTTACAAAAAAGTTATTAAACTAATAATTTTAATTTATATTGTTATTTTGAAATAATATAAAAACAAATAAACATATATATATATATATATATATATATTATCTACTGGCGGTCGCCAGTAGATAGTTATAGTTAGGACCCTGTTTCCATAGGAAATCCGCAACATTCTATTTTGAATAACTTTGGCGCCGGTCGACGAATCCTCGCGAATTTTTCAAAATAGGTGGGGCGCTACGCTCCGCTCCTACCCTGAAAGTCTCGGGGGGATTCGTCAAGCGGGGGCTGAGATAAAAGGGGGGTCCCAAAACGCGTTTTTCCCATGCATTTTTCCATAGGACCTTTAGACAGAGCTACAGCCCGAACGGCTGAACAGAATTTAATGAAATTTGGCAGAGAGGTAGTCCTCAGGTCAAGGAAGTGCCTTTTGTAGGTTTGGTGTAAATCTGTTCAGTAGATTCTGAGAAAATAGCCTTTAAATCAATATATATATCTGAGCCAGCTTACGGTGCGCTTACCGTGCGCTTACCGTACGCGTACGGTGACGTGCGCGAGCGCGATTCTGATTGGCCGTTAGATCTTAGTAAACATTCTCACCACCCCGTGAGCAAATGCTGCCCGAAGGGCACCATTTGTGCATGGCTTATTATTTAATGAACAAAACATATATTTTACCTGTCACAACGATGCTCATCATATGTCCTCCATGTGCGCACGGTGCGCGAAGCGCATCGTGCGTTCATGGCCCATCTAGCGTAACGTGGGCACGCGATGCGCGAAGCGCACGGAACGAACTGCGTTAAGTGGGCGCGCACGCCACAAATGGCGTAAAGTAACTTAGCATTTAAAAAACTGTACAAATTCACTGAAAAAACCATAGGTTTCACACACGTTATAGTTAGGAATTAGCATTTAAAAAACCTTGCAAATTCACTGAAAAAACCATAGGTTTCACACGTTATAGTTAGCTGGACATTTTACTGATAAAAAAACCAATGAAATTCCCCCGTTATAGTTACTGTAGGCAACTATAACTCACGCGACCGTAATCCTCTGCTGATGACATATGTGTCTTTATGAAAAAAAAATATTTGTAATATATGTATAGCTAAAATTTAATGGAAGAAGACATGGGCAAATAAGTGTCTAAATACAGTATTAGCATCAGCAGAGGATTGCGGTCGCGTGAGTTATAGTTGCCTACAGTAATTGGGGCAGGAATAAAATGTGCTATTCCCACTCCAGTCAGTACAATAGTAGGGAAAGTGTTGGATTGGGGAGGGGTAAAATGTACTATTCCCACTCCAATAATTGCAACTGTAGGGAAAGTGTTGGAGAGCGAAGGAGTAAAATGCACTGCTCCTACTACAGTTAGCGCAACAGTAGGGAAAGTGTTGGAATGCGGAGGAGTAAAATTTACTTCTCCCACCTCAATGAGTGCAACAGGAAGGGAAAGTGTAGGATAGCGGAAGGGTAAAATGTAATATTACCACTCCAGTCAGTACAACAGTAGGGAAAGTGTTGGATTGAGTAGGGGTAAAATGCACTATTCCAACTCCAGTCAGTAAAACAGTAGGGAAAGTGTTGGATTGCAGAAGGGTAACATTTACCATTCCCACTCCAATAAGTGCAATAGTAGGGAATGTGTTGGCTAGTGGAGGGGTAAAGTTTACTATGTCCACTCCAGTCTGTTCAACATTAAAAATAAACATAATATCTTCAAAAAAATAAAATTATTTCAAAAACAAAGTTACTTAAAAAAAAATATATATATATATATATATATTTTTTTAATATTACAAAATAATAGAAAAAAAAACATATCACAATCTTAAATACATATCACAAATACCTACAAATATTGTTATAAATAAAATACAATAATCATTTTCATACAAATAAATATTTTACTTAGAAATTATTCATTAACACAAATATGAATTATTACATACATTTTAGTTTAGTTACTTCCCACCCTATAACACCACAAAACTTACAACCTGCACTTAAAAAACATCTTTACACTAGTAATATAAATATTCCTCAATAAACTAGTTTTCATTAATTAAATAATAATTATTAATTCATTATAATTAATATACTTCCCACAATAAATCCCTACAAAGCATACAACTCACTCAAAACATCTAACATAAAATTATTTACACAATTAACATAATCAATTATTAAATTAATAATTAATATTAATTAAACAAATAATTATGAATTGCTTGGAATTAATTTACTTCCCACCCCATGCCCCTACAAACCCACAAACGTCATTTCAAATCACACAAAAAATAAATGTATTAGCACAATTACCATAAATAATTATTAATTAAACAAGTATTATTAATTAGAAACCAAATTATAATCATTAAACTTAATGAACTTCCCTCAACCAGCACCTAAAATGAAACTTAAAAAAATTACTAACACAATTAAAATTAATATAAAAAAAAGAACTAATAGTATTTCATAACTTATTATGAAGTAATTTTAAATAATTTACTACCCACCCTTTACCCCTATAAACCCAAATGCTACGCCTAACAAAAACGTAAACCAACAATTAACATAATTAACTATCAATTAGCCTTTTTTGGGCAATTTGGGGTAGTGTGCGCTTTGGCCCCTGTAACTTTTTGACCACATAAGGAATCCACGTCAAATTTGCGTCCTTTTCTTCCAACATCATGGGGATTCTAAAAGTACCCAGGGTTTGTGGATTCCCCTGGAGGGGTCCCAGAAATTAGCCAAAATACAGCAAAATTTTGTTTTTTGGGGGAAAAATGGGCTGCAAATGAAAGCATCTGGGTTTTTCTCTGCAAATGGTATCAAAAATGGGTTTGTGAGGCTGAAATCACCATTTTCCCAGCTTTTAGGGAATGACAGATTTTTGTCAGAAAACCAACATTTTTTACACAGTGTTGCCATTTTTCTGGGGCATAGCCTATTTATTCTATATTTTGTGCTTTCAACCTCCTTCCAGTTAATGGTAGAAATGGGTGTGAAAGCAATACTGGATCCTGGAAAGCTATACATTTGAGGAAAGTAGATAAAATTCTGAATTCAGCAAGGGGTCCTTTGTGTAGATCCATCAAGGTTTCGTTATAGAAACTAACAGTTAAACATAGGAAAAATTGAAGATTAGTTGAAAAAAACAGCCTTTTGTGTCAACGTTTTCACCTGTAACTTCTTCTAATTATGACAGCTCTTTGAAAGCAATATACCATTACATCCGCTGGACCTTCCTGGTTGTGGGGATATATAGGACTTGTAGGTTCACCAAGAACCCGACGAACCCATAGTCAAAAACTAAGCAGCAATTTGCAATGGTTTTTTATTGTGTTCCGGGTATATAGCAATTATTGTGGGAAAATGTATACATGGAAAAATCAGTATGAAAGACACCTATGTATTTCTGAAATGGGAACAAATTATAGAGTTTAGAAACAGTAGATGTTTGCACATTTTCGAAATTGGGAATACTCATACTAGCATGAGAATTATCGGTCATTTTTCAAAATGACTTCTGTTTTACACAATGTCTTTCATTTGGAAGGCAGTAATGCATCAAAAATCAATAGGTAATAACAGTTGCTTTACAAATCTGAATTACCCTAAGTCTCCCGATAAAAATGGTACCTTACTTGTGTGGGTAGGCATAGTGCCGACGACAGGAAATGGCTCAAAACCCAATGTGAACATACCACATTTTCACAATGAAAATGTACCCTTTTTTTGCGAAGTGTGTAGCTGTAGTTTTTTAACACTAGCTCTGCCGGCACCAAGGGAAACCTAGCAAACCTATACATTTTTGAAACCTAGACACCCAGGGGAATCCAGGATAGAGTGACTTGACTGCCTTCCACCAGGGTCTGTTGCCCAGAATTCCTTGCAAACTTAGGAAATTGTCAAAAAAAACTAAATTTTCCCCACATTTCTGTGGTGGAAAGTTCTGGAATCTGCGTAGATCCACAAATTTCCACCCACCCCGCGTTCCCCAAAGTCTTCCGAGAAAAATAGTACCTTACTTGTGTGGGTCGGCCTAGTGCCCGCGACAATAAATGGTGCAAAACGCAATGTGGACACACCTCAATTTCTCAGTGAAAAATGACCCTTTTTTGGCAAAGTGCTTAGCTGTAGTTTAAGAACCCTAGCTATGCCGGCACCTAGGGAACCCAACCTAGCAAACCTATACATTTTTGAAAACTAGACACCGAGGAGAATCCAGGATGTGGTGACTTGACTGCCTCCCACCAGGTTCTGTTACCCAGAATCCCTTGCAAACCTAAAGAATAGACCAAAAAAACACATTTTCCCCACATTTCTGTGGTGGACAGTTCTGCGATCTGCGTGGATCCACAAATTTCCATGCACCCCGCGTTCCCCAAAGTCTTACGAGAAAAATGGTACCTCACTTGTGTGGGTCGGCCTAGGGCCCGCGACAGGAAACGGTGCAAAACGCAACGTTGTCACACCTCAATTTCACTGGGAAACATGACCCTTTTTTGGCAAAGTGCCTAGCTGTAGTTTTTGAACCTCAGCTCTGCCGGCACATAGGGAAACCTAGAAAACCTATGCATTTTTGAAAACTAGACACCCAGGGAAATCCAGGATGGGGAGACTTGACTGTCACCCACCAGGTTTTGTTACCCAGAATCCCTTGCAAACCTAAAAAACTGTCAAAAAACATATTTTCCCAACATTTCTGTGGCAGAAAGTTCTGGAATCAGCATGGATCCACAATTTTCCACCCACCCTGCGCTCCCCAATGTCTTCCGAGAAAAATGGTACCTCACTTGTGTGGGTTGGCCTAGTGCACGCGACAGGAAACGGCGCAAAACGCAACGTGGTAACACCTCAATTTCGCAGTGAAAAATGACCCTTTTTTGCAAAGTGCCTAGCTGTAGTTTTTGAACCCTAGCTCTGCCGGCACCTAGGGAAACCTAGCAAACCTATACATTTTTTAAAACTAGACACCCAAGGAAATCCAGGATGGGGTGACTTGACAGCCTCCCACCAGAGTCTGTTACCCAGAATCCCTTGCAAACCTAAAAAATTGTCCAAAAAAACACAATTTCCCCATATTTCTGTGGTGGAAAGTTCTGGAATCTGCGTGGATCCACAAATTTCCACCCACCCCGTGTTCCCCAAAGTCTTATGAGAAAAATGATACCTCACTTGTGCGGGTTGGCCTAGAGCCCGTGACAGGAAACTGCGCCAAATTCAACGTGGTCACACCTCAATTTTGCAGTGAAAAAGGACCCTTTTTTGCAAAGTGCCTAGCTGTAGTTTTTGAACCCTAGCTCTGCCGGCACCTAGGGAAACCTAGCAAACCTATACATTTTTTAAAACTAGACACCCAGGGGAATCCAGGATGGGGTGACTTAGCTGCCTCCCACCAGGCTATGTTACCCAGAATCCCTTGCAAACCTACAAAATTGTAAAAAAAAAACACTTTTCCCTCATATTTCTGTAGTGGAAAGTTCTGGAATCTGCGTGGATCCACAAATTTCCACACACCCCGCGTTCCTCAAAGTCTTCCGAGAAAAATGGTACCTCACTTGTGTTGGTCGGCTTAGTGCCCACGAGAGGAAACGGTGTAAACCGCAACGTCACACCTCAATTTTGCAGGGAAACATGACACTTTTTTAGCAAAGTGCCTAGCTATAGTTTTTTAACCTTAGCTCTGCCGGCACCTAGGGAAACCTAGCAAACCTATACATTTTTTAAAGCTAGACACCCAGGGGAATCCAAGATGGGGAGACTTGACTGCCTCCCACCAGGTTTTGTTACCCAGAATCTCTTAGCAAACCTAAAAAATTGTCCAAAAAACCACATTTTCCCCACATTTCTGTGGTGGAAAATTCTGGAATCTGCGTGGATCCACAAATTTCCACCCACCCCGCATTCCCCAAGGTCTTACAAGAAAAATGGTACCTCACTTGTGTGGGTCGGCCTAGTGCCTGTGACAGGAAAGAGTGCAAAACGCAACGTGGTCACACCTCAATTTCGCAGTAAAAAATGACCCTTTTTTGGTAAAGTGCCTAGCTGTAGTTTTTGAACCATAGGTCTGCCGGCACCTAGGCAAACCTATACATTTTCAAAAAATAGACAGCCAGGAAAATCCAGGATGGGGTGACTTAGCTGCCTCCCACCAAGTTCTGTTACCCAGAATCCCTTGCAAACCTAAAAAAGTGTCCAAAAAACCAAATTTTCCCCATATTTCTGTGGTGGAAAGTTCTGAAATCTGCATGGATCCACAAATTTCTACCCACCTCGCGTTCCCCAAATTCTTACGAGAAAAATGGTACCTCACTTGTGTGGGTCGGCCTAGTGCCCGCGACAGGAAACGGCGCAAAACGCAACGTGGTCACACCTCAATTTTGCAGTGAAAAATGACCCTTTTTTGGCAAAGTGCCTAGCTGTAGTTTTGAACCCTAGCACTGCCCGCACCTAGGGAAACCTACCAAACCGACATCAAAATTTCCTATCTCAAAACCACCTGGTTTTGCAAGGGGGGTCACCTGGGTTTTTGGCCCCGTGCTCAATGGCCATCTGGGGAACCCTACCAAACCCACACATTTCTGAAAACTAGACATGCGGGGGCTTCCAGGGAGGTATGGCTTGTGTGGATCCCCCAACGTTTCCTTACCCAGAATCCCCTGCAAACCTCAATTTTAGCTAAAAAAATCACTTTTTTCACAAATTTTTCTGTAGGAAAGTTGTGGTATCACCGGGCTCACACAAATTTCCCACCACCCAGCGTTCCACCAGGTCTTCAGGTAAAATGATGCCTCACTTGTGACAGGCAAGGGCCCAAAACGTAGTGAGGCGACATCAAAATTGCCTATCTCAAAACCACCTGGTTTTGCAAGGGGGGTCACCTGGATTTTTGGCCCCGTGCTTGGCGGCCATCTAGGGAAACCTACCAAACCCACATATTTCCTGAAACTAGACACCCGGGGCTTCCAGGGAGGTATGGCTTGCATGGATCCCCCAATGTTTCCTTACCCAGAATCCCCTGCACACCTCAAGTTTAGCTGAAAGATCATTTTTTTCACACATTTTTGTGTGGGAAAGTTGTGGCATCACCGGGCTCATACAAATTTACCACCACCCAGCATTCCCCCAGGTCTTCCAATAAAAATGGTGCCTCACTTGTGTGGGAGGCCCAAGTACCCGCGACAGGCAAGGGCCCAAAACGTAGTGAGGCAATATCAAAATTGCCCATCTCAAAACCACCTGGTTTTGCAAGGGGGGTCACCTGGGTTTTTGGCCCCGTGCTCAGGAGCCATCTAGGGAAACCTACCAAACCCACACATTTCTGAAAACTAAACACCCGGGGAGGCCCAAGTACCCGTGACAGGCAAGGGCCCAATAGGCAATGTTGATGTCGCCTCACTACGTTTTGGGCCCTTGCCTGTCGCGGGTACTTGGAGGTTTGCAGGGAATTCTGGGTAAGGAAACATTGGGGAATCCACGCAAGCCATACCTCCCTGGAAGCTCCTGGTGTCTACTTTTCAAAAATGTGTGGGTATGGTAGGTTTCCCTAGATGGCCGCCGAGCACAGGGCCAAAAACACAGGTGACCCCCCTTGCAAAACCAGATCGTTTTGACATAATTAGTTGTTTATTTCTACAGCGTGAGAATTTCGTCACAATATTGCAAGGAAAATGTGACAGACATTTTGAGATTTGCAGGACATTGTGGATAAAAGAACTTGTTGGAATTCACAAGAGAGACATCACCATGAACTCCCATGGGTTTACGACAATATCTACAGTTGGTAAGTTATTCTTAGATGGAATGTACACCTTGGCAGAGAGACTAAAAAGACAAAGATTTCTGCACAGCCATCTAATCCTCAAGCACACACACATACTGGTTGGATTTGGCACAAGGGTGAGTGATGGTTCAGTATATATGTTAGACCTGGCACATTGGCGTGAGTCTCCCTTCCATTTTTCGCTGTGCCTCATGTATGTTTTTGCTGGTGTTAGCTGCTCAGGGCACTGTGCCACTGCTGTCCAGTGCCACAGTGCAAGTGCTCCCTATTGTAAATTAATGTATGATTTGTGATTCCATGATTGGTTGGTTTGGTTTACCTGTCAGACCTTAGTACAGTGCACCAGGAGTGCCCAGGGCTTGTAATCCAAACACTGCTGGTGGGCTTGCAGCACTGGTTGTGCCAACCACAGAAGCAGCCTGTAAACATGTGTCTAAGGTCTGCCATTGCAGAGCCTGCGTGCAGTCTGATACTGTCATGCTGACTGGGCAAGTGCACCCACTTGCCAGTCCCTAAACCTTCCCTTTTCTTCATATCAGACACCACTATGGTAGGCCCAAGGGCAGGGTGCGTTGTAAGGATAAGGTAGGGCATGCCCTGGTGTGTGTGGCATGTTCTAATAGTGAATTACAGCCATTTTCGTTTTTCACTATTGCAAGGCTACCTCCATAGGCCAGAATGGGCAGTTTGGTTATTACATTTTATAATCCTAACTGACTCAGGGAACATGGTAGAAATTCGAATTTAGTATGCCTGAACTCAGGATGATAAAATACATATTTTGGTAAAGTTGGCTTTAACATTCTGTGTTTGAAAATGCCACTTTTAGAAAGTAGGCATTTTCTTGTCTAACCATTCAAACCTGCCTCTGCTAGGCTGTGTGTATTCCTTTGTCTGGAGTTTGAGTGACAGGGATGGGGAATTCCAGGAGACAGGGTGAGGTGTCCCAGTGGTGAATAGAGAGATCTGCATCCAGATGGGTGGGAGGAGTTGCACCTGCGATCTGAATAGGGCTGTGCCTGCCTTCCACAATGCTGGCTCCACCTCCTGGGGAGTGGCTGATGTCTCTGCCCTGCACAGTGAATGAAGAGAAGGAATCCTGTCAACAAATTGCTCCACTGCTGTACTTGCCTTCCACAATGCTGGCTCCACCTCCTGTGGGGCGTCTAATGTTTCTGCCCTGCACTGTGAAAGGAAAGGAGAGGTCTGGTAAACAGAGTGCTCAGGAACTGGTTTGGACTGGGCAAAGGCCCCTCTGCCTCCAGAGGACAAAGGATTTCTGGGTATAAATATTGGGACCCTGATCCCAAGAAATTAGATCACTTTGGGAAAACAAGAAGAACCTCTGCTGAGGGAGGAACCAGAAGAAGCTGAGGAGGAAACTATCCCTGAAACTGGAGGATTGGCCTGCAGTGGTTGCCTTACTGCCAAAGAGAGGAGAAAGGAACTTTGTGTGTACATTTGCTCAACTTGTGAAGGATCTCCAAGGGCTTGGAAAAGAGCTTGCCTCCTGCTGAAGTCTCAGGAACAACAGACTTCACCGCCCAGCTCCCCAGAGTTCTTTTGAAGTGCCTGCTGCTGTTGTTGGGCCTTCTGAGGGACTGCGTGTCGCAAGGAGCTGGAAGCGCGACTCAAGAAGGAGAAGCGTGCTGCCGTCGGAGCTGTTGTCGTTGCATCTCGTAAAGTGTGTCGCTGCTGCAGCATCGCATCGAGCGGAAGCGTCTCGCATCATCCAGGAAGTGTCTCACAACGCCGAAGAAGCGTGTCGCCATCGCAGCCATCGTAGCTGACGCATTGCACAGCATCAAGAGAAGAGTCTCGCATCGAGGAAGAAGCATGTCGCCATCGTAGTTGTCGCATTGCACCGCATCAAGAAAAGCGCCTTGCATCCACGGAGAAGCGTGGCGCCGTCGGAGCTGCTGTCGTCGCATCGCGTAAAGGGGTGTCGCAGCTGCAACATCGCATCGAGCGGAAGCATCTCGCAAACGTCGGAGAAGAGTGTTGCTGCCAAGGCCGCTGTCATCGCATTGCGCAAAGTGTGTCGCCGCTGCAGCAAAAGCATCGAGTCGAGTCTTCTCGCAACATCGGAGAAGCGTAACGCATCTGGAAGATCTTCACGTCTTTATTTCTTTTGCACCAGAACTTTGCCGCATTTCCATCGCTGCGAAATCGTGGAAGCGCAATGCATATAAAAGGTACATTGACTTAAAGGGTCGCATTTAAGAACTTAAGAGAACTAAGTAAAATTCTACCATCTAAAGTAACCGTATTGTGTGTTTTTGTCGTTTAAAGGTCTTGTGGTAAACCTATATAAAGAATCCTTATTTTTAATATAAAACCTGTGTGGTGTCCATTTGTAGTGTTGTCACTTGGTTACTGTATGTGTTCACAAGTGCTTTACACACTGCCTCTGAGATAAGCCTGTCTGCTCGTGCCAAGCTACCAAGGGGGTTAGCAGGGGTTATTTTAGGAGTGTACCCCCTTACCCTGACTAGAGGAGAGGATCCCTATTTGTCACAAGTGCATACCTGTGCCAACTAGAGACCCCCAAGTCTAACAATATACAATTGTATTAGCAAGTGATTTCACAAAACTGAAATGCACTGTTAATAATTGAAAGGACGAGAAACTGAACCATTGACTCACAGCTCCTGAGCTGGAAAACCACGACAAGGCACCAACCTCTTTACAGGCCATTCATACACCTTTCATACGTGTGACACATACAAAACCATTCACACCTCCAGCCGCGGGCCCATCACATTATAACACTCACACCAGCAGACACTGCCATTCAAGGGCCTATTACTTTCACACGCCCACATTCCTGACACAGCAACCACACAAGCTGGTGGCACTCAGCTAGCAGTGTGTGTAGTGACCAGCAGCAAGTCACTACTCACACACCGCCAGCCGAGCGCCAGTCCACGCATACCGCTAGCCAAACACCAGTCCACGCACACCGTCAGCCAAGCGCCAATCCACGCACACCGCCAGCCAACCGCCAACCCACTCACACTGCCAGCCAAACGCCAATCCACATACACTGCCAGCCAAGCACCAGTCCACACACACCACCAGCCAAGTGCCAGTCCACACACACCACCAGTCAAGCGCCAGTCCAGGCACACCACCAGCCAATCGCCAATCCATGGACACCGCCAGCCAAGCACCAGTCCACGCACACCGCCAGCCAAGCACCAGTCCACGCACACTGCCAGCCAAGCGCCAGTCCACGCACACCACCAGCCACGTGCTAGTCCACACACACCACCAGTCAAGCGCCAGTCCAGGCACACCACCAGCCAAGCGCCAGCCTACACACACCGCCATCACATAGGATTTTTTTTAGACAAAAATAAAAACACAAACAAATTGCAAATAGATACAAATCTACTAACACTAAATCTGAAACTAAATACATTGAACTAATGCCAACCTTGAAACAGAATAATTTTTTTAAAGAATACAGACCAGGCAGTTCACTTTACTACTCATGGATGCGCCCAAAAATTATTTTGCGTGTGGTACGCTCTAAAACAAGCAGGGACACACAGCCCAGGGTTAGAAGGACACTCAGGGCAGGACATACGAGTCTCCTTCCGCGTACCTCTTCGTCAACAGACTCTACATCTCCTAGTGGGAATGTCTTTTGAGGATGTGGGAGGAATGTAATCAGGAAAGTGGCGATCTTTCAATCGAGCCACATCCTCCACCACTCCAACTCTAGGAACACTTGCCTGTTGCACAACAACAAGGCTGCCCATCACAGATTGCTGAAACTGAACCAAAGTCAACTTTGATGCAGGAGAACACTCCTTTAACACAACAACAGTATTGAAAGTTGCTAAATTAAAGAGATGGCCGGCCAACTTCTTATACCAAACGTAAGCCTTACGAATAGCAGTGTAAGGTTCCAACCTCTGATCTACTCTATCAACACCACCCATGTGCTTATTGGAGTCTAAAATGCACACAGGTTTGCGCACTTCAGAAATCCGACCCGAAACAGCCACAGGTGAAGAACTCTCATCATGGATGGTAGTCAGCATGTACACATCCCTTCTGTCCACAAATGTCACAGCTAGTAGTTCATCACTACGCAAGGGACTGCACTGTTCCCTCTGAAGTTTTCTACAAACAAGCTCTTTTGGATAACCTTTACGGTTAGAGCGGATTGTGCCACAAGCAAAAGTGTCCACTTTGAACAATTCCTTAAACAATTGCACAGCAGTGTAGAAGTTATCAAGGTACAAATGGTGGCCTCTGTTAAACAGTCCTCTAGCAAGATCCCACACAATTTTCTCTGACTGACAACCAGGGGGGTCAATAGTGGAATCCCTACCAGTGTACTCACGGAAATTAAAAACATATCCTGTCCTACTCTCAGACAACATATACAGCGTGCCCTCTTGCTAGGGATGTACTGCCTAAAATCCAAACTGCCCTTGAACAAGACCAAAGACTCATCAAGAGATATTTCTTTCCCTGGAGTATAGATCTCTGAAAATGAATCTACAAAGTGATCAAGAATAGGCCGAATCTTAAAAAGACGGTCACAGTCAGGGTGATCTCGTGGCAACGCCAAAGAATTATCAACAAAATGCAGCATCCATAGCAAAAGTAAATACCGATCACGAGTCATAACTGCAGGAAATATGGCCGTAGCCATCAAGGGACTGGTAGACCAATATGAAGCCAAGTACGGCTTCCTTATCAACCCCATCAATAAAGTCAAACCCAAAAACTTCTTCATCTCTTCCAAATTTGTGGGAGTCCACCGGGTAGCTCTAGAGTGGGGCCTAAATGTGTCACTATTGTCCCTCAAAAACTGTTCAGCATACAAATTAGTCTGCTCAACAATCTCACCCAAAAATACATCATCCATAAACAACTGAAAAAAATGTATAGGCAAAAAATTTTCACAATCCACTCTACATCCTGCATCACCACTAAAGGCAGGCAACACTGGCTGCACCATGTTTGGATCAACCCAGAGTCCAGCACTTCCAGTAGGAAGCCTAGCAGCCTCAGGCTGCAATCCAGATGGCTCTTGCACCATCGGCACAGCAGTATCCTCCTCTAAAACAGGCACTTCATCCGCACTGACAGTAGCTTCATGTGCACTGAGAGTACCTTCATCATCCGAAAATGACAAATAAGACAATGCAAAACACATCGCAAAGAATTCCATGCACAAAACACTAACTAAATAAACTGCCATTATGACACCACTTACAAAGAAATTCATTCATACATTACACAAATACTCATTTGGAGTAAATACAACAAAAATGTTTTTCTTACCAAAAAAATGCAACTATGCAAAACTGCAGAACACCACCACAATCACATATGCAAATAATGGTCCAGTCCACACACAATCCACCAGCCAAGCAAAGGGGTAGGTGGGCCTAAGAGTATAAAGAAAATATTCATCCCCGTAAAAGGGGAGCAACCCTTGCCCTTGAGGCCACTCCCAAACACAAAAAGTTAAAAAAACCCTGGTGTCTAGTGGCTTCTGCCCCCCTTGAGGGCAGATGGGCCTAAAAACATTCTGCCACCCAAAGAGGGCAGAAATGACCACAATCATCCTCCCATAAAGGGGAGCGACCCTTGTCCAAGGGGCCGCTCCCCAACATAATTTTTAAAAAAACGGGTGGCCTTGTGGCCCTACTAAAAAACAAATCAGCCGATCTGCCCCTCAGGGTGGCAGAAACGGTCAGGTTAATGCTCACCAAATGGGAGCAACCCTTGCCCAAGGGGCCATGCCCCACAAAAAAATCCCTGGTGGTCTAGTGGGCACAATTTTTAAAAAAACATGGCGATCTGGCCCCCTGGGGGGCTGACACAGCCACAAATATTGACCCCAAAGGAGAGTGACCCTTGCCCATGGGGTCACTCTCCACAAATAACTCCCTGGTGGCCTAGTGGGCCCTACATTAAACAAGCATTTGCAATGCAATCGGTCTCGCCTTTGGGACCTTATATGTATTTAGCTACGCAGCACATTAGCCTGCGCCCTGAAACATCTGCTGTTCTTTGACACATATTGGAACACACGGGGAGAAATTTTGCCTTTCAGTTGGAAATGGTATAATCCAAAGCTCTGTTTTTAATATAAAATCTGGGCCTTCGGTGGTCATATCACTGAAAATACAAGATTTAAAAAAAATATTATTGTCTACGGGTGCTCATGGAAGACAATTTCTATGGACTGAAAACTAGAGAATGCTGAAGTGAGTCTGGTATTTTACTTACCTCTGCTGGTCGTTTTCTATCAAGAAAGCTAAATAGAGGCAGTTGCTAGAAAAATTAAAAAAATGAAAGTCCATCAGCAAAAAACAATTCTGGTATTATACTGACCTCTGCTAGTCATTTTCTAGTGACAGTTAAATAGAGACAGTTGAACAGAAAAAAAAGTCCCTAAGCGGAAGCAGACAAGTCCTAGGGCTGATCTCCTGAGCCCACAAACCATATAAACATATAAGTATATACTAATGTATATACAAGTGGTCGACCTAAAAATGGCGAAATCTGCCCCCCCCTCATGGGGGCAGACAGCCAATATCATAAACCCCCAAAGGGGAGGGACCCTTGCCCAAGGGGCCACTCTCCACTAAACACTCCCTGGTGGTCCAGTGGGTATTTTTTTTGTATATAGAAAATCTGCCCACCCCAGAGGGGGCAGACAAAGCCTAAAATATACCCCCCATAAGGGGAGCGACCCTTGCCCAAGGGGCCACTCCCCACTACATCTCTTTTAAATGCCCAGTGGGCCGATTTAAAATATAAAATAAAAATCTGCACCCCCCAGGGGGGCAGACAAAGCCACAATATATTGCCCCCAAAAGGGGGAGCGACCCTTGACTAAGGGGCCGCACCCCCAAACATCACAACATTTAATTTAAAAAAAAATTAAAAATCCCTGGCGCTAGTGGGCATTCCTGCTGCACAATCGCACAGCAGGAATGCACAAAAGAGGCATCGAGGGAAAGGAAAACCCTTTCCTTTCCCTTGATGTCTCTTTTGAGAAAATCCCCCCCTCCCCAGCCCCAAAACGTACCTGTTTGTTCTGCGACGCGCAGGAAGCAAATGGCGCGCTGACATCATTGATGACGCGGAGGGGAGGGACGGGGGGAGGAGGGGAAGGTCTTCCCTGCCTTCCCCGGTTACAACACCCAGATCGACCGCCCACGGGGGGAGTGCCAGCGCTTCCCCCATGGGTGGGTTTCATGACACACGGCTACTGTGTGCCATGATGAGTCCAGCTCGTCATGAGCACAGAAAGGGTTAATTAATTCATATTAATTATCAAATAATTATTGATTAATTTAAAAAAACGTACTTCCCACACTTTACCCCATAACCCCACAACCCGCACCTAAAAAAATTGAACAAATAATCTAATTAACTATCAATTAATTAACTAATATTAATTATCAACTAATTATTAATTAAAGATAAATTACTTCCCACCTTTTACCCCATAACCCCACAGCCTGCACTAAAATAATGACACAATTAACATAATGAATTATCAATTAATTAATATTAATTAACAACTAATTATTAATTAATTACAAATATCTTACTTCCCAGCCTTTACCCTTATAAACCCCACAACCCACACATAAAATGTACAAAACAATTTAATTTTTTAAAGCACAATTAACACAATTAAATATCAATTAAATAAATATTATTAAATGAAAAATAATCAATAATTTATTATCATTAAATTACTACCCACACTATTCCCCTATAAACCCACAGCCTGCTACGGAACTAAAAAACACAAAATGTATTTAAATAAAATTTTATAACCACTAAAAATGTAACACCTATATTAAAATACATAAACAACACTTATACAATAAAATTACATCACAGACCTTTAAAATAAAACTATACTTTAAAAATCGATATTACTTACATTCAAATCGATATTTTTGACATCAATATTCTTGGCATCGATATTTCTGTATCATAATATTTTAAACCCGATATTCTTGTCTGGTGATATTTGCGACTCGATATTTTTTCTAAACACCGGTCGCCCAACTAAGCCCAAATGTTAATATATATATATTTAATTTAGACCTTGAATTTCTCCAAAACTACTGAATGGATTTACTCCAAATCAGAAAAGCATGGTTTCTGGGTAAATATCTAGCTTTCTTCCAGATTTGGTGTAATAATTTTAGGGCATTTTGGCTGTAGTGCTATCTAAAATTATTCATAGAGATTCCATGGGGAATTTACTTTTTTGTGACCTCCCTATTTTTCTCAGCACTCACTTGATGGATGACCCCAAAGCTTACCAGAAAGGAGAGGAGCTGAGATAGATGAACTTGGTCTTTGGAAAGTTTTTTAAAGATTCTTTAAATGGCACTAAAGTTACTAGCGAAACAAAAAACACTTTTCCTATTGAAAGTCTGACCAAACTATAACTACACAGTTGCCACTAAACAAAAACCAAGTGATTTAAGGTACGTTATGGTAAGGTAAGGACAAAACTCCTTAATTTATAATGAAAAGAAAAAAAATCCAGAAATTAACTAAAAAAAACATATGATGTTACAGTGTTGGATAGAAAAATCACTCTAACTCACATTAAAAAAACTCAGTAATTAATGAGGCGAGGACATGAGAAGTGCCTGGCGGGAGAGCAAAAGATAGTTAGCTCACTGGACTAAAACCAGCAAATTTAAGTGGCTTTTCATTTTTAAAAGGTTTATAGAGCTTTTTTTGATGTACATTAAGGTGTTTTTTCCATACCTAACTATGATGTCATTTAAAACTTTGTTTTTTTCAGTGAATTTCTGGGTTGTTCGATATCTAACTTTATTGGCTCTTCATCCTTTGTTATTGCACTGAATTACACTTTTTTAATGTAAGCTAAGACCTTATTTCCATACCTAACTTTAAGATCCATAGGGTTTTTTAAAGAAAATGTATGTTTTTTTTCACATAAGGGAAGGGTTTTTTCAAAACCTACTATATGACGTCAATTCAAAATTCGTTTTTTGTGTGTGAATTACTGGTGTTTTTTTTATCATAATCAGGTAGTTCCCCCACTTTTGCAGCCTTTGGCCACGTGCAGCAAAGGGGCTGGCCATAGGGCATCCAGTGTAATCAGGCCCTGTGCCTAACTGCCCCGCGTATGGCCAATCAACCACTCTGCGGGTCCTTCTAATGCAACCTCACATTGTTTACACTCAACGTGTGGTTATGTGTAGCAGAGATGGATGTATATTTTTATATTCTATAAGAGAAGCACAGAAAGCCGGGGATCTTTATTTTCTATCCATGCACATAATGATTTTTCCAGATAACTCCCAAGGGGTGCAACAGAAGCGTGAGTCCTTTCAGAGGGTCAGTCAAAAACCTCAGACGATGTACTTACAATACATGCTGATGTTTCCTGCCATTTTAAAGGTCATTCATATCTCCTGCACCCATTTCTTTGATACCCCTTAGGCAGCCTGGGAAAGGGCAGCTGAAATGCAGAGCATCAGCCTGACTGCTGGGTCTT
Organism: Triturus cristatus; assembly: GCF_964204655.1. Classification (NCBI taxonomy): domain Eukaryota; kingdom Metazoa; phylum Chordata; class Amphibia; order Caudata; family Salamandridae; genus Triturus; species Triturus cristatus. The sequence continues at coordinate 107,142,180 of NC_140584.1, read as the reverse complement.
CCTCCTGGAGTCTGATATGGAGAAACATGCTATACCACAATCCCTCATTCCCACGATCGCAACTCTGGGTAAGATTGCGAAGAAACAGGTGTGCAAACAGGAGCTTTTCAGGCTCATCCGAGACAGATATGAGTTTGTGGCCTTTGGAGTTTCACTCCAAACCTCTGGTTCTGATGCTAGTGTCTCAGCAGGTGAACAATGGTGTGGTGATTTCCCCAGACGGCTGTCCCCAAGACTTGGGACACCTAGAATCTGCATATTGGCCCCTTTATACTATGGACCACTTTGTAAGAGGCCGCAGTTGAAAATCCGAGCCACACAGCAGATGCCCGAATGTAGTTGGGGACACTCTCCACAGTTCTAAAAACTAGTGGTAACTGATGTATTCGTGGGAATGCTGGGGGACAGATGCTACTGGGAAGGAAGTATATGTAGGGGGCAATTTGGGGGAGGGGTTCAGGGACTGCTTTGTATTGTTTTGTTCCACAGTTATTATTAGGGTTCCAATGACCTAGACAAGCATTCTACACCGTGTTCCTCTCCACTGTCCTTTCGCCATGCACCATACCATGACAACCCTCACTGCTAACCAGGCCACGACTGCCTGATCAACCACCATGGCTCCCAAACCCTCCACTATACCATGCCTAACTTTCAATAATTACCTCGAATGTCAACGGCATTCTAGATCTCATTAAATGCACAGCAGATCTGCAGTATGCCAAAAGATGACCTCCAATAGTCCTTATGCTCCAGGAAGCTCATCTCTTGGGAACGAGGTGATACATCCTGGGCCTTTATGGGTATGATAGGGTATTTCATGCAGGCTTTTCTAGGGGCACGAGGGGGTGGTGATAATCTCACACAGGAGCTTTACCTTTGTAGTTGCATCCTAATCTATAGACCCCATGGGCAATTATGTGGGAGTCAAAAGCACACTTTAGGGACATCATTATAACCTCCTCAGCTTGTATGTCCCAACTCAAGTGCTGCAGGGGACTTGGAGACAAATCTTTCTGACGTTCCCCCCTGGAGTCACAGTAAGAGGGGGAGATTTCAATGCCATCCCTGACATCCCTGTTCTAACACCACAGCTGCCCTGACGACACACTGCAAGGGTACTTCAAAATCCCTCACACACCTGATATCCTCTATCTGGCTCTGTGATATTTGTAGAGTCTGGCCCCCTTTCCCATATTGACCTTCTCCTACCCCTGGAGACAGACATGCTACATACCTCAGCCGCAGACATTCTCCCACAAGGAATCTCGGACCACACCCAGTTCTGCTGCACCTAGAGACTCCCATGTCCATTCACTGCCCAATGCGGCATCTCAATGCATAGCGCTACTCTGACTCTCAGTACACAGAGGGGCTAGAGACAGAAATCCAAAAAAAGTTTAAAATTAATCGGGGCTCAGTCTCCTTCCTTTGAACCCTTTGGGCCTCTGGCAAGGCCGCAATGAGAGACATGGCTAAATCCCTTATACGATGAGCGGAGCTAAGGAAACAATCTCACATGATAGAACTGGAGACACATATCATCTCTCTTGAAAGACAATGCATTGTGAACCCACTTCCCATACATCCTGAGACTGCTCTATCTTGATAAGACTACTTTACGACAATTAGCATTGGAAGAAGCTCGCCAGCCCTGGTGAGCCTCTTTCAAACGGTCTATGAGTATGGCCACAAATCCAGCAGACTGCTTTACTGGCTGGCCACTAGAAACATGGCCTCAAGGGTGGTCCAAAGATCATAGACAACAAGTGAATGGAAGTCCCACCACCATAAGTGCAAACTTTGCTGACTGCTATTGTGCTCTTTATGCCCCAGGCATCCCATCCCTAGCACACACATCCAACCCCATATTGCCAGACATCCCTCTCTGTCCCCCTCCCAGAGAGAAGACCTAGGGGACTTTAGTCCGCCCGCCACCCTAGCGGTGCCGGGACCGGCCGCCAGGGGTGCGGCGGTACCGCAACTGCAATTAGGATACCACCGTGGTGGTGGCATCCTCCATTCCCAGCATTGTGGCAGGCGGTGCTCACAGCACCGCCCGCCACAATGCTGTGAACGCACTGTGTGCATTATCATGCACAAGGTGACAGGCACCGCGAGGTGCCTGCCACCATGTCCATGACAATGCAGGGGGGTACCATAGGTACCCCCCATGTGCACCCCCCGACCCCCCAATACCCTGGGGGCCCACAACTGGCCCCGGAAAGCAGACTCCGCATGGCTCTCCATGGCAGGGTCTCTTCCATGGAAAGCCATGCTCCGCTGCCTATGCTAATATGGATGGCGGTGTCTAGCAGACACTGCCACCATATCTAACCCCTTTTCCGCCCGTTCGACTGGTCGACCGACGGAAAACCGGCGGACGGTCTTTCCGTCCGCCAGGGTCCCCCCCGCCATACTAATATGGTGGGGGGGAAATGGGTGGCAGGCGGTGGCGATCAGCCCCACATCCTAATCGACCCCCGAGACTCTCCACTCACAGCAGAAGAGATTGGAGAGGCCCTGCCCTACTTGAGTGCAGAGAAGACCCCTGGCACAGATGGCTATCCAGTCGAGTATCATAGAAATTTCAGAGAATTACTTATACTCTAGCTACTAGATCTGTTCCTAGATGTCACATCTAACAGCATATTACCTAAGAGCCTCGACCTGGTGACTGCAATGGCGATTCACAAAACTGGACGCCCCCCATTGCTGCACCTCGTAGAGGCCTATATCATAGTGGGGACATTGTCTGAGGTGATGGAGAAAACTACAGCACTCACATTAAGGGTAGCCTTTTGGGTTTTTTGGAGGATCTAGGTCTCCCTAAATATGAACGAACATTAGTTGACATTGTTACAATATTGGCAAAAAGGAACATTGCTCGATGCTAGATTAGCACTGCAGCTGCAAGCATTGCAAAATGGACCTCAGCCACTTCAGCCATGGACTGGTGCGCCAAAATCTAAGAAACCATGTACAGAGCCAGATGATGTCCAAAGAAATATCAGAAGATCTGAGGTCAATGGTGGAACTACTTCTGGCATATAAAACGACCATTGACTGAGAGGTGGACGGGAGAATTGTTACGGGGGCTGGGTAAAGGGGATGGTGAAGGCGTGGCGAAGGACTAAGGTAACTTATAATACAGTTGTCAATACATTGTGTATTTCAAGCTTAATAAACTGGCTTCTGAAAAAAAAAGTTCACCAACCATGTTGTGATTCACAAAAGACTCCACATATTTCAATTGGCAGTCATCTTGCTCTGATGATGTCTTCAGACCAACGGCAGTAATGTCCATACTTGGAATTCCCACTTCTCAAATCACATTTCACAAAACAAATGTCAGTTACTTGCTATCTAACCTACTGTTCTACCTCACTAACAGCAAGCAATCGTAAACAGAGGAACATTTTATTTTCCTCTTGAAATTACATTCTCTGCTGTAACACTTTTTATTCTGCTGCAGACTCCTGCTATGTGCTGCGCTAGGGTACCAGCATCATGGTCCGCATCTGAATTGACAGCACATCCTTTGTCTTTTGGGCTCGACAACATGCCACAAATTGCAGCATTGATTAAGATCTAGGTTTTTCTAATGTGGACAATACTTTAGGAAAAGCTAGATACTTTGTAGATTGGCCAACGGAGGGATGAAATGAGATGAAATGGTTTCAATGGTATCAACTACTGTTTACGGTGAAAAGCATTTTAAAGCATTTCCAGCACCCTGATGCCATGATTGCGCACTGTGGAGGAAATGATATGAGCACAATCGAAGGAGGAGTTTTCTCAATTCAAATGAAAGAAATCTTGTGAGAGATGATAAATGTCTTTTACTGCACTGGTTTTGTCTATTTGAACATATGTCAAAGGCAAAATTGGCAGTGGTCCAACCAATTTTGGACAAAGATTGAGAAATCCCATAAACATTCCAATAAAGTAATTTCTGCATTTCCCAGAGTCCACGCCATGGGCTCCATATATCATAATGATACCTGTTTTGACATGCCTGGTATCTTCAGAAAGGATGCAGTGCATTTCACAGCAGAAGGGAACAGGGTCTTCCTAAACACCATAAAGCAATATGTCCAGTTCTACTTGTAAGTGTACCACACTATTAACACAACAGCTCTTGTCACAGCCATCCTTTTTCAGTATCATGTACATTATCCCCATGTAAGTCTTTTTTAGGTCTCGCCTGACCCAGCGCATGCGTTGGTCTGGCGAGACTTATTGAGAGGGCTCCAAAAAGTGCTACCAGGCCAGCCTAGAGCTACAGTGCATGTGCGCGGGCGCGCGCGCCGCGCTTTCCCGCAATTACTTTCACTTTCGCGGCCGCTTGGCATAGCCAATAGGTCTCGCTTTTGGGACCTTATAAGTATTTAGGTATGCGACTGTTGCATGGCTAAACACTTATAAGGTGCCAAAGGCGAGACCTATTGGCTATGCCAATGCTTGTTTAATGAGATTTTTGGTACTGCAAAACTCCAACGGTACCAGACATATTCCCATTTCGCCCATGTTTTTTCGGTAGCTCTCTTACAAAAAAACTGTGGTGCCAAGCTTACACCGCAAAATAATAATCAGTGACTCAGAGGGTAGGAGCTAGAGGCCAGAGCCAGACGCAGCAACTAACTATAGAAGGCAAGTGGGAGCAGTAGTAGCAGCACAAAGGACCACACCAGGAGGGAAGGGGCAGGCACACAGACATTGGCAATAGAGGACAGAGGGGAGGGGGCAGTGGCAGCAAGCTACCCACAGATGGCACAAGGAACCCAGGGAAGTTGTGTTGCTCCATTTGTAATATAATGCATGCACACAGGCCAGGGCATTTTCCATATTAAAGGGGATCATACACCCATACAAATGAGGAAATGTCCACATCATTTTGCACGGATGCTAAACTTGCACTGGTGCAACAGTTATTCCAGAAGACACAGCCGCTGCCATGTCTGCACTACCACTCTGCCTGGTTGTGAGTGCTAAAATAACATGCACTGCTGGCTTACTCGTCTATTTCAGTGGTACTTTAAGAGTAAGTCACTGTGACATCTTTGTGAATCAGACCCATAGTTTGGGTGTAAGAGGAACTCTATAAAGATATTCTGATTTCCCATTTTTAATAAGTGTCTGTCCTGTGGTAACTGACACGTACGTTAATTTAGATCATATTTTAAGTTGGCTACTTAGACAACGATATATTCTTTAAAATACGTGCCCCTCCCTGAAATGATTTAGTGATGTTGTCTACACTGTCTGTACAATGCAGGAGTAGCATTAGCGTCAGAGAAGAGCCCCTTTTCCAGACTGCCTCACTCTTCTCTGCCGTCTCGAGTGTCTCGAGCCTGTCAGCGCAGCCGCGGTCTCTCCCTCGCGCCGCTTACACTGCTGATGGAAGAGGATGCGCGCTCCGCCGCGGGACTCAAAGAGAGGCTGGAATTCAGAGATCAAACCGGGCTGTCAGGACGACCGAGAGAGGTGGCATCACATGGCGTCACCAACAAGGAGCGACTGTTCGCCTGTGATAGGATCCCCTGGGACTCTGAACTCAGTGCTCATCGCCGACTGCAGTGCCCAGTCGTCTGGATGAACGGCCCCCCCTGTGCACAGGCTTTGTAACCTACATCTCCATTACTACTCACGCGCACTCACGTGGAGGTCTTCGAAGCTTGAACAGTATGAGAAGTTTATTTTTTAATTTTTTTTATACTGCAGGTCTAGCAATGTCCATTGCACAAACACCTGCATCCACTACATGCCACAATACCAGTGCACATGCTGGGCTGTAATAAATGATGCTGCAAATATTGTACTTTCATTGTTATTATGGTTCTGTATAAGTTATATCAATAATAAGGCTAACAGCTGTATTGTTATTATGTATCATCATTATGTATTATTATTAATGTTGTTATTATTATTATTGGTATTAGTAATAGTAGTAGTAGTAGTAGTAGTAGTAGTAGTAATAATAATAATAATAATAATAATAATAATAATAATAATAATAACGGCCCACATAATAATAATAATAATGATAATAATAATAATAATAATAACAAATTACATTATAAAAACAGCAACTATAACAGTAATAATAACAACAACTACGGTTGGTATTATTGTGATCATCATTATGATAATGATGTTCGGTTTTCATGGGAAACCTTTATCAAAAACATAAAATGTTACACCTGTTTTTTACTGTTCCTACAAAGCTGAAATCAAAAGCAAGCTTTGGGTTTTAATGAGCAGTTAAAAACTAGGGGGGGTCAATTATGATGTTCAGAAACGCTCCGAACGGGATTCAAATCTTTCAAATCCGGTTCGGAAGCCTTGTTTCAGGCCGACTCGGAAACATTTCCAAACGACTGATTACAATGTCTGGAAACCGTTCGGACTTTCCGACTCAGTTCCGAAAGGCATTCGGAGTAACCGAGTCAGCCGGAGCGGAATCGTAGCGGTCTATGGACCGCGTTTGAAGCTGAGCGATTAGGATGTCAGATTCAGACATCCTTTCTGAATTGGATGTTCCGACATGGATCGGCTGTCAGAATCTGAATTTGGGGGCCCGTAGCAGGCCCCCTTTCACCTGGGGGTATCCAAATGGGGCCCGTGGGGGTACCCATGGGACCCCTTTTCCATTCATGCACAGTGTTGCAGGCACCATGGGTTGCCCGCCACAGTGTGCACGATTTTCTCCAACGACCCCTTTCTTCAATGGGAGCCTGTGTAGTCGGTTGGAACACAGGCTTCCATTGAACTCAATGGGAGTACGACCCAACGGTGTTCGACACACCATAATCGGTCAGGCAGATTCCTTGAATCCGAGTTGGTCAGAAAGCATTCCGAAACCGATCCGGTCAGACTGCTTTCCGGATGACATCGTAATCAGCCTCTTATTAGTTCCAGTGCTGCTGTTGTTAAAAAATGTTTGTCTGGGCTGAGAGAAAGTAATTTTGTCGAGGATGGTGGTGGACTGTGGTACAATGCCATGGATACATTTAGGCCTGGCATTAGACAAGCCCTTTTGATTTTCCTAAAATTAGTAGTATAATATATATTTCCTTATATGGGCTTTCAGTCAGCCATCTTCATTCTTTGGTCTGTTATTGTGTAATTAACGTTTTTCTTCCACCTACTATAGTATACAAGTAGCTAACTTCATTGTGACGGGTGTACACAAAAAAAGTTATTGGTGGAACTCTTGATTTAATCTCAGCCACTGCTAATTACTCGGCCCGCATTCCAGCCCATCATTATGCAAACCATACTACCTCATTTTGGACCCAGACAACAAATCTGTCTTGACCCTCCTTTAAAAAGAACAGTCCAGCCCGAACTGTCAGGCCCGGTTACTCCCAGAACTTGAATACAAGCAACCCAGGAGGGGTTTTGCTATTCATTGTGACTGATGGTATTCTGCCCTGTCATAAGAAGCACACCCACATACAATGCATTTCCCTTAAGTGACAAGGACTACCTATGACAATGTGTTATTTCTGCGACCCAAAATCTATCTATTGTTTTTAACGATGAGGGCCGGGCTCCTTCCCCAAAAAGAAAGTTTTTCAAAAATCATGACAAAACAAGCATTGCCAAAGCCCAAAGTCTTTGCTAGAACTACCTTCAAAGGGGTCCCAGATAGGCCCAAGGCCAATAAATATCTGTGAGATAAGGGAGTCTCAAGGGAACCTAGTCACATTCTGCGGGGGGTGGGAGGGCTAGCGTCATTTGGGTTACGCTACTGGAAGAGCCTTACAGTAAGATAAATACATGTCATATGTTTGAACTGCAAAGTAGCGGAAAAGAAAAAAGAGAAAAAGGAGAGCGCCAAAATAAGTTTCAGTGTGCGTCAAAACAGGACCAGAAAGCGAGGGGAACTTACAATTGAACATTTCTCCCACACCTGCTATGTAGTAAATCAAAATAATGATAAGGAAATAAAATTCAAAACAAAATATGGTGATAATTCGATTTGAAGAAGATAATATGGAAGTTATTCAAACATATTTGGTGACAGTTCCAGATAATTCTCTGCAGTTCTCAAAGGTATGCCGGAAAGGAAGATAGCGCATTAAAACTTTTCAAATCCCTTACAGAAACATGTGAAAGATGGGTCTGGGGTTCTTAATAAAATAACATTAGATCAGTACTCTCGGAAATATCCACACAAGAAAACACGCCCTTTTTAAAATAACTAAGCCAGGACTTAACAAGCGTAGGACATCTGAGGGACACCGGTTGTCTCGAGCAGGTACCGTATTATTTAGTGATTAAGGCATGTATTTCCAAGGAGAATCATATCTGACAGGGGTCCGGAAGCCGGAATTGACGACAAACTGAAGACTGCACGGTTTTAATTAAATAAATGTGCAGCTGTCACAGTTTCCAAGGACAAATGTGGAGTCGGCAGTGAGGTATGATGATTTAAATTCCACAGAGGATGGAGCAGATGTTTTGTGCGGGACATTCTGTAAGTATCACAAAAAGCAGTGATCATGCTTCAGAAATGATATTAGCATCAGAAAAACAGCTGTGTTCTGCTGAAAGAGAAATGACAAAAAGACACCTTAACAGTGATGTACAAAATAAATCAAGTGATAGAAACAAGAAACTTTTTAAAAAAATTAAGAACTTATCAGATTTTGAATTAAAGTACACGTGAGAGGCTTGCTAAAGTCCCATTTAGATATATGAAGTATAAACTCTCAGTTTAAACTCGAAATTTGCATATTTGAATCTGTCTTGGGAAAGAAATGTTACTAGGATATCACATTTCTTCGCCTGTGCTAAAAGATGACTGCCAATGTGTACTTTCCAAAATTGCTACAAATTGTGTGGCTTATGTCTTAGCATTGCCCATTCTAGTTGGCTAAGAGACTTGAAATTAACTGGACAAAACTACATGTTTTACTCATATGTGACATACAAAATACAAAATATGGTGGTGGGTCAGGAATCTATTGAGCTAGCATTAAAACCTTTGACAATTTAGCTGGCTGCATTCATTTTGGAAACAATATTTTCTGAATTGTAACCACTTTGTAAAAAAAGGAGTAAAATGCAGGGCCGATGGTAAACTAGTGGCAGTAGGTATTACTTGGCCTTGTGTCGGCCAGACCCAGGATCATGAAGAGATACACCCATAGTAACTTTGGTACTCTAACAAACTCCTTAAGGGAAGTTCACAGGCTCATGAAGAGAGACAACCTGACCCTGAGTAAGGGGTGACTGAGCAGCAAATAATTACATTATCTTCCTTTGTCACAAATTTACGTGCATGTGATAGACCTATTGAGGGCATGCTTGTATCAACAAGAGCAGAGGCCAGTGCGATCCATGGGGCATATCAACAAGGGGCCGCGATAGAATTATCGCCACACTAGCGTCCATTTTTGGGCAAAAAGCGGCAATAATTCTATCGCACTATCAGCAAAGACACGCTAGCGCGTGTTCTCATGCCTCAGCGCCAGTTCCCTTAACGCCCAGCTTTGCATCTCTAATGAGATGCAAAGTGGGCGTTCTTCACCAGAATAACGCGGAAAATTTCGCTAACCGACATTTCTCCTATTATTAATTTGCACGCTAACCTGCACAGCGATAAGAAAAGTAGCGCTAACCGCGCTTATCGCTACTTTCCTTACGCCTGGTTTCAATCTGACTTAGCCATTATATCCAATGGAAGGTGGATATTATGGCTAAGTCTGTCCTGCCCTATCATCAAGCTATCGCCTTTCGCTGTGCGATTATCGCTGGATTTCCAGAGATAATCGTGCGTTCCGCAGCGATCGCTTGGATCTTTATCGCTTTGGAGATAAGCATCGCTGATAGCACGCTATCTCAGCGATAAAATCCAGCAATAGCCAGCGATAATTATCCTCGCGCTAAGCGCGCAAAGCGATAGTTATCACCGGCTGTTGCTGATATGCCCCCTAGGGAGTGAATGAGTGAGTGAAGAGGGGGAAAGCAAAATAGAGGTTGAGTGAACGCATGATCTATTGGATCAGGTTGGTGAGGGAATTTGGGAGTGAGTACCTGAATCAGTGTTTGCAGGAGTGAGACAGTTTATATAGTGTGCAGTCACTGTTAATTAAAAAGCATGTTGCACTTATTTGCAGCATATGTAGACTTAGATATTATAGCCTCCCCAATAAAGGCTTGATTTTACTATTTGGGGCACCCCAACAATGTAATTCTCATCAATTTACATAGGGTACTGCTGTAGTTCTGACATCTTCTCTAGTTCAATTGTTCTTTTTGCTATTGTCACCCTAAGTAGATCGGGTATGTACAGACGTGGGTCCTGCGCTCACCATGTCACTGGAGTAAAGCTAGCCTGGCTGATGTGGGGTCATACCCTAAAATCGATTCCAGGATGCTTTTTTCTTATCCAGGGAAGACCTGGCCTGGCATTTCGGGAGGACCATTCCCATGGGAAGCAGAACCAAGACTGATTTTCATATGGCTGGGTCTCAGCTGGAATGGCATGGTGTGCAGAGAAACAATGGATTTGGGTCCAGATTCTTGTACTGGGGGTGAATGATTGGCCATAAGATCTTTCGAAATGTCACAAAGTAGTAAGGTCCAAAACCAATCTGTGGAGAGCTACAGCCTTGGGCAGTTTGGTAGTTCATGTCAAGCTGCATCAAGCAAAATGTGGCAGTAACAATGAGAGATACAAAAGGGGGTTGTCCTGATACATATTAGAGGTAACGTATGGTGTGGATTACTCCTGACTGAAAGGTACTTAGACCCATAGTGAAGTAGTACATCTGTAATGCCTGCTCAAGAGGTTTACAAAGTTTTTGAAGTTGAATAAAAGGATGTCAGGACTCATAGGGAAGATGTGTTGAAGCTTCTGGCATTTTGGTTGGCCGAGGTATTTCAATCTAGCTAGGAATTATCACCAGGTGGACTGTGGTCATATAATCATGGACAGTGATGAAGCAAGTTCCCAGCATTGATGAAAGCTGTTGAAACTGGGGGTTAATAGAAACGCTTCTTTTTTTATGTCCCATATAAATGGCCCATGCGCTTTAGGGAGCATGTTAATCCTTTTAAATTGAGATGGTCGATTTGTTTGACATTTTTTTATTTTCGTGTCTATAGGCAGACTATAGGCTTCATTTGAAGTTTGGAGGATCAGATTATTCCATCACACACGGCAGATGTCCTGTCCACAGCACTACAAATACATTATAATATATGGCACTTCTAACATGACTGGCTGGATGCCTACCTTTTTTTGACTCTATATAAGGCCACATGTTCGTTGTATCTAAACTTTCCCATTTATTTTCTTAACAAAGCATTCTATGCATGTTCTTCTTTCATCACAGTGGTAAATTAGCCATGTGAAAATAACAATTATTTACTTTTATAGACTCAAATATTATATACTGAATTCTCCTAACACAACTATAGGTGGTTCCTTGACCATTAACACTACTCCACGATGGTGTAATAAAAAATCTGCTGCATTCCTGCTGTTTCCATGCCCAAGAGATACCTATCTCATCTAAATGTGATTTAAAGTTCCGAGCTGAAGACTACACTTGGAGACTAGACAGTGGAGTCGCCCACCCAAGTGATCTACGACAGTGTACTCTAATAATGTCCACATGAAAGCATGTGTGGGTGGTCTGTTCTCATATTTAAATACTCTCGCTTGGAGCATGAGGCCAGCGATCCATTCGAAGATCCATATAAAGTGTCCTTATCAGTGAAATCAGGTTCAAGCCAGTTCGGATGAAAGCATAAGCAGGAAACCAAAGGGACCTCAAACAGGATTTCCCTGCCTGTGTGTTTTTCTTGATGGCCTATCATAATCATTTCCCCAGCATAGTCCATTACTATGCATGAGAACACATCCTACAAAGCGGCTGTGCTATTAAGGGTAATGAGATCCTTCATTTTAGCAGAGGTTGTCTGTGATCTCAGAGCATGGGAACAGTTTAGCGCCCACTAAAGAGCCAATTATAGTAGCCTGCCTTTTCAAACTGTATTTTAAACGAGGAAAATGGTTAAATCTGTGTGCACAGCCTTTGCTTCATAACACAAAGCAGAATCTCCTTAAGCTTTTCTAGCTGCCTTCACAAGTGCCATTTAAATGGCTTGCACATTTAATTAAGGTGCCCTTGAAAATTACAAGTGTGTCCGACTCTAAATCAGATATTCTCAAAACGTTAAAGTAGCTAAAAATGGACTACGGCATGAGAAAGTAGATATTACGATTTGATGTGATTATCTTTGGATTCCAGTGAAAAGCTCAAAATATGGAACTGACAAAGATGCTGAAAGCGCACTGCTGTACAGTGGTGCACACTGGAAAATGAAATTGACTCCATTCTTTGCTGACAAAGGGATTTTGTCATTGCTTTATTTAGTAAGTCAAACCTTTTGCTTTTTTAAGTGACTTTATGTAGTGCTTAGAGCACTCTGAGGTGCCATGGCAATATGTTATAAGCAAACGCGGCCATAACTTACCTTTGACAAATATTTGATGGTGACTTTTCAAAGTTTTTTAATGATATACTACCTCCAACACCTTTATTGATATATTGTACTGTACATGGTCTTCACTAATATCCAGCAGATTCTGCTGCCATGTATCGCCTGTGGGAAATGCCTGCACAAGTACCCGTGTCAGTGGACTGAACACACATTGCTTTTAGCTGAATATGCGAAGTTACAATGCATGCATTACATCGCATACCATTACAATGCGGTCATTACAACGACCGCATTGTTACATCGCATACCATTACAACGCAAGTCGTTACAACCACTTGCTGTAGGGGGCGCTGGATGTTGGAATAGTATAATTTACTATTCAATCTCCAGCCTGTGCAACAGTAGGTGAGGTGTTGGATTTTAAATCCCACACATTCTGCCCCCTACAGCAAGCCGTTGTAACGACTCCTACAGCAAGTTATTGTAACGACTTGCGTTGTAATAGTTTGCAATGTAACAACGCGGTCTTTGTAACAACCGCATTGTGTTGGAATGCGTTGTATCGCATTCATTGTAAACGATGTCTCCCCTTTTAGTCTTGTATGATGGGCTCTAGGCCAGTGACATCTTAAGGATTGTGGTCAGGTCACTGACAGTGCACTGACAGTGCACTTCATGCAAAAATACCTCATCCAACAGCTTAACTACTGTATCAGAATGCACTGTAAACATTGGCTACTTAGAAACTCGTCCAAATTCTAAATGTGTATTAATCTAACATTCGGTGCTAGTGATGTGTGTTTTCCATATTGTATCACAGCAGCAGCTCACTAACACTACTACAAATAATCTCTGTGACCCCCCCCCCCCCTTTTCTAATATGCGTGGTGCCGTTTTGATCTAAAAGAAACTTTCTTTATGGATGTTGCATGAAACATAAACACAACCTTTCTATGCAAAATGTCGATAATGGACTCACAAACATCACCCAGATTAAAAATAAATGAAAGGAAATCAGTATTTAAAACAATCTGTTTAAGAATTATTCAAGGTCATCAGGGAAAGATTCTCTGCAGAAACGAGCTGGCTCTATCAGGAGCCCCCCTGAAAGGTTGGGGCCTGCCTGGGCCAGAGCTCACTTTGCCCTGCCGTATAATGTCTCAGCTCTGGGCACAGAACCTGGGCCGCAGTCAGGTCCAGCATCAGGCCCTTCTCCACCAGGCCCACTATATGCAGCCTTTTGCCACGTACAGCAGGCTTCGGGCACAGGACATATGCCATGCACAACTGTGCCCCCTGCACACAGTCTTTGATTTGCACAGTGGGCCTGTGTGCACAGGGCCCAGTTAGAGGAAACCCCCTCTGCTGTGCTCTGCCCTACCAGGCCTAGTGAGCACAGCCTTTGAGTGTGTGCAGCAGGATCTTGTCATAGGTTCTGTACCAGCTTCATGCCATTGTACCCATTGTGCACTTCCTTCTTCTTTGTGCAGCGGACTAATTGCAAGGCCTGCATGAGTCCGTGTCAACGAGCATGCTTCATATGGCCTTCAACCGTGCGCAGCATGCCCAGGACGCAGGTTCTGGGCTGCAATGAGGCACTGCACCAGACCCCACACAATGCTGTGTGCAATGTGCTCTGGGCTCAGGACAGGCCTATGGCCAGGCCCACCACTCAGCCCACATTCTACTGAACCAGCTTGGCCTCCAGCCACACACAGTGAATGGCTGACTCAGGACCCAATGGGCTCGGGATGTACTGTGCGTTTTTTTATTAAATTAGCATGCAATTTGGCAGAATATTAACACGTTAAGACAAGTTTTGGAATCTTACCTTTCCTGGAAATCTAACCAATGGTAGCAAAAATTATTAGCCAATCACAGTTAATTTGCAGCCCCACACACACACACACCTTAACTTTGCCACTCCAGGTAGATGAGCACAGAACTTGTGATCACATTACAAGGCTAATCTGCTAAAAGACTGACAAATGTCCTGCAGATTCGTCAACGAGTGCCACAATTATTAGCATCTGTGAACATTTACGCCCCCATAAGTTTGGCCTCGCTTGCCGGATCTAAGCTAAAATGACTTTTCAGAGGAAGCTTGACATGCTAAGGGCAAGATTTACTAAAAATCCATGCAACGCAGCGCAGCAAGTAAAGAAACTATGCTGCGTTGCATGAAAGGAAGAGAGCATGACAGAGCCATATCTACTAATATGGGGCGCTGTTCTGCTCTCTCTTTGAGCTGATGCACCTTTGGATGCCATGCGCCAATGCAGACACCCATGCACCCTCCCAGTACAAGAACTACACTTTAAGGCATTTCCCACTTTGAATGTGTGTTGTAGAATAAAGCACATATGCAACGTGGGAAAAACAAAGAGACATGGAAATATTTCTCCAGGTTACGCCTGTGTCAGGGAGGTGCAGGGTTTTAGCATAAATCCGTGTCTAAAATTCTTTGTAGATAGGGATTTATGTCAAAACCTATGGGTTGTTGCATAAAGACACCACACCCCTCCCATAGAATGCCCATAGAAACAAAATTATGCAAGGCAGCACATTGCATTAGTCAGTATCCGTGTGGACACTTCGTGACAGTCGCCCACTGTCATCAGTCCCAACTCAATCCATGCTGCCAACTGGGGTGCCATTACGAAAGCAGAGGATACCAAAGGGGGGCAACGAGGGGAAATACAATGGACATATCCGCGACTTCCAAACAGTGTCTCCAGCATCTAAATGCTGTCTACAACAGTGCGCTGTCTCCCCCTCCGAGGTGTACGCCTCAGCAATCGAGCCAGAAGTGCTCCCTGATTGGGCCCAGTCTCCAGAGGACCTAGCTCAGCCATGTTGGTGCCTGCCAGCAAGAGTGTGAAACACTGCAGTTGGGCTGCCAAATAATACAGTTCAAAGTCTGACACCCCAAACCTCTTTCCAGGGTAGGCCACCTGAGAGTGTCCAAAGAGATCCTATGTCTTCCCCTATCACAAACCAGCTCTCATGCTAGCAAATGCAGCTGTTTGAGCCATAACACCAGGAGCAAAGACATGAGATTGTTAAAGTAATAAAGCAGTTGGGGTAACACAATGTTCTTGGTCGGGGCTACATGTGCCATAATGGGGAGACAGCGCAAATGCCAGGAGGCCACACCACTTCAAAAATGGAGGACCACTCCCTTGTTACCTTCTCGCTTGTCCTCCAAGGTATGGTAAAGTTGAATACCCAGATACCTGACAAGGAGGGGGCTCTGCTAAGATCTAATGGGAAGGTATCAATTTGGTCCTGCCAGGGCAGAAGTGGAAAGAAGTAACTGTTGGCCAGATTCATCGGTAGTCCAGAGAGCTTACCAAACTCACGTAGCAACTGGAACATGGGCAAGACATCACTGGCCACGTCAGGCAAGTATACCAGAAAGTTATTTGCATATAACGATGTCAGATGTTCGCAGCTTTCCAACCGTATGCCCCTCCCGCGCCTCTGCTGTTTATATAATTCCGCTAGCAATTTGATGACAAGGGAAAACAAAAGCGTGGACAGTGGGCACCCTTGCTGGTTACCTCTGCATACTTCATAGGAATCAGACACAATCTGGCCCATTCTGACCCAAGCAGTAGGGTTGGTATACAAGAGATTGACCCATGCTACCCACATGGCCTCCAAGTGCATTCGGTACATGACTGCATCTAGATAGAACCAGCCGATGGTGTCAGCCTTTTCCAGATCCACACCCAGCAGCCTTGCCCAGCACCATCACACTGTGTTACTGGAACCAAGCTATATCTGGCTGATAAACCCATAACTATGGCAACCAGTCCTGGTTTGGTTCTTTTACAGTTCCGGTTCAGGGAGGACGTGGCTTGTCAGTTTGGTTTGGACTGGTCTAACTGGAGCAAGGTAAGATTGATTTGCATATAGCTGGGTCCAAACTGAGGAGACATGGTGTGCAATATAACAATAGATTGGGATGCCGTCCACTACTGCTCAGGTAATAGAAGTTCCCGCTTTGACCACATTTACCTCACCAAGTGTATGATCCATTCACAGTGTAAATAAAGTCACAACAACAATGATTGCTATTATTAATACACTTTACTACCTTTAATAACAGAATAATGTGTGGCTATTTTAAAATTAAGAAATATATGTATCAATTATTCCAATTAATTTATTAATTAATACATTAATAATGTTATTACAAGCATATGCAAATATTTTTCTATTTTAGGATTAAATCTATTTTTATTAAAGAAAACAAAGTATCGGAACGGCAGCAGCAGCTGGCGCCTACAACCCTGCGGGCCGGCGGATCACAGCTCCTGTAAGTCAACCCCCCAGGATCCCAACCCGAACCCCATAGGCGGATCCCCTTTAAACACAGCATGTCGCCTACAACCCCTTGGGGCCGGCCGCGTCTTAACTGCAAAAGGCAAGCGGGTCTCCGAATTCTCCGCAGGGTGACTCTGATTGTTCTCCCCCCCAAGCTGTCCAGCGGAGCCCGCCTGTAGGGAACCTCCCCGCCATGTGCTTACCCGGGAGGGATATTCCCCTGTGAAGGCTAAGAGTCCGTGCTGGGCGTAAGGCTTCATGCCCATGGTCTGCCCTAAAGGGCATCTCCCGCTTCGATACTTCCTGAACCAAAACAACAAGAAAGAACTGAAAACATTCCCCCCAACTTCCCCCCCACCCATCCCGCACCCCCACCCCTCCCTGCCCCATCCCTCTGCCCTCCCCCCTCCCTCGTCGTCCAGCACGTGTCGTCAGGCCTACTGGGAAATCACCCTCCGTCAAGAGGCGTTCTCCTCCTGCGTGGCGAGCCTCAGAAGCCGAAGATAGCGTGGGCAGGTCAGTTCTCTAAATTCCGTGACCAATAACGACTGGAACGGCTGTCATATGTCCGCCTCGCCCGCTGCCGCCAGCGACATCTTCTCCTTACCCAATACGTGCCACAGTCTGTGGAGCCAGCCCGTAACCGAGGGAGGCGTGGTCGTGCGCCAGTGTATCAGAATATTCTGAACTGCCGACCCCAGTGCGATGGCTATCTGCCTCCCTCTGCGGGATTTCAGGGGGTACATCAGCTGATTCGGGAGGCCTAGCAGAACATAGACCGGCAGGCGCGGCAGCTCGACGTCAAAGTGGGAGTCTACGTCGTCCAGTACCTCCTGCCAATAGGTGCCCAAGAGAGGGCAATCCCATAGGATATGTGTAAGCGTACCCACCTGTCCACATCCCCGCCAGCACGTATCCTCTTTACTGTGATCCATAGCGTGTATGCGTTCTGGGGTGTAATACCAATAAATCGAGACTTTAGTGAAGGTCTCTGTGAGGCCTGTGTGGTACGCCGAGTGCCGAGCCCTGTAGGCTATCTGTTCCCATTCCTCGTGTCTCAGGGCTCTGCCTAATTCCTTTTCCCATCGTTCCCTCCTTGGGTTATAAAAATGTGACGGGGGCGTTTGGAGAAACTGGTAGAGGTCGCTTATGAGTTTAGTATCCGAGGTCCGCGACAGGAGCCAGCGCTCATAGGGAAGGAGTCGTCTGTCCGCCGACTCTCGAACCTGGGGGTGCAACGCCCAGTGTCGCGCCTGCGTGTAGTGCATCCTCTCTGTCTCTTTGAATGTATATACCTGTCGGAAGTCCCGAAAGGGAATCACCCCTTCCGTATCATACAAATGACATAAAGCCCTGCAGCCCGCCGCACGCCTGTGAGCGAACGCACCCCGTTCCATCCCCGGGGTAAAATCAGGGTTATCCACCAGGGGTGTCAACGGCGAAGGAAAGGTCGTGAGGCCGTGTGTGACGGTGGCGTCCCATACCCGCAGCGAAACTCGGGTGATGAAGGAGGCGTATAGGTTAGCGGGGCGGTGCGCTCTACGCAGGAACGGCACCTCCTGTAGAGGCCTGCCCGCAACCGCCTGATCCTGGAAGAGCCAGTGTTTGTCGGACTCCCACTTGCTCCATTCTACTAAATAGCGCAATTGCGCCGCCTGAAAATATTTGTGGAGGTCGTAAATACCTAGTCCGCCCGCCTCCGGCACCAACATCGAGAGCACTCTCCTCATCCGGGGTTTCTTGCCCTGCCATATAAAGCGTACGAGGTCAGCCTGCATTTTCTGAACCCATCCGGCCGGAGGCTGGAGCGGTAGCGCTCGGAACAGATACAAAATCTGGGGTAAAATCATCATCTTGACCGCTGCCACCCTGCCCAGCAGTGAGAGGGTGTCGCGGTCCCATCGGGTTAATTCCCCCTGTATTTTCTTGCCCAGTGCGGTGTAGTTCGCCGCGACCATAGCGGGTAACGTGGGGGCCAACATAATTCCCAGATAGGGTACAGTATCCGACGACCAGACTATCGGCACCCGATGTTGTAAAAGAGTTCTGGTTGTCCGTGAGAGAGAAAGGTCTAGAGCTACCGATTTCCCCATATTCATTTTGAATCCCGCGACCTTCGCAAAAGCAGTTAGCTCCGTTATGCACGCCGGCAAGGCCCGTAGCGGGTCTTCAAGGGACAGTATGACGTCATCAGCGTATAGGCTGATTGCGTGGCAAAAAACGCCAAATTTCACCCCTCTTACCGCCGCATTATCCCGGATCCGCTGCGCAAAGGGCTCCATGTAGAGAGGGAAGAGTAGGGGCGACAGCGGGCATCCCTGCCTTGTGCCTCTCTCAATGGCAAAGCTCTTCGAACTATGCCCGTTTACTCGCCTCACGGCCGTCGGGGATTGGTAGCAATTGAATACCATGCAGCGAAACTTGTCCCCCATCCCTATTTTCACCAGTACCTGTTCTAGATAAGGCCAGTGGACGCGGTCGAACGCTTTCTCAGCGTCCACCGCTAGCAACATTCTCTCCCCTGGGATCCGCGACGCCTTTTCAATGAGGTGGGTAATCCTCTTGGTGTTGTCCACCGTCTGCCTTCCGGGAACGAAACCCGCCTGATCCGGATCGAGAAGGCCCGGCAGATGTGGAGCCAGTCGCGCCGCTAATATACCGGTGTACAACTTGAGGTCAATGTATAAAAGAGATATCGGCCTATATGACCCGCACTGTGTTCTGTCCTTCCCCGCTTTGGGGAGGACCACCAGGGATGCCTGCAACAAATCCGCCGGAATGGCCCCTGGTTCCGCGAAGGCGTTAAAAAGACGCGTGAGAACCGGTGCTAGTGCCGTACAAAACGTTTTGTAGAATAGGGACAAGTAGCCGTCCGGGCCCGGGGACTTACCATGCTTGAGACGAGCGATGGCCGAAACCACCTCCTCTATCCTTATGTCCTTATCTAGGGCCTCCGCTTGAGAAGCTGTCAGGGACGTCAAAGAAACCGAGTCCAGATATTCGTGTGTCACGTGAGCATCTGGGGGCTCCCCGGTGTAGAGGTCGGCATAGTACCGGCGAAAGAGTTCCGCTATGTCAGCCTCCTCCGTGACAGGCGAGCCCGTCGGGCTGGTGATCTCTTTCACCATCTGCCTCCGTCGCACCTCCCGGAGTTTACTCGCCAGTAGCTTGCCGCATTTGTCTCCCCCTGTGTAGTAGGCATGCTTTAAACGCAGCGCCGCATACTCCGCGCGGTCCATGTCTAGCGCCGTCAGTGTCTTTCTCGCCTCCTTGAGCTGCCGCTAGACCCGGGGGGCCCCCGTCCTGCAGTGCATTTGCTCCAGCTCGTGGACCCTCTGGGTGAGTTCCTCCCGCTTCTGCCGCCTGGCCTTGTTATCTGCCGCGGAGATCGCGATAAATTCCCCTCTCAAGACTGCTTTCAAAGCTGCCCATTGGGTCGCGCTAGATGTGTCGGAACCCCCGTTGTGTGCGAGGTAATCCCGGATCGCTGCCGTGACTTGCGCGACCACCTCCTTCCTATATAGTAAGGAGTCTCGGAGCCGCCAGATCCGTGAGGTGCTGAACACCGGTGGCACGGTAAACGTCGCCATGACCGGGGCATGGTCCGACATGGAGATCACCCCCATCTCCGCCGATGTGGCCAAGGAGTACATTGGTCCCGTGACCAGAAAGTGGTCTAGCCGCGCATACGTTTCGTGTGCGTGTGAGCAGTAGGAGTAATCCCTAGCGGTGGGGTGCAAGCGGCGCCATAGGTCATGTAGGTCCAACTCTGCCAACTGGGCCTTGCAACCGGCCGAGAACTCCCCCACCTGCGGGGAGCGGTGTGCCGACCTGTCAAGGGCCGTGTCGAAGACCATGTTATAATCGCCTCCGACAATGATATGCCTGTCCGGCGTTGCCATGACCTCCCCCATGGCAGATCTAAGGAAGGGTTCCTGCCGGTCGTTCGGGCTGTAGAGGGACCCTATCGTAACAGAGAGGCCTGCTATTCTGAACCTGTAGGCCAATAGCCTGCCCTTTTGTTCCGCATGCTTATTGAGAACCTCTCCTCTAAAGCGGCGGGCCACCAGAATCGCCACCCTCGCCGTTTTCGTGCCGTTAGATGAGAAGAACTACGAAGGGAACGTGCGGGATCGGAGCCTGAGGCAGTCTCGGGGTAGTAGGTGCGTCTCCTGGAGCAGACAGATATCAGCCTGGGTGTTCTCTAAGAGGGACAGAACCGCCCTCCGTTTGACTGGATTATTGAGGCCCCTGACGTTAAGCGTCACAATGTTAAGAGTCTTGGCCATCTTTGGATGAGACAGATGCCGCCATGTAGCCATGCTTCCCCTCTGCAGCCCATTGACTTGGGCCCCGAGCGCGGCCGCCATAATCGGGACTTTGTGCATGCACTGGACGACCCCCCCTCCCGCCGTGATCTCCCTCCATCTCGCCCCGTGAGCCCCCCGTCCCCCCCTTCCCCCACTCCACTCCTTCCTCCCCAACTGCCCCCTCGCCCGCCCCCCAGCCCCTTCCCCTGGCAACGTGCCATTAACTTAGGGCTGCCCCTCCCCAGTCTCCCCCTTCCCTTCCCCCAACCCCAGATCTTCATAGTCCAAGTCCAGTTCCCCTGAAAACCAGACTGTGGCAATATATTCAAGTGGACGTCCAGCCACCCGTCCTCCCCCGCTCACCCCCCTCCCCGGGCCCCAAACCTGCAAATTGAAGATGGCGAAAGCGTTCTCCCCCCGGAGTGATTCATGCAGTGAGCGCCACTTCCGTCACCGCACTTTCCATGCTAGCTCTGATGGTGGGCGAGTCCGGTCTCCCTGAGCACTCGCGGGTCCTCCTCCTGGACACTCGCTGCCAGCCGTTCCCCCCGGAGCGCCCCCGTCGCTGTATTGTCATGTCGTCCTCCTCTGATGCGGTGATGCCCAGGACTCCGCACGTTTCCTGCAAGGAGCGGAGGTGATGCACAGTACCGTTCCACCTGAAGATGAGTCGAAAGGGGTGTCCCCATGCATACGGCGTTCCGTGTTCTCTGAGAAAGTTCGTAGCGATTTTAAAAGATTTCCGTTTTTGAAGTGTGATAGCTGATAAGTCTTGGTAGAGGGCCACCGGGTGTCCTCTGAAGGTCAGTGACTGCCGCTTCCGAGCCTCTGTCAGAATGCGTTCCTTGAGCGGGAAGTCCGGGAGAAAGGCTAGAATGTCTGGGGGCGGCGCTGATGCTCTCCGTGGGGGGCCCACCCTGTGCGCCCTGTCGATGCGGATGGAGAAGTCCTCCCCTTCGCCCAGAACCTCCCGAAACAGGTCCCGTAAATATCCCGCTACATCCGCCCCTTCTTCTTTGGACGGCACTCCTCGAAGCCGGACGTTGTTCCTCCGCGATCTGTTTTCGAGATCCTCCGCGTGTGCTTGGAAGTCAATTTGCTGGTCCCGGAGGCGCAACACTTCCTGCTGTAGGGATTCGAATTCTTCGTCTCGTCTCTGGCCAGAGTCTTCCACCGTGGCCACTCTTTCTCCCAAGCCGTCCATCTCCCGGCGTAGCTCTCGCACCTCCCCAGCCACTTCGGTTTTCAGGGTTTGGAAGTCCTCCCTGAGGGAGCTAAAAAGGGACTCCATAAAGGACCTGGTGACCGGGAGCTCTCCGTCAGCGGCCCCACCCGGACCTCCGGAGGAACCAGGCGATGGCAGCCCTCTGTCGGCTCTGTGTTGTGTCCTGCCGAGGAGTTCGGGGAGTGTGCGCTCCCCCTTCCGTCCACCTCTGCTGCCCGCCATGCCGAGGAGGAAGCAAGGCCCCTCGACCGGACGACCCCGCTTCCCGGCCGCGGCGGCCCTCGGTCCACTGCGGCACTGTAAGGCACCCTCGGTCCAATCCACTCCAGTCCTCTCAATGGCTACTGCGCCCCGCTCCAGTGACCGGGAATGCCGGGCCCTTCAGCTCCACCGGGCCAGGCCCCTGTCCCTTCCGCCGTCCAGGGCTCTGCGCACTGCCTTTGTCTTGCCTGTGAGAGCGTGGGCCTTCTCCGCTGTCTGCGTCCCCGCAGTTACCGGCTCAGGTCCCTCAGAAGGTGCAGATCTCCAACCCCAGTGCACCGGGTTACACGTGCGCGCCACAGCCTGATCTCGTGGAGAGGCAGTGGGGCGGGGAGGAGGCCGCCGTCCCTCGTTCCACTCCCGGTCGCTCCCGTGTGGCAGCCCCCCTCTGCTCCGTCGCGTCTGGTGCAGGCCGCAAAGTTACTGCCTCGCCCCCTCCACTGGGAACCTCACCTCTCCTCCGGGCCTGGCCGGGCCCTCGGTCGCAGCGCGCTTCGTCTCCCGGTGCCCACAGCCCCGCGTGTAGTGATCCCAAGCTGGTCGCCTCCTCCAGCCCAGGGATAAACTGGTCTCTCCCCGCCGCGTTACGCCGCTGTCGCTCCGCACTCGCTTCCCTTTGGCGGCCTCTTCCTCACCGCTGCCCGCCGGGTGCCATGCTCTGGTCCTGCGTGTCCGAGCTTCTCTCAGGTGCCTCTGTATTCACGTGGCCGTAGCGCTCCCCAGGTAGGGGCCCCGTCCGCGTGTCCACTCGCTTGGCGCCTCAGGGAGCCGACCGCAGCTGCGTCCCACTGCTTCGAGTCTCACCACCTGCCTCCACCGCTACTCCGGCCCCTCGCGCACAGGTCGCCGCTCTCTGCCCAGCCGCCTCTCCGGGCCAGCCCAAAGCGGGGCGCGTACCTTCCGGGGCCTGGGCACCCCCTCGCCTGCTGCTGACGGTGTGTTCGCCCCACCCGGGCCGCCGTCGGGTCTCGCGATCATGCGCCCATGCTCATCCATGCCGGGCAGCAGGCCTCGTCCCCCGGCTCGGCCCTCCCGGGTCGCGCAGCCGGGCACGCTCTCTCCGCTCCCGGCCCTTCACTGCGTGTCCTCACAGGGATTCCTCCCTCGCGGTCCGGTGGGCGCCGCCAGCGCGTCCGCGCGCTTCAGGTCCTGGCACACCCCCCCGGTGCTCCGCCGTCGCCGCTGCTCCGACTCTCACCTGGCCTCGTTGGGAGAGAGGGGGGGGAAGGAAGAAGCCTGCGCCGGTTCCGAGTTCGGCGTCTCAGGGGCCCGACGGCCGGTCGAGGGGACGCCCCCCTCCCCAACCTCTGCCAGCTCCCAGTGTAGTCCCTCTCCGCAAGCTCGCTCGTACCGCTACCACACCTCGAGTTCACTGACGCCGGGGGAGGCTCTCTGGCCTTCGGTGTTCGTCGGCCCCTTTTTACCGGTCCGCACAGCTCGAGGGGCGGATCCTCCCCCCGGCGGCCGCCGGGTCACTACTCTCCCACCAGGGTTGGCTCACGGTCACCGCTGTGCGCGTTCCCTGCACACCGCTACCTTCGGCGAGACCCCGCCAGCAAGACCGAGCTCTCGCGACGATTCCTGGCCTGGGGCGCTCTTGCCCGGCCCGGCTCTATGCTCCACCTCGTCCCGGCGCCTCCACTCCGGCGGCCTCCTGCCTCCTGCCCAGGCTTCCCGGAGGCTCCGAGCCGATTCACAGCTCCTGCCAAGGCTCCGCTATCTCCGCCGCCACTTCTCGGCGCTGCTTAGGGGGAGATACAGCTTTTAAACCGGGGTCTGGGGCCCAGCAGAGCGGGAGCCGGCAGGGAAAGCGTCCGCTCACGCCGCCATCTTGGCCACGCCCCCCTATTTTTCTATTTTAAACACTTCCTATTCACCTACAAACCAAACAACCATTAGAAATAATTAAATCATTATGTGTTTAACATACTAATTAATTATTTGATTATTAATATTATATGCATTTATTTTATTATTTAACACTCCCAACCCTACTCCAATACAAACCCAACAACCCGTTGAAAATAATAATGTATCAGCCAATACAATAAAACTAAAATTTAATAATTTGCTCAAATTCTTTTAATATACAAAAGTATTGTAGCATTAATTAAAAACGTAAAACATAAAATAATTCTAAAAAATATAAAATTTCATTAAATACCACAGAAATGATACTCTCCAAATAAGAATTAACAAATATTACACATTAAATTAAAGCTTAGAAAAATACTTTAAAAATATATACACTAGTTAATGAAATGATAGATATTATTATTTTTTATAAAGTATAAAAAAAAACATTCCTACCTTCTATATTATGTTGCATGAAGTTTTGGATGACACAATATTTTAGATTTTTTTTTTGCAACTCAACCATATTCTTGCTTATATACTAAAATGGAACACAGATAAAATGAGCCTATCAGATGCTCCAGGGGTAATGCATAATGTTGGCTGAATGTCAGAATATAGGTAACAAAAATATTTTCTGACATATATTTTGTGGACTAAACACCATTTAAAAAATATCACTCCATTAGGCGTTAGTATCTCTAAAAGAGCAATCTTTGGGGCGTGGCTTGCGCGCCGCTGGGAGATGGCGGTTCGCGCTTGAGCTCCGTGACGAGCGGGGGCCGTTCGAGGATTTCTTGCTGCTTTGGAGTGCCTCATATCGGACTAAAACTGGTCACATGCTTCTGACGATGCGGTGGGCTGAGTGAGAGACTCTCTTGCTCTCTAACACTGCCGGTGGCTTTATTTATTACGTTTTATGGTGGCGCTCGTTGGCTTCACGAGCGGCCGCCATTTTGTTTTTCTTTTTTCATCGCTGAGGGAGGTGTTTATTCTTCACAACATGACATCGTTTTTCCTTTGAACTGACCAGAAGTGAGGATATACAGATGCTGGTGACTATCTCCTCAATTAAAAAGTGTATTTTGTTTTTCTTTCTTTCCTCCTTTACATTGATGCCTATGGTGAGAGCTTTTTTGGGGTTTTCTAAGTATACATCTCTTCAGGGCGCCTTCATTACCTTGGTATGGTATTTTTGTGAGGGAATTCTCTCTTTTGACATGTAAGCCCGCCATTATTTTTATCCTGGATTTGGTGCTGACAGTGCGCTTTCCAGTTTTTGCGCATTTCTGGTTTGCATATTCTGTACACTTGTTTCCTCTGGTTTTTCTTCTTTTTTTCCTTCTTTTCATTTCTCTGAAGAGAGAGCTGTGGCTGTGGGCTCTATGGCTGCGAATATGGGCTTGTCACCAAATGCTAAAGATGCTAAGGAATCTAAAGCTTCTCTTAAGAGGTCCAAACAAGTGACTCCTTCACCTGAGGCTGTTCAAAAAGACACTAATTCCACTCTTGAGACTATTCTGACGCGCCTTAATGATGTTCATGCAATTGCGCAGTCTACCAAGACTAATACAGATTTGTTGCAAGTGGAGGTGTCAGCCATTAGGAATGATTTCAAGGCTTTGTCCCTTCGTGTTTCAGCCACAGAAACACGTATTAGTGGTGCAGAGGATACTATCCAAAAGCAATCCAGGTCTCTTTGTCAGTTTGAGCGTTCTATGGCGGCATTGCGGAGGGATCTCACTGAACAAGAAGATCGTAATCGTAGATCCATTTTTGGTCTTCCGGAGGACGTTGAGAAAGACGCACCCTCTATGATTGATTTCTTATATAAATGGATTCCTTCTACACTGCAAATTTCATTCCAAAGAGACTTTGAGTTGGAACGGGCACACCGAGTTCCCACCTTTCGATCTAAATCGGCCACGCAACCAAGAGCGATAATTTTTAAGCCACTGCGCCATCAACATACGGAACAAATTCTGGCCCATATGCGGAAGGTTAAAGGTGTCTCATGGAATGGGCATCGTATTTCAATTTCTCAGGACTTTGCCAGAGACACGGTAATAAGGAGAAAAGGCTTTCTTAATCTCCGGAATCGTCTCTCTGAGATGAATATTCCCTTCTCTTTTTCTGGTCCTTCAAAATTCCGCATTACCTTCAAAGGTCGTTCCAGAATTTTTGATGAACCTGCTGACTTGGCCTCGTTTTTGGATAATCAGATGGAGCTACAAATGGATCTTCAAATGGAAGCCTCGCGCGATCCTGGGCTCTCTGGCACCTGATGTGGTTTCATTTAGCTGCAATGAGTCCTCTTTTTTACGGATCTATTAAGCTTGTCTTTTTAGTTCTGTGTGGTGGTCTTATTGTCCACTGCTGTTGGCGTGCATTTGTTGTCTTTTCGTGCGTGGCTTGGTACGCTTTGTAAATCTGTGATGGGTTGTGTTCTTTTCTCCTTTTCCATATCTGTTCTACCTTCGTATCCTTGTGTTGTAGTGAACTACTATTTCCGGTATATCTACTTTTTGTATTCTCTATTATTTTGTGGTATTGTTTCCTTGTAGGTTGTCCTCACTCATGCTTGTGATTTCTTGTCCATTTCAGGTTTCGGATCTTTTTTACCTCACTTTATGACTTCTTTTAATTCCTTGGTAGTTTTGTGTAGACTTGCTCTTCCTTTCTCCCTGATTCCAATTAATGTTACTTCCATTAATGTATTTTTATTTGTTCTTTTCGCGTGGTGTCTTTCTCTTGTTGTTGTGTTTATTTGGAGTACGCCATTAATGATTATCTATATTGTTTGCTAGTATGTTATATAAATTGCTCATAGATATTTAGTACTTGCTATATATAGAGTTAATTTAAATTTTTGTACAGACATTTTTACATTTATTATATTGCTATATTATGGATTGGGTTGTTTACTCATTATTATTAACTACCTCTCGCTATTAGCTCTAACTTAACATATTTGTATTGCACTTTTATTGTCTCATGTTTTTACTTATATGGTTATAACTTTACGATATTCTTGCCTCTTTTGCGTTACATTAATATAATATGTTTTTTATATTTAAGCACAGTCAACTAGATGTTTATATTTAGTTTTTCCATATTTACATATATACTTGTTTCTTCTATTTATCTGCCATAGTGCTTCATAGTTTGTTATAATGATTCAGTTGTTTTATGCCTTTCTCTATTATGTCACATTTATTCTCTTCCTATTTTACCTTATAGCCTTCTTTTGAAATGTATTTCTTTCTCTTTATTCTCTACGGCTCTTCATGATGTCTGCTTCGATTTTGTTTCTATCTAATATTAGAGATAGTTATTAGCTTATGCCACCTTTTTATTATTGGCACATTCTTGTTGCCTTTATAGTATTATATAATGACTTGTTTCTAGAATACCATATTTAATTCCTGTTTATATTTCAGTTATTTCCTTTTCTTACATAAGTATATTTATTATATATTGTATTGGGGCCTTTATGCCGATTGCTTTTATTCCTCGTGATGGCCTCCTTGCTCATCTTCCCATGTCCCCCTAGTATGAATTTGGTCTCTTTCAGACCGTTCTTGTTGTTTCTTCTCTTTCTTTTTCTTTATACTTTCTTTCTTTCCTTTTCCTCTTCTTTCTCCTTTTCTCTTTGGATTTCCTATTTGGACTCTTCCTGTTTCGTGTTGTTGGCTAGTATGTGGGGGTGCATTTCTGTGGTTTTTGTATATCCTCTATCATTTATGCTGCTTCTTTTTTCCCTATTAGTAGTTTTATGACTGGATTGAATATACTTTCCCTTAATGTGAAAGGGTTAAATCACCCAGTTAAAAGGTCAAAGATATTAGACTACTGCAAATCTCTTTCTTCGGATCTAGTCCTTTTTCAAGAGAAGAAGGTCTCTGCCAGAGAGGCGCTATCTCTGAAGAAAGATTGGGTTTCTGAGGTTGCTTGTTCAGATGCTTGCGGCAAAAGAAATGGGGTAATCACTTTAGTTTCTAAACATTCTGGTTTGTCTATTGTTTCCTCTGAATGTGATACTGAGGGTCGTTGGTTATTATCCAAGTTGACTGATGGCAATGTTGATCTTTTTGTCATGAATATTTATGCCCCTAACACGGACGATCCGTCTTTTTGGAAAGTAATCACCAAAAAGCTAAATGACACACCTCATTCTGGTAATTTTATTGTAGGTGGAGACTTTAATTTACCAATGGATCCCATCCTTGATAGGAATTCTGCCTTTAACTTTCGTCCCCCTAAATCACATAAACAAATGATTAATATGTGCTCTCTTATTAATCTTCAGGATGTCTGGCGTCTTCATAATCCCACTGGTAGTGATTTCTCCTTTTTCTCTTCCCCCCATTCGTCGTTTTCACGCATTGATTATCTTTTGGTTCATTCATCTCTTGTTCAATCTTCCTCATCTCTGCTTATTCATCCTATTTTGATTTCAGACCATGCCGCGGTGACTTTCACATTTTTGTCTTTTGCCCCTAGAGCGAGATCTCGATCTTGGAGACTAAACACAGAAGTCTTATATGATGAATCCCAGGTTCGAGAGTTTTCTAATGAGATTGAGACGTTTTTTCTTGAGAATATTGGTTCAGTTGATTCCCCTGTTGTTCTTTAGGACTCTTTTAAATGCACTTTCCGTGGTCAGATCATCAAGTGTATGTCAAGGAGGAATGCTGCTATTAGGAAAGAACTCTCGGATTTAGCAGCTGAGATTAAAACCCAAGAATCTCTTTTTCGACAATCTAAAGATAAATCTTATTTGCAATCTATTAAAAATTTAAAATATACATACAATACTATAGTCACTAAAAGAGCTCATATTGGTTTTCAGGCTCAGAAATCTAAGAAGTTGCTGTTAAAAAACCGTGCTGGTAAGCTGCTTGCGGCCACATTAAAATTCCAGGAATCCTCGTATAAATCTTCCCAAATCTCTTCTATCACTGATCGTCTTGGTAAGAAAAAATTTCAGACTACAGAAATTCTTGAGGTCTTTCGAGATTTTTATAATAATTTATATACCCCCTCTAATCAATCTTCTTTTGAACAGTGCCAAGAGTTCTTAAAGACACTTCCTGTGAAAACTGTTTCGGAGGAAGATAATAATTCTTTGAATGGCCTGATTACCCCTGACGAAATTATTTCTGCAATTAAAGCTACTCGCTCTGGTAAGGCTCCTGGTCCTGATGGATATCCTATTTTGTTTTATAAAACCTTTTTATCTGTGATTGTGCCGCATCTTCAATCCGTCTTTGATGCTTTTATTAAAGATGGTTCTGTGTCTGGTTCTGCTGCTGATGCCACTATTGTGGTGATCCCCAAAGAAGGGAAAGATCATTCTGACCCTAAGAATTTTCGCCCTATTTCCCTTCTTAACATGGAAGCTAAGATTTTTGCTAAAATCTTGGCTAAACGCTTAGAATCATTTATTCCTCAATTGGTTCATCCTTCCCAAACTGGTTTTGTAAAAGGTCGTCTTGCACGTGATAATATCCGTACTTTTTGTCACATTCTCGGTTCAGCCAAGCGAGCCAATCTTCCGGCGGCGGCCTTGGCCCTTGGTGCTGAAAAGGCCTTTGATAAGGTCTCTTGGCCTTTTCTTCGTGCTGTTTTATGTGCGCATAATCTTGGTGATTCCTTTATTCGTATGGTTATGTCTCTTTATTCCCGTCCTAGAGCTAACATACGAGTGAATGGAGCTACGTCGTCTTTTTTTAATCTTCGCCAAGGTACTAGGCAAGGATGTCCCCTGTCTCCTCTTTTATTTTTGTTATCTATTGATCCTCTTCTCAGAATGATTGATTTACATCCAGACATTAAGGGGTTCTCTTTTGGGTCTCATCAGATAAAAACAGCTGCCTATGCGGACGATGTTCTTATTTTCTCTGAGGATATTGCACTGGCCATCCCTGCTATTTTTGACATGATTTCTCTTTTCTCGAAGGTTTCAGGATATACTCTGAACAAAGATAAGACAGAGATGTTCCCCTTAAATGCTTATTGTTTTTCTTCTCATATGGGTTCAGCGGGTTTCAAATGGCAATCTAAACAACTAAAATATCTGGGTATTTATTTTTGTTCCACCCTTTATGCTACGGCTTCTTATAATGAATCTCAAACTATTCTTAAGGTGCGACGTCTTTTAGAAACTTGGTCTCCGAAACATATTTCATGGTGGGGTCGACTACAGACTCTTAAAATGATGATAACACCTATTATTAATTTTGTTTGCTCTATGCTTCCGGTAAAGCTCTCTGATTCCTTTTTTCATGAGCTGGACATACTTACTTCCAAATTTTTATGGAATGGTAAAAGAGCTAGAATTGCTTATAAATTCTTACGTAAATCTTTTGATATGGGAGGTTGTAATCTTCCTGATTGGGGGAAATATCAAACTGCTTTCCTGGCGTCTCAGGGTGCTCTTTGGTTTTCTTCTCCCTCTACTCATGTTCCATCTTGGTTGCTAATAGAACAAGAACTGGCCTCTCCGCTGCCGACGGCTTCTTTTTTAACCACGAGTACCCTTTCTATTCCATTCTCTCGAACTATTATTTTAGACACTATTGCTGCGGTTCGCAAGGTTGATAAGAAGGTGGCAGCTCCACTGCATATAACTAGATGGTCGTCTATTTGGCGGAATTCTAAAATCAAAATTAATATTGAACCTCAGTTGATGTCTTATTGGGCTGGGAAAAGTATCTCACTTGTTAAACATCTCTATGACTCCAATAATGATCCTATCCCTTTCTCTTCCCTAGCTCTACAGTTTTCTTTATCTAACTTAGACTTTTACACCTTTCTTAAGATAAAGGTAGCACTTGCTAAAATACATTTTCATCCCTCGTCCCCTACGATTACGCTTTTTCAATTATGGATCAAGACTGGTCATGTTGCGTCCAGAATTTATAAATTCTTATTGTCCTCTACACCTCTTTCCCAAACGGTCGCACAGCAAAAATGGCTATGTCATTTTGATCATAGTGTTACCGATCATATCTCTTCAGAAACGTGGCAAGACATTGGTAAACTTTCTCTTCGTTGCAAAATTGCCCCCTCTTTAATGCAGTCTAAGTTTTTTTCAATTAATCTCCTTCATTGGACTCCCACTCGTTTGTCTGCGTTGAATCTCAAAGATAATAATATATGTTGGAGTTGTAGGCTGTTACCAGGTGACTTTCAGCATATGTTCCTTGATTGCTCCCTTCTCCAACCCTTTTGGAACTTGATAAACAAACACCTCATGATTATATTTAATATTGAGTTTCAACTCTCCTTTCCATTAATTATATTAGGTCCGCTGGCGGCTCCGACCCCTCTGCCTCTAGACTCCATGGAATTACAATTGTTGGATCTGTTATTGACTGTTGCAGTCAAAGTTATTCTCATGGAGTGGAAATCTTTTTCTTCTGTTTCTTATCATACTTGGTAGGCTTGGGTTTCCTTTTTACGAAGTGCTCATACGTCAGTTGATCATGCTCATCTTTCTCCTTCTATATCTGCTGGTGTTTGGAAAGCTTTAGATACGTATATGGTCTTGGCCTCGGAGGGGTTGGTGGATCAATATCCTTTTGATTTGCCTGGTGAAGGATGTCTGGTTACTGTTGTCTTGTGGGTCGGATGAATTCTTTGGAAATCCTCTCCTCTTCTTTCACTCTTATTTGTCTTTCTCTTTCTTTTGTTTTCATCTCTTTCCTACTTTCTCCGTCTTTTCTTCCTTCCTTTCTTTCTTCCTCTTATCCCTATCGTATTATCTGATGGTGATACTCTTGATGATTACTTCTGCAGGTTATCAATTCTTTCATCCTTAATTAATTTATTTATATGATATCTGCAGAATAATGATTGTTAATGGTATGTTTTCTCTTATTTAATTTCATTATATTATATTGTTTATCCTTGTCTGATATCAATTGTATCACTTTTGCTTGTATCTTATGTCCTTATTTGCTCTTTTAAAAATAATAAAATTCTTTTGAAATTAAAAATAAAAGAGCAATCTTTGTTTAAAGCATATTTAGGTCACATTATTTTGATACAATACACAAGGTTGATATGACTAAAGGAAAATTGCTATTATTGTGCAAGTAGAAAGAAGTACAACGCGTTTCACTCTGATCGTCATACGTTGCTACTTTTGAATTTATATTAGTATGTAAATATGTGAAGAGTGCCATTACTACTATACCTGATTAATTTTGTTAAATTTCACTCAATTGATGCAACTGGATATCTATGTGAATATACGTGTGAAATTCTAGCTCAGAAATGATGCAGAACCATTGAAGATTGATTTCTGTGTCATAGCATCATAATGTGATGCTTCACTGCTCTGTGGGACTTGCTGTTGGATGAAACTCTCTCATTGCACCCATTCATATAACCACTTACCCATGTACTGTTCTGGCCTTGTCTGACCTAAACCCCTACCTACACCGCCATAAATAAATCTATAACCTTTACCTACACCGCCATAAATAAATCTATAAACATATGGCATTTAGAAAGTAGACAAAGCAGTTTCAGAAAGGACAAAAGACGTGGCCGCATCACACCCAATGTGATGGAACTCCACTGGCTCACCTGGTCAGACTGATTGTTGATGAAAAAGACCAAAAGAATAAAAAAGGCTACATCCCTTCTTCATTTATGACTTCAGGATCGTAAATATTATATCTATATCCACCAGGACTGCCCATTTCTATAATTTAGGAAAGCACTGAAGATTCACCTCTTTAAAGAACACACCATCATAATGTAGGGATAACTACCGCTCTCATTACCCAGGCACCACCTCCATTCCCTTGATGGTAACTTTGCCTTTGCCCCTGTACAGCATTCCGCAGCGTTTCGGTTAGTTTTTTTCTATACATTTAACACCACATACAAACATGCAGACATACACATAAAAAATTCCAATAAACACGTGACTTCAAACTCAAGCAATGCCATTTATTCAGATTGCGCACAGAAACAAGATCAAAAGAAGAACATCCACCTACACCTGATACGGAAGCCCTTAAACTTTACCGGGAGGCGGTAAACCCAATCCTTCCCAGGCTCACAGCCAAATCATTGCATTTACTAGTCTCTGAAAAATTAGGCAGCCCATTACAACAGAGGTCCCCAGATCTAACGCATGACCTTCTGATCGTCTGGTACAGAAATAAACACGCAAGTGGTTTTAGACATAAACCACAACTAAAATGACTTTTCTGTGGGATGTTTCGTTATTATGTTTTGATCAAGGTAGAACTATATGTATTTGTTTTTTGAAGAAATTATTTTTTTTTACTTTTAGCAGTTGACTGTCTAGATTACTTCAGAGAAACCCTTCACTTTTAAAGGTCCTAGAACAATATTTCAAAGAGTGAATCATCAACAAACATAAAGGGCCTGATTTAGATCTTGGCTGACGGGTTACTCTGTCCCAACGTTGAGGGATATCCCGTCCGCTGAAATATAAATCCCATAGGATATAATGGGATTTATATTTTGGCAGACGGGATAACCAGTGGCGTAGCTAGACTTACTGGGACCCGGGGTGGACCCTAAGTTTGCCGCCTGGTGCAAGTCAGAGCGGGTGTGGCGGTGGAAGGCTGGCTTGTTCTCGGGTGGGGGGTTGGGATCTGGCAGCCGTTGGAAGAGTTGTTCTTGGGGGGTGGGGGAATGGTGGTAGTTGACAGACACAACTTGCTCACGTCCGCTGCCCCCAAAAATGGTGCAGTCCGGGGCAGACTGCCCACCACCCCAAGCTAGGCCACTGGGACTAACCCGTCCACCAAGATCTAACTCACGTCCAAAGCCTTTGAGAGATTAACTTAATACAGACACAAAAGGATCATCAAATGCTCCTTTAGCAACAAGCAATACTATGCAACTTCATAACACCCTACTTGTACCATTAAATATCAACAATCCACCCACAGGAAAAGGGGGAAAAGAACTCGCAGGCGCCGATCTCCGGAACGAGAGATGAAATTACAGTTGTGTTGAAATTTTAATATATTTTGATCACTTCAAAAATTATGCTGAAAGCTCCTGAAGGGACCACGATACAGCTTTATGCAAAACATTGAATTCTTCTTAAGAGAAACTGGAACATTGGTAGGGACACGTTCCCCGCCTCGTGTCAGTGTTTCTGCAGATTAACTGTGGCGTAGAGTTAAATGTTCATAATGCGTGACTTTTATGAAGGCACGAGTGAATAAATTGTTCTAAAAAGAAACATCAACATACCTTGGCTGAGGAAAGCTGCTGCAGTATGTAGAGCACATCAATTTACAAAGGCTCCTGACAGTTTAAATATATATTTAAATAGCCGCGACGGTTCAGGGTTGTGACAGTTGAAAGGAACGGTGAAATGCCTAGCTTTCTTTGCCTGATGTCTCAATTGACAACCTGCCTTATTAAAATAGAGGCCAGAAAGTGCAACAGTAGCCCAAAGTTCATGATTGGGCCTGTAGCCATCACAGATGTTATCACCCGTCTCGCGACTCTTCCACTCACTGCCAGGGGATATCATTTCTAAACACCGTCAGCCCCACGAGTCTGCGATTTTTACCAGTGCATTTCATTAAATGCTTTCTCTGCTCAGCCTGTCAGTCCACGGCGGTGCCGAGTATCTCATTAAATAGAATTTCTTGTCTGCCATCAATAAACACGTGTGTGTTTTCCTTGCTCTAACAGTCCCGCTTCAATTCAAAGGCATCAATTAAAAGATGGTGAAAGAGTGACATGAATACGCGCTGACATTTATGGCTTTGTGGTTACCTCCGCGTGAACGAGAAAAAGAGCAGTAAACGGCAGGCTATGAAAGGCGGGCCAAACTCCAGGAAACAATGTAACTCTTTTTCGTGGTGCTTTCAGTGCACGTGTGAGGAGTCATTGGTGGACATTACATTTTAATTTCCACAGTTCCACCCACTTATGGGCTATGGCTTCTATTGGTGCGCTAGGTGCTGTGGCACCGTGGCTAAGAGGCGGGTGGGCCCTATGAACCCTGATTATTGCAGCATTTTATAATTCAAACTGCAGTCAGGGGTCCAATTCCTTCTTTGCACTTGGGTCCATGTTACCCTCGCTACAGTACTACCCCCCTGTAGCTTGCAATTTACTTATCACAGTTACACACACGGAACCTATAGGAAAGGCTCTGTTTATTTTTTTTCCCTAAAAAATCTGCAATACATTTTAAATGCCGAGTTCAAATCGCATCCTTCCCAAGAGCCTCATCCAAAATCTTTGAGTTCTTCAGCTCTTGCATTTCCCCAGGCATCTCTGTTTTTCTAGTCACCCCACAATAACTTTCCCTGGCTTTACCTACTCATTCCCTAGCTGAGATGCAACCCATTTATTGCCTTCGAAAGGTCTTCAATTTATCCCATAATCCCTGGAACTCAGGAGCAATCCAGGGGCACTGCAAGAATAAATAGCACCGACACATAGCAGAATCTATCGAATCAGTCCCGGGGCAGATTTACAAGCCCCTTGCGCCATTTCTGCGTCACTTTTCCCATGTTAAAAGTGACGCAAAAGTGGCGCTGGGGGCTTGTAAATCTGCCCCCCGGTATTTATGTCAGATGAGATTCTAACAATAATATTATTGTGCCACACCCCTACTCTAGCCTCTCTGCCACTGACTTTGCTGCCTATTTTCGACCAAAACAGAGGTATTGAAACTGTGGGGCGCACCCCCCTATGGGTCTGCGCCTGCATTCTCAGGGGGCTCAAAAGGGTTTTCCAGTACTTGCAAATGAAGATATGAAAGCACAACTTTGTTTATTTGCGCGTTTCCAGGCAGTCTTGATTCATATAGTACCAGCCGCGGCCCGTGCAGGTAAGAGAGGTGGGGCCGGGTGGAGGGGGATATCGACACACGACAAGAGGAAATTATTTATTTATTACATTTTCACATGTCATCGTCCGTCGAAATCCTCCCCCCACACCCCCCACCCGGTCCCACCACCCCACCGCTCTTACCTGCATGGGCGCGTCTGTATAGTACTTGAAGTGCTTAACAAGCATTTACAATGCAATAGTCTCAGCATTGTTAAAGTTAGAGCTATTGGCATTGCTCATGACATTATTTTTGTTTATGTTTTTGTTTTTAAAACATTTAAAGAAACAGCATTGTTATTTACAATGTCAATAGCTTAATCTCTCTCAAATGCGAGACCTATTGCATTTGCACCCACACACAGAGCCACACACACAAAGCCACCCACACACACAGAGCCACCCACACAGAGCCACCTACACAGAGCTATTCACATAGAGCCACCTACACACAAATAGAGCCACCCACACAGAGCCACCTACACACACAGAGTTACCCACACACAGACAGAGCCACCCACGCATAGAGCCACCTACAAAAAAAGCCACCCACACAGAGCCACACACACAGAGGCACACACATACACACACACACATACATAGAGCCTCCCACACACACACAGATCTTAGAGTGGCTGTTGGGGAAATCAGGAAATAAAGACGTGACATGCGAGGAAGCACCGGAGTCTAGGTTCAAAGGGGTCCAAATAAGACAAAGAGCTGTAGTTTGGTGTTGCTGGCAGGTGGCAAAATGTTGCTGTTTGCTGACACTGCGGTGTGGCAATGGTACTGTTGTTCTTGTTGGCCTGTAGGAGAACAGCAGTTACCACTTTAATGCCTGGCCCAGACAGCCTACACCTGCCAAAGAACAAGAAACAATTATTACTAATTTATCCAAAATATCAGGGATTAATCTGCCCAGAATAGAAGTCATTTCTCTCGGGGCATCTGCATTCCTATGCAGCACGTGTTTAGAGGTAATGTTACTGCAAATCTGCCTTTTGGTGTAACCCTGTTTTGGCACCTCGACACAACAGGTACAACAGCTTGTGGCCACTAAATGTATAGTTGCGAAGTCAACATTTTGCAGTTATTGAAATAATCCTGAGTCCACCTGTGAGCATTTTAGAAAAGGATGCTGCGGCACGGACATGCTGGATTAAAGACGCTTTACTTCACACAATGAAGAAGCGTTTGCTTTACTGAGAGACGTGATGCACTAAAATCATCTGATGTCAATGCTAAAAAGGGGGAGTGCTGTACGAAGAGTAAATATCATGGACAATACCTGCCATTGTTCACTTTAGAGGGCCCTCCTGCTTCATTAGAATATACACAAAATTAAAAGTTGTTCACATACGTAAACAGCTAAACGTGGGTACAGACCACTCACTCCCTCACATAATAGTTACCGTCCAGACCAGAAAAACAGAAACCTACATACAGGCTGCCGTGAATATTTTAGTACCGAATACCATGATTATAGCGCTTGGAACAAATACAAGTACTAACTATCCAAAAGTACCTGTCTGTTACTGGGAAGGGCCGGTAGTCTGCCACTAATAGTATTGCACCGTTTGCAAGAACTGCAGGCACGCTTCCTACCAAAATGAAGTTAAATACAGGTACTAAGTACCTGCCCAAGTAAAGCTCTTCATGAACCACATATGCCCTTTCAAATGGGGGTGAGTGAAGTTAAAGTCTTGCTCAAATTCCTAGTACACAGCACAGACACATCGTGTCAGGGTGCAACGGGGACAATTACAACGGAACGTTTAAAACATCGACATTTTATTGACAATGAAGGATTGACTATAAAGAAATACTAACCTGTTCTAGACACACTACAAATCCAAAAGAGAAACATTTAGAACTACCAAGTTACATTTTGCTAAACCTATGTATGCGAGACGAAGCATACGATTACTTTTACAAACAGAAAATCTTAAAACGCAAAATTGAAGGCTGTACTTTCACCTTCATGTCCAATTCATTCCAATGAGTTTAAAA
Organism: Triturus cristatus; assembly: GCF_964204655.1. Taxonomy (NCBI): domain Eukaryota; kingdom Metazoa; phylum Chordata; class Amphibia; order Caudata; family Salamandridae; genus Triturus; species Triturus cristatus. The sequence goes on along the minus strand of NC_140584.1, from coordinate 107,103,870 downwards.
GGGAGCTCTGGTAGTAAACCCGAGGATCTCTCCTCAACCTTCTGAGCGGACTTAAAAATCACAGGCATCCAACAGCAACCCCAAACTGTCAGGTGGAGCCCAGGAGCAGCGAGTTGGAGGGCTGCAGCGAAGCTCCATCACAAAATATGTGGCGGTGGGAGCTGCCCAGCCGCAGCCCCACAGAGCGTCGTTCGCAAAACTAGAGGAGGCTCAACCCCAGCCCCCACGGAGCGATGGTGCAGAACCGTACAGTTCGGCCTCGCAGAGGGCTAGGTGGTCAGTCTGGGGGCATCCCAGGCCATCACCGCGCGCCAGTCGGCACCTCTTCTCAACAACCAAGAGTCGCAAATGGCACTCACCGCACTAGTAGCAGCCTGGGCGGGGGTGCAGGCCCGTGACAGGGTATCAGGAGAGGGACCTTCCAAGCGGGAGCCACTGAGGTCGGAGCAGGGGAGGCTGGGGCACCTGGGGTGACGCGCGCTTGACAAAGGTACTGACCGGGTGGCTCTCGATGGATCTTGCCAAATAGGACAGGGGGCGCAGTGTGAGTGAAATCTCAAGGGAAAGTACTCACCATCAGCGATCCGCTTTACACGGATCACCAGTGTATCCCAGCTGTCTCGTGTGTCAATTCACTAAGGCAAATAAGGACATGCAGTTCACCCAGTAAAAAGTAGCCCGAGGAGAGGGAGCGAGCGCCAGGGGGAGGAGAGCGAACAGCGCCAGCCGAAGAGGACAGGGGGAGGAGACCAGAGCAGCAGCTGAACACAGGAGCACCGAGGGAGCCGAGAGCAGGGGGAGGGGACGAGCACCAGCCGGGCCGTGGACGGGGATGACGCCATGAACACCACCATCTTTCTCCGAGGTCAAGCAGAAATGCCTCGGAGAAACGCAGCGTCATGTTCGGATTCGGGGGCGTGATTTTCTTTCTCTCCTCTTCCCGTTGGCTGGAATGTTTACATTCCAGAGGAGAGAAAGAAACTAAAAAACACGCCCCCGAATCCGAAAAAGACGGGGCTTAAATGGACAGACACCCCTCTCCTCCAATGGCTGGCCTCCGTTTAGGAAGCTAGCCAATGGAGAAGAGGGGCGGTTTCAAGCCCCACTACTAAAAAACATTAAATCTCGCAAGCGAGACTGCGCAAGCGCAGCCTTCGCTAGCCGAGACCTAAAAAGCAGACTAGCACCCTTATGCATCAAGCCAAAATCCAGTCGGTAAAATACCGATTCCTTATTAGCTCCCGGTATTAAGTAAAAAATTCCCAATCCCAATGCATCAACCCAAAAGCAGAAATCGGTATTTAAGGAATCCTTAAATAGCGATTCTTTAAATAGGGATTCCTTAAATACCGATTCCTTAAATAGCGATTGCATTTAAGGAATCCCAAAGTGAGATTCCTTAAATGCAATGCATCAAAGTTAAAAAATTAGCGATTTCGCTAATAAGGGGAGCAAATTACCATGAAGATGAACTGCATGGTAATTTGCAAAAACTTTGAAAAATGCACTTTTGTGCATTTTTCAAAGTGTCATGTTGCGCACACACATGCCCTTAGAGCATGTGTGTGTGCAACATATGTGCACATATCATTTTCAGGGGTGCAACAGGGTGTCCTTTTGACACCCTGGCACCCTTGAAAGTGCTCCAGCTATTAGCGATTCGGTAATACCGAATCGCTAATACAGAATGGCTTTACATTCATTCCTATGGGCCTCCAAGCCCATAGGAATGAATGGGTAGGTATTCCTTATTACCGATTCGGTATTACCGATTCGGTAATAAGGAATGTTAAGGAATCGCTATTTGAATAGCGATTCCTACATGCATAGCCTTTTGCTATTCCTTATTAGCGATTCCTTATTTTTCGCTAATAAGGAATCGCAAATGCTAATGTTGATGCATATGCCCCTAGGTTGGCTAGTCAAAGATGGGGCTAAAAATAACAATTTAATCTGTAACTGTTTTGTTATTTTTAACCCTTTGATAGCTGCGTATTACATAATGTGCACAAGTTAGAGGAAAAAAACTGCAATTTAAATTAATCCATTTGACTATGAAACCTCATCTGGCTAATAGGATAAATGCAGATGTCAGTGTGTGAACAAAAAGCAGGGCCACTAGAATTATGCAGCAAGGGAGGACCAAATCGTGCAGCAGTGAAATTATGCTGAATGAAAAGGCAAATAGTGCTGTTTAATTCAGCACATTTTATGAACTATTTCATTATTTTGCCAATTTTACACATACAAATACTATCTGGGCAAAGATTTCACCTCATTAGTACCAGTTCAACACCCAAACACACCAATAAGCGACTGAAAGGTGACCAATCACCCTTTGTGAAGGGCCACTCACTACGTAGCAAAACATATCGCTACATTTTTAGTGGCTTTCAATCTGTTTGAGGAAGAAACCATTTTTGTTGTTGTTAAAAAGTCTGCAAATTACACAGCAGATGACTGATTAAGTGGCAAATGTGGCACCATGGAGAGGCAGCTTCTTTCTTCTTCAGTTTTATGTCCTTCAGTTCACATCAGAGGGCTCCCCTTCTACTTTCAGTCAGAGGCGGTCAGAAGCATCTCAAGGCCGGCCTGGAACTTTAAAGTATGTTTTTTTTTGTAAAAGGGGATGGCAGGGCAAGGGCCAGAAGGGTTCATTCTGATGCAGATCCCTGATACTCCATACACTGGGGCCTCAATAACCCAGAAGAAAGAGGGAAGGAGCCAAATCCATGGATAGTGTTAGAGATGTGGGGCTCATTTTGTTTTCTCAAATGGACAGAGACAGCTTCACCTGACAGATGCCCCAGGGGAAGGTGGATTTGATATATGTGGGTCTTTTTTATTTTTAAAGATCATCACTACCATTAGTCCAGCAGATGATGCTGCACTGGGGCCCAGTGTGTGAGTGGCCACTGCACCCCAATTATGGTTGCCTTACTACGAGAAAGGGGAGTAGGGGCCATTGCTAGTTTAATTGCCCAGGTCACACTTGTTGTGCAAGAAACAGGACCTAAGCAACACGAGGGATGAGATGTGGGGCTTTTTTCCTTTTTTAAAATAATTTTTACACAAAGGGGCAGGCCACGTGCTTGGAGCTTCAGGTCTAGGTGGGATGGCCCAGTTGATTGGGCAGGGCAGACAGTCTGCTTCACAGAGCTGTAGGTATCATTGATGCTGCAGGTGCAGTGGCACCAGGGCCCAGCAGAGCAGTTTGCCAGGGCCGGTTTTGGTTCCCAGTCCGGCCCTGTGAAGAGGCCTGCACACATATATTCTTTGAGGAAGTTTTAAACATTATTTTCTTTTTCTTCCCACTGCAGATGCCGTGTTTTTCCAGAAGTCTTCTACTAGCTAGTGAATAGGCATTTGTTATGTATTAGACAACTGATAGTGAGTTTTTCATCGGGGTAGGAGAAGCTTTCAGGATGGAAGACTCATGGGAAGACCTGCCTGCACACAAAAGTTTGTCCGGTGTAACAACTCAAGGACATAGCCATGCATGGTTCATTGTTTAGACATGAGAACTGGGAAGTATACCTGCTCTCAGAGTTTGGGGAAAACTGATTAGTTCTCAGGAGTGGTCTCGAGCTGCAATGTTGCAATTAGCGACTGTTTTTGAGATATAATAGTATGTGTTCGTTAGCCAAGGGCATGACTAGACTCCCTTACTCTTTCAATCACACACTCATGTGCTAGGGCAATACTGCTGACTTCGAGCTGAGAAGACCTGCTTCACCTCTTATGATCTAGACTGCGAGTCCAAAGGCTATATACATAAGCATTTTTATTCTCTTATCAGAAAGCCTGTATTGGTTTTCTGAATCTGACACCACCTTATCCAAGCCATTTCCTGGCCTATTCTTTTCTTTATTTAGAATAGGAGTTTTCCTTTATGGAACACACTTTCTGGATATTCTGAATTCCTTATATAATTTTGGTTCCTGTTCATGCTAAAATATCAGCTTTTTGACAATTTAAATTTGTGAAGGTAATACTTAAAATTCAATTATCTGATTACTAATTACTTTAACCTGACTACAAATTGCTCATAAAACCCTTTAAATTCACTTCAACTTTCTTTGTCATTTCCTGTGGAGCCCTGTTGGTCTACACTCTTTATGGAAATCCATGTCAATGCTAGCTCCTGGTTACCTCTTCACATGGACTAACAAGGGGCCATACACTAGTGGCAGGATTTGTATGAGGTTTGCAATGTGAGAATCCCTGCTCCAGCAAAGGGAGCCGGGCCAGAGGGCTTAAACCAACGCAGCCCTGGCAATCTTGTCCCAGGAGATGGGGGGTGGAGGGGTTGGGGTGTGGCGTGCACTTGTGAAGCACTGCTGCTTTTGTTACTGGGGCTGATATTACAGCATCCAATGCAAAACCGGCCCCGGTAACAAAACCGGCCCCCACAGCTGTAAAACCAGGCCCCACCCTTCCAGCCTCCCAGGAAACGCCCTAGGCCCGTTATTGCCAGTCCGGCCCTGAGAGGGAGATAGCGAGAGACAGTACTAGGAAGACTGAGGCGGATGGAGCAAAAGAGAAAGAGAGAGGTGCATCGCAGAGAACTGGAGTGAGGACACCGACTGAAATAAAATCTGCGCATGTAATCCGTTTCCAATTTGGGGATGTACAAGTTCAGAACCACCCTAAAGAATTAAAACTCTTTGAAGTGCTATGTCCTTAAGCGAAAGCAAATGGAGTAAGTATTCGCAATACAAGAGCGTGAACGCAAGGCCTTCGAAGAAGCGCTGACGTTTGAAGAGAAACAAACAAATAAGGGAAGCAGTTAAACAAACACGTTTGTTACTTAAAATAAACATGTCCTTGCTTACCACGAGGCTGCTGTCCAGAGATAGCCGTTTCCAGGCTCCACTTCTTCCTGGCTCACGGTTTTTCAGCTTTGCTTACAGTTCTGTTTAGTATGACCTCAGTTTCTCCTATTAAAAAGCACGATGTTTTATTCCCCGCACTGTCTGAAAATGCCCAAAGCATTCTTGCTCTTTATAACTATTATAAAGCCACCACACAGTAGGCCTTACTACAACCATCATGTCTGAAACGAAAGTAAAAACATTCACTATATTCCGTTTACATTTAAAATATGAAGTGATATTTCAGCTGTCAATAATCATGTCGACAGCGAGGCCTCTGCAGGAGGCCCCACTGTTTTGTAACGTTTTGCTAACTGGACTGTGAAAGAGGTTGGCAGAGGCCTTCACTTGTCTGTGAAATTGTAACTGCTTATTTCATGCAGCTTTACTCTTTCCGCCTCAGCTCTCTTCTGGTGCTTCTCTGTCTGCTCTTGTATTGACACAAAACCCTCGTTTATCCAGTTCCCGAAGTTTTGAAAATATTGGAAAAATGTCGACAAGCTGTACATTCCCGGCTTCCCTCCAGCATTATACACTCTTGCGTTGGACTCTTCTAATAGCAAGTGAGGAGCTTATTTATGAGCCCTTGCGTTACTTTTGCGCCGCCGGTGCGTCACTTTTTGTGACGCACCAGCGGTGTAAAAAATGCGCCGCGTTGCACCATATTTACAAAGTGACGCATCTAGGTAGATGCGTCACTTTGTAAACCCCTGCGCCACATTATACCTGCACCAGGTTTAATGTCTGCGGGGGGGGAGTTCCGACGCAAGAAAGGGTCGTAAGAGTGACGCAGTGAAATCTATAAGATTTCCCTGCGCCCCTTCTAGGACGCAAATGCGTCAATATCTTACACCTGCCTCATGGCAGGCGTAAGGCAGGCACATTTAACATGGGACTTGCCCATGTGTAATGACCCATTGCTGGAGTTGCATCATTTTTGTAACACACTCCAGTAATGCGTCATTTTTGCACCAACAGATACGTCAGAAATACTGACGTACCTGTAACTCCTTGCTACATGATGCATCATACCGTAAATATAACACATCATTGGTGTCGCAAGGAGGGGGCAATGAAAAGTAACGCATTGCTGTTTTCTCGCAGTGATGTGTCACTTTTTATAAATGAGGGCCTGAGTATTTTAATATTTTGAACACCATGGCCCTTTAAGATATCTCTTACACATTAAGCTGTGCTTGGACAAGATATGACAAAGGAGTATTTTCAAATGCCTGGGGTAAGTTTTAACCCTACAATTAGAATCATATGGTGGTGTGTGTAACTATATTCAGGGCAACTGGTAAAAACCAACACAGCAGGCATTTGTTCTTTACTACACATGCTAAATAACCCTTCATCGCCTGTTAAATTTACAGATTTGCACAGAAATAAGTTCCTGGCTCAAACTATCAATAGGTATTAAAGTCACTGCAGAAGGTGGTCATGTGCTATATCTGAGACTTTTCAGAAGTTAACTGGTCACTTTTTTACCTACTGACTACTGTGTTCAGGTATTTAAAGAGACGACTTTTTTGTCCACATAAACCGAACACCACAGGCCTGATTCACAAAGGCATTTTTGTGTCCAAAGACGTGCATTTGTGTCTAAAAGTGATTGGATGTAGACTCTAGGTAGTCACAAAATAGATAATTTAGCTAAGGAAGTAATGTACCGTTCCAGCTAACAATGAATATATCACAAACAGAGCCCAGCAGGTGTAAACCCATTTGCACCTGCGTAATTGTATACCACAACTGTGTATGATTACGCAATTGTAAATACCGCACAGGTGGTAGGTATAAGTAGGAGTTTCAGAGATTAGTTAGCCTTGTTAGTGTGTGAGCACCCACCCATTCGCAAACTCCTCTTCAACAGATTTCCTCCCTGGATGTGGTTGTAGATTCGCTCTTGCAGAGGGGTTCCAAGGTCAGAAGGAGACGGAAATTGCTTCGGCTTTGTGGTGTAGGGGAAGGGTATTTTACAAGGGGGAAAATGTTTGCCCAGTGGAGTACAAAAATATATTCAACTGCACATAGGCATGGACAAGTAGGCCCAGGTATACGAAAAACTCGTGCAAAAACAGGTTGCTGCGCTCTGTTGCGTGAAAGGGAGAGAGATGAAAAGCATCATATCTACTAAGATATAATTTGTCATGCACCAACACACACCCTTGCGCCATATTGCAAGGGCATAAGAGTTCTGTACTAAATAGTTTTTGTACTAGAGGCGGACCCTTCCAGTACAAAAACTATCCCTTAACACTTTCCTACTTTGAAAGTGTGCTGTGCAATTCAGCACACAAGCAATGTAGGAAAAACGAGGAGAAATTGAAAATTTCTCATCTTTAAACCTGCCTTGAGGAGGCTAAGATTTTGGTGAAAATCCCTGTCTATGAATGTCGGTAGAGTGGGTGTTGCATAATAATCTATGGGTGGCTGCATTGGAATTCCCTTTGAGCACCCATGGAACGCCCTCTCGATGCAAAGTAATGCAAATTACTGTTTGTTACTTTGGGAAACTATCCAACGGAAATCCTGATTTGCGTTTGATAGTCAATCCCAGCATAACACTATGCACTATGCATCAGGTTTGCTTTAGAAAAGTAAAGCAAAACATTAGTATATCTGGGCCTTAGTGGGAGCACAATAATGCATGTGTGAAAATGCATGGAAAAAGTTACATAACATACATAATATACCTGGAAAATTGTCATTGGTGCACCTCTTCAGACCTATTAGCGAGCATTTCTGTGAATTTCAAAACATGCAAAGATATGGTATTTTGTTTGTGAAACAGGGCCAGAGTATAGGTGCTACGTATCGCACCTGAAAGTGATACCACAGGGCGTGTTATTTATCGGGTGTGATAAACAGCACCTATTACGAGTTTGTGTGGCATAACGTGGATTTTGGTGTGAAAATATATTCTTATGCATGAAACAGATGTGGGTGGTGAACATGAATATCTGCAGTTGGGAGTTAGGAATGAGAGAAGAGATACTAACATCTTGACTGTTCAAAAACTACTTTCGGCAACTTTTTGTTTGCACCGACTCTGTACTTTCGCTTGCAGGGATGATACTGTACAGCGATATAGCTCTCAATCATGTATAACAGGTGTTTAAAAGACCAGTTAAAGCTCAGTATATTAAGGCCTCCAATAACTTTAGAAGATGTGTTACGTGCTCCTCTTGTAATTGAAACACTCCTTTAATGTATTGTGAAACAGTCCAATAAACCACACTGCGAGATAAATATGCAATACACTGTGGGGTACCATAGGTTTGGAGTGCTTTTTATAAATGTTTGTTGGCTGCTGATCATGCCTTGGGACCTTAGTTGAAGCCTCCTATAGAATAGCATTTGTAACACCATGGGAAATCTAATGGGGTAAGATTACCTTGTCTATATTGTAAAACATATTTCAACAGGACCTAAAAATGGTCTTCAAGACGTATGCGAGGCCTGATGAGATTGGAGGACTAGAAAACACAAGTGCTAGCATTATTACACTGTGCAAGCCTATGTCTTTCTTTACTGAGAACCATTGGGCAACATAATGATTTGATTTACGTGTGCAAAACGTTTAATTGTTTCCTTGTGATATCTCTTGTAACCTCCATGTGTTTTCTTGACCCTACCTGTGTAATTACCATTTTGCCACCTTGAGTTTAGCTACCCAGCCAGGATTACATTTTGACTTAGGACTGCTGTCCCTCGGAATCTCAAAAGTGATCAGAACAATAGTGATGATAGTTGTGGACTGGCATGTTCATACTATTTTCAAAATCTATACCTCCCAATCTGAACCTCTATTTATTGTTAATTGTATGGTTCCTTTCAAAACACGATTAAATATCTCTACAATATAATTGCTGTGGTGCTATAAAGCTATGTGGTTCTATGCACAACACCACCTCTGATAAAAAGTTGCTTGAATTTCAACGAAGTAAATTGAATACCTTTATCACTCAACAAAATAGATAGTACACCTACAGTCATAAACATTCCATCGAAAAGATTTAAATACTCTCTTTATCCACCTTTAATACAACATGATCACATGATCAAATTGAGAACATTTCTCTCTGCAATATATTTTTGGTGCTCCCCACCGGCCCTATTATCTATGTTGCTAGACTTTGCCACAGTTCACTCAGAGAAGCAAACTTGTACATGGAAGGTCTGAATGTTTTTTATGATTTACCCACATACACACTCTTAACTCCATTCTATATTTTAACTGTACCAAAATGTCCTACATGCTACTGGTTTATAATCTTCCTGCAAGATAACAGCGGTGGGATAGTCCTCTCGCCATTTTTTAATGTCACTCCACTCTGAGACAGATCATTCTTCACCTTCCAAAATGGTTTCTCCTCTGGTGTACTCTGGACTTTCCTTGTCCACACTTTGCATAAACACAACTTCCCTTTTTCATCAGAAGATCTTTATCACACTCAGCCAACCACTCTTCTTCCCAAATTGCTGGTATCCCACTCTCACTGATTAAAGCTACTTGACACTGCTCAGTTATGTCATCCATATTTTCGATCAAAGGGGTTGACACTCTTTAAAAGAAACTCCATTCCATTTTCCAGGCACACATACAACTTTATAAGCAAAATCCAGTAAACACATAGACATTAATAGTCAACATTATGCTCGGTGGTTTGTAAACATATCTAATAGTGCATCCTTTAAAACCAAAAATATGCACAAAAATTCTATAAAGCCAACATGCACGTGAGAGCCTTTCGTTCAATCACTGAGCACTTCTCAGCTGGTGACAAACAGTGAGAAGCAAAGGCAATTACTGTCTCTTTACTCTCATCATCATATTGAGTTAACTCAGTACACACAACTGTAATGCTGGCTTCTCTTGTTATAATATTGTTAAGCTGAGGGTCAAAACCTTGTCAAGCAGATGTTTAACAGATGGCAATCGTAATGCAAATACATTCTTCCTGACATTTGTCTACCCACATAAACTTTGACTTGTTTTTTAACAATTGCCTAAAATGGAAAGTTTTCTCTGCAAACCTTTGTATAAACTTTGTGTCAAGTTTTGCAAGTAGCTGGACCAAAAATCATCTTTGTTTTTTGGGGGCAGACCATTCCTGATTGCTTCAACTAACTACTTGTTAATCCTTACATCTTCACCAAGTGCTTTATATCTTAAATTGTCATGCTTCTTTCCATGAACATGCACTTCTGGTACTCTGCTGTTACCTCTTTGAACTCTAAGATCCACAAACCTTTCTCCAATCCGGCATCATGTTATTTCTTTACCTGTTCCAAATAAGAGTTTGCCAAACTTTACACTTTTATCCTTGCCCAACAAATTAAATATTAATCGCTGAAAAATATCTGCTATACATCCTAGCCCAAATTCCATCTGTTTAAATTGGTAACATCTATTCTGTGTTATATAACCAGGGAAATTTCTATAGTCCTTATGTACCTGGTGGTAAGCAGTGGAGAAATCTAAAGCAGAGAATCAATTTCTCCCTTTGATTAGTGTCAGTATGTCATAAATTTTTGGTAATGGAAATTATCAGTTATTATATTGTTGTTAAGATTACACAAATCGACACATAACCTTATCTTACCATTGATCTGTCTTGCATTTACTAATTGGAGCATCCAACCTGATGCCTCAATCCGTTTATAATATCCACCTTAGCCAGTGATAAACATGTTCCTTACTCTGTAAACCTTGGGGTATGCTTTACCCTTGACTATGATTTTGTGTTCAAATGCTCATAACCTTTCAATCTCCTCACTAAATAGCCTGATAAAGTTTCTCAACAGGGTATTAATAATTGTTTCCCCTTCATCCACAATTGTGACCTACTCATTACTGTTAGGATCGAAAATTATAAACAAATTGCGTTGATCTATTCATCCTAGAACTGGTGGTCCCATTTGAGCCCAATTTGATTTTTCTATGGTCCGTCTATTTTTTCCTTTAAAATCAAATACTTAACTGTAACATTTCAGTAGTTTCCCCACTGTATCATTCAGGGTTAGTACTTGACTCTAAGAATCTACTGCCAGCCTTCACTTCAAATATTTCCTTCTACACATTTGCATTGAGTAAGGCGATGGAGACCTGGAATCTGCTACCACCTGGATCCTGATGCTGCTTATGATCTTGTAACAGGTGGGTTTATTTTTTAATCTGACAAAGCCTAAAATGTTCAAAAGTACACTTTCTTTAACACTCACAACATTTTTGTTAATGCCGTTACTACTTTATTCCTCAGCACTCGTGATGTGTTCTTCCTAACCCTCAATAAACTTCACTTTATTACTGTGAGACTTCCTTCTACACATATTTGAAGATTGTCCCCCCTGTTCCCACATTCATTACACCTTAGCTTGGGAAATGGACAATTACTGCTGAAGGCAAATGACTACTGCTGTTACATGTCAGCAATCTTCCTTGTGTTGACTTTGCTTAGGATATCACATTCTACTCTGATTGTTTCATATTTAAGTCCTTTTGCATAATGTCCTGATATTTCCCCTTTGCAAATAATTGTCAGTTTATCTTTTAGCTCTGAATCCCCATTAACCAACACGCTTTCCTATATCCCTGGATTACTTGTATGCATAACTACCTGGTCACTTATAATGTCCTCATGTAAAGTGTCAGACATACTGTCAATGGCAAGAGCTGTGAACCCAGAAAAGGACTTTTTGCCTGGAAGTACTATATCTATTGGTGGATCCGCGTACGATTCAAGAACCTTTGACCACCAAAAAACAATAAGAAAAGTTCTGATTGGCTATGCACTAAATTGCCTTAAAAACAAGATGTTCCAATCCTAAAGCAACAAGGGCCCTATTCCTGTACAGACTTCATTTTTGTAACCAACTCTGCACAAAGAAGGAGGCTGAAAGCAGCGAAGCTCTACATTAAAAAAAATAAGCATGTCCCAGCATCAAAGGCAGCAAAGCGAGGGCACAACAGGCTCTGCAGAAAGCCAAGGAGCTTCTGCCCAGCAACATGATGAAGAGGGACACATTATTGAAGTGTCTACAACCTCAAAAGATTTTCACGCATTCAAGAGGTGAAAATAAATTAATTGTCCACGAAGTTGATGACATCATTAATGACATCACTAATGACATTTTGAATTACAGTTTTACGACGCTTCTGCGTCAAATCCTTACGCCTGCTTGAAGCAGGCGTAAGGAGAGACGCACCACATTAAGTATGGGCGGCCCCTGTGCATTGTAGGAGTTGCATTGCGCTTGCGACACGACTCCAGCAATGCGCCACCCGTACGCCACAAGATGCGTCACGCATCTGCCCCTCCTTGCACCATGGTGATCCGCATTGTAAATGCTACGCATCCGTGGTGGCGCAAGGGGGGGGATTCCGTGATGCATCTGTTCTGGCGCATCCCTGCTGATTTGCAGAGATGCGCCAGAAGTTGTAAATCTGCCCCGTAGAAATGAGCTGGTATCCGGTGAGGTATTGGGAAAGTATAGAGAGATGCAATAAACAATGAGCGGTGAGAGTGGGAGAAGGGCAACCTAAGAAGAGGTATTTTTCTATGTGTTGGGTAAAGACAGCAGTGAGGCATATTGAAAAGTAGAGAGAGAAAGGTGAAAGGTAGAAATAGATGAAGAGGAAAACAGGCGCGGTAGAAGCAGGTGAGGCAGAGAAAGGGACGTAGGGTGATAGGGAGAAGATGAGGTTGGCTGAGGTAGAGACAAAGGAGTGAGGTAGACAGATGTATAAAGAGGGTTACACAGTTGAGGTAAAGATGCTGAGTTGAAATAGAGAAAATGGGAGGGTAAGTCTGCCACAGAGCTGGGAAGCTGTCCGAGAGGTGAAGACAGAGAGATCAGTGTAGAGATGTTCTAGGAGAGAGAGAAAGATGTGAGGTAGATGGGGGTGGGTTGAAATAGAGAAGGAGCAGAGTGTAGAGAAAGAAGGTAATGATAGAGAAAAAGATGTAGAGATAGAGACAAGTAGCTAGAAATGAGTAAGATAGTGAGGGAGGTGAGGTAGAGGGAACTGAGGTAGAAAGAAAGTGCAGTTGGCGAGGCAAAGCAGTGACTAAATGATGATGTTAAAAGAGATGATAGGTGAGGTAGAGAGAGATGAGACAGCGGGAGAGTTGTAAGGTAGACTTATGTGAGGTAGACTAGATTATATGAGCTGGGCTAGAGAAAGGGCTGAGAATGAAAGAGAGAGAGAGGTTTGGAATAGAGAGATGAGAGTAAGGGTAGCGAGGTTAGGTAAAGAGAGAGGCGAGTTTGAGGGAGGTAGCGTAAATAGAGAAAAGATACATAGGTACTAAGGAAGCAACAGTGAGATCCAGTGAAAGGTGGGGATTGAGAGTAGGATTAGGCACAGAGAGGTAGAGATACTCAGGGCATAAGAGAGAAGCGGAGAGAGATGGGTAGGGGAAGTGTACTGAAAGAGATGAGGTAGATCTAGGTGAGGTACAGTGAGCTGAGAGAGATGAGATAGAGGGGTAGGTACATAGAGAGCCAAAGAGAGGGAGAGGGCGGGATAAAGAAAGGGTCAGGTGGAAGCAGTGAGATGTAAAGAGAAAGTGATAGTTGTTTTAAAATGTAATTGCCATTAAATGACTGACAGCAGGAGCGTTCATTTTAGCCAGGCTGGCCAAGTCCAGCCATCGAATTAACAAGGAATGAATTTCTTATGCGGATAGTTATGATTTACCAGGAGGACCCCCTGGAAGGAGCTGGCTCTGTGAAATTGCCCACGTTGCCTTAAAACGTCCTACTGCTAGGAACTGAAATTCATTGGGAGCACTCAGGCGCACCAGTTATGTTTAACTAATGATTACAACGAGCCTCTGAGATGGTCTGCCCAGCACACCCATAACCCTCCCTGGTCAGGAATGCAGCATCGGTGCCACTGAGCTCCGAGCTGACTTGTGAGAAAGACTCATGGGAACCAGGAAGTCTCTTGGGAAGCACCATTGACAGAAGAACACAGTAAAAGAAAATTATCAAAGAAAACGGAATATTCCAGTAATGCTTCACTGGGTGTCACATAACAGAAAGCGGAAGACGACGCGTCTTACCTGCTGCAGGTTCCTTGATGACACATGAAAGGCTCCTTGCGAGAGCCCGCACCCCACGAGGATTAGACCGAGTAATTTGTCAGACTTTGCGTCTTCAATAATGTACACACAGCCGCTGGATCATGAGAATGTTTACTTTAAAGAGACGTTCTCTCCCGGGAGCACAAAACTAACTGGTGCATCATGTGCTCATATTAGTTAATTAACTTAGTAAATAGTCTGCTATAAGCAAAGGCATTTCCGTTTTAAGATGACAGGCATTGATACGCAGCAGACTGGAGTGTATTATGTTTGTGTTGTCTTCTTCTTGATGTCCCATGGAGAGCAAAGAGCTTACTTCGGAAATAGTCTTTAAAGCTTCTTTCCGGTTCTAGATTGTTGGAGATAGTCAGAGGTACTCCCTCTTCTCGCTTCCTGCCTTAATGGAAGAGTGAATTAATGCATGAATTAATAACATGTTTTTTCAATGGTGCAGCTCCCCAACCTGGTTTCCTGACTCTATGGCACACGGACGAAAACACCATGGAGCCATTCACAAACGGCATTCTGTAGTACATACTACAAAATGCAACCCACAAACCTATGTGAGTAAATCTCCACCTCTCCTATCTTTTCTGGGAGAGATCCTCACAGGTGTAAGCTTACTACTTAGCAGTAAATAAGGAACCAGAGTGAGTGAATGGAAAAGGGGGCATTCTTACTAGTAAATGGGAGTGGTTAAGGGTGAAGCAATGAGGGCTCTAGGGAGGGTTGGGTATGGGTTTAGGGAGGGACGTTTACCCATCCCCAAATAATAAGCCCATTGCTATTTACAAACTGCACTTCTAAAGTTACTGCAGCCAAAAAGGACCCAAAACAGCCATAAATGTACTCCAGCTCAGGGCTGGAGTAAGTCCGGCATCACACATGGCCAATCTCTGGTACTGCAACAGAATCCCAAATAAATTAATGTAGGGTCATACAATCTTAGATAGGCAAACTCTGTAATCACTGAGACTTTCCACTTATTTGTTGTTTTTGATTGCCAAATCAGTGTTGTATTTCTTGTGATTGGTGTTTAATTTTTAGCATTCTTGCCAGTTCATGTTATTCTTTTGGGCTAGCTACTATTTATTCTGGCAATTGTTTTTTTTTCCTCTGGCCCAACCAACCTGTTTGAGTTTTGTGGATGGTGACCATATTGAAGGGTATGGGGGACCTGCTCCCTATATACAACAAGCTCAATTCAAACTCTTCAACCACACTTTCAAGGCACCGCATAACACTGGCCAACATAACTTAAAAATTACTTCTTCTTTTACAAACCTTCCTGACACCTTCGCTCGTCCCAACTCTACTTGCACAAATCTGACACATACCGAAAAAACAAATCCAGTAGGTGAGTCTTGTACATTGCTCCTAAAGCATGAAATGACCTGCCACTACACATAAAAGCCTCCTCTTAGCTTATTGAATTCCACAAGAAGCTGAAAACTTGGATTTTCAAGTAGTGCCACTAGGCCCTAGATTTGGTTAGGCTCACACCTTCTGATCACCACGATACATTTGGGTGATAGTGTGCTATGCAAACTTTATAACATAGCATAACATAACATACTTGTTATTCTTTATGTACAGTGTCCGGCTGCCATATTGGCAAAATATCAGTCTAGTCATTCGCTCCTGACATGTGGTGCTTGATCCAACCCCATCTAACAGAGGTCCTTGGATGATGCACAGTGGCTACATGCATAGGCCATGCTTACTGGTTGCTCCCCCTGATGCCTTGAATGTGTGCTTTTCCCCAAGTCATCAGCTTGAGCTGTTTGAGATTATCTCTGCTATGGACTGGAAAATAGCATATATTATAGAGATTTAGCTGCAGAAGAGTTCAAATCCAGACCTGGTGGTCACAGTCACCGAGGGATACAAAATGATCCATCACTATGATCCTGCTGGTAGGGGAGTCAGTGTGGCAATGATTTTAAAGGAATACCCCAATTATACAGTCTCTATTTCCTAAAATGTTGAAGGGATTGAGGATTTGCATTACTTCTGTTCCATTTTTCTTGAACAAAGACTTTCAGGCCTGTTGAAAAATATATATATATATTCCCATATAAATTCACGTGTATGCACTTCAATGATATCATGCTTCGATATATCACACTAACATGAGGCCTGGAGCTCCAAAGGGCTTCCTATCTGACCTTGACTGGACAAGCTTTAACAGCTATTCTGAACTACCCTAGAGGTCACTTTGCTTGTCCTGACTTCATGATAGTTTCCTTATCTGGTTGTGCACTTTGCTTACACAGGGCCGAGCCAGCCATTTCTGGTATGCCCATATCTAGCTGTTTATAATTGGCATGTTGCAGATATGGCACATCCCTGTTTGCCCTATTAACTTGGTGCCTTATTCTAGTTCCGCTGACATGGCATTACTAAATGTGTATAGCACCCAGAAGCAGGAATTGGAAGCGTTATCTCCCGCGGGAGTAACGTCTCTTACTCAGCACTCCATTGTTTATATGTTTTCAAATAATTGTGCGACAACTGGGCGTTGTGTATTATAAACACCTTCTTTAATTCTTTTTTAGAATTAAAGAAGGTGTTTATAATACACAACGCCCAGTTGTCGCACAATTATTTGAAAACATATAAACAATGGAGTGCTGAGTAAGAGACGTTACTCCCGCGGGAGATAACGCTTCCAATTCCTGCTTTCGTTTCGCCCTTTTGCCCAGGAGGGTGTTACTTACCAGGCACCCTAAATCAATTCAAGTTGATTACCTATCTACAAGGAGTGCGAGGATCCACATTCCATTTGAATTTTCACATTTATAGCACCCAGAAACTAGTCACTCTGGGAAGAAGCAGACTGAGAGCCCCTAAGGCAGGAGACCTAACCTGATGATTTTAGGCAACTTTAATCTTCATGTTGATTTTCTACACACGCTAGAGCCCTTTGACGTTGTGCAACATGTTTTGGACTGACTCACATTAAATGCCACACCATAGACCTTCTGTGGGCAAAGAAATAAATGATGTCCTTTACTAGGGCATGTTGTCTATTGTGGACGGGCCACTGCTTAATCTCTTTCCAAATAACGCTTTGGTAGAAGGGCTTCAATAAAATGGCATTTCATCAGAACATTTATCAACCTTGGAAATCATTCAATCTTGCTAGAATCATCTCATCCCTTAAACCCCTATTGGACTCTGATTATTTGTGTAACCACTCTTATGCCTTCATGATCTGTTTCAGAATTTGCAGTCCTTCTATTTTTATATAACGTATTTTATAGTCATTTTATAATGACAGTGATGTGTACAAGGATCAGAACTAATTTAAATTGCAATCATATAATTCACAACTGGTAAACAAGGATAAATAAAATCTGAGACATGAATAATCAGCATAAGTGGCAATCCCACCTCACCCCATTGAGATGAACAAGTGATCCCATCAGAAGCCCCATAAATTGTGTTTATAAGGTAAACCCCGGGCTCTTTCAGCCATATATTCAGTCAGCGAGCCGCTGCTCATACCTCATAACCTCTTGTGAATAGGAGGGGCCCCTGTTGTTCTCTCAGTATTTTCCAATATCTATTTTGCCTAGCACAAGCCCCAAACCTCTGACAGGCCTGTCACCCTGTGCATTTCTCTCCTGCCCCAAGATAACCAGCAGGACCCCCGTGTAGTTTGCCACTGGGAGCAAGTGTAATCTGCCACACATGTTTTGCCAAAAAGAACTTTAAAACATCTCAGACCCATAGTGTTGGATGACTGTACATCCCCAAGTTAAATGTAAAAAGCCTCCCACTTTTTACAGGCATCTGAGACACTCCATGGAAGATCCTCTACACATCTTCCAGAAGTGGGTAGGTATATAATAGACCCAATGGAAATGCTTGAATTAAATGAGGGATAGCTTGGAACGTAAATCAGCTTGTGTGATGTAGTTCGGGCTTCCACCAGTCGTAATCAACATCCAAGGTGCTAAGATCTGTAACTCACTTAGACTTAAGATGCAGGAAGTGATTAGGCGCAATAATGACTATGAAAGAAACTTGGTCACAATTGATCTATAGTCAATTTAACTTCCACAGCACTATGTCTGCCAAAAAGTTCAAACAGGACTTGTACGTGCCCAGAGCATGCCACCGCTGAAAGTATCTGTCAGCCCGAATTTTCCATCATCAATCTGCACAGAAAGTGATTTTGCTGGATTTCCTATTAACCATCTATACAAGAAGTGACATCACTGGATTTCTCATCATCCATCTGCCCCCCCCAAAACAGCTTTACAAGAACAAGCCAAGCAAGAGGACTTAATTTCCTATCATCCATCTGCACAAGAAGTGACACTACTGAATCTCAATTAATCAATCTGCACAGAAAGGAACACCATTGGATTTCCCATCATCCATCTTGTCTGGATGTGCTATCACAGATTTCTCACCAAAACTGCCTTTAAAAGAAACTAAGCAAGATGACTTCACTTCCTATCATCCATCTGCACAGGAAGTGATGTGAGTGGATTTTCCATTATCCATTTGCACAGGAAGTGACATCACTTCCTGCCTCGGCCCTACTTTAATGAACTCTTTACAGCATTCCATCACCCAGGCGTCCACATCAAAGGGTGAACAAAGCAGAGGGTATTGCGTGTTTCAGCCTGGTAGGCCCTTAGGCCAGAACGCCTGTTCCAGTGAAACATTCAAGGTAAGATAAATAAATGGCATTACCCAGTACCCCATACTTCTAATAGCCATAATCACCCCCAGATCTACATGATACAAATACTCACATAGCATTCACACATCACATAGACCCATCCTCGTGCACACTCCACACACCCTCAAACTATCGAATACATATTTCCAGTTCATGCTCATTCATGCTCTGTATGCAGTACTTAACACAACTTCAAGCACCAAACATTGGAGACCTCATCACCTATCACAAGCTTGACACCCTCTTCATCCCAGAAAAATGGTGCACCCCACATCCTCACACATCCTAGACATCCTTCTTCCCCCCAGGCTGCAGCATCCATTGTGTGGACAGCGAACATAAGAGGGAAAGAGGCTTCGTTGTCATCCAATCATCCTCCTGCTCCTGTGTCCTAGGCAAACAGCACTCAACTCCATGGAGCTGCTGACATGCCATTTCCTAAACTCCAGAACACAGACTGCCACTTTCAATTTCATCTGCAACCCTCATGGTCAGAACAGGACTTCATTGATGAATATTCAGATCTTGCACCACCTCACTCATCCAGCATGCTTACACCACCCTCTTAGCTGACTTCAACCTCCCAGACAGGAAAAGCTAAAAATAAAAACAAGAGACACCCTCTTCAACCTCATTGATGAACTCAGGTGGTATAACATGTTACACAAACAAAACACACTTTATGGTTTAAATCTTTTTATTGAAAAATCTTCAAAACATGTTTAGCATTTCAAGGGCAGTACTATAGCCGTGGCCACACAACCAGAGTTCGCCGTAGCAAGGAGGTCAGTGCGGATAACGCACCAGGTGCAATAAGATTAAACATAACATGACTTACAAAGGAAACTTATTCTAACCCCCCCACCCCCAAACCCCCCACTTGTCCCCCCCAAAAAAACGGGTGAAAAAATAAAAAAATAAAACCCATGGCCTGATTCTAGACGTGCAAAACAGGACGTCATGACCCTGTCAGTTGCTGGCCAGAGAGGCGCAGGAGGTGAAGATACCTGGGACAGGTGATTTCACTGAATTCAGAGGAGAGGAGGGACAAAAATGGTTGCCATAGATCATTGAACGTGGATCCCTTCCCCGCCATGGTCACAGTCAACTTCTCCATACCCAGTGCGTGCCAGAGGCGATATAGCTAACCTGTGAAGGCAGGAATCTGAGGGGTGCGCCAGTGTGTCAGAATGTTTTGAACTGCCGAACCCAGCGCTATTGTGATCAGGCGGCCCCTGCGGGACTTTAATGGATAGGTCAATGGGTTCGCAAGGCCCAGGAGGACATATGTGGGTATTTGTGTGTCAAGGTGCTTGTCTACTTCATCAGCACTTGGGTCCAGTAAGGCTGGATATGGTTGCACTCCCACAATAGGTGTACAAGGGTACCCTGATTCCCGCATCCCCGCCAGCATTCCGCCCCCCTGAGTGGGATCCATTGAGTGTAGGCGCTCGGGGGTATAATACCAACAGGTGACCAGTTTAGTAAGGGTTTCAGTCAGTCCCATGTGGTATGCTGAATGGCGGGCTCTATAATACACCCCCTCCCATTCCTTGTGACTAAGTGTTCTGCCCAGGTCTCTTTCCCATCTCGCGCGGCTAACATTGTACATGTGTGTGTTTCTAAGTAGCAACATCCTATTGTGATCTGAAATTAGTTTTTTGTCTGAAGTAGGGTGATAAGCCATTTCTCATAGGCAGAGATGTGTCCACTGGCAGATGGCCTGACCTGAGTGTGTACGGCCCAATGCCTAACCTGAAGGTATCGAAGCCGTTCGGTTTCGGGCAGCCCATAGTACGACTTGAACTGCTGGAATGGTATGATCCCATCTACGTCAAACAGATGGCCTAGGGAACAGCATGCTGTGGACCTCCACCATGTGAAGGCAGCTGCATCTGTGCCTGGTTGGAAGTCGGGGTTGTCGAATAGGGGAGTAAGCGGCGAAGGAAAGGTAGTTAAATTATGTTTGATGTTGGTGCGATTAAGGGTGGGCAGAATTTACAAAATTGACTTTCGCAAATTATCACGAAATTGCACAAAATCTCCGCGAGCATGCAAAACTTTCGCGAAGGTGCGGAGAAAGCTTTTCCCGTCCGTTTGCGATGTGTTTTTGCCTGCTCGAGGGGAAATATATCTCCAACTTGCCCATGCGGTCGCTAATGGGCGCGGCCATCTTGCTCGCCATGCTTATTTCCTGTTCGCGATCGCAATGACGTGTTTGCGATCGCAAACTCTCGCGGGATAGCGCGACTGGCTACCAACAATCCAACATCTTGTGGCGCGCACGAACAGATAGGAAAACTCGTCGGCGAATGCAGGGACCCGGTAAGTCGCGACCGCGCGTGCGAGAATGCATTATTAAAGCGCGAACAAGAAATATACTTCCGTTTCGCGGCAGGTTGCGAAAGTTTTGGCATTTTCGCACTCTCCGCGGAACGCGAAAATTTCAAAATATCGCAAATTTCGCGAACGAAACGAAATTTACCGCCCAGGCCTAGGTGCGATCCCATGTTTCAAGGGTGGCCCAAGTGATAGAGGATGCAAACAGGTTGAGTGGCCGATACACCCTCCAAAGGAAGGGGATCCCCTGTAAGGGCCTGGCAGCTACTGCTTGATCCTGGAACAGCCAGTGTTTTTCCGACTGCAGCCGGCTCCATTCCACCAAATGACGCAATTGTGCCGCCTGATAATATAGTTGGAGATCGGGAACACCGAGGCCCCCCTCCTCAGGAGGAAGCACCGTCAAAGCTTGCTTCATCCGTGGTTTGCGACCATTCCAAAAGAATTGTGCCAGTTCAGACTGAGTTTGTTGTATCCACTCTTGTGGTGGTCGGAGAGGCAAGAAAGGTTTGGAACAGATACAAGATCTGAGGTAATATAGTCATTTTGACTGTTGCTATTTTACCAAGCCAAGAAAGTGGGTAGTGCTTCCATTGGCTCAATCCCTTGCGTATTTTCACCCACAACCGTGCGTAGTTAGTAGTCACCATGGTTGGTAGAGAGGGAGCTAGTTGGATCCCGAGATAGGAAACGGAACATGCCGCCCACCGTATGGGGTGACATTCCAGTAGGTGCACACAGGTGGAAGACATGTGGGGGAGAGATCGAGCGATACCGATTTATTCATATTCACCTTAAACCCTGAAATTTGTGCAAAGGTCTCTAGTTCGGTGAGGCACGCTGGCAGTGCGAGATATGAGTTCGACAACAAGATTAGAACGTCATCTGCATACAAGCTAATCGTGTGGATGTCACCCCCAAATTTAATCCCTGTTATCGCTGGGTTGTGTCGAAAATGGGTGGCCAAGGGTTCCATATAAAATGCAAAGAGAAGGACTGAGAAGGGGCACCCTTGTCTGGTACCCCTCTCTATGGGAAACCGGGATGACGTGTGGCCTTTTACTCGCACTGTGGCCGTTGGGAACCGGTAGCAATTGAAGATGCGTGTTCGGAACTTCTCCCACATCCCAACCCGTTCAAGAACCTGTTCTAGGCATGGCCAATGGACCCTATCAAAGGCCTTTTCGGCGTTGATGGTGAGCAGCATGTATTCTCCCTGCATCTTAGAGATTTTCTCGATGAGATGGAGTGCCCGCTTTGTGTTATCACTTATTTGGCGTTGAGGGATAAAGCCTGCTTGATCCGGGTCTATCAGACCCGGCATGTGAGGCGCGAGGTGTGCAGCCAATATCCCAGTATATAGCTTAATATCAATGTTGAGGAGAGATATGGGACGATAAGCTCCGCATGTCGTCTTGTCTTTTCCCGATTTTGGGATAACCACCATGGAGGCTTCATGCATGTCCCCTGGAATCGCTCCGGGCTCTGTGAATGAGTTAAAAAGCTTAGTGAGAATCAGGGCCACCAGTGTGCAGAAGGTTTTATAAAATGCTGCCGAAAAGCCGTCCGGCCCAGGGGCCTTGGCAGGTTTAAGGCGTGAGATGGCTGCAATGACCTCTTCTAATCTTATGTCTCTGCCTAGGCGATCAGCCTGAGCTTTAGTCAGAGTAGATAGGTCAGTGGTGACGAGATAAGCGGTCCCGTCCACAGAGGGCAAGGGCGTGCTAGCATATAGGCGGGAGTAGAAGTCTCGAAACGCCTCAGCCATTTTGGAGTCCTCTGAGACCCGACGACCACCCCTGTCGTGGATCTCCTGGACCCCTTGTTTCTGTCGGGTCTCCCGCAATTTATATGTGAAGAGTCAACAGCATCTGTCTTCCCCCGTGTAGTAGGTGTGACGCAGCCTGAGGGCTGTATACTCTGCCCTGTCTTGGTCTAGTGCTGCTAGCTGTTGTCGCATGGCTTTCAGTTGGCACCAAACCAGTGGTGCCCCTATCCGCTGATGTATCTGTTCGAGCTCCCTCATTTTTTGGGTAAGGTCTTCTCTCTTGCACATACTGTCTGTGTTTTCTGCCGCCGAGATGGCCACTATTTCCCACGTAAGACCGCTTTAAGCGCCGTCCATTGTGTGGCTAGGGACGTGTCATTGCTATCGTTGTGATCATTTATTGTGTCTTGTAACTGTTCTACTACCATTGCACGGTGTAGTAGAGTGTCGCGGAGGCACCAATGTCGCAATGGGTCGCTGCATGGGGGAAGAGTGAAAGTGGCAATTACTGGTGCATGGTCTGATAGAGAAGCTACTCCTATTTCTACGTTTGTTGCTAGCGCATGCAGAGGGGCTGTGGTCAGCAGATAGTCCAGTCTAGCGTATGTTTTGTGCGCATTAGAGTAGTGCGAGTATTCTCTGGTATGGGGGTGGAAGCAGCGCCATAAATCGTTGAGGTCTAAGTCTCGAAGCGCGCTAGCCCCGCCGTCCATAGTGCCCCGGTCTGCCCTGTGCGTTGACATGATCTGTCTGCTTCGTTGTTAAAGACCAAGTTCAGGTCACCCCCCAATAGGATCCATCGTTCCGTCGTGGCTGTCACTTCAGTGAGCACTGTGTGCAGAAACTTTTCTTGTCCCTCATTGGGGGCATACACGGAGCCCACCGTGAATGTGAGACATCCTAGAGTGAAGCAATATGTAAGGAGTCGCCCCTTAATTTCAGCTTCCTTGGGAAAGGCCTTTCCCCGAAACCCCTGAGCAACCAGTATAGCGACCCCTGCTGTCATGGTGGGACCAGAGGAGAACAATTGGGTTGGGAATTTGCGAGACTTGAGGCGGTGGCAATCGTTGGGTAAAAGGTGTGTTTCCTGCAGGAGGCATATATCAGCGTTAGTGTTTTCGAGACAGAACAAGACAGCTTTACGTTTAATGGGATTGTTGAGCCCCCTCACGTTCAGGGTGAGTATCTTAAGTGTGGTGGGAGCCATTTATTCAGGTGGGGATGATGAGGGCCATGGACGGATCTCGGCATCCGTTGCTGTGCTCATAAGGAGCGAGTTGTAGTACTGAAAGGCTTTTCCTATACAGAGCTGTATTGTCATAAAAAAAAAGGGGGGGAGGCGGACAAGAGACCCCAAAACCTCTGAAAAGTAACTCCAAACAAATAACAAAGTAGAACCCTTCTACATAGGGCAGAAGTAGAAAAGAGAAGTAATGAAACCACATTGAAGTCCGTCATCCTCATATGATCGAGTTAGAGTCTGCATGGGGGAAAGGTTGTGGCCAGAGGCGCCCCCCACCTCCCCGCCTGCAGCCCACTATCAGAAGGTGCCTATCAAAAAGAGTTGGTGGGTCTGGTGTGCCTCAGCCAGGTTGCGTTTTCGCCAGTTTTGTGGACAGAGTCTCGAGCACTGCTTTCTGTCCCTTGGAGACTTCGGCGGTGTCTGCTCGTTTAGGCCGGCGTCGTCGTCTTTGTTGTCTCCAGTGTGGTCTTGTGTCTTTCGCGTGGGGAGTAGAGCCGCCGTCTCTGCTCTCCTCCGCCGGGGGGTTGATACCCAGCAGGCGGCAGGCCTCCGAAAGGAAGCAGAGCTGGAAGAGTTTGCCATCCATTTGGAAAATGAGGCGAAACGGGTGACCCCAGCTGTAGGAAATGTTGCACTGGTGAAGGTACGAGGTGATGGGTCTGAAGGTTCTCCTTTTTTGCAAAGGGCTGCTAGGTCTTGATATAGGACAGGATTCTGTCCGCGGAACGTCAAGGGGTGTTTCTGTCTGGCTTTCTGTAGAATTTCTTCTTTGGTTCGATAGTCTTTGTGAGAAGTTGGCCTGGCATATGCTGTCTCCTAGTTATAGGGACACCTTGCACCAGTCTAATTCGACTCTTATTGATGATAGGTTGCAGACAACCTTTAAAGAAAGCTATCCTAGTGGTAGCTGTGGAGAGCAGCCTTCAGGCTAAGTCTTGAAGGAGTGTTAAGCTTATTGTTTTACCATAGATAACCTCTTGAATAACCAAATGAAAGAGTAGCCCACACAGGTATATATATAAAATATATGTATTTATTCTAGACAGAATCCCACAGTCCCTTTATGGAGCTGTGGCAAAGTTACAATTCAAACAAGCATTTATAAACACAATAAATAGCACAGGAATCACAGGGCCCCAGGGGGGGACCAAACCATATATCAAAAAAGTGTTATAAGAACCACGACAATTCTACTGAAAATGCCTAGGGCATTTCGGATCGCTGGCCCCCTAAGAATCCACCCCAGGTTATGAGGAAGGGAACCCACGGGAGGCACGTGCAGTGGAAATAGCTGCTATCGGGATCCCTATTAAAGCCTATGGAGAATGTCGCGTTTGATTTACACAGATTAAAGTCACTTCTAGCAGGAGTAGAAAGTTAAAACTTTAGACTTAAGCTTTTGAGGAGCCCACTACCACGAGAAAACCGAGGTACCACTGTTACCTGCCCCAGGGAAGCCGGGTGCATAGGTCGTTTTCGATGTCGGGTCGCGGGCTGATTTTCTATAGGAAAATGTTCAAAAGTGCTGCTAGCCAAAAGCGTCGATTATGCCGTGAAGATCAAAGATGTGAAGATTGAAGAGAAGAACCTGAAAGCATAGGGGACAGAGTCTGGGTCACGGCTAAGTGACCAGGAGGCTCAAAGCAAAGAGCCCTTCGATGTCGGGTGCTTCAAGTGGAAAGAGGTGTAGCTTGGATCTGCAGCCACGGGCTCCGGGAGGCTTCAAGGAAGGCCAGCTTCGGGAGGGCAACTGTCCCACGTCGGATGAGGGTTGCTGCGGTGCTAGTGTCCGGATTGGATCCACTAAGCCTTGGCAACTGCAACCCACGCAAGATGAACAAATCAGATACTGGTGCAGACTCACGAGGTTTGTGAGAAGTCTCCTTCAAGGAGACAGGAAAGCAGGCCTGGAGCAACCAGGAGAACTCTTAAAGTTGAAGATTGACTTCCACCAGGGCCCACAAGTTGAGAGACAAGGGACCGCGGAAGGCAGCAATTTGGCATGCGTAAAAGGGAGCCCACGGGCCACTGGGGTGAGCTAGGGTGCTGGTCTTTGGCACAATTGCTGCTTAAAGGTTGGCTCAAGTTTGGGCCAAAGCACGACTTCCCCACTGGTCAGGGTCATGTGCTATGCAAGAGGTGGCTGGTGGCCTGGGGTATTGGGGATCTCGGCACCCACGTGGTCCACGGTGCTCAGCTCGGCTGGGCACACTCACTGGCCTCTGGGATGCTTAGGAAACCCACCTCAGGGTGCTGGGAGTCGACAAAGTCCGAAGGAGCAGCGAAGTTCCAACCGGGTCACTTCCAGTGTTTCAGGTGCCTGCCAAGCAGGGGGGTAACTCCTTTACCCCAAGGGAGATTTCTTCCGTCAGCTGGGCAGCAGCAAGTTGAAGATCAAGACTGTAAAGTTCAAGAGTAATCTGAGGCTCTGGGGCCACGTTATTCACCTTTATCCCCAAGATTAAGGGAGTGTCCAGAGTAGTGTCCATCAATGGATGGTGAGGCGGGAAAAGGTGGCTACACCCTCTCCCCTTTGTGTGTTTCCCGCCTGGGCGAGGGGCAGGATGCCCCTGAACCGGTTCCAAGCGGTGTATGCAGAATGAGGACTCTGCAGCTGCCTACGTGCAACTCTGAAAGGACATTTGGTGCACCCACCCTGGTCCAATCCACATATCCTGTCTGGGGAGATGCTAGCACCTCCCTGCCACAGGAGCCCTGTTGTCCAGTTGGCGAGGTAACAGCCAGCCAGAGTAGTGTGGGTGGCGAGTAGTAGACATTTTGTACTACGTGTGCACTTTTAAATTGGTGTCTAAATTCTGCCGCTTTTCCCATATCGCCCCTCTAGCAGGGGGGAATCGTACCCTCATGCCCATGGCTGGACTGGGGGTATGATTCCTACATGTTTGACACCAAACACGATATGGTTCTGTGTAGCCATTCTCAAGTTATCGCGTTATCGCGATAGGCTTATAATGCGGTTAAGAGTATATGGTATGGCTACACTACAAACAACCCAGCAATGATTTTACGAAGGTTGCAGGGAGGCCCTACTCATGGAGTGGTCCCCCCTCACACATACCTCAGCACCCTGCCTTGTAGGATTAGCAAGGTCTGCCATAGGGGTGACCCATGAGAGTACATCTGTTGTAATGGGGTGGGATATAGGGTACCTATATCCCTGTAAGGGGTGCTAGCACCACCTTACCCAGACTACAGTAGTGGTCTGGTGGCGTCAGTTTGTATGGCTGTCCCAGGGTGGCACAATAAGTGCTGCAGCCCTGGTAGGCCTACTGAGGGACCCATGCCCTGGGTACCTAGGGTACCATCTACAAGGGACTGCCAGGGTAACCTCAGTAACCAATTGGCTTGTACCTAGGGTACTCGCATTGTTTTAATAGAGGAAACAGATAGGCTGGGGTCCTGGATAGCAGGGTCACAGCCTGGCTAGTGTCATAAAACAGTCAAAACATCAGCAAAAAGTTGGGGGCAACTATGCAGTCGATGCCAATCTCCTACAGTCTTGAACACAGACCAATATGTCTGAGGGTGGGGCCGTGGCTGAGCGTGGTGGTCCCACCCTGTGTGCCCTATCAAGCTTAGATCGGCGTCTAGAGGGTTGCCCAAGACATGGTGAAAAAGTTCTCTGGTATATTGGAAAATGTTGTCTGCTTCCTCATTGGTCTTCACCCCTCGGATCCTGATATTATGGGGGCGGGAACGATTCTCCAGATCCTCGAGGTGGGATTGTAGGTCGACCTGCTGGTCGTGGATGCGGACGATTTCTTGTTGAAGAAACGACAGTTCCGTGTCCCTTCCATCGCTTTTCTCCTCCAGCTCAGCAACCCTCTCACCAATGCCATCCATGTCCCTTCAGACGTCTTTAATTTTGGCCGTAAGGTCCCGGTTGAGTGTCTGCAGGTCTTCACGCAGTGACACAAACAAGGACTCCAGGAAGGCCTTAGTAATGGGCTCACCATCTTCACTACTCATTTGTGCAGCTGGTTCAGCGTTCATAGAGGTGTCGTCCGCCTGACTTCCAGCCTGGGCCTTTGCAAATAAGTCCTTTAGGGTTTTCTCCTTCCGTCCTTGGGAAGAGGACATGGTGTGTGTTCACGGACAGCTGGAGTGGGTGCTAATGGGTCCCGTGCGAGTGGAGGCAGGGTGTGACCCAGTGTCCCCGGGCACTGGTACCTTCCTGTGGCCCTCTCTCTGAGGTATCGTGTGCCAAATCTGCTCCCCCCTGTCGCCGTTGTAACTCACAGAGTCTAAACTGACTCTCAGATTGTAGGCTGTCCCCAAATTAAGATCCGTGGTACCCTCCTCCGGTAGATGCGGAGATGTCTCCTTCAGCGTGTCTGGTGTCGACTTCACTGTCTCGCTGTAGGTCTGTGGTACTTAAAGAGTTTTGGGAGGTCACAGCACTTCTGGTGACATGTGTGGGGCGTAACCGGCGTGCCTGCTTTCTAGGCGAGGGGGGTAGAAAGTCGGTCCCCAGTGTTTGGTGTAACGGGTTGCCGTACCTTTATGAGACCAGTATCCTCCACTGCACCTCCAAAGAGCTGCAATGCTCCTGGCCCCCATTGGGTCCCAAGCCAGGTCGTTGCTCAGTGTCTCCCAGCCGTTGTCTGGGCTGTCCCAGGCCTAATCACAGTTGATGTAAGGCGGTCTGCCCACCGCAATTATGTCCCGGGCTCCCGGGCAGAGACCGCTGCCTCTCACCACGATCTCTCTTTGGCGAACGCATACTGCAGCTTTCTTCCCCAATCTGGTCACTTGCCTGGGTCGCGGCGAAGGGATGGTATTCAGTGGGTCTGCCAATCTGCCGATCCATTTCAGGAACGTCACCTCACTTCTAGGCCGCACTGCTGATGGCGGGTCCCCACTGCTTCACTGATGACTGCATAGTTGCGGGGCCTGCCTGCACTCCGTACACTGAGCTGGGCCTCCGCAGAACCTTCCGCAAAGTCTGCCGATGCAGTCTCAAGCTTAGTCACATTGGGTTGGGAGCATTCTGCCCGCCGCCATTGTTTCTCGGGCCCCCAAGTGAGAATTGCCATCTTGCTTCGCGCACTCCCAGAGCTAAGCACGCACCACAACTGCCATCCCTTAGCTGTTCACTTGCCTGTGCCGCGGTGTGATGGATGGGGCTCCAATGCTTGCCGATCCGTCGGCCAGATGCAGGTCGTTGCATTGCTGCTTGGCCGCGCTGCAAGATGGCGGGCCTCTCTCTGCACTGCTGCTGGCTGGGTTTTCACGGGGGCTGCTGGTTCTCTGCTCTGGGCATCAACCGTCTAGGGGCGCAGTCCGCAACCCTAAAGCCGCTATCTCCATGAGGGCCGGAGTGCTCTCAAGCCACGCCTTTCCGGGCACCATCGCGCAGGTGCAGGGCTGCTCCCAGGCTGGGCCGCACCCAGGCTGGGCCGCACCTCGGCCAGGCCGCTCCCGGCCTCATTGCTGTTTCCCCGGTCACGGGCGATAAACTCACCCCCGTGACTGTCTCTGCATTGGCCTCGGTATGCGGGCTCACTGCATCGGGAATCTGCCTGCTGTAGACGGCAAAATGCCTGTGCTCTACTGGGTCGCCGACAGGAGCGGTGGAGCCGCACGTCCTATCGAGCCGCAATCTTGGCCACACCCCCAACCAACACACTTTAAAGGTCACGTCCTCATCTTTGTCTTCTCAACATCACCAGGAATCCAATGCAAACCACCCATGCCTCTGGATTGGATGAATGCAAACCACCCATACCACTGCATTGGACTGGACTCTGGACTGAATCAATAACTTTGTCATCCCAATCTCCCGACCCAGCATCTTAATGACAAATTAAGATCAACATAAATGAGCAAACCAAAACTTTACATTCCTCAAACTCTCTAAAGACAGCCTAATGCTTGAACTCATCTCTCAGCCTATCAATTCCATGTAAGACACCAACATGCTACTAAACAACTTCAACAGCAATTTGGAAAACTACACGAACATCCATTTCCTAGTTACCAGACACTAGTTCAAACCAAAGCCATCAGCACCATGTACTTTAAATAACTTGCTGATTTTAACAATCCATCACCAGATAGAAAAGAAAATGGAAGAAGACAAACAAAACACTCAAAGAACTCTTGATGCTGAAGTCCCTCCTCACAACTTGCTGAATGCTCATCACATCAGCCAAAGGAAACTCGCCAACAGAATCAGAACACTATTCAAGTCAATCGAGCACTGCATCAACCCCCATATTCCTCTGAATCCATCTTTTTCATGCTCCATAGAAAAGTGCAATGCCATCAGCCTCTTCTCGAGTGAAAAAATACAGCTCATGAGCAACACTAAGTCTGCTTTATCTCTTAAACTCTTTTCTGCAATAGGCAGTCTTCAATGCCCTATGTCCCACAGATGTTGCACACATACTCAACTCCCACAAAGCCACTTCTTATGAAGAAAATGTCTTACCCTCTTTATTTATAAAAGCTATATTTGGGGAGGTTTTCTCAACCCTACTAACCAGCGTAAATGCCTTTCTCAATTAAGGCATCTTCCCAAAAGCTTTCAAGACAAGCAGATCCTCCATTCCCAAAGAAATGCATGTTAAACCATGATGACCTTGCCATCAACCGGCCCATGACCTCCCCAACATTCATCAGCAAGAACATAAAAAAAGTTATCTATGTTCAACTCCAAGAACTCATCAGTGACAACCATCTCTTAGAATACTACCAGTCTGGCTTCAGATCATAGTGTAAGACAGAGACCACTACCTCATACATCATAGAAAATGCCGTCTTGATCATAAATGCTTCCTGGTATTGCTCAATCTCTCTGCTACCTTTGATACAGCCAATCATCCCACTCTCATAAACATCCTGGAGTCTTGAATTGTATTCACCGGAAATATCCTTCACTGGTTCTTCTCCGACCTTTTCAATTGCCGCCACATTATACACTAGGGTTCCATACTATCCCCAATCATCTTCAACCTTTAACTTGATGCTCTACTCGCAGACAGCAGCATTAAAAGTCACTGATATGCCAAAGATACACAACTCTACTTGAAAGTTCCCTCTGATTAAAAGATCCAATGGCTCAAACACTGCTTGCACATCATCCAGACTGGAATGCCCAAAATGACACCCAGTGCAACCTAGAAATAATTCCAGATATTTGCCAAGAATAAGAAACAAGAACAGTAGAAATCTGGCTCAATGACATGAACTTTGATTGCTTGCTTCAAACCTCAACTTTCACCAAGTGCCAATTTACTTGGATTCACTCTGGACACCTACCTCACCCTCAAGGAACTCATTGCCATAAAAAATACAAAGATTACCTGTTATCATTTATCTATCCTAAAGAAATTCAAACCGTTACTTCCAGAGACTGACTTCAGAGCTACTGTTCAAGCCCTCATACTCTTGCACCTGGGTGGTGGTAATGTCCTGATACATGGCTTTCTAGACTACACATTGCAGCATATCTCATTCAGGGCCTTAAGAAATATGATCACATTACCGTCACCCTGATGGATATCCATTGGCTCCTTTTACCATTCCTCACCATCTTCAAAACCAGCTTGATCATTTACAGCACAACTAGCACCCCTGCTTATCTTGGCAGACAAGCTCATCATCTTTGGTTCTCTGTGCACCAGCAGCCAAGACACCATCAGCCTGCGAACTAAGGAGTGGAAAAAAGGAAAATCAAGGCAGCAGGCCTTTTCCATCTATGTATCCAGGAATTAGAACAACATCTTACTATCCACCTGAACCACCCCAGTGCTGCTCCAATTTAGAAAAGAGTTGAAGACTCACCTCTTTAAAGAACACTACAAAACAATGCATTAACCATCCAAAATCCAGATCCGCCTCATATTACTTGTTGACTTTATGCTTGTCTTTGAACATGTACAGCACTATGCTGACATTTAGTTAGGTTCACACTAAAGAAATACTATATGCACACATACAAACATACAATTGTGATTCATGTAACAAAAATTCTTCACCGATCATTTTGAAAGATTTTATTGATGTTGAATCCAGACATCACCCAGTCCAGAAGTACCAATACAGTCCCAGGTCCTGAAACCAGAAAGCTGGGCTATCTAGGCTAATCAGGTACCCTTTCAAAAAGGTGTCTCCCAAGTCACTCTGCTCTCCCACCCAAGTTGCTTCGAGGCATGATCCCTGAAGTTTAGCATCACCCATGACTGCAGGAGGGCCGCTTTGCCCGAGCCACCAACAGTTTAGAGAGGAGTTCACGGGACCATGTATCTTTCACCTGCAGTCCTTCTCAAAGCCATAACACACCTCCACCACTCAGGAATTCTGTGA
The DNA here is from genome assembly GCF_964204655.1 of Triturus cristatus. NCBI lineage: Eukaryota > Metazoa > Chordata > Amphibia > Caudata > Salamandridae > Triturus > Triturus cristatus. Next base: position 107,071,517 of record NC_140584.1, on the reverse strand, counting down.
ATAACTAGCTTACTTTTACATAAAAAATTAAAAGAGTTTATGCTGAGATCAAAAATCAAGAATTTATTTTTGAGCCCTCCCTACTATCTTGCGTTATCCTATTTCTTCTTATTACCTGGACAGACTCCAATCTTCCCAATTCAGAGGAAATCCTGCTACCTCTTTCGAAAGTCAAATCAGGATCCTGAGATAATATTTGTCCAGTTGTCATTCTCCACTCTTATGCTCAAGTTCTCTCTACATCCCTTGCAAATATAATCAAGCCCTCTCTGACTACTGGTACATTCCTACCTGAATGAAAAACAGACATTGCTGCTATGCTGCTGAAAAAAGACAATCTGGATTGGTTTGTGATAGAAAAGACCAGCCCATCACCTAACTGTATGCCTTTTGCAAACTGTCGAAAAAAGTATATTAGCTAAACAATTAACATAGTTTCTGGAAGAAGCATGCTGTCTTGATTTAAAAAAGTTAAAGTTTCACCCAGTCAGTGTAATGTTGTAATTTAAGAAATTTAAAGAAACATACCTGTATTTACTTTGATTTTGTTTTTTTAAACTTTGGTGCAAGCTTCCATCATAATTGTAGATACACTAAAATTGACATTAATGACAAATTCATTATGTTTTTATGCAGGTGTGTTGAATAATTTTTCTCAAACTATCAAATTATAAATGTGTGTTGAATAATTTTTCTCAAACTATCAAATTATGAACATATGCATTACACTTTTTAAAATAATTTTACATACATCAGTAATTGCACTAGACAAAGTAAAAAGTTTGTTTTTAAAAATGAATGTAAAATCAATGTTAGTTCTAAATTTAATCATATTTTATATTTATTTATGTTACATTTCCCCTTGTCTAGTGCTTTTTCCGTATTTTAATAAATTGCATTTTGTTAAGGTGTAAGGCATATGTGTTTATTATTTTACTTTTTAAGTTAAACTAAACACACATGTATTGACATTTAAAAATATTTTTTTAAGTGTAAGTGTCCATTATCATGATGAATGCTTGCAACAAAATGTTAATGTCCATTAGATTTATTTATTTCTAATATTTGGACTTTACAAATATGACATTTAAAACAATCTTTTGTGTTTTCTGTTAAAAATGTAAGTAAGAATATGTATGTCACATTTTCATCATTAACATTATTATTATTCAATGAATTGTAAAATAATACTAATGTTAGGACAAACTTCGTAAAATTAAAAAATACATATTTGAGATGATTCTCTCATGAACTTTAAAAAAAAAAAAAATAAGAAAAGAAGGATTTTACACAACATCTTATGGTTTTATTGCCCATAACTTGCCTCCTAATCATGGGCAAAGGGTAACCTCCTCAGGAAGGGACATTTATTGGGCATGGAGCAAGCACCTCAAGGATGTTTCTTGGGAGGGGTGGTTTAGGTTTGGTAGGGGTCAAGGACAGATAAGAGGTGAATTTGAAGGACGAGTAAGGGTAGGAGTGGTGGTAGAGGACTGGCTTTTGGAGGTAGAGAGAGCTAGAGTGGGTGATTTGCTTGCTTCTGTTGGCCAGTTGCATCTGGGTCTTGTGTTTGTTGTGCATGTTTGGATGTGTGTTTTTGGCTGGTGTTTGATATTCTAGTGAGTGTGTATGTTTGATTTTGGTTGGTGTTGTTTTGTGCATAGGTGTGTTTTTGTGTGAATATGTTGTTGTGGATTTTGGTGTGGTTTTGGTGGTCATGTGTGTGGTGGTAGTTGTGGTGCTTGAGGTGCTTGTGGGTGTGGTGGTGGTGCTTGTGATTGTGGTGGTTGCGGGTGTGGTGGTGGTTGTGGGTGTTGTGCTTGTGATGCTTGTGGGTGTAGTTTCAATAGTGTGTTCATATTGTTTGAGTGACTGTGTTTTTTGTGTGTTTGTGTTCGTGTTTGGTGGGTGTGTGTGTGTGTGTGTGTGTGTGTGTGAGTGGTCTGATTGTGTCTGTTGGAATGGGTGCCTGCAAAGAAGTGAGTGTGCTTGGTATTGTGGTAGGAGTTCGGATTTGAGTTGGAGAAGGGACCTGAGTTGAGGCAGAAGAATGGGCTGGTTGGGAGGCTGGGGTGGCTGAGGAGGCTGCTATTTTGGAAAACAATCTCTGCATTCCAGACATTGAACTGTGAATGACATCCAGAAATGTAACCATTTGTTGCATTTGGCAGGTTAGCCCCTGGATGCCATTCACTATCGCAGTCTGGCCTACATAGGTGCTACAGAATAGGTCCATAGCATCAGCACTCAGCGCAGCCTGGGCTGCAGAAGGAGAGGTGCCTGTGGCAAAGGAGACCCCAGCACAAGGCAAACAAAGCAGATTTTTCTTTTTCTTTAAAAAAATTACATTTTGAATTATTGTGTGTTAATATGTACTGTAATGTTTTACCAATATTTATATATACTGAAGGCCTGTTTTGGGGTATTTCACAATAGTAAAACTTACTTTAATTAACTTAAGTATTGTTAAAATGTAATGTTTTTAGTCAGTACTTACATTGTTTATTAATGTATCATAACCTATGTATTTACTGATGCTGTGGAAAAAATAAATATGTATTTTTTAGTTTTATATAACTTCTAAAGCGTAAGTAAATACATAGGGCTTAATACATTTTAAATCTACTTTAGTACAGATAGAAAAAAATTGAAATTTGTTTCTAAAACATCTTAATTTGTTTTTAGTTTATTTTACCATTGTGAAAAAAATATTCTGGCTTTCAGTTTAGTCACAAATTGGTACATTACACTACATTTTTAAATGCGTTGATTCATAAATATTTTTAGAAATCAAAATGTAATTTACATTTAAAATAATTTCAAATATTTCTAAATTAGTCATTTTTTGTGCCTGATTTTGAGTTTTGCACATGGGATAATCCAACATATATATGACATAATTTCCATCCGCCAAGTTCTAAGGGCCTAATTACGAGTTAGTCGGGCACACAGCCAGCCCACCTCAGCTGAAAGAACACGACAAGTCACAAATTACGGCGGGGCTGGCGGTGTGCCGGTGGTGCAGCCACAGTGGTGCCATGCTTCAGCTCTAAGATAGAGCCTGAAGGCAATGTTGGCTGCACCTCGCTGTGCCTCCAGAAAGTCGGGTGCACCGTTGCACTGCACCATGTGCCCCGGCCACAATCCCCATGGGTTAATACGCCCTGGGGTCCTTCTTATGGCCTATGCTTGTGTAGGGCTTTTAGTCTTGACAGGAAGAATGGCGCTTAGGCTAGTTCGCGTTGTGTCTCTTGTGATCTGAGTGCGCACGGTGCTGCCAGGTCGGGGGGAATACCCTGTAACCCCCGTAATAGTGTGAATCAAGATTCACACGAGAAATGTAAGCACGGTCCTGGGCACACGTAATGAAGGTATAACTTTATCTGAAAGGTCTCATTCTAGTAGGAATGTTAATGGTCTCCACCAGAATGTTATTCACAAGTTTTTAGTTTTGCAACAAGGAAAAAGCAACCAGCCGACACGTGTTTCATCACACAAGGATTGTAACCCGTGATTCTTCAGGGCTGGGGAGGATACAAAACATGAAATAAAATAATAGGAAATAATACAGTTGGTTGTTGCGAAACCTAGAAAACGAAAATCAATGAGAAAAGGAAGGGTGGGGGTTTCTTTAAAAAAACACCCTAAGTGGAAACCCTAAGTTGGGAGGTGAACAAGATAATAAAAGGCAATTGAATGTGCAACTAGATCCGAAAGGTCGATACCGTTACTATGTAATGGAAGAAAAAATGGAGCAAACCTCCACACTTAGGGTTTCCACTTGGGGTGTGTGACGAAACACGTGTCGGCTGGTTGCTTTTTCCTTGTTGCAAAATTAAAAACTTGTGAATAACATTCTGGTGTAGACCATTAACATTCCTACTAGAACGAGACCTTTCAGATAAGGTTATACCTTCATTACGTGTGCCCAGGACCATGCTTATACCCTTCCTATGGCCCTTTACCTGCCTTTCCTCTGACCTTTTCATGGCAGGGAACCTCGAAAGTCGATTAAAAGGCAGGTTATAAATCTCACGGTGGTGCTCATGCTGACACCGCCTCCATTGACTGTCACTGTCCACACTGCTGCCACTGTGGGAGCTCCTATCTTGGCTGTGGCGGGGGTCTGGAGGTGGCCGTGAGGCGATCTCCTCGCTCGCATTGAAATCCGACAGCCAGAATGCGATGGCGGTTTCCAAACCGGCAAAGTCATAATTGGGTCTCAAGTACATTATAATATATTGCCCTTGAAATCGGTTGGACAAAATATCTTTTTCATTTGCGTCAGTGATGTCATCAGTGATTTAATTTGAGATGTCATCAGTGATGTCATCAGTGATGTCACTGACCATGTCATGAGTGATGTAATATGTGACGTCATCAGCAGTGCATTGCGGGGGCGCGAGTTATAGCTAGCTGAACTAACTATAACGGGGGAATTTCTAGGGTTTTGTATGAGGGAATTGTCCAGCTAACTATAACGCCCCTGAAACCTATGGTTTTTTCAGTGAATTTCTAAGGTTTTTTAAATGCTGATTCCTAACTATAACGTGCATGAAACCTATGGTTTTTTCAGTGAATTTCAAAGGTTTTTTAAATGCTAATTCCTATCTATAATTTATCACTAAAGCTATGATGTTTAATGATTTTCATTAGATTTCTAAATTTTACTATTTCAGTCTGTCAATTCCTTTAATTCGGTTTTTTTTAAATTCATTTTTATCACCTTTTTCTTAACGTATTTTTTCAATTAATTCTTTTAAAAAGAAAAAAAATATTATTTGTTTTTATTGGGTATTAAAAAAAATAGTTAATGTTTTAAAATATATTTTTATATATTTTTTAAATATTTTTTAAACTATATTTTCAAAACTTTTTTATTTTTTTCCATTTCTTGGGGATCCGCGCACCCTAAGCGCACCCTTCACGACCCGTACGCGTAAGCATCCACGGTAAGCGTTGGGTACGTGTTTGGTGCGCGATTACAATGCGACCGGTATGTGACTACAAGCCTATACGCGACACGTATGATGCACGTTATGCGTCTTGTGCATGCAAGATGCGGTGGGTGCGCGAATTCCGCAAAATATTTAACATTTAAAAAAACATATATATATGCATTTTATGTGAATATTAATTGAACACAAACTCTAAACTACTCATAAAAGTACTATATTTTTACATTTAATCCTATATTCTTTTTAAATTCAATTTCACGGATGCGCGCTGGGTGCGTGCTGCGTAAGCGCACGGTGCGCGGATCCCATGTGACCTGAAAAAAAGAGATTTGATTGGTTCATTACACTTCCTGTTCTAACTATTGAAAGACTCACCCATTTCAATCATTCTTCTTTGACCTTCTTTGGAGGACATCTCTTTGCAGAGAAAAAGCTTTTTTGGTCTAAGTTTACACTTAGCTCTAACTTTTTGTCTAACAAAACAATGGCTTCAGGGCAGCAGGCATCTCCTGTATCTCCTCATTCATCTGAGGATGAATTTTTGGAAGAGCCACCACACCCACCACGTTTTTCATCTGTGGTGTGGAAATTTTTCACATATCCAGAGGGGCAAACAAAGACCAATGCCACCTTGGTCACTTGCAAGATCTGCCAGAAAGTGCTGTCTCGTGGGGATCCAAACAAGAAATATTCATGCGGAACGGCGAGCATGATGAAGCATCTAAGGACCCTTCATCCAGTAAATCTTGCTCGGGAGGAATGCCAAAGGATGGGAGTCGCTCCTGCTCCTACGGATTCATCCCAGCCAAGCACTTCCAGAGTGCATCCTTCTGCACAAAATTTGGACATCCGTCCGCAATTCCAATTTTTGAAAGTGTTCTGCACAAAATGCAATGCAACTTCATGTTACGGGGAGCAGTCTATCGATCTGATCTGCCGCAAGCAAGAAAGTCACCATTGCTAGTTTTTTTTTCCCCTGAAGTTCATTGTTTTGTTCCTCCAGTTCTATTTATTCCTTTTTTTTAAAAAAGAAAATCCCCAAAAAATTAAAAATTGTTCAAAAAAACAAAAACAAAATATAAAAGAAAAAAGAAGGAAAAAAAAAGTTCTTCTAAGAACTAACTTTCCTGGTTTAAAAAAAGAGCTATATACTTGTTTGTTGGTGTGTGAAAGTTTAGATGAATGTATGTGTAGAACGTAATTGACTGAATGAATGCATTAATAGCATATGGTGAATGTAATAGTGCAGAACTATGAGGAAGTGCTGCAGCATCACACAGTAACCTCTTTAACTGTAGTCTGCTGTAGTACTTCCGAAGCACAGGGATGCAACATATGTACATAAATATGTTGCACATCTATGCTTCTCTCTACAAGGCTGCTTAACCCCTTCCACGCGCTGCAAATTCTGCCGCGGTGCGAGGGGGGCGGGGCTGGGCGTGGCGCCCAAGTGTTCATGACGACCGGGAGCTGTCCGAACTCCGCCCACTGATTAATTCGCCCGCACAGGCAGGGAATTAGCTGCGCGTGGGCGGAGCGGCAACGGTCAGACGGCTCCCGGCCGTCATGAGCACACAACTACCGTGACTCATGAAGGCCGGGAGCCGTCCTGCAGCCCTGTGGTTACACAGGCACCCTTGCACCATAGTGGAAGGATATCTGTCTCATGTGCTGTTTGTTTTTGTGCAGAAAGACACACCTTCATGCACAAAAACGATCAATAAACGCACTTTTCTCTTTCAATGTATGTTGAACATTTTAGCATGCATTGAAGATTTAAAAATGAGGAGAAAAGAAAGCAATTTCCCTTGTTCTGCTTTCGTACACCAATTAGAGAATGGTGCAGCATTCACACACTTATCGAGATTTATGAATTCTGATAAATCTGGAGATGTGTCTTGTTCTATGAGTATTCAGTGCAATCATACACAACAACACTTATAGAACAACCTTTCAACACAATGTGGTGCATATGGTGAGGTTGTATTTACATGGAGTAGAAAAAGTACACAGAGCGCCTTTTGACTATGTTACAAAAACTGACATATTTCTGTTTTAAAATTGCTTCCCGATAATTTAAGGTAAGCACAGAGTTTTGTCTGCAAAGATGCTCAAAGAAGAATGATTGAAATGATTGTGGTCCTTCGATAGGTACAATGGGAAATATTATGAACCACTCAAATCTGTTTTTTTGCAGGTCACATAATATCCGGTAACAGAGAGATTTCAAAACTACATTTGTATAAACAGAGTGTTTTTAAAAAGTTGTTCAATCTTTGTAGGTTCTTGCAGATCTGCCCATTCTGCATATTTATACTTACTTAAACTTACCTTCACAGTAATAGAAATTAAAAATGGTATACATTTTTTTCAGATTTGTTTTGCAATAAAAATTGATGTAAACTGCTTATTTTAGAATTAGGATCTGTAAAGAAAAGAAAAAATAGTTATAACATGTAATAATACATTTTTTTACAACACAGCATAATTTCAACAAAGTAATTTGTTTGCCTTTTTTGCTGTTCTCAGAATATATTGAATTTCACTAGAAATAGTGATTTCAATCGTACTCATCACTTAACAGCGGGCAAAAAAAAAAACCAATCAAAAAGATTGTTTAAAAAAAACCAACATGCTATTCTCAGTAAAATACCACAAAATACAAAGCACACATATATGAAATGCATATGGCTAAAAAAAGTTATAACATTAACTTATAAAAACTGTAAATGTTCTCGCTTAAAAAGATTCACCGAGTCAATGAGCACAAAAAAGTCCATAATTCAAAAATATACCTTTCCTTGAGGCCAAATGGTATTTTTGCACTCCTTTTTATGTAAATTGTCCAATGGTAGTCCTATTAAATTATAATAATAAATTACTAAGAGAGTGAATTATCTTCCTAAAACATTGACTTTAAAAATATTAGGTAGGAATTTGGTAATTCCCTAGGCAAACATTGTTTGAAAAACAACTAGGAATCATTACAAAGTGTCCAGCCTTTGTCACATTTTAGATAGGCAGTGTAATGTCCAGATGTGGTGGAAGGACCATCATGGAAAATTATTGCAATTGCTACAAAAGTCCTTCCTGATATTGATACTTGTGTTGCTACAAACTGCTTTATTAAAGTATCCAATTTTCTTCCATCAGCTGTACAACGTTGCATCATTAAAATTATGTATTGTCCATATTTTCTTAAACATAATGTGGATAACATTTCTGATTTACATTGGCTACACTCCATGTTTTGATTTGCACCTTTAACTAATTTATTAAAAGAAACTGATTTTCAGTCTGGTAATGTTAAATACAGAAATCTTTCAGTGTCTACATTTGTGGAACATGTATACATGCAATTTTCACGATGATGTTCCCATTTGTAAGAAAGGCCAAAAATATTTTCTATTTCTACACCTTCATTTTCAAAAATGGTAAGCATATACATTAAAAATTCCTGAGCATCTTGTTGGATATTTTGTGTAAATTGTGTAGAACCAGAACACACATCCAAAAGATTACGAACATCTGAAACAGATTGTATTTTACTTGTATCTGTTGTCAATTTTTCAAAAACAGAATGCAACAGAGAACAAAATCTTTGTTGCCGATTCTGCATAATTTGTTCTTGCAAACCTTCAAGATAAAAAACAACATTGACCACTACATTAGCATAGCAGTTGGCACCTGAACTATTTTCAAACTGATAACCAACAACTTCTTCAACAGTGTCCAATTTCTTTTTACTTGCAATCACAACATTATCTTGTTCTATTCCCTTCTCAACACCTTCAGAACAGATATTCTCAAACCATCTTTTTCGACCAACCACACGCTTTTCAAGTACAGGATATTGACCTTAATTTGGAGCATACACCCTTCTTAACCTATTATACTCTTTTAAACAGTTTGCATCTGCAGTAACCTTTGTCTCATCAAAATCAAACAAAAACAAACCAGATAAAGTTCTGACTCGCGACAAAGCAACATATGCCATACCCTCTTTAAATACAGTAGATCCAATGTTCACCATGCACTGTCTCCATTTAATCCTTGAGATTTATGAATAGTCACTGCATATGCCAGAGAAAATGGAAATTGTTTCCTACGGACATATAAATCTTTAACAAGCAAAAAACGAACTGAACAACGACCAATTTCTTTAACATCTTCAATCTGATCAAATTTAATTTTTAAAAATTCAATTCCTTCTTTTTTCTGATAATTAACAAAATCTACCACTTTACCCATTGCGCCATTAACTAACCCTTTTTCTACATCCAAATTACGCCTTCAAATTACCCGACAGTTTACACACGCATACAGTGTCTTTTCTAAACCAGCTGTTTTAGATATTTTTTTTCTAAAGAATCCAATTTTGTTTTCAACTTTCCCGTCAAAATAATAGTGATTCCTTCATTCTCTATTTTATCGATGGCTTCCATTTTTATAATTTATTCATTTTCCAATTTCAATAGTTCTTCGTTGAATATGGAACACTCGCGCAGTGTTGGCATTAAACAGATCAATGATTTATTTTCAGCAATTTTCATGTACACTTTTGCAGGAACTACATTTTCATTTGGAAAGACATTGCAAAGTAGTCGACTTTCCAAAGCTTGTTTGCCATGTTTTGTAAGAATTCCAATTTTTATATCTTGAAGAATACTTCATATTCAGCATCATTTGCCTGTCGCATATTTGTTGTCAGTTCTTTGTATTCAAAATTAGTCCATATGTTCACATTTCCAACACTACCAAGAGACTTTCTGGTATCTTCATGCGCAAGTGTTTTAAATACCAGTTGTCCTTTTACCGGAGTCAGTTGCAATAGATCTCCAAAAACTATGACGTGTTTTCCTCCAAATAACACGTCATACTCTGTTTTAAGAATTTGCTGCATTCTTAAATGCACAGAGGCAAGCATCAAGTTTGAGACCATGCTCACATCATCAATAATGAGAAGTTTCATTTTCTTCAAGACTCTTTAAACTTCACAACAAGATTCTCCAGATAGCTTGTGGTATTCCAATTTGTTCTCATGCTCTACTGGTAGCATTAGTAAACGATGTAAAGTAATTCCTTTAATGTTATGTGCTGCCAACCCAGTTGGAGCAGTGACAACAGAAGACAAATGCGACTCAGTTGTTTTTTGCAGATAACTTGTAATTACTTTAATTAAGAAGCTTTTTCCTGTTCCAGCTTGACCACTCACATACATTCGGATAGGTTGAAATGATATACATGAGCACCCTTTCTTTTCATGAAGTAATCCATGGTCAATCTGCTCTTTCACTTGTTGATATATTTGTTTCTGTTCAACATTTAGTTGTTCTTCCAAGTTTCCTAACTGTATTACATTTTCTTGAGCTTGATACATTGCTGTTTCCACCTCATTCATGGCAGTCGCTGCTTCATTTTCAACAATTGGTTGTCCAAGTGGATCTTGACTGTCTTGAGAACTGTCTCTAGCAATTCGGCTGCAATTGTAGCTTCTCGATCAATTTCATCATTCAACATTTTCATATAATTTGCAAAAGCACTGCATTGTATGCTATCTTTACAAGCATTAAATGAATCTTCATAGCTCTGAAAATCTCCAAGTAATTCCAGTTCTGAACGCCATGGTTTTAAAATTTGCAAAAGGGCTAAATAGTAAAATTCCCTTTTATCAGCAGTGCCACAACTCAGTTTCCTGGGATTAATTACATTTCCTTTCCTTTGTTTCACCAGACATCCTTCAGAACCAATCACTGCATATTTTCCATCATTGATGTTCTCTGTAGTATTCCGTTTAAAAGTGTAGTTTTGTAGCACTTCATAGAGACACATGTTCTCAAGATGATGACTTCTGTTTAGGTAATATGTGTCCAACATATTCATTTTCAAAATATCTGTACTTTCTGTTTCTTTTTCTGCTAAATATTCAATTTCTTGCACAGATTTCAGTACCCGATTTCGCATTCCTGCAAGACCTAGACTCACCCAAATGATTCTTCTACTTTTGGAATATAGCCTTGCAGATGATAACCGATCTGAACATTCATATGCTCCAATTCCATGATGCGATAACATCTTCAAACTGAAACTGTATAATTTTTTACTTAGAATCTTCTCGTGAGAAATCTATTCCCACATTTCTTTCAATTCCGTCTTTTCTGATTTAGTAATGTAGGACGTTACATATCGTGCAACAGCAATGGAATTGTCCGCAACATACTGAATATCCATGTTAGCATTCCACATGGATAAAATAACTGGATTGTAGTCATTAATGTATTTCGATTCTTCACTTCTTTTTAAGTTGTAGGTATTTTTCGGAGACTTTCTTGTGAGGGTATGTCGCATAGCTGACATAAAACTGTTCACTCTTCCTTTAGATAATACAGGACGTGGAAATCCAAAACGACATTTGGTATAGAACTTATCCTTTGACTTGTACTTTCGTGGACAGTATTTTCCAAATCGATGGCTTTGGAATCGTAAGACTTGTTGTTTTAAGTTTTTATGTTCTTTGCTATTGGGTACAGCACATGTGGCATAATCTTCAATGAAAGACAAAATAGTTTAATCTGAATCTGTTCCAAATTTGGGGGCGTCCTTGATCCATAACAACATATGTATATGAGGAGCCCCTCTTGCTTGATACTCCTTTCTCCAAAAAAAATCCACAACTCCTCCAAGAGGAGGATTCTTTTTATTGCAGATGAAAGACATCATAGCTTCAAATCTATGATAGAAATATCTGCATACATGAACAGGATCCAAAGAGCACAATTCTCCAGGTGTCTTGTATTCAATATTTTTTATATTGGAATTTGCCTCTCGAAGAAATTCAAGTAAATCATCCCAAGCATACTCAGCACAGCTTAGTGTAGCAAACCATGTAGGAGTTCCCAAGTTACGTAGCATACATTTCAGTTCTCCATGACGACGGTACCAATATTCATTAGTCCCACGCTGACATGCCATCAGATTAATCAATTGAGATTCTAAATGATCATCTCTCTGATGCACTTTATCCATAAAATCCTTTGCAGTTACATTTTGCAGATGCAGTCCAGTTTTAAAATGTGATTTACTGCATATGAAAGTCCAGAATAGTCACTTTCAAACAGAAGATGAAACATATAAGGGATACATTGTCGAAATCTTGGATCTTCTGCATATAATCTTGTTGTCCGATATTCAGATGCAGGAATCTGCACAGGACGTTCATCATATCATCCACCTTTTCCTGTTGGAAACAACTGCGGGAAACAACGAGCTTCCAAGCTCTCTTCCCATACACTCATGGGACTTCCTGTTGCTTTTTTCATTTGAAACAACTCAATCATATTCCCCATCACCTCTTTGGAATAAAGTGGATGTACACTGTAATATTCATAGATTTCTTCACATCTGGACATGTCCACTTTTTCTATTTGTCCACTTAATGTTTCAGTACCTTCTGCTAAATCTATTTCTTCTTCTCCTACAAACACATTTCTATAGTACTCATTATTTTTTAACAGATACAATGATGCCTTTTGCACTTTTCTAACATCCACTAACTCTTGCCAGATTTTCTTATTCTTAGTAGGAACACCATTAACTAGAATGACTAGTGGCTCATTTTCTGCATGGTCTACACCAATAGTTTCAATATTTTTCCTTAAATCTAACGGTAAATACACAACTCTTCCTTTCAATCATCTTTGCAACTCTGATGGAGGTAATTTACCTGTTTTAGGCTCCATACGAACAATAGCCTGAAACGGGTGAACACATTGAATGAGAATAGACTCATAAGTTTTTAAATCTATCAGCTCTGGAGCAATAGCAACCAACTCTAGATTATTATGAACAGCTCTAGCAGGCATTTTATTCTCATCTAATTTGTTATAACAATATTTGCAAATACGCTGCTCAGATCCCAAATCAAAACAATTCTCTACCAACAAATAAGTTGCAAATTCCATCCACTTATCATTCTCTTCTATTTCACTTTTTAAATACAGATTGACACCCCTAGTCTGATTTTTATAGTGAGTTCGCTGACAACAAATACAAGAAACATTTGGGGCCCGATTCACAGAACTAACTTAAGACAAAATCCTAAACTTACTACCATTTTGGTATTCACAGAAGGCACTTACTCATTTTGGTATTCACAGAAGGCACTTACTCATTTCGGTATTCACAGAAGTTAGGAGTCCTAACTTTAGGACTCCTAAAGGCCTTCTGTGAATACCGAAAGTCTTAAAATTAGGATTTTTCTCAGTTTAGTAGTAGTATAGTTAGGACTACTAACTTTAGGACTCCTAAATGCCTTCTGTGAATACCGAAAGTCTTAAAATTTAGATTTTTCTAAATTTAGTAGTAGTAAAGTTAGGACTCCTAACTTTAGGACTCCTAAATGCCTTCTGTGAATACCGAAAGCCTTAAAATGAGGATTTTTCTCAGTTTAGTAGTAGTATAGTTAGGACTCCTAACTTTAGGACTCCTAAATGCCTTCTGTGAATACCGAAAATCTTAAAATTAGGAGTTTTCTAAATTTAGTAGTAGTAAAGTTAGGACTCCTAACTTTAGGACTCCTAAATGCCTTCTGTGAACACCGAAAGCCTTAAAATTAGGATTTTTCTCAGTTTAGTAGTAGTATAGTTAGGACTCCTAACTTTAGGACTCCTAAATGCCTTCTGTGAATACCGAAAGTCTTAAAATTAGGATTTTTCTTAATTTAGTAGTAGTAAAGTTAGGACTCCTAACTGTAGGACTCCTAAATGCCTTCTGTGAATACCGAAAGCCTTAAAATTAGGATTTTTCTCAGTTTAGTAGTAGTAAAGTTAGGAGTCCTAACTTTAGGACTCCTAAACTGAGAAAAATCCTAATTTTAAGACTTTCGGTATTCACAGAAGGCATTTAGGAGTCCTAAAGTTAGGACTCCTAACTTCTGTGAATACCGAAGTGAGTAAGTGTCTTCTGTGAATACCAAAATGAGTAAGTGCCTTCTGTGAATACAAAAATGGTAGTAAATTTAGGATTTTGTCTTAAGTTAGTTCTGTGAATCGGCCCTTGGTCTTTCACCTGAAATTACCTTAAACTTTGTGATTTCATCCTCCAATTTTTTTGTAATCACGGGTTCTACATTGTCTTCAACATTTTGTTCAATTAATGTGTCAGTTTCTGCACTCTCTTGCTGAGGACCAAACCTTCTTCACATCTGATACTGAGCCACGCAAAAGAGCACTCTTCAACACATTTAACTTTAGCGCTGGACTTTTCGCATAATACAATCTTCTCACTAACTTCCGCATTTGAGTATGATGTACTGCCAGCATCCTGAAATGGTGAAAAACACTTTCACAAACTTTCCTAGAAAGACAAGCCAGAGAATGACCTTGCAAACCAGTATTTTATTTTACTCTGCAAGGGTCTAGTCTTGTTTAACACTTTTTTTACTATATGTTGGTAAAAAATTACATAATTTATCAATAGATTCCTGTCGTACACTACAAATACTACTGCAATCCCATGTATACACAGGGTGTTTAGGACGTCTCCCTAGAACTTCCTCAGCTATCAGTTCTTCTGCATTTCTTTCAAGCATTTTCTCTTTCTCAATTGGACAACCATCTCTAACTTCATAACCTCTACCACTGGTGTCAACTGCAAACAGTACGTTTTTTGCTCTGTAAATAACTCTCTTCATTAAAGAAAGGCTCCGAACTGGAACTGTGTTTCCATTCTCCCCAAAAAAATCACAATTTTTTTTTCTATTAATTACCCTTTTCCTCCTACTTTTGGCCTTCATTAAATTGATTGGTTTATCTAGTGATCGAATTCTGTTTAATACTAAAATGAATAGTTTCCTTTTTACTTCAAAAGCCTTTTCAACAATGTTTTCAATATGCTTCTTCTTTTTATAAAATAGAGCTCTATTTTTATATTTCTTCACATCTTTCAGCAAATTATGAACTACTCTCATGTAAAATATTTTTTTGCATAATTCCTTATATTGATTTTGCCTTCTTTTAGCATACTTTGTCTCCTTTGACTGAACATTTTTTGTATTGCTTTTCCTCTTATTTTGAATTTTTTTTCTAGTTGTAACATTCTCAGTGGTTTCAGCATTCTGTACATTCTTTTTGCTCCTACAAACATTTATAATAAATTGCTTTGTGATCTTACCAGAAGATTTTTTCTTTTTAGCCACATTACCTTGTACATTCAATACTACTGGTTCATGTTTCTTCAAGTAATTGTCCTGTCTCTGTTCTTTTCTTTTTCTTTTTTTTCTGGCATGATTGTTCTATTTTAACGTTGAAAAACAGTATCTGTAAAAAAGAATCACAAATAACAGTATATTAATATCCTTCAAATGTATACCATTCTATTACTGTAGAAACACATTTTATATAAAAACTGACTAAGAAACTATATCCCTGAAGCACAAGTGTGATGATGGTTAAAGCAATACATGCATAGTGCATACTACTTTGAAGCAGTTCATGCCCTAAAGCCTAACTCACTAAAAGAGTACATGCTAACTTACTGAATGATTACAATACTATAAGGCGATACACTGGGTGAGTGACAGGGTGTTTCCTAGGAGTGTATGAATACTGACATGGATATTGATGGTGTGAAAGACAAGTGTGTAGGCGATGAGACCTACATAGATAGTGGACACATGTTTCAATCCATCCATATGTTAAGGCCTGTCTCACTCCAATACTACTTGGATACTGATTAAATGATTAGAGTACTGCAAGGAGAGTGCCTGGGTACATTTATAAGTGTTCGGGTTTTGGCACAGTGAAGGGATTAATTCATGGTGTTGAATGGGTCACTAGAGGACTGCAAGGGGAGTGACAGGATGTTTGCTAGAAGTGTATGAATACTGACTAGGGAATTGAAGGTGTGAAAGACAAGTGTGTAGATGGTTAGAGGACTGCATGCATAGTGGATAGGCATTTGAAACAATTCATGTGCTAAGGCCTGGCTCACTCCATGAGTACTTGGGTACTGACTGAATGATTCGAGTACTGCAAGGAGAGAGACGGGGTGAATTTATAAATCGTTGACTTTTGGCGCGGTGAATGGATTAGTACATGATGCTGAATGGGTCACTGGAGGAGTACAAGGGGAGTGATAGGGTGTTTGCTGCAGTGTATGTATACTGAGTAGGGAATTGAAGGTGTGAAAGACAAGAATGTAGGTGGCTAGAGACCTACATCCATAATGGATAGACGTTTGAAACAGTCCATAGAGTAACACTTGTATCACTGCAAAACTACCTGACTACTGACTGAATCATTAGAGTACTACAAAAAAGAGTGACTCAGTGAATCTTTTTAAGATTTTGGATTCCAGTGCAGTGAATAGGTTAGTACTTACTGCCAAATAAGTCAGTGGAGGTGTGCAATTAAAGTGACAGAGTGTTTATTCGAGTTTATAGATACTGACAGAGAAATTGAAACTCTGAAAGGCAATTGTGTTGGTAGTTGCAGGCCTCCATGCATACTGGGAACACGTTTGCATCAATCCATGTGCTAAGGCCTGCCTCACTCCATTAGTACTTAGGTACTGACTGCATGATTAGACTATTGCAAGAAGCGTACCTGGATGAATATACAAGTGTTTCAGTTTTGGCGCAGTGAATGCATTACTACATGGTGCTGAATAACTCACTGGAACACTGCAAGGGAAGTGACAGGATGTTTGCTGAAAGTAAATGGATACTGACTGGGGAATTGAAGCTGTTAAAGACAAGTGTATAGTGTGTTAGAAGACTGCATGCATACTGCATAGACATTTGTAGCCCTCTATGTAGTAATGCATGGTTCACTACATGAGTACCTGCAAACTGACTGAATCATTAGACTACTGCTAGGATAGTGCCTGGGTAAAACGTTTACGTTTTTCAGTTTTGGCGCAGTAGAAAGATTAGTACATGGTACTGGATCAGTCACTGGATGAGTGCAAGATGAGTGACAGGATGTTTATTGAAGTATATAGATACTGACTAGTTAATTAAAGAAGTGAAAGACAATTGTGTAGGTGACTAGAGGCCAGTATGCATACTGGATAGGGGTTTGAAGCAGTCCATGTTTTAAGGCCTGGCTCTTTGCATGAATACTTGGATACTGACTGAATGATAAGTGTACTGCAAAGAGAGTGCATGAGTGAATTTATAAGTGTTTGGGTTTTGGCAAAGTGAATGCTTTAGTATATGCTGCTGAATGGATCACTAGAGGAGTACATGGGGAGCGACAGGGTGTTTGCTTGAAGTATATGCATACTGACTGTGGAATTAAAGGTGTGAAAGAGAACTGTGTAGATAGTTAGAGGACTGCATGCATAGTGGATAAGCATTTGAATCAATGCATGTGCTAAGGCCTGCCTCACTCTGTTACTACTTGAATATTAACTGAATGGTTACAGTATTGCAAGTACAGTTCCTGGGTGAAAACATAAGCAATGACTACCTTCTAATTCTAACAAAACTTGAGAACAGGAAAGTTTTTAAGCAGTTATGCGTATTCAAACATATGAAGTATCCAAATGCTTCTCTCACAGTGGTTCCCAAATGCACACAGACTCACAGTGTGATTCTAGATGAGCAACACTATCCCTAGGAGTTTACCAAAACTCATTCACTACTGTGGAAGGGGTAAGGGTATTGCACACAACCTACATATTTCAGTACTGCACTTTACTGTCAATCCCTGACTCATTTTATCAATGCATAAACATTGACTGGCTTCTAAAGCTACTAAAACTGGACAACATGACAGGTTTTAAAACAGTTATCTGTCAGCAAATACACAATGTTACCAAATGCTTCTTTCACAGTGGTTCGCAAATGCACACAGACTTACAGTGTGATTCTAGACAAGCAACACTATCTCTAGGAGTTTACCAAAACTCATTCACTACTGTGGAAGGGGTAAGGGGACTGCACACAATGTACATATTTAAGTATTGCACTTTAGTGTCAAAGCCTAACTCATTTCATCAATGCATAAGCAAAGACTGGCTTCTAATGCTACTAAAACTTGACAACTTGACAGGTTTTAAAACAGTTGTCGGTCAGCAAATACACGATGTTACCAAATCCTTCTCTCACATTCCTTACCCAAATACACACAGATTCACAGTGTGATTTTAGGCAAGCAACACTATCCTAGGAGTTTACCAAAACTCATTCACTAGTGTAGAAGGGTTAAGAGTACTGCACACAATCTACATATTTAAGTACTGCACTTTAGTATCAAAGCCTGGCTTATTTAATCAATGCATAAGCAAAGACTGGCTTTTAATGCTATTAAAACTTGACAACATGCCAGGTTTAAAAACAATTGTCTGTCAGCAAATACATAATTTTACCAAATGCTTCTCTCACAGTCGTTCCCAAATGCACACAGACTCACGGTGTGATTCTACACAAGCAACATTGTCCCTAGGAGTTTACCAAAACTCATTCACTACTGTGCAAGGGGTAAGGGGACTGCACACAATCTACAAATTTCACTACTGCACTTTAGTGTCAAAGCCTGACTCATCGTGGCGCCTGACTCCGGAATCTGGGGATCACGGTTCGATCACCAGCACCAGAGGCAGATTAGTCCAGCACCATGTGACTCTGGGCAATAGCTTGCTTAATCTTCCCGACGGCCCCCAGCGCCTACAGACCCTTACGGGTGATTGTTTGCGCTTTACAAATGTGGATTATTATTATAAGCAAAGACTGTCTTCTAATGCTACTAAAACTTCACAACATGACAGTTTTTAAAACAGTTATCAGTCAGCAAATGCACGATGTTACCAAATGCTTCTCTCACAATCCTTACCCGGAGAGAACACAGACTCACAGTGTGATTCTAGACAAGCAACAGGAGTTTAGGAGTTTACCAAAAATCATTCACTACTGTTGAAGTGGTAAGAGAACTGCACACAATCTTCATATTTCAGGACTGCACTTTTGTGTCAAAGCCTGACTCATTTAATCAAAGCATAAGCAAAGACTGGCTTCTAATGCTACTAAAACTTGACAACATGACCGGTTTTAATACAGTTATCTGTCAACAAATACACAATGTTACCAAATGCTTCTCTCACAATCCTTACCCAAATGCACACAGACTCACAGTGTGATTTTAGACAAGCAACACTAACCTAGGAGTTTACCAAAACTCATTCACTAGTCTGGAAGAGTTAATGGTACTTCACACAATCCACATATTTAAGTACAGCACATCAGTGTCAAAGCATTGCTCATTTAATCAACGCATAAGCAAAGACTGGATTCTAATGCTACTAAAACTTCACAACATGACAGGTTTTAAAACAGTTGTCTGTCAGCAAATACATGATGTTACCAAATGCTTCTCTCACACTGATCCCAAATACACACTAACTCACAGTGTGATTCTAGACAAGCACCACTATCCCTAGGAGTTTACCAAAACTCATTCACTACAGTGCAAGTGGTAAGGGAACTGCACACAATCTACGTATTTCACGACTGCAATTTACTGTCAATGCCTGACTCATTTAATGAAAGCATAAGCCATAACTGTCTTCTAATGCTACTAAAACTTGACAACATGACATGTTTTAAAACAGTTATCTGTGAGCAAATACAGGATGTTACCAAACGCTTCTCTCACAGTGGTTCCCAAATGCACACAGACTCACAGTGTGATTCTAGACAAACAACACTATCCCTAGCAGATTACCAAAACTAATTCACTACAGTGGAAGTGGTAAGGGAACTGCACACAATCTACATATTTCACGACTGCACTTTACTGTCAATGCCTGACTCATTTAATCAACGCATAAGCAATGACTGGATTCTAATGCTACTAAAACTTGACAACATGACAGGTTTTAAATTAGTTATCTGTCAGTAAATACACGATGTTACCAAATGCTTCTCTCACAGTGGTTCCCAAATGCACACAAACTCACAGTGTGATTCTAGACAACAACCACTATACCTAGGAGTTTACCAAAAATCATTCACTACTGTGGAAGTGATAAGGGAACTGCACACAATCTTCATATTTCAGGACTGCACTTTTGTGTCAAAGCCTAACTCATTTATTCAAAGCATAAGCAAAGATTGGCTTCTAATGCTACTAAAACTTGACAACATGACCGGTTTTAAAACAGTTATCTGTCAGCAAATACACGATGTTACCAAATACTTCTCTCACAATCCTTACCCAAATGCACACAGACTCACAGTGTGATTTTAGACAATCAACACTATCCTAGGAGTTTACCAAAACTCATTCACTAGTCTAGAAGAGTTAATGGTACTGAACACAATCTACATATTTAAGTACAGCACATCAGTGTCAAAGCATGACTCATTTAATCAACGCATAAGCAAAGACTGGATTCTAATGCTACTAAAACTTTACAACATGACAGGTTTAAAAAAAGTTATCTGTCAGCAAATACACGATGTTACCAAACGCTTCTCTCACAGTGGTTCCCAAATGCACACAGACTCACGGTGTGATTCTAGACAAGCACCACTACCCCTAGGAGTTTACCAAAACTCATTCACTACAGTGCAAGTGGCAAGGGAACTGCACACAATCTACATATTTCAGGACTGCACTTTTCTGTCAAAGCCTGACTCATTTAATCAAATCATAAGCCATAACTGTCTTCTAATGCTACTAAAACTTCACAACATGACAAGTTAAAACAGTTATCTGTCAGCAAATAGACGATGTTACCAAATGCTTCTCTCACAGTGGTTCCCAAATGCACACAGACTCACTGTGTGATTCTAGACAAACAACACTATCCCTTGCACTATACCAAAACACATTTCTTCATCTAGAAGTAGTACTACATTTTAGTATAGAAACATAACATAACTCATTTCACAAATTCATAAACAATGACTGGTTTTTAATTCTACGAAAACAGCACAGTTATCTGTCTACAAACACATGAAAAAAACAAATGCTTATCACAGAATGGTTTCTACATGCACACACATTGTAGAGAAAAAAGTACTCCCTACACTTTAGCAGGAGAAATACATTAGTCTGATTAAAATCAAAATACTCTACATACATCCCCTCACAATTAAATAACTCATCTTTCAAGTTCTTTTATAGATTAAGGAGTATATCAATCACTCACCATATTTTCTTTTACAGAATCTCTGCACTGTTCACCTCTCAGCAAACACAAAGAATGGAAAAGTTTCCCTTTCATTTTCCACACATACACATGTAAACATCAAATCACAATCCTTCACACATAAACTCAAAAGCAAACACACATTTCTATTGGTTAAACATTTCAACCCTTTCCAACTGAAATACATTTCAACCCTTCCCCAATCTGCCTTCTGCCTGTTACCATAGAAACAGGTCATGGAACACTGCACTGAGCTCACAGGTCACAAGTTCAGCACACAATATTACTAAACAAGACAGGAAGTGTGCTTGACTTTTCAACATATCAGCTTATCATATATAATGTTCCTTACAATCTGTTTTTGTTAACCAATAAGAATCATACCTTTAAAAAACTGAAATATACACCCTACCTTTCAGTGTAGAAAGTAGTCATACAACCAATTATTTCTTGTTTTTTTTCAAAAAACATTGCCGTGGATCCGCGCACCCAACGTGTGAGAATCCGTGCACCCAACGCGTTAGGATGCACGCACCGTGCGTGTATTTCGCCGTTTTTTTTATTTTTAAAAAGGGGGACCCGAGGGGTCCTTCTGGGACCCCCTAAGCACCTCTAGAGGGTCAGAGTATTTCCACTCTTCCCCCTTTATATGTTTTACACACTTATTCCCCTTGCTTCTTCAGCCTCGCTTCTACCGAGGCAGAAAATGGCCGCCAACAGTTCCTGGTTTCAAATGTAGAGAGACACTCGACAGCCAATTAGCATTCAGCGCGCGATCGGGAGGGTGCGCGCTTGGTTCGGGGAGGGTGCGCTTACGGTGCGGGGAGGGTCCGCGGATCCTCCCCGGCCATAGATATCACTAACTTTTTTACCCTCATTTTCTCAGGAACTGCTGAACAGATTCACACCATTTATGCAAAAGGCATGAGTCTGAACTGAGGACTACCTCTTTGCCAAATTTGGTGTCATTCCGTTCAGCGGTTCGGGCTGTAGCTGCGACAACAGATCCTATGGGAAATTGCATGGGGAAAACGCGTTTTGGGACCCCCCTTTTTTCTCGGCCTCCGCTTAACGAATCACCACAAAACTTTCAGGGTAGGAGCGGAGCTGGCCAAAAGTTTGGAAAATTTCGGGAAGATTCGTCAATCGGCGCCAGACTTATTAGGAATAGAATGTTGCGGATTTCCTATGGAAAATAGGTCCTAACTATAACTATCTACTGGCGACCGCCAGTAGATAATATATATATATATATATATATATATATATACACACTGCTTTTTAAAACACATTAATCTCTCAGCTTTGTTGTCACCCTTTTCTCAGGGAAAACCCAAGAAAACAAATTTTGCACTGCCTTCCCGCCTTCAGGCTTACAGTCCTCTTGTCCTCTCAAACCTTGTCAAGTATTTTACATAAAGGGGCACGATGTGGCTGGGGGGAAGGGCGAGAGAATGGAGAACCAAGAGAATATATACGCTGACAAGATGCATTTGGGTCCTGACGTCCTGTCGAAAAATCATCAAACGCACTTTTCTTTGGAGCCAGGTTGAACGAAGATTGCTGCATGATGTGTGGACAGACAGATCTGTGCACCCATCATAAGTCAGTGCTCCGGTTCTTGACTTGTCTCGCTCATGCTTAAGCCCAGTTCAAACTGCGAGCATTCTATACAAATGATGCAAAGTACTGTTGCCGTAATGAGTGTCCTAGTCTGCTGTTTAAATACCTGCTCCAGATATCACTGTATAAATAACCGACACAGGATTGAATCCTAATTGGAACACCAGTATTTCATCCTTTACAGGTACAGTGCTTAATTTGAGCTGGTGGTTTCTTGTGGCTCTTCTTTCACTTTCTTCTGGCACTTGATTGTCAACACTGGCACTTATGACAGTCTGCCACATGGTGGTGTTGTTTATCTAATTTAGAGATGAGCACAACAAATGTTGTTTAATAATTCAATATATATATTACAAATGACTAATACCGTCACCCATGCCAATCCTATAGGTTTGTGTGTCATGGAATAGTCCACATTTTCATTGTTATGTTGGAGTGCTCGCAGGGGCAATGGGTGGAGCAATCTATTGTTGCAATTATGTTTCTTTTTCTTCAAATTAAGCACTGCATACGTGAATAAAATAGGCGCCTGTCAGTCAGATGAAATAGCATATACAGTGCAATTCAATTTGTTGTGTGCACGCTATAATTTGCTCAAAATTAGGAATATTATTAGGTTTCGCCAAAACTATGAAAGTTGTGGGGCCGCATGAATTATTGTAGGTGACATTTCTGCAATTATACTACTGTTTTGTTCACTGTTTAAAACTGCATTTAAAGCATGAGCGCCTGTAGGCTCAACGTAACTTCTTTGTGAGTACTGTTAAAAAGTCCATTATTAATAGGGATAAGTAGGGGCTTACCATTAGTAATATGGCCCCAATCACAATAAAAGCTTCAGTCAAGGTCTTAAGAAATTATTCTTTTGTTCAACCCTTGGTAGCTGGCAATGAACAGGCAAGCTTCACTTAGAAGACAGGTGTGTAAAGCATTTAAAAACATCAATGTATTAAATAAGTAAGAAACAATACACAATAAAAATCCAACACCAGTTTCTAAACATAGGGTATATTTTGATGAACAAATAGACACAAAAACAACAAAAATCCAAAGTATATATGAAGTTTTGAAGAATAAACACGTTCTAGTCCCTCTCCAGCAGGCCGGATTCACAGCGGTTTCAACAGCTTGCTTCAACTCCTGGAAGTCTTGAGCTCTGGAGCTTTCAGTGGGACGAACTTGAAATCCATTGTGTTTCGATGTAGTCGGCTTGACTCTCGACGTTGGGTCGGTCACCTTATGGAGCTTTTCCCAAAAGTTACTCCAAACTTTTGGAACTTCTTCCTGAAGTTCCTCTTGAGGGTTCCAAGTGTCCAAAACACCAATCCAAGGGTCTTGAAGCTCTGAGATGGTCTTTGGGATGTCAGGACTACAAATCCCACAAGCCACCTTGCCAAATCCTTAACAGTCCACTGGATGCACTACAGGGTTGGGACTTCTTGATGGAGATGATGCAGGTGGGCTCTGTTAACCTGTGTCTTGCAGGGAGTCCACTCCTTAATCCTTGGGAAGTGAGGTAAAGTCGTTAGGGCTGTAGTACCAGATTGGGCAGCAGGTGCAGTCCTTCATAGTGCAGTCCTTTGCGTTCAGATCAGGGTTCCAGCAGGGCAGTCGTTCTTCTCCTTGTAATTTCAGGCAGTAGATCTGAGTTGCTTGGCAACTCTTCCATATGAATTCAGTGCTCCTTGGCGTCAAGCAGGGGGGAAACCCTGACCAATAGGATACAAGGTGCCACTCTCAGGTATGACCACTTCCTCCAAAGGAAAGCACTATTCTTCTAAATTACAAAGATGGAGAAGCTTTCTCCTGGAGGATTAGATCTGGCTAAGCCAACTCATTGGTGTTGCTAATATTCTCTAACATTCCCCTTCCAGCCCCTTCACTAATCTAATTACAGGGGCTTCTGCGTGGCTGGGGGTACAGGATGTGGGGCTGAGCCTGTATTGTCCTAAAGTGTCACTCTCCCTTTGAAGACCAGTTTGGCTACTCTACCCCATCCTGCCTTTTAATTTTGCAGCTGCAGATCGCCACCGATGGGAAATCCTTTGTTTCTCTAGCAGTCCACTTCACACCTCATTAAGACAGCTTGGCTCAGCCTGGCAGAGGCTGGCCAATCAGGAGAGGGCAGCCGGAAGTCTAGATTTTGGCTCGCAGAAAAGAAAGTTCTATAATTTATTTTCTGTAATAGCAATAACAAATCTAACAATGGCAAGTTGTTGGATTTTTTCTAGCTGTTAATTTAAGTCTTTCAATGACATCTGTAGCTCGCTCCTGTCAATATTTATACCTAAATAAAATATTCCCATCTTAGCCTATGGAGCTAATTAACTGCAATGGGTAGAAACATAATTGGCAGTTTTTCCCTCACCAGGGCTTATAAAACATATTTTATAATGTCTCTGCTTATAGTGACAAGGCACCCTTCCCACGGGAAACGTAGGGGAGACCTTAGGGGTGACTTATATGTACAAATTATGTAATTTGAGGCTTTGGACGCACCTTTCAAATCCAAAGTTTAATTTAGATATAAATGTATTGTTAAGTCAGGCTGAAAAGTAGTGCTTCCTTTAAAATGACAGCAGGCAACACAATACTGTACACTTAAGTACAATAAGTTTACTGGGCCTCTAAACCTACACGCCGTATTATATACTCGGGACTTACAGCTAGGATGTCAGGGGGGCCCCAGACAGATCGGCCGCAAGATGGCCACACTTATTAGAGGCTCTGCCGGCCGTTAATTATCCAGACTTAATGGGGACATCCCACCCCCTGCCCATCCTACATTACCCCAGTGATGGGCTATGGTTGCCTACTGCCTTTTATGTCAGAACAGTTCCTAGCAGGCGGTGATGGAATCTCAGCATGGTGAGGCACCAGTCCAGGCCGCTTCTGCTGCCGTGGACTCTGGTAGCTCTGCTGACTCTACTGCTGTGGTGCCCTGGCCTTGCTTCCTGTCTGGCAGACCTGGGTGTGCGGCGGGCCGGCCAGGCTTACTCCGCACAAGTGCAGTCGCTCAGGAGAATGGTGTCTACCTGTGGGCCTAGACTGTGGCCTGCTGGCATACCGTTGTGGCCTCCCCCTGTCGCACCCCCGTGGGACATGACGGCATGTCCGGATCTACTGGTGAACGCCTTTGTGCACGTGATGACAGTAATGGCTTACTGCATGTTGTTAGCCACAGCCGATCTGTGGACTGCTGTTGGAGTGGTACGCCCAGCGCTGTGAGCAGAACAACAACTTGAGCACTGAGACTAAGGGAATTCCCTCTGAGGGAGCCGGCACTATTTGGATTTGACAGCCCCTGGGGGTTGTGTGTTGACCCTCCTATGTACTGTAAGCAGCGGTCGCTGTGAGTGACCCATTTTTGGCACCCCTACATTGCTCAGGTGACACTACTCCATATACTATTGGGACCATATTTATGTTGGCCACCTACATGATGTTGTGGGTTTCCTTCAGTCCCTAGGCTACACCTGACACTACGGAGCAACACTTGTCAAGCTGCTTGTGCTTCCTATTATCCGGGGTGTGGCATGGTCCGATGTGTTCTGGTTGCATGCCCCTGCACACTTGGAGCAGCACAGTGCCAATCTGTGGCGCATAATGAAGACTAGGGAATGCTGTCCTTCCCTTGCAGTAGGCCCATCCCACACCTGCTCATGCCCTCTGTGACAACTCAGGATGTGGTGGGGTCTGAATGCTGCCCTGGACTTTTGCAGTAAATGTCCTCAAGCAGGATACAGCTGAGATGCCCTGATTCAACTTACTGCTGGTGTGTGAGCGCTGACTTATCTTTCACTGCGCTTCGTTCCTCATGACACTAGCTGCCCCTTTCCCGACTCTGGTACTATCCCTCCTTATTCAGGCTCAAGTGGCAAAACGATCATCTCCCTACTCCAGGAGCACTACACGGAAGGATGGGGAGGGGGGGATGCCAGGCAATCCAAACTCTCATTAGACAACAGATAACAGACACAGCAATGGAGTGACCATCTGAAGACTCTCAAGGGACGACACTAGGCGCGGATGGCACTTCCCTGGATTGCAGCATCCGCTCCATGTTTATAGATTTAAAGTAGAGTTTAACAGCAATTTACACCAATAATTGACTTTCTGGCTGACAGATTCGATTGGCTTAAAGAAAAGGTTGATAAAGATGATGACCACCTCGATCAACTGAAACACAGCGCATCTGAAGCCGAAGATGAACTCTCCACAGATAGATCAAGGCTCCTTCGAATGGAAATGGTACTTGAAGTGATACGGAATAAGAGTGATGGAACAATCTATGAATTATTGGAGTGCCAGAGTCAACTGAGATGGGCAGAATGGAGGACTTTATAGAAGATATGCCACGCACACTCTTTGAAACTGACCTTTCGCTCATGCTCACGGTTGAGAGGGCCCACAAATCTCTTGTTCCTAGGCAGCCTCCTGGTACAACAACTCACCCCATCATTGCCTGATTGCTAAATATTAGAGACTGGGACAATGCTCTGTGCCGTGCTGGGAAATGGTGACTTCTGAATTACAAAGGGATTAAGCTCTCCATGTTCCTGGATTTCACTATATCTGTGCAAGCCGCACGCAAAGATTTCCTGCCGGTGTGGAGAACCCTTCAGGGCACAGACGCTTCATACTCACTCTTATACCCTGCCAAATTGGGAATTTCCCACACTGGAAAAACACTCATTTTCACTGATCCAAAAAAAGCCAACAAGTTTGTCAAAACCATCCCTCTGGAGATGGGTGGGTTGCCCAGGGGAGATCGAGAACAGGATGCTGTACACCTTAGCGAGACTGAATAATGTAAACTCTCCAATCTACACACACTATGGCTTCCTTGGACTGGTAATGTCCGCAGTCCCTCTTCACTTGGGACTAGATGGTGTGTACATGACAGGCGTCTACGTGGAATCCCCACTTGGGCTCACTGCCTTAGACTGCCATCCTTAGTTCTGACTTCAGCCCATGTCCTAAAATAACTGACTCCATCACTCCAGGGGGGGCCCGGTGTTCCCCTCAATCCTCCCCCAGCCACACAGCTACCTCTAGTTGGTTAGGGAGCCAGTCTCCTAATTCGCCCCTACGGGATAATTCCCAAAACTGTCTCAGTTCAGTGCTGTTGGTGTTCAATGGAAGGAAGGGATTGGTACATTTGGTACAATTGCTGAACTAAAGTGGGTGGTGTGGGGTCCTGTTCACTTTGGTTTTTGGCTGCAGCCACTTGGCTGCTCACTGTTTTTGTAGCTTTTCTATTCTGTGCCACTCCACCTGTGCTTTTCAGAGTCATTGCATGTGATCTTAGGATGGGCAGCTATTACTTCCATCTTCTAGTCCTCCTTTATCATGCGATCGGTTAAAGCTGTGACATGAATGCCCAGGGGCTTAATGACCTTCGTACAGCGTGCTAGGTCTTTGCATACTTGCAGAGACACTCCATTGGCATCTTCTTTCTACTACAATTACACAGATGGGACACAGGAGTGTCTGCAATCTGGATGGGTTGGGTAAAGGCATATTACTCCAATTATGGCCATGGAGCTGTGATCATCATCAGTAAGGGGTTACCTTGGCGCACTTGTAGGGTCATCTGTGACTCTTAGGGCCAGTTTGTTCTCCTAGCCGGCATCCTGCACGATCATCCTGTCAAACCCTTTTTCATTTATGGTCCTAACGTAGATTACCCCCAGTTTTTTGCTGCGGTATGGCAACTGGCTGATACTCTGGGTCCCAGAGCGACCTTGTGGGGAGGGGATTTCAATGTGGTACTCAACCTCAAATAGATAGATCTAGTGACTCTAGGTGCCCTCATCCCTGCGACATGGCTCAGCTGAAACTGATGATGGAGGACTTTGATCTGCCTTTCATCTGCGGTTTTCACCATGCTAGTGCTCAGGAGGACACTAGTATCATAACGGCCCATGCTTTGTGGTCACACATAGACTAATGTCTGGTCTTGCTGGACGTCCTGGCATGGATGACTCAGACATCTCACTTGCTGATAATGTTCTCAGATCATGCTCCGGTTTTACTGGAGCACCTGCTACCTGGCAGCCCCTTTTGCACGTTTTCATGGAGGCTCCCCGCTGGAGCCCTGGACAATCAGGTCTTCTGGGAAGATATCAGGACAGCAGAAGTGGAATACATTTAACAGAAAACAATGCTGAGATCTCACGTTCCTCGTTGTTAGGAGGCATTCAAGGTCACCATTCATGGAGCATGCATTGTTAAGCAGGCTGGTGTTTTCCACGCAGTGATCTCACACATCTAGAGAAAGAAATCAGGGAGCTCAAACTTCTGTTCTTTGCAGACCATGAAGCTCCCATGCTGGCATCCATTTGCAGCAAGTTTTCGGAATAGGCAGAGGCTGCACAGCAAGAGACACACTTCCTTGTAAGGGAGTTACAGACCTGAAGCAATGGAGAGGGCGACAGACCGGGCAAGTCTCTTGCCTAAGTAATCTGCAGGCCATGGGTAAGAGATTACATCACTGAGATCCATGATGGTCACCCACAAATACACACCGGCACAGAGGCTGTACAACCTGCCATGATTAACTTCTATACCTCTCCGTATCAAACACGTCTGAGCTCTGTTCCCCTCAGCCTTACTGCCAACCTTTTTGGAAACTAGACACCCACAGGAATTCAGGATGGGTTGACTTGTGTGGCTTTCACTAGGTTCTGTTACCTAGAATCCCTCCAAACCTCAAACTTTGTCAATAAAACATATTTTCCTCACATTTCTGTGTTGGAAAGTTCTGGAATCTGCAGGAAGCCTTAAACTTCCACCCACCAAGCGTTCCCTCAACTCTCCTGATAAAATTTGTGCCTCCCTTGTGTGAGTAGGCTTAGTACCCATGACAGGAAATGGCCCAAAACGCAACATAGACACATCACTTTTTCCCACACAAAACTGACCCTTTTTTTGCAATGTGCGTAGTTGTGGATGTTTGACCCTAGCTCAGCTGGCATCTAGGCAAACCTAGGAAACCTGTACATTTTTGTAAACAAAACACACAGGGAAATCCAGGATGGGGTGACTTGTGTGATTCTCACTAGGTTATGTTACCCAGAAGCCCTTGCAAACCACAAACATTGTCAAAAAACACATTTTCCTCACATTTCTGTAATGGAAAGCTCTGGAATCTGCTGGGAGCCACAAACTTCCACTCACCCAGCATTTCCCTAAGGCTCCCAATACAAATGGTACCTCACTTGTGTGGGTAGGCCTAATGCCCGTGACAGGAAATGACCCAAAACACAACATGGAAATATCACATTTTTCCACACAAAACTGAACCTTTTTTTGCAATGTGCCTAGCTGTGGATTTTGGACCCAAGCTCAGCCGGCACTTAACGAAACCTGGCAAACCTCTACATTTTTAAAAACTAGACACCCAGGGTAATCCAGGATTAGGCAACTTGTGTGGCTCTCTCCAGGCTCTGTTACCTAGAATCCCTTGCAAACCTCACCCTTTGTCAAAGAAAAAAACTAATTTTCCTCACATTTCTGTGATGGGAAGTTATGGAATCTGTGTTGAGCCACAAACTTCCCCCCACCGAGTATTTCCCAAAGTCTCCCGATAAAAATGGTACCTCATTTGTGTGGGTAGGCCTAGTGCCTGTGATAGGAAATGGCCCAAAACGTACTGTGGAGAATTCAAAATTATCGATCACAAAAAGGGAGTCCTCTGCGTTTTTGGTCCCAGGCTCAGCGGGCATCTAAGGAAACCTACCAAAACCAGACAGCTCAGAAAACTAGACACCCGGGGGAGTCCATGGAGGTGTGGCTGGCATGGATCCCCTAACGTTTTCCTACCCAGAATCCCCTGCAGATCTCAAATTTACTAATAAAATCAAATTTTCCTCACATTTCAGTGTGGGATTACCGTGCTTGCCAGGCCTGGGCGTAGTTCGCGTAGTTTTGCTACGCGGAATTCTGCGAAGTTACAAAAAAACTCCACACAAAGTTCTGAGAGTGGCGGAGTGCAGTGCGAACTGCAGTTTGTGCTGGTATTCCTGCCACTCTGGCAGCTCACGCTCGAGGAAAAAACTCAGCTGCACAACGCGAAGCAGAGTTTTCTGCACTCCGCTAGCTCCGTGTAGTGCGGAGTGCAGAAAACTCTGCAACCTCCGCTAACGGAGCGAAGTTCACCGCCCAGACCTAGTGCTTGCACAAATTTCCTACTGCCCAGCGTTCCCCTCGCCCTCCTGATAAAAATGATACCTCACTTGTGTGGGTGACTAATGCAACATCAGCCTAAAAATAGCTGTGCTATCCCCTCAATCTCTACGTTTTTGGCCTATCCCAGTCGCAGGCCCTTGGCACACCCACACAAGTAAGGATCATTTAACTTGCTTGGCTGGTTGTGTGGCCTGCGTGGATCCCCCCGCTTTTTGTTATTCAGAATCCTCTGCACCCCTCAAATTTAGCTAAAAGTCACATTTCCTCATGTCTTTGAAGGAAGGTTGAAGGATCACCACGTCTGCACAAATTTGCTACCACCCATGATTAATCTGGGACTAGTTGTGGCCAAACGAGACCTGGCACACAAATGGGGAACAGCACAAGGCTCCTCTATGGATGAGTGGAGGAAGGGAATGGATATGTATATGTCAGGGGAGAAAACGACGTATATAGTGCGTAGCTGTCCCAAAATATTCCAGAAAATCTGTAAATCATGGATAAAACATTATGGTCTCCTGATTGCGGACTCGCAGTGAGCTCCTGTGGCCATGGGGTGACCCAGGCGGGGGCGGGGGGGAGGGGTCCGAGTGACAGGGGAATTGAGAACCCATCTCTGAAAGACTATTTGTTATTGTCATATATACTACTGCCGTTGAATGACGATGTCAATGTAATACTGAACATAATCTTGCTTTTGGGAAGTCTCCACTGTATCTGTACTAAACTCACGGAAATGCCAATAAAAACATTCTTTAGAAAAAAAAATTGCTACCACCCAGTGTTCCCCTTGAGCTCCTGAAAAATGATACCTCACGTGTGTGTTTGCCCAAAGCAGAGTCACCCGAAACATACAAATAAAAACTACCCTTATGAACATGCTTTGGTTCCCCCTCAGTTTTTGATTTTATATATTTTTAGGCTAAGTCTGCTTTGGGTACCCACACAAGTGAGGTATCATTTTTACCGGAAGACAGAGGGGAAGATTGGGTGGTAGCAAATTTGTGCTGGCACAGTGCCCCCACACAGAAATGTGCTTTTTTAGCTATATTTGAGGTTTGCAAGGGGTTCTAGGAAAGAAAACGTTGGGGGATCCATGCAAGCCTCACCTCCCTGGACTCCACAAGCACAGGATGTCTAGGTTTCAGAAATGTCTGGTATTGGTAGGCTTTCCTAGATGGTTGGGAATCCCAGGAACAAAAACCTCTGGTACCTAACTATCACAAAACAATCTGATTTTGCAAAGGGGGCTCCTGCGTTTTTGTCCCAGGCTCGGCGTGTGAGGAAAATGTGACTTTTTAGCTGAATTTGAGGTTTGCAGAGGATTTTGGGTAAAAGAAATGCTGGTGGATCCATGTAAACCACGCTTCCAGCCAAGTGACAGTACACATACACCACCAGCCAAGTGCCAATCCACTCACTCTGCCAGTCAAGCGCCATCTTAACATGCCGCCAGCCAAGCACCATCCAACACACAATGCCAGGCAAGCGCCAGTCCACGCACACTGTCAGGCAAGCGCCAGGCTACACACACCACCACCAAGTGTTAGCCGGCACACACACACCGCCAGCCAAGCACAAGTCCACACACTCCACCAGAAAAATGCCAGTCGACACACAGCCAGCCAAATGTCAGTACATGCAGACCTTCAGCTGAGCTCCAGTTCACACACAAAAACGTTCCCTGCTATCTAGTGGGCCAAAAAATACATCACTGATCTGATTCCAAGGGGGGGCAGAAATGGCTAAAATGTGTGCCTAAAAAACACAGGGAGTAAACCTTAACTATAGGCGGCTCTCTAATATGCCCACAAACAAATCCCTGGTGCCTAGTAGGCTTTCTGCCCCCACCCAGGGGGGCAGATCGGGTATAATGACCACTATCTGCTCCCAAGGGTGGCAGTAAGACTGCCCCCATTTTTTTTGAGGGGGTGTGGGCATAGACATGCCCATTCTGGTCAGCCCCACCCCTACGCAGAGTAGAAATAGTCCCTGGTGCTAATTGGCTTTCTGCCCCCCTCACGGGGGCCCATCGGAGACTGTTGCCCATATCTGCCCCACAAGGGAGGGGGGCAGAAAGAATGTGGCCATTTTTTGGGAGGGCTGGGGGCATCGGCATGCCCCTTCAGTGCATCCCATCCCCTGTACAAGGAAAATAAAAAGTCCCTGTCCCTGTCGCCTAGTGGATTTCTGCCCTCCTGGGGGGAGTAGATCAGAGGCTATTGCCGCAATATGCCCCTCGGGCCGGAAAGACTGTGCCCATTTTTTTGAGGGGGTGTGGGCATAAACATGCCCATTCTGGTCAGCCCCACCCCTACGCAGAGTAGAAATAGTCCCTGGTGCTAATTGGCTTTCTGTCCCCTCAGGGGGGCCGATCGGGGACTGTTGCCCATATCTGCTCCACAGGGGGAGGGCAGAAAGACTGTGCCATTTGTTTGGGGGGGTGCTGGGGGCATCAGCAGGCCCCTTCAGGGCATCCCCACCCCTGCACAAGGAAAGAAAATAGTCCCTGGTGCCTATTGGGCTTCTGTCCTCCTGGGGAGGGGGGGGCAGATCAGAGGCTATTGCCTCAATTTGGGCCCATGGGGGCGGAAAGACTGTGCCCATTGTTTATGGGAATGTGGGGGCCTTAGCATGCCCATTCTAGGCAACCCCCACTCTTACTCTAATTAAAAAAATAGTCCTTGGTGCCGAATGGGCTTTATGCCTCCCCCAGGGGGCAGATCAGGGGCTATTGCCTGCTTGTACCTCCGGGAGGGGGCAGAAAGACTGTGCCCATTTTTTGGAGAGCATTGGCATTTGGATTGTGAAAAAATGTATAAAGTGCACGACTGCTCAAGAGTGACCTTGTGCTATATGTTCAATGAAAAGGAAGCAAATAGAGATGGTGATCGCTGAGAGAAAAGCCAGGTCTTCAGGGCCGGACTGGGGACCAAAACCGGCCCTGACAAAGTGCTCGGCAGCCCCCACCCCGGGGGTTGGGGGTGCGGCCGAGCTCTTTGCCAGGGCCGGTTTTCGGCCGATTTTGTTACAGGGCCGATTCTGCAGCTATGCTGCAAAAACGGCCCTGTAACAAAAACTTAGTGAGGCTGAGTGCTGAGCTCTTAGGGACCCACGACTGACACCCTTTGACTGGTAGAAGAATAGGGGGTAGACAAACTTCCTAACTACTGTCCTCAAGAAATTACTTAAACCAGTTCCAGGCATTATATCTAATGCCAATCTCAAAAAAGCATGTAAGCAGTCTGTCATGTGGGCCCATACCAAATGCTGCAGACAGGTCCAACAATACCAGGACTCCTGTGCCACCCGCATCAATGGTACATCTAATAAGATCCGAGATCTCAACCAAGGCAGTCTCAGTACTATGCCTAGGTCTAAATCCAAATTGGCTCAGATGAAGAAGCCCATTGACCTCAAGATAAACAAGAGTTGTCGATTGACACATTTTTCAAGTATTTTAGCAGGTGTGGGAAGAAGGGAAAATGGCTTATAGTTGCCTGGGACATCTGGCTTGGCGCTAGGCTTTTTTAGTAAAGGATAGATTTTAGCTCTCTTCCAACAAGAAGGCACCGTAGCAGTGGCAAGGGACTTATTCTGCACCCCATTTTGGATGGGATTGATTATGTTCACACCTAAAGCCAAAATGGTAGGAGGACAGGGATCATTAAGTGAACCAGACTTATGATTTAAGATCGTCGTCTTGGAGTCTTCAATGGAGATAGTATTAAACTCAGAAAGAGCAGAGGAAAGAGTTGTGCCATCTGAACTGTACTACCAACAGTCACGTCCGGGATAGAAATTATGGGAAGGCTGTTCTGTATAGCTTAGACTTTGCTATGAAAGAATAGTGCGAGTTGCTCACACCAATCCACCAATGGGCCCTTACTTCTATGTCTAGCCACAGGAGCAACAAACTCCTTAACAATATTAAATATTTCTCTGGGTTTATTCACTGCTTTTTCTATACACCCCTTGTAATACTTTCTCTTTGTAAGATTTATCAGGGTCACATACTTTAAAGCTAGTTTGTATATTTTTTTTTTATTCAATGCTTTCGTTTTTTCTCTATACCCGTTATGCCTTTTTAAATAGGTTTCCTCTTGTATAAGAGTTTCAGAGAATCAGGGACTAGACATCTTTTTCCTACTGGAAGTGTGAAAATGGGGAGGGGCGAGTTTCTCCACTGAAGTACGCAACCAATGATCACATTCCATCAAGGCGGAATCAATGGAACCTGAGAAGGTTGGTGTAGTAACTTCCAAAGCCATCTGCAAATTATCACCCGTAATTTTGGAGACAGGAAAACAAGGGAGGCCTTACATTGACGTCCTGAGGGCCAAAACAGGAAACAGACCAATTCAACTCGATCCAGAATTCCATTCTGGGCAGCCCCACCCCTTTTATTAAAAATAAAATCCCTGGTATCTAGTGGGTTTTAACCCCCATCTGCCACCTCAGGGGTCAGAAAGACTGTCCCATTTGGGGTGGGGGTGGGGGTGGGGGCAGAGCATTGGCAAGCCCATTTGGGCAGCCCCAAATTCAATGTTTTCAAAAACAATAATCCCAGTGCCTGTTGTGCTTTCAGCCCCCAGGGGTGGAGCAGATTGGGTGCTATTGCCCCCTTCTGCTTCTCAGGGGGTGCAGAAAGACGGAAAACTCCCATTGAACTATGGGGGGCGCAAAGGCCCTTGCCCAAGGAGCCGCTGCCCCCGCCATGGTGACGAGTGGTGGGGCCCTGCTTGGGGATCACCCTCCTGCGGCGATCCCCAAGTAGGGATCTAATAGGGAAGTGTGCCATTGGAAAGGGGAGATTCTCTCCTTTCCAACAATACCTCTCCTGTGTGTTTCGGTGGCTGAGAGAACCCTGCAAGCACCAAGCACCAAGTTTCAATTTAACTTTCAATGTAATGACATCAGCACGGCATGCGCGTGATCATCATTGAAAAAAATGCCTTGGGAGGTTGGGGAAGCTCTTCCCTAGCTCCCGAGGCTCAAAACAAAAATAGAAATCCCCCTGCTGTTTACAGCAGAGGGATTTGGTGGTTGTGTGCAGAGGACGGAATGGTTCTGTCCTTGGCAGGTAAGCACCATGGTGGAGGAAGGAACCGTTCCAACCTCCGCACCAAATGGGTTAAACTAATTCATTTGCTATGTTCGCAACCAGCAGCCCGGTGTGCGTGAATGACAGAATCTCAGCCTCGTTTGAGGTGACGAGGGGTACCCGACAGGGATGCCCCTTGTCACCTATACGCTTTGCGATAGTTATGGAGCTGCTTGCCGTCCGGCTCTGCCAGAATCACACCTGCATGGCCTTGCATTACCGCCCTGCTGAATCCTTCTTTCACTATATGCCGATGATGCCACTTTGTATGTCAGGGACCCACATATACACTTAAACCCTCTCATTAGAGAATTTACCAGATTTGGGGTGTTGTCAGGCATTGAGATCAACTAGGCAAAGTTGCTTATTTTCCCACTGACAGATGTGACATCACTGTTTACCCCAGACTTCCCATGGCCTGGGCTGATGGCCCCATCAAGTATCTCTGGGTCTGGCTCAGTAGAGAAAATGACAACCAATGGCTTGATGATAGATTAGAGTGCTGGAGGTGACTGCCTTTTTCCTTAACTGGTCACTTGGCCATTGCAAAAATGATCATCCTTCTGAAATTCCTTTACCTCTTCATCAACTTACTGCTTCCCTTGGCACTACACTTCTGCTGACAGCTTAGGAAGTGACTTGCTTCTTTGACATGGGCGCGTAGACAACCGGGTATCTCCTGGGAGGTTATGACACTCCCCTTTAAGCAGGGTGGATTGGGAGCCCCCAACATGGACTTGTACTGTCTGTGTTCCCAGGCACAGTTTGCCCATCACTGGCTCTTCCCTAATCAGTTCCTTGCCCCCCCATCCTCGTTTTTTACACCCTCAGTGGTGCTAGATTTTTTCATCCGGTGCTGAGCTCTGGGGTATGCTGATGAATGCCTTGCACCCTGTATAATTGTACTTTTTCTACCTTTTCTTCTAAACCCGCCTATGGGCGGAGAGATCCCTCCTGTATCCTTAGCAGGTGAATTAAATGTTTTGTCCTTTATTGTGTCACTTCCCAGAATGCTCTGTGAATTAACAGCACTCCCCAGTCCACAAATCTGAGCAATGCTCTTTACTCCTGAATTTATAGTTGTGAAAGGCTGTCCTTTATTCGTCTCTGGGAAAGAACTGCCATCGGTGGCAAAGAGCTGCAACCACAAGTTTTCCTCCGGTAGTTGTCTCAGCTGATCTCCGACATTCCCAGGCGCCTTGCACCCAGCCTCAGCCTCACCTCCAGCCACTGAGAAGGTTCTGCTGCTTCCCTTGCTGCCCCGGAACAGGAAGGACACTCTGCTCACGGCTCTCTGACTAGCCCTGCGAGCCTTCCAAGCGGCGCTCCACACCCCTGTGCACGAAACGAATCTCTGCCTCGCCCGCCTCTCCTGCAGGGGCAAAGGGCACGAAACAGGGTGCACCGATCGTCGGCAACACAAGCCACCATCTCGGTAAGGTTCTATAGGTGAGCTTGTTTCCTCCGGTGGAATATTTTTCGGTTATTTTACTTGCGCAGTTTTCGTACTTCCTCTGATGGCATCATGCGTTAATGTGCGAACATCCGCTGTTCTTTTAGTTTCCATAATTCTCTGCCATTGAGAGATATTTTCAAAAACGGAGAGAAGAGAGAGAAGAAAGGCAAAATAACTATTGAAGTTTTCCGAAATCTATTATCGCACTGGGGCAGTCACTCGGAGCTTCCGACCTGGCGTCCTAGCCGGCCGCCATCGTCCTAAAACAGGGAGGGCTGGAGGATCAAGCGCACCTATCCAAACAGAGGAGACACAAACCAAGGCACAAATTGAGGAAGCAACATCAAGGTCTGATCAGGAGAAAGGCAGGTCAACTTACTGCCTAAGGAACAGGAATTTTCTCAAAAATACAACTCCAGTTCTCTCTAAGCAATCTATCGCCCCCCGCAGTACGAAAAGAAATTCAAAGAAACAGATTAAGCTGGACTCTAGCAGCTTTTACACAAAGAGGAAAAATCCGAAAGAAACAGGGAGGATTGGAAGTGTACTAGACCTCCCCCCCTTCGAGTGACTCCATCTCTTAGATCCTTCTTCAATATCCAAGAGCAAAGTTGGGTGAATTTAGCAAAAGGGATTCATCCAACAAAAACTGCCTTTTCTTTAGTTACTTCTCCTGCAACTGCAACTCCCCTAGATTTAGTTCCTACATTAACTGGGTCTCATATTAAAATTGTTACACCTGTCCGGCCTGATCTACTCAACTCCCTAACGGTGTCTACGGTAGCTATCGACTCTACCATAATAGTCTTAGAAAGAGATAAAAATGGAAAAACTCCGAGTACCCCCACAGTCAGGCAAGTTCAGACAAAGTTAACGTCAGACGGAGCAGCTGCCCCTCAACTGACTCCGTCAATAGATCAATCAAACCTACATCTTAGTGAGAACAGATCTTCAGGGGATCAAATACAAATCTCGACACCTGGCTTAAATTCAACTGATCAGTTTCTTGAGAAGATGTTAGAGGAAATGAGGGCAAAATTTGCGGTATCAGAGATAAACCAGAGTAAAATCCGTGAGGTATGTGAAGCTTTAGACACCAAGATGATCGCACTGAACGATCGGGTTACTGAAGTTGAATCAGCAGTTGAGGGGCTCACTAAAAAAGTTGAAAAAAACGAAAAAGACATAAGGGTCCTAAAAGAGAGAGAAAGGAGCACGAGTGAAAAATTGGAAACCTTGGAAAATCAGGCGAGAAAAAATTATCTACGAATACTAAATGTCCCTGAAGGAAAAGAAGGGGCAGATGTCAAGAAATTCATAGTGCAGCTACTCGAGGAACAATTTCCATGGACAAAAGAAATAGGCCTCGAAGACGATATTCAAAGAGCACATCGTGACCCTTTTGGTAGAAATAAAGAAAGAAAAAACGCAAGGAAAATCTTATTAAATTTTAAAACATACACCATCAAAGAGAGAATTCTGAGTGAGGCATTAAAAAACAGCCCTCACAATAAAGAGGATTGGGCCTTCAGGATTCAGTCGGACATTTCGAAATCTACTCAAGACAGACAATGGGAATTAGGCCAATACATGCAGGAATTAAAAAGTTTAGGAGCCACAGTACAAATGAAGTTCCCGGCTAGTCTCAGAATCATGTGGCGAAACAAAATGCACAACATAAGGGAACCCGCTGAAGTTGCCCTTTTCCTAGACCAAATGAAGGACCAAGTATGAAGTCAGCCAGGGTTGTCAACTTGAGTTTGAATTCTAACAGGAGAGAAGAATTTTAATCTAAAAATATCAAGAGACTAAGAGGCCAAATATTAACCTAAAGGCATAAATCATATAATCCAAGAAAAAATGAGAAGAAATCACTAATTGTAAAAGCAAAAAAAAAAAAAAAAAGTGGGTAGTTACGGAGCTCAGAAGGGGCTATTAACACACCCCAAAAAGAAAAGGAGGGAGGCTTCCCCAGGGTGGGTTCTTTTATTACTCAAGAAATATAAAAACACAAAAATATGCATAGGGGTGGGGAGCAAATTAGGGAAAAAAAAATTTAAAATATCCTCAGAATGCAGAAAAATAAAAAATAAAAAAGGGAGTTATTAGGACCTGTCAGGTACAGTCAAGGGAAAGATTGGTAAAGCGGCAAGCAAGAGTAGGAGAAAGAGGAAATGATGGGAAGAAATGTTAATATACTATCTTGGAATGTAAATGGGTTAAGGCTACCAAGTAGAAGGCGACGAATTTTGGAGTATCTGAGGGTGGCAGTTTGTGAGATCATAATTTTACAAGAGACGCATCTGTTAAAGAAGGAATGGGATGAAATTGTAAAAAAAATGTGCTGGGTAGATTGCTACGTCTGCACAAATCAGGAGTGTGTTGTAAAGGGAATAGCTATACTCTTTAAAAAATCAGTAAAAGCTAGAATTGAGAGAGTCGAATTAGACAAAAAAGGTAGATGGGCAATTACTAGGGTAAGAATTCATAACACTCCATACACGATAGCTGGGTATTATGGGCCGAATTTAGATGACCCCACCCCATTACAAAATGTATACACTCATCTATTATCTTTTCCATCCCCAGTGGTTCTAGGTGGTGATTTTAATCTGATTCCAGACCCCATGACAGATTGCCTGCCCCCTATGAAACAAATAAATCTTCCGAAAATGAGGGAATGGTTGGGAATTTATAAAAGAGATCTGGGTTTGGTGGATATCTGGAAGGAGAAAGGGGATAAAAAAAAACCTGTTTACCTTTAAAAATAAAAGACTGGGTCTACAATCTAGAATTGATTTTTTTCTGGTAGAAAAAATGATAGTGAGTAAAATTCATAAGGTCGAGCACTTGCCAGCCCTACTGTCAGACCATTCTGCCGTCCTACTTAAAACTCATTTGGGTAAGGAACAGACTGTAATGAGATGGACTGTGGACCAGACTATTTTGAATGACTCCCAAATCATTGAGAAGTAAAAAAAAGATTTGGTGGAGTTTTTCGAAAATAATAAAGAGGGAGTATCTCCTCAAGTCACATGGGATGCATACAAGGCTGTTATTAGGGGGAATATAATCAGTTTGGCTGCATACAAGACAAAAGTATCAAAACAAGAAATAAGAATGTTGGAAACTGATATAAAAAATTTAGAGTTATTAATAGAAGCTGAGGTGGATCTGGAAAATAAAAAGAAGTTGGAAGTAGACAAGATGGTACAAGTGGAAAAGTTAACAGGAATTCTAGAGAGCAAGGTAAGAGAGGGATGGGAAGTAAGCAAGCTTGCTCACTATGAGTATGAGGAGGGGTGTAGCAAGCTGCTGGCTTGGAAAACGAAGACTGACACCAATAGAAATAAAATACTTAATATTCTACCACAAGATGGCTCAGACCTTTGCTCAGAAGAAGGGGTAATAATGAAAGAATTTGTAGATTTTTTCTCTTCTCTATATACTGAAGATATTGTCCCACTAAATGAGGAGTTAGACGAATACCTATATAATTTGGAACTCCCAGAGTTAACAAGTTTGGAAAAAGAAGATTTGAATGCCTCAATTACGAAAGAGGAGGTAGAAGAAGCGTTGAAAGGCCTGAAGAGCGGTAAAGCAGCAGGTCTGGACGCCCTACCTAATGAATTATACATTAAACTCAGTGAGGCTTTAGCTCTCCCGCTTACAAACTTGTTAAATAAAATCTACTTGGAAAACGGGAGACTTCCCGACTCATGGAACGACGCCACGATAAGTATCCTGTTAAAACCCGGTAAAAATCCGGCTAAATGTGAATCTTACCGTCCTATAAGCCTACTTAACTGTGATTATAAGATCTTTACTCAAATCCTAGCAAAAAGGCTTGGTAATATTGCAGGAAAACTTATAAAAGAGGACCAGAAATAGTTTATAAGGGGCAGGCAATTACAAGATCTTACACAGGAGCTTATCGGGTCAATAGACATAGCAATAAGTGAAAAAATCCCCCTGACAATAATAACATTGGACGCGGCCAAAGCGTTCGATTGAATTGGGCTTTCTTGAATGCAACTCTAGAAAAATACAACCTGGGAGAAAACTTTCAGGGAGCAATTAAAGAACTGTATCGAGCACCAAAAGCTAAGGTCCTAGTTAATGGGATTTTAACAGAAAATATTCCTATATATAGAGGGACTCGACAAGGATGCCCCTTATCTCCCCTTCTCTTTAACTTATATATTGAGCCTTTGGCAAATAGGCTCATAGCTCACCCCAAAATAACTCCATTTAAATATCAGACTTGGGAAAAAAAATAGCTTTATATGCAGATGACTTGATGATCTTTACGAACAATTATGTAGGATCTGTCCAAGCAATTGAAGACACCCTAAAAAAGTTTGGGAGGGTATCAGGTTATCAAACTAATCAATCAAAAACGGAGATAATGAGTTGGAATACCCAGGTAAATAATACATATACCAGGGAGAAATCAGATACTTAGGAATAGATCTGATTAAAAACCTGGATAAGATAATCAAGACAAACTTGGACAGGGTAACAGCGGACGTGAGAAAGCTACTAAAAGCATGGGGAGGCCTCCCTCTGACTTTTCTCGGCAGATCAAACATAATTAAAATGTCTATCCTTCCAAAATATACATTCTTATTTAGTGCAATCCCATTGGAATTCAAGAGAGAATCTCTAAAAAAAATACAAGGAGAACTACCAAGTTTCATTTGGGCGTCCAAAAGTACACGTATAGCTTGGGGAAAGCTACGAAGAAGAAAAGCAGAAGGAGGAATTGCCAGTCCTGATCTAGTGGAATACTATAGAGCCTTCCAATTCAAGCACATGAAGGTTTTACTAAATAACCATGACTTATACCCGGAACATCTTAAAGTAATGACTGGAAATACTGGTCATTTTTTGTATAAATTTGGTCATCCAAAGTATTTAAAAAAAGTAAAACTAAAGACTCTGAGAGCAGCAGCTAAGCTATGGTGCCAGATAAGGAGCACTCTAAATATTCCATATTATAGTGAGTTCGCGCCTATATGGGACTCCCCAGGAACCCCAGAATCTCTTTAAGACAATTTGGCAAAACCTTTGAAAACATCAGGTTTTCAAGTATGGGGTCAGTTATTGGTTGATAACACCATAATAGACTGGGAAACTCTGTTCATGAACTCAAAGGCATCCCTTTCAAAGTTTAAATATTATCAGCTCACTAGTTGGGCAAAAACTGTGAAGGAGAAAAACAGCGGAAATAGGACCTTAGAGATAATTATGATTAAGAATCCCCCGAAGAGAAAAGAAATAGCAATATGGTACTGGGCACTTATAAAAGCTGGAGAGGAGGACTTTCTGATTCCAGATGCGATTTGGGGGAAAGATCTGCCATCGCTGGATCTTCAAAACTTGTGGCAAGTATCAATGAATAAAGGCTGGTCCATAGTGAAATCTGCTACCTTAAGGAGAAACCACCTTCTTACTTCCCATAGAGCATACTGGACGCCGAAGCGACTATCTAAATTTGGTGGACCTATCATGAAAACATGCCCCAAATGTGGCTTACCAAGAGCAGATGATGTGCACATGTTCTGGCAGTGCCCCCAGATCGATGGCTTCTGGCAGGAAGTGAGTAAAATCTTAGATTCGGTACTAAGAAGACCAATTAAAGTAAGTACAGATCTTGTTATTTTTGGGGTTAGTCGGCAAGATGAGATAACAACTTTAACAAAAAAGGAAGAGAATCTTTTATTCATGATGATTTTGCTTGCACGAAGGGAACTCTGCATTAAGTGGATAAGACTAGTTCCTCCCACACACTTAGAATGGGTTGCTTCCATGAA
Organism: Triturus cristatus; assembly: GCF_964204655.1. Classification (NCBI taxonomy): domain Eukaryota; kingdom Metazoa; phylum Chordata; class Amphibia; order Caudata; family Salamandridae; genus Triturus; species Triturus cristatus. Next base: position 107,028,212 of record NC_140584.1, on the reverse strand, counting down.
TAGAATAAATAAGTGGGACAGGAAAGGGAAAACCAGTAAGAAGTATAACTATTGGGAAATTTGGGAAGATTCCCAGTTCGTAAACTAATCGGGATACTCACAATATAAACATGCCATGACCCATTCAATTCCAATGATTATGCAATGGCAATAAAATCACAAGCAAAATGCCTGTGTGAGTGACCAGAGTGGTCAGCTCCCCCAGTTCAAGCGAAAATCATTGGATGTGTTACGGACGTGAGGGGACCCTACTCTATAAAACTCGCAGAGCAAGATCCTCCGAAATCGGGGAATTGGAAGGTTCAAAAAACTGAGAAACGGGTCCCTGATAACTCCATATACACTACATTGCAGTATGAGGAATAAAGGGAAAAAAAAATCAGTTCCTTGCCTACTTGGCCCTTGAATCTAACCACTCAGCTCCCTACCCACTCCTGATGGCACTGCTCACTACCCCTAAGGGCCTACGAGTGTAGATTGACACTGTAGCATTTACTGTCTGGCCGTCAAGCAAGCTTAGGCGCAGGGCCCGTGTCGAACACCTCTTCGCCCCATCTGTGCCACTCATCAGTCACCCTTCCTTCCCCATCACTGATGATCCTGGAGCATGCTCTTGATTGTGCAAACTGTGACTTACGTCCATGAGTGCGATAAACCTAGATGGAACCTTTATTTCACCTCAGCAAGCTCTACAATCTGTAGATACCAATCTATTAGATACTTTTAAATATCATCAACTTCATGCTGTGACCCGAGCAATACATGCCTCATTACCAGATGCCCTGCCTTCCTTTGAATTCCGTGCGGGGTCCTTGAACACCCCCTCCCCCGCATGCTCATTACCCAGCTATATGCTGGGATACAGAACACCTCGCCAATACACACCCTGATGAGCCGGAACGCCTGGGACACTGACATAACTCCTCCCCTCACAAATAAACAGTGGCACACGGTTGTGCCCAGGCCCGTGCACTCTCCCCCAACTATTGACTCTGCATCATTCATTTCAAATACTTACATCGTCTCTTCCACACCCCGGAGCGACTGTTCAGGATGTGGCAAAGCACTGGTGCCCATTGAGGTGTTGCTCTTTTCTTACCGCAGGGTTTCTTCACCTCTCTCTGAACTGTCCGGGAATCACTAATTACTGCGCTGAAATATTCACAATGATAGCAGAATTCACGGGACACCCAATTGAGCTCACTCACAGAGTTGAACTGTTGGGCTATGTTAAAGATGTGCCCCCCGCAGTGCAAAAATTGACAGCGATCCTTCTCCTGCTAACTAAGCATAGAGTTGCATTATGATGGGGCAGCCATCACTGCTGCTTGTAGCTGATTGGCTTAAGGATGCAGCGTATTGTCAGGAACAACTTGCTGCCTACTGGGAGCTTATGTCCATGAGCTCTCATCCTCAGGATTTCTGGCACCTCCTTGAATTGTGCCTTCTTGCCCTGGGGTTGTGGAAGACAGTGAGCAAGATGGAGGGTAGTGGAGGCTGGGTCCCCTGCCCCCTAAGGGAATGCGTCATTCTATCTGTTATATAGATGCAATCCTCTGGGGCCCCCACATGATCTGGACTCTCCTAAGTCTTAACCCAAACTGTGAATATTGTACTATCATTTCGCTGAGTGACTGTTTCTCCACATGTTTCTTTTTTGTCCCCTCTCTTCCCTTTTCCGTCTTGTCATTTGTTTCCTCTGCAGCAAACTTAGAAGTGCATCGTCTAGCATTACTGCTATGTATATCATTGTTATCCTTGTCATTTATGCCGGCTGTATTTTGTATACTTCTGTACTATTTGCAATTCAACTAAATAGAATAAGAAAAATTTAAAAAAACAGCCAGGCTCTCAGTATCAATTGTAATTACACCTTATTACCATATACTTTTATTCAGGGCACATGTCCTGGGTCTGGTTAACAGAGTCTAGGGCACAGTCAGAGTCAGAAAACCAGCACCTAGTAGTCAAAATGGGGGCTAAAAGTGGGGGACACTGCAAACAAGTCCTTATTTTTTACAAGTACTTACCACGAAATTTGGAGCAGTCATGTACCACAAATTCACTTATGTGAAAACAATATTGAAACTTGAATGCAGGTAAAATCACCTATGCAGTTTATTAAGTAAAATATAAATGGCTTGTGTTCACTGAACGTATAATGCAAATACAAAGTAAGTCTATATACCCAGTAAGTAACACAGTACTCAGAGTTGTCGCAAGTAATGTCTCTAGAGATCAAAGTCTGGGTTTAGCAACAAAGAGCCCTTTCTGATGTATTTTGTGAAAGGTGCATTCATACCTAGGTACATATTAGGCCGAGATTCCTTATGGTACCAATGTGTGTGTGTGTTTCTCTTTCTTCCTGCAAATCCCCTTCAATACACTGAATGTGCAAAGCTCTGTTGAGAAAGGGTCTCCATTTCACCTTACTTATCTTTTGAAATTAAGCCCTCGGTAAAGCCCCTGATGTGAACGGAGCTGGAAGAAACCATGCCAGTAAAGATTAAGGGATTAGGTCGTAAGCACCTATTAATGTAGTCACAATATTATATGGCAATTCAATGGACGAGATGGTCTGAAATATGGAATTACCGGTGCCTAAATAATGACAGCAACCAAAAAAGAGCTCCATAGGAAAGCTTCGTAAGATTTATACATTAATATCCTGACAGGATATTTAAAACATTTAATTGGGCTATTTCTTTCTGCAGTGAGGTTGTTATGCTATAAAACAGCCAAACAATGAGGAGGCGAGAGAGTATTTTGGCAAAGAAATAAAACCACACAGACTGGAACTGAGTAAGGGAAGCTGAAAATACAATTAATGGTGCCATTGTTAAGTGTTTAAACACCCGCTCCATTAAAAAGAAAGAGTGTGCGCTGTCATTTTTTACAAAGATCCTATTTCAAACATTCAATTTTCAAATCCAGGGATGTCATTTATGAGTGGGCACAAGTATACGCTCAGGGGTGCAGTTTCCACCGGTGCAGCAGGTGCAGTGGCACCTGGGCCCAGAGGCCTGATGGCCCACTGAACTCCGATTATTGCTGTATTTCACAGTTAAAACCACAGTGAGGGGAGGGGGGGGGCATTTCTTTACTACTTAGTTACTTACTACTTAAGTTAGACTGAATATGTGAGGTTTACCCACATAATACATACTGCTACCCTGGATTGAGGTATGTACTTTGTGTGGTAAATACCTCCTAGTTTGACTATTTCACTTACAAATGAGGTATAACATGCAGTTTTGATATTTAACACACCAAATTCCGAATATGTCTAGTTTTTCTCTGGCCTTTTCCTACAATAAATTTTCACAGGTTTGACCTGCCAGAATTTATCAGACTGCAAGGGTGTGACAATTATCACAAAACCCATAATTCTGATCCCTGTAAAAGCGTATTTCAACAGGTATCGTAATTTTGTCCTTACTTGTAATCAGGGCTTTAGTAGTAAATGTATGAGAGACCAGAGGGAGTGGCTGGAAAAAGATGAATATCGACTACTAAATGGAAGGGTTGTTGGGTGGTTTAAGGAGGGGTTTAGGAAAGGGCAGATGCCAAACCACAAAAAAGTAAGCCAATTATTATTATTCGCAACCTGCTCTTCTAAGGTTGCTACTGCCAAAATGGACCCACAACAATAGTAGGTGTACTCCAATTTAGACCTGGATTAAGTCCAGCACCACACATGGCCAACCACTTGTACTGCAATACCCTCCAATGGAAAATATTGGAGGCAAGGTCTTAAAATAGAATCTGAAAGGAAATAATTTATTATCTAAGGATATGTATATGTTATGTTATGATGTGTTATGTTGTGCTATGTCATGTTATGTTATGTTGCAGGTTTTTTTAAAAGCGCTCAAATACTTAGAGCTATAGAACTGAGCACAGCAGCCCAAGTACCAAATGAAAAGAGAATCAACAAGAAACTAAGAAAAGCCAGATCAAAGAGTGTACAACCAGATTTTAAAACTTTCCGAAACTTAGTTAGTACTGACATCCTATGCAGATAGAGAGGCATGGGGTTCCACAGTTTAGCGGCAGTCAAAGAGAAGGTCTGGCTGCCCAAGTGGACTCATTTAACTTTAGGAATATGAAGAAGGTAGGAGTGCTGAGAACAAGGAGTGGGATTAGGAGTGTAGAACTAACATTTGTTGTTCAAGTTAGTTGGGCCAGCTTGGAGGAGCGCCTTGTGAACAATGCAAAAAGATTTTAAAAAGACTCTTTCTGCCATTCACACCCAATGCAGAGAGTCAAGGGCAGCAGAAGCAGCAGAAAAGCTTGGTATACCCAAAGCAACGTTATTCGCCATGTTTTGAACTCGCTGAAGGTTCTTCAAAACATTGTGAGAGGCTCCTGAAGACAAAGAGTTGCAATAATGAAGGTGTCCGAACCACGATCCGACAAGCTTGAACAGGGAGCTCTGGAACTATTTTTCTGAGCACCTTTAACAGGAAAAACAAGAGGAAGTGAGATAGCCTGAGTCTCCAAAGACAGATTATTTTCCAGTACAAAACACAAGTCCCTCAGGCATCCCTTGATAGACAGGTGGAGTCAATAAATGCATGTGCCTACAGGAGAATCTCTGCTCTCTTTCAAACTCAGGCCAGTTTGCCACCTGCAGTGAAAGGGAGACCAACTGCTCTAAACACCCATTTCACCTTTCACTGATGCTCTGTTCACAGTGCGCACGCATCTGAGCTTCCACTTTGAACAGTCAATTCACGGTCTGTGCCAAGTGCACCCATCTAAAGGTGTAGGGGGCTGCGCTCCCTATAAATAATAAGGCCACAGGTTGTAAAATTATTTACGAGGACACATACCCGACGTATGTTCAAAATACGGACACAGCTCCGCATCACAGACACGACAAAACGTTCCACTTCTGGCCCTATCTAGGGTCATTTTGTCCGACCAGGTACAGGTGAATTGTTGCCTTGTAACCTATCTTGTGACTATCTATTTCTCATTGAGTTCTACACTTAGATTCTAATCACTTAGGGGCTGATTCTGATCTGGGTCGGAAAGCTCTCCGACCAAGCCGGATCTGGAGTGTTTTCCGACTGAGCCGGACTCCTGCAGTCCGACCGAGCAAATACGATGCGGATGCATGCTGCCGGACTCAGTTTGGTCGGACTCCCGTAGAAGTTAATGGGAGCTGGTCGTATGACGTGTACATGGGCTCCCATTGACTGAAATGGTACATCTCGCACAAGGGCACCCCCTACAGTGGGTACACATCGGTGCCTTCAGCACCATATATGCCTGTGTTGGGGAGACCCTTGGGTCTCCCCCTGTGTCCGAGTTGTAAGGCTGCGGGTGATAGGGGGTCTGACGCGGACCCCCAAAGGCAGATTTCTGGACGTTTTGTGAGCCGGAAACTTTGGCTCGATCCGGCTGTCCGACGCATGCATCGTACTGGACTCGGTCGGAAATCGCCTCCATTGCACAGCACGGTTTGGTTACGGACGATACGTACGGAACGGTTCGGACATGGAAATGATTCGGTATGCAAATTTAGCGTTGCTCGCATCATACTTGCTCGCTCGGACAGCTGTACAAGTCGGGCGGAGAACACACGTACAGCTCGTACTTTTTCCGGCCGAATCGCGTTCGGAGCCCTTCCGAGCGAGATCGGAATCGGCCCCTTAGTTGTGTAGGTTTGCAACACTAGGTCCTGAAGAATTGTCATTTGATCCTTGTGGACACCAGCACTTGCTGAGTTGAGCTCAGTAAAGACCATTATTTCTGAATGGAGCCACATGTTTTTATTTGCGGTAGTGTGCTTTTTTCATTAAATAAATTGACATTTAGCACCACTATACCTATTTTGTGACACTTTCAATCACCACACCACTCTACACAACCCACACACCCACACTTCACATTACTACATCGGAAAAAAGATCTCCAGCAAAGAGCCCCCTAGTGGGTGCCCATTGAGCATTGCAGTGCCAGCCCGATGAGGAGCATGCCCAAATGATGAAGCATGGCATTTCTCGGGGTGTGTGAGGGCACTTGCTCCTATATGGAGCTCTTTTCTCTATGACCTGGAACTCTCTTTTCTCTGTTGTCCTTCATATACAATTGTAAAATTATTCAACCAGGCCCGTTACGTTTTGCTTATTGTTTGAGACTGTGTAGCATTTCTTTTAATTGATGGTACTGGTAATAGATATGATCTTGAAAGACATGGCTACATATATCGCTACTGGTATTGTTAACCAGCACGTGTACTGCACGCAGGCTGCCATTGGGATTTCGTGGCAGCACCATTTGTACAATGAAACAATAAAACCACATGATTGAATGAATAAGGTACAATACTACAGTACTGCATACATCCAAAAATGTACTTGTGTACTTATCCAGGAGGGAAGCCACACACATGACGGTAAACGCTAATGGTTACCTTTCTAAAAGTAATTTGCATTTTTTGCAAAATCTCATGGTCCTTTCATTTTTATGTTAATTTCACTCAATTACTGAAAGAAAAGAGCTTTGAATTATGCTTCTAATCTACAGTGCAAATGTGACAGACTGATGGCAATTAAACACTCATTTAATATATGATAGAAAAGAATTTGAGAAGTGAGGCAGGTCATTCCACGCTTTAGGAGTGATTGAGAAGGCTCGTCCACTGGGTCTGGTATTCCGTGTGCGTGGGATGTGTGTAAGTAGGTGTCCAGACGAGCCGAGGAGTCTGGAAGGTTTGTGACTGTTGAGGTATGCAGGGCCAGCGTTATGTAGTGCATTGCAATTTAAGAATAACAACGCCTGCTAATTTACTCTTCTGCTATATGTTTCAGTTGCTGTGGGTTTGGTGTTTGGTGTATGTGTGTGTTTTGCTTGCTTCGGCTATTGACAGTAGCCGTCTGCCTCTTTTTTCCATCTAGGCTGTTGCCTGCATGTTCCGCATTAGCTGATCATCACGTTGAAAGGTTTGCTCTGGGGAGATGCAAATTCTAAGTTCAGGAGAATACCCTTAAGAGCCAGCTGCTGTCAGCGCTTTTCTCTTGCAATTCATGGGTATAGGAATGCTATATCTCTGCCAAAAAGTCAACTAGCCTGTTACCATCTGCTAGAAATGCAACAGAAATGTAAATTGGGAATTTAGATATTATGCACCTTGTTAAAAATTCATCAGTCCCCCATTCTGTTCCTCTTCCATTCCAATCCATCTATATTTCCTCACTTGGGGCTGGATGTAAGAACAATAGTAATAGCAATTACCAAATAGCTATTTTTTGCGAATGGCTATTTGGTAATCGCTATGTATAAAGGATTTATTTAGCTACTATTGCTAAAATAGCAATTTGTAGAGGGTCACAAATAGACCTACCGCATGAATATTAATGATGTAGGTCGCAATTTGTGACCCACTAAGATTCGCTGTCATCAAAATGAAAACGGGATGTGTTTAAAAAAAAAAATTAAACATTTAAGTTTCGTTTTTTTAAGAGTAGCCATTGGTCCATTTGACCACTACATTCTCTTAAGAAATAGTTCTTAATCATTCACATAGGGGAAGTGGCCCCTTCGGGACCCCTTCCCATTTGCAAATGGGTTACCACCAACTTTGGTCCTGATGCACAAAGGTAAATTTACACTTTTGTGTAAGTTTGCAATTGGTTGTTATTCACAAAGGGCTTTATGAGTATTATCTATCTTTTTAATTTATTTGTAAACAGATTTTATTCAGTTTTCAGAGGCAACCAAAACATGCATTACAACAGCCACGTAGTTAGGCGCCAAGGTGCACCTTGTCAGAATGAGCAATACAGTCTGTCATCGTTAAACAAGAAATAAACAAACAACAATCAAACTATTCTCCCCCCACCCCATAGGTATTACATCACATCTCTTGTTGAATCCAGGGTTGCATATGAGAAAAGGGAAAGATGATAAGCCACAGTGATAAGTCTCAGGTCAGGGGGACATCTTGCCCCATAGACTACTCTGGTCTGCGTCATGTGATGGGAAGGTATTCGATATAGAGCCGGCCCTCAGTTGTTGAGATGTATATAGATCATCGCAGTGACTCTACTGCAGAGGCCACCTTTGAGGCCGGCTCCGGGTTGGTCAAGCCATCCACCAATGCACCCCAGGCTCGGGCTCAACACATGTTCCCCATGCCTCTCTTTGCCTTCCTCAGGAGTACCCTTCCCTCACAGCTCGCCCACTTTACCACCACTCTCTTCCATATTGTCAGCTGCAGGTCTCTTGTTGCCTTCCAATTGCAAGCTATTTCATATTTAGCAATAATATGTGCTGGATCCTGAAATCTCCCCATTGTCTTTGCATGGTGCGGTAACCAGCTTAGGAGACATTGTCCAGGATCTCGTTCGCAATGCTCTCCTCTACTGTTCGTATAACTCCCTCCCAAAAACTGTGAAGCGCGGGACAATATGCCCTGTGAATTACTTGTTAGTTAATGAGTTTAAAGCATGCATTCCTAGAGACTTTTGTTGTTCACTCTAAGATCCTATCCCAGTCATTCGGTTCAAAAGGTCTCCAACCTATTCCTCAGAACGTTCAGAGGTAGTTGTTGATCGGTTCGTAGGGCCCTATACTGACGGGAAACCATTTGTATGACACCCTCTGCAAGCGTCATATACTGACAACTCTGGGATGTTGCGGGTTCAGTGAATACCCCTCCCCAGTTCTTTTTAACCACCAATGTGAGTGCCCTGTGAAGCAGGAAATGCCCCTGCAGTAAGTCAAATTCTGCCATGATGTCCTCAAACTAGAGCATCTCCTACTTTCATCGCTCTCTTCTCAGCCCACTGGTTCAAGCCCCACCAGTACCCACATGTAGTAGTACATGTAGGAAATTCATAGGCAGTTCCGAGGTCCATGCAGTCTTAGTACGTAGTCGCAGCAGTCCTCTATTTCAACACTTTGTCATAGTGCGAAACCCATGCGAGTCACTCGTTTTGGATTGCTCCACATGGAGGAGAACCCCAAGCGGATCATGAAGCAGCGGCATAAATGGGTCAGGGGTCCGATCAGGGCTGCACCAGTGCACATTTCCCAGGGTCAGCCACTGTAGCTGGGCCGCAATGTAATAAAACTCAAAATCATAGACTGCCAGACCCCCTTCTCCCTTTGGGCTCTGCATTGAAGTTAATGCCACCCTTCGTTGACCCGATCTCCAGATGAACTCAGTGCTCAGGGTTTTCAGTTCCCCAAACCGAGATCCCGGAACCCATAAGGGGAGTGCAGAAAGAAAGAAAGAATCTGTGGTAGGGCCACATCTTAAGTAGTGTGATTCTCCCAATCACTGGTAGAGGAAGCGTCACCTAGAACTTAATGGAGACCCTCAGGGATCCAATTGCACACCCAATGTTGCTCTCTAACAGACCATCTTTGTCGTGGTACATCTTAACCTCCACGGAAGTCAAGCATCTGATACGTGTGCTGGGGGGTTCTCCCTCCGCATCATGGGAAAAGCCTCGATTTCTGCCAGTTAGCCCACAGCCCAGATAGGAGGCTGAATTCCTCCAAATTGGTTCTAGCTTCCCTCAGGTCCTCCTCTGCGTCGTGTAAGAACATGTTGTCTGCATATAGTGCTATACTGTTTCAATGTCTTCGTATTGTTAACCCATGAAACACCATTCCAGCTCTAGCAGATGCCACCAATGGTTCCATTGTGATAGCAAAGAGCAGAGGAGACTGGGGGCACCCTTGCTGCGTCCCTTGTTCCACTGGACAGCTCGCAGATATGGTCTTGCCAGTACGCACCCTGACAGTCGGTCTAGTGTATAATAAACGTGTCCAGGCTACAAAGTGCTCTGCGAACTCAATGCGGAGCATCACCTCATAAAGGTATAGCCATTCAAGGCTATCAAAGACTTTTTCGATGTCGACAGCAAAGACAGCTGCATCGTCTTTGGTATAGTCGTTAGCCTCCATAATCGCCAGGAGGTGTCTGATATTTGTCTCTGTGTTATGTCCCAGGATGAACCCCATCTGGTCTGAGTGTATTAAATGTGTCATATGGGAGAGCAGGCAGGTTGTCAAGATTTTACTCAGAATCTTATAGTCGATGTTTAACATCGACCAAGGTCTGTTCATGGAGCGATCATGCACTGGCTTTCCCGGCATTAGTATAGGAACGATCCCTGACATTCTGGTGGTGTCCTGAGGATACCAGTAGTGTTAGCCTCATTATACAACTCTGTTAGTTTATGTGGCAACTCTAAGGAGTAGGTGGCATAAAATTCCACTGGGCGTCTTAATTCACGCCATATGTTTAATTGCGCACAATAGTTCCTGCGGGGAAATCTCCTCTCCCAGGACTTTCACTTCTTCCTTCTCCAGGCACTGCAAAGGGAGCGCCCCCAGGAAACTCTGAGTCGCCATTGCATTCAATTCCGTAATACTCGTGTAGAGTGTCAAGTAGTTTCTGGTGGATATATTGTTAATTCTGTTTTGGGAGTACACTCTTTCACTCCTCTCGTCCTCCAGGTCGAGAATCGATGGTTCGCCAACAAGGAGCCAGATTTGATCTCTTTCTACATGTGTCTTGTCCATATAATGTTTGTTGTCAAAACACCTAAGGTGGTCTACCTGGGATGCCACCTCCTCCCTTGCCTTTAAGAGCACTGTCTGTAGTTCAGGTCAATTCGGACGTTGTAACTCTATGTCCCTAAGCAGTTTTCCAGCTGTTTGGACCTCCCTCAACTTCGACGAGGCAGTGGCCCTGAATACTGCTTTTAAAGACGTCTGATTCCATCTGCAGAGAGAACACCGTATCAGCATTATTGGCAAAAAAATCTGAGTATTTTCTCTTATAGCATCTCCCGAAAGGCTTTGTCCTACAGCACTCCAGGTTTGTGTCTCTACGTGGGTATGGTTGGGAGAGGTTGGGGCCAGTGCAATCGCAAAAGGACAGGATTGTGGTCCAATATAGTACGGGCCAAATATTCAGTTGCCTGAACTAGACTATGGACTCCTGGGGTACACAAAAAAGTATCCATCTGAGCATTAACTTTGTGGAACCCTGAAAAGTAGGATTAATCCCTTCCATACAGGTTGATTTGCCTCCACGAATCCATCAGTCCCCACTGTTGTTGCACTCTTGAAAGGCACATGATGTACACACTGTCTGGGAGTCCCGCAGGGAGGAATATGAGTGGTTCATAAGGACATCTGCCACACAAATGAGATCGCCTCTAGACTCTTCGGGAATGTTAAATAGGGAGCCAGCCAGCAGGATAAGTTCACTAAAAATGTACTCTGGTCCGCTTTCGGCGGATACACATTCAACATGGCTATGTCCCATCCTCCCAGTCGGTCGCATATCATTACAAATCTACCTCTGGGAGTCTTCTATGTTTTCCACCAGTTAGAAGGTCACCCCTGCTCTGATCCAGATGAGGACCCCATGGACATACACTGAGAATGTAGTAGTAGTTCTGTCCTTGCCATCTATACCGAAGCACAGTGCCCACTTTAGCTGTTAGATGTGTCTCCTGTAACAAGGCTATGTGGATACCCTGCCTATTCAGGTAGGAAAACACCTTAATCCTCTTGGCCATGGACTGCATTCCCAGATATTCCAAGAGAGGAAGTTGTACACTTGGGGGCCCGCCATAATCCAATTTGTATTGCCCAGCAGCCAGTGGATCCCTCCCTCCCGTTTCTCGGATCTCTGCCCTGACATGCCCAGCAAAATAAAATAGTTGCAGTGACTTCTGACCTTAATAGCCCCAACTGCCGAACTTTCAGGTACATAACCAATAGCCCTCCTCCCCAGGACTAGTAGATAAAAATCCCCCAACAAAACAATACCAAAAGGTAAGCATAGTCAAGGGAGAGTGCCCACACAGTGTCTAGCTGAGTTGTATAAACCTGTGACCCTCCCGGTCAGCCTGCCTGCCATCCAGCCTAAAATGTTCAATATCCCCACCGTATGTGCATCACAGTCTGAGCACCCCAAGCTAATGCTAAGGAACCCTCATAGTAGCTCCCACACTTTACCAGTATGTTGTATTGCTCAGATAATATCGTCTGAAGATCTCGGGGTCACCTTGGGTATCTCTGTACTCAATCTCCTAGAGACACTAGAGCCGGGATCAGAGTCTTAGTCCTGAAGTGGTACACTGCTCTCTGGCATTGTCTGTCCTGTGTCCTTGCCACTAATTAATGCCACCACCTCCATCGTGCTCTGATGCCCCATCTGTACATCCTCCTGGGTAGGGGCAATGGATTCTCTCTCCGTCCTTCTGCCACAAGTGCTTGTCCGTCACACTCTCTGCTGTCTGGCGCCCCTGCGAGGGCCTGCATTCCGCCACGTCTCTATCCAATCCCAAGTCTCCTGCAGGGAATGAAAAAAATGCGTCCCCTCTGAGGACATTACTTTCAGTCTTGCTGAAAATTGCATTGTATATTTGAGATTAAATTGACTGAGTTTCTTTTTGGCTTCCTGGAAGGAAGCCCTCTGTCTCTGTATGCTTTAGAAAAGCCAGGGACCAAAAGCTCCAGGCACCCCACTATACACCAAATATTTCTATATTCTACTACTAAATAGGCAGTCATCAGCTTGTCTGTGCCACTGTTGCACCAACGCCGTGCCAAAGGCAGGACCGTCCGCGCCTGCAACGTGCACAGTGCACGACCCTCTGGTCCTTGCATGACCCACGTCACACAACAGGCTCATACTGCAGCCACCCTCCAAGCAATGTCCACCAGACAATCAACCGCCTGCTATCTGGCAACCTCTAAGCGCACACACGACACCTTCGCATGCTGAGTGTGCAACTACAACTACCTACACAGCGCTGCCCCGCCTACCAGACCCTGTCAGAACAATCAGGTCATGTGCCTCCTACTCCACACCCGCTCCATCCACCAGCACGCTATTGGACTCTGTTACCTCCTCAACACAACAGCCCCACACATCACCTTCATGACAGTAACCCGGATAAAAGCATCCTCAGCACACAACTTTTTCATTGCCATCTCTGACGGAGACAAGATCACCCGCAGGGACGGCACCAACAATGCCGGAGGATGAATTGCAATTTATTCACAAGTACACCCTCAGAGTCACAAATCCGGTTTCGCACCAACCCCCTGGCAACCCTCATAGTAACACTCATCTACAGATCTCCAGGCCTACATCCACAATTCCGCAAAGCCATCAACACGTATATCTGCACGCACGCCCTCACCTCCACAGGCTACATGTGGCTGGGGGCCAGTAACTTCTTGCTGGAGGAGAACCACACCACCATCCATCATTGGTCCATCAACATTTGCATTCACGTCTCTGACAAGCAACACACTGCCCCACACCCCGCTACCGATCCCCCAAAGATGCTTGATGTAAGTCACCACAGACAAGCTGTGTGGGACACTCGAACCAACACCCCCGCCACACCCTGCAACCTCACACACTGGATCAGCAACTGATCCAACAATCTTGCCACATTGACGGACTTTCCTGTGAAGCACAACAACAGTTAAGCCACCTGGGACAAGGCAGACCTACTGGACTCATACAGATCTAGCCGGACTTTTGTGCAAACCTTGCAACACAAAGAACCATCAGTTACCTTACAGCCCTGGAAAACGCCACACACAGCCATCACCATATCATCAACAAGGACAAGTGGAGATCCTTCAGATAGGGCCAAGGCACCAAAACACACGACATCAAGGAGCTCATCAGCATTGTGAGTGAACTGACAGCAGCTCTCCATCCAAAAGACACCCCACCCTTGCAAGGCAGATCAAATCCCTTGCAACTTTCTACCAATGCAAGCTCATGGACATGCACACAGAGGCAGACAGCACTATTATCTGCGGGACAAACCCCGCCCCAGGTTCTGGACTCCCGTCAGCAGCAAAGACACCACCTGGCTCATGTGCACCATCCACTCTGGCTCTCCATCAGGTCCCTTCCCACACAACATCTCAACCACATCATTCCCCATCCTTGAAGCCCACCTCCAGCACATCATGAATGTCTCCTTTGAGTTTGCCACATTCCATGTGAGCTGGAGGCATGCAGAGACCCAGGCCCTTCTTAAACAACAGACGGCAGTACCGCAGGATCTCCTGGAACATCACTCTGCTTCCCTACCCAGTAAATGTCATCAGGAAGACACTCAATGAGCAACTGACAAAATTCCTCCACGCAAACAGCTCCAGGCAACCAGCACCAGACCATCTTCCACAGTAATCACACCACTGCAACCGTCATAATTGCCACCACCAACGACAACTTTGCCCTGCTCAACAATGTTGAGACCACCCTCCTTGACCTCTCAATGGCATTCTACACCATGTGCTACCACACTGTCAGCTCACACATCTCCAACACTGGTATCCAGAGGAGGGCCCAGGATTAAATCAACAAGTAGCTCACCAGCAAGGCCCAGGGAGTCGGCCTCCACCCTTTAGCATGTAGTACACTGGGGTCATCTGGCCCATGCCCCAGGGCTCATCTCTCAGCATGACGATCTTCAATGCCTCCATGACCCCCCTCTCCACCATCACATGGGCACACAACCTCATCATCATCTCGTATGCCATTGAAATCCAGCTGCTCCTCACCCTCACCAAAGACCCAGCCATTGCCAGATCCAACCTTCCAGAAGGCATGAGATCCGTTGGCGAATGGCTGAACATCAACCACCTGAGGCTGGACTTGGACAGGACTGAGGTCATCATCTGAGGATTGTCCCCTTACGTCTGGGTCAACTCCTTGTGTCCCACCGGCCTGGGCACCGCACCAGCACCCAGTGGCCACGCACGCAAGCTGGTGTTCATCATGGACTCATCGCTCACAATTACCATGCAACTCAACACCATCTGTACCTCATGCTGCAACACCCTCCGCATGCTGCAAATGATCCACAGATAGATCCACTCCAAGGCAAGACAGACCGTCCCCCAGGTCCAAGACACCAGCCGGGTCAACTACAGCACTGCCCTCTATGGAGGAACAACAGCAAAATTGCAGGAGAACTTGTCCACATCCAGGGTGCATCCGCACACCTCATCTTCAACATCCCCCGCCGCAGCCACATCACCGTCCACCTGAGATAGCTACAATGGCTCACTGTCTGCTGCAGGATCACCTTCAGACTCCTCAACCACACTCAGGAGGCAGTCCACAACCCCAAACCCAAAACCAACCTTGGACGTCTGTCATCCAACACCCCGTTGGCCCAACTCTGTGCAGCCAACCTTGCCCTGACCACCATTCTTCACATCCACAGAACAACTGCATGCAGGAGATAGTTCTCCCACCTCGCCAAACAGACCTGGGACTCCCACCCCGGGCACCTCCACATGACCCATGACCTCTGCGCCTTCATGATACTCTTCCAAATTTGTCTGTTCGAGCAGTATTGCCAGCCCCCCCTCAGCAGTCTGAGGCCATCACCGGTGAGTATTGGGCTCCATGTCTGTATTTGATGATACATTGTGACCCATGTGTGTCCTCGACCGGACTCAGATCCCAGTGTATGGATAGTTCCACACTCAAGCATACTTTGACATATCCCCACACGTATGTTGTGGACTCATGCTAAAAGACCGCACCATAAAATTTAAATGATTCTTTTTTGTATTATAGGTCTGGTGCGTGATTTGTGCAAAGAAAAAGGTGCAATACAGGTACCATAGAATCCAAAGTTTACAGGGGGAGATGGGATCCTTGGCATTTGAAGTCAGCAGAGTCCAGACCACAGTGTTTGGCATCATTGGTCAGACTGTGACCAGCAAGTCCATGTGGCAGATAATGTCAGTCAATGAGGTGATGCTGTTGCACATGAAGGCCAGGTGCCAGGCCAGGTGACCTGGGAGATGTGGATGGGCCGCTGCCTCTCACGGTCTTTTCCATGGATGACCCACCTTCCTTGGGGGACCCTCAGATGCAGGCCTTGACGATGCTTGGGACGCTCCGTCGGACGAATCATCCTTCTCCTCCCTCCCTGTGGCTGGTGGTGGTCTTCGCCTGGTGGCACAGGGAGGGTTGTCCATGTTGTCGGCGATCCGACGGAGTGAATGGTTTATGTCCTTTTGCACCGCCAGGAGCTCAACCAGTCTTGCCTCCATCCGTCCTTGGTGTTCTTGTTGACTGGCGTGTTGCTCGGCCTGCTCGTTCTTCATCTCTGTGATGGTCTCCTTTATCTCTGTGAGGGTCCCCACTACCTAGCTGAACTCCCTGGTGTCACGCCGGTATGCGTCCATGATGTTGTGTATGTGTGACATACCGGTCCCTTCAACTGGCTGGTTAGGTTCTCGCCTCCGCCTGCCTACACTCCCACCACCCCTGCCCACACGAGTCTGGGCTGCCGATGTGGGCACATCGGGTCTACGGGACCCCTAAGGGATGGCAGTGGCGGTGTTTTCTGCCTCCTCCTGGGTGCCCGGCGCACCTTCTCCCTCCTGGTCAGACTGGTTCAGTTGTCCACTGCGGGCACGGCTCCTCGGTGTCTCCTGGGATGTGGCAGGAATGGGGGTAGTGGTTGGCACAGATGTTCCTGAACCAGGTGCTGCAGGGGCTTGGACAGCAGAGGGTCCAGGTCGGTCGGGGTCATCCGCGGAGTGTTGAGAGGCGTCGCTGCCGTGGGATCAGGTTCCTCCCGAGCCTGGGACTGTGATTCTTTCCCCCCATTGTTGGGGGGAGATTCATCACGTTGCCCTGTTTGTGAGAGACAGACAATGTTAATGCTGTTTCATGCAACATCCATGTTTCATGCACATTCAAGTTGGCACTGTTCCTCCAGGTAGTTGTATGTGCCTAGCATTCTCCTCAATGTTCACTTGTGGATGGGTATGTTGCGGGGGACAGATTGATATGTTCTCCTGAGTCTTTGACATGTACATTTTGGCATGGATGCTTCTTCGGCTATGTATTGGTCTTGTTATGTTACATGTCCATTGTGACAGTGGGTAAATCCATTGCCTGTCCCGGGGGTCTCTGCTTGTGTAAGGGGTGTGTGTGACAGGGCCTGCTGGTGGGTGTAGTGTGATTTGGCACTGGGGCTCCAAGGTGATGTAGCTGTCCCCCCATGGAGCCTGCTGCCATGACAGTGAGTGTGAGTTCCTGTCCTAGATATCTGACCTTGTTGTCTTGGTGTTTGTGTTTGCACTGGTCACAGGAGGGCCTTGTGCTGCCTACACCAGGGCCAAGTGTCAGCTATCTTGTCAGTACTTTCCCAGTCCCTGTGCATTGCGCATGGTGCATGGGTATGTACCTGGGCCATATGGGATGAGAGCAATTGTTTCTGTTTTGGAGTTCAACAATGCGTTTTGTGACACCCACCCTCCCAGCATACCGGACATCCATTCTTGGGTTAGTGCTTCGTGTAGCATGGGACATAGCATGGCCTTGCTTTCTCAATGGGGCATACACATGTTAGTGGCATTAGCATTGTTTTTGACTGTTGTTCTGGCCGGTGAGGGCTTGGGGGTAGTTGCGTGCATTTTGTGTAGTTGGGGTGTGGATGTCATTACCCCCATGTTACATAAGTTGTTTGTGTACTCATCAGGCTCTCGAAGTCCTTGAAGTTCATGTACTCCCACCGGCGGAGGCAGGGCCATCACCTTCTCCTCCCAGGGATGGAAATGTACTGTTCTGCGGGGCCCACCACCTCCAGTGATGTTGCTCTGGGCGTAGTCGTCATTCATTTTTCGCTTGACTGACCTCCGCAGATCGTACCACCTGGCTTGGCATTCATTCCTGGTCCTTCTGATGGGTGCAACAGCATTCACCCTATTGATGATCCTCTGCCACAGGCATGATTTTTCGCCTATGCTGGTCTGTCTGACCAATGTTCCAAACAGCTGTGGCTTGACTCTGATGACTTCATTGACAAGGATCTCCAGCTCTTCCCTTGTGAACTTTGGATTCTTGTCTGTGGGCATGGTGTGGGGTGAGGGTGTGGATGGTTGTGGGTCTGAATGTGAAGGTGTGGGTCGGAATGTGAAGAGGGGGTATGTGTGAAGGAGGTTGTGTGAAGGTGTATATGTTAAGGTGGATGGGTGCAGTTGTTGGTGTGTGCTCTCTAGCTGCAGTGAGTCTGTTGCAAAGGCTCATGGTTTGTGTGTGTGGGCCCTTTTTATTGGTCCATTTGTGGGTGGGCCTCAGTTTGAATTTTTGGTGGGTGTGTTATAAGGGGTGGTTGTGAGTTTGCCCCTCTGTTTGCCTGTTTGGATGTGGCCAGGTCAGTCATTTCGATGTTTTGTGCACTGTAGACGTGTTTTGTGGTGTTGTGCGAGTCGAATAGACCCTCCATGTGCTGTTTTACAGTGTCCGTGGTTCAGTACGACTCGTTTTGTTGTATTTGCTTCTGTTTTTTTGTGTGTCCGACTCGGTCATATGTGACTTTCTCCACGGTACTCCGACACGTTCCCAGGGGTGTAAGTCGTACAGGGGTACGAGTCGTACAGGCATACACCCCCATGCGTTGTGTATGTATGGTGCGTACTCCAACATTGCGTATGTACGGTGCGTACCCCAACATTGCGTATGTACGGTGCGTACATACGCGATGTTGTTGTAAGGTGCGTACATACGCGATGTTGGGGTACGCACCGCACATACGTGATGTTGTTGTAAGGTGCGTACATACGCGATGTTGTTGTAAGGTGCATACATACGCGATGTTGTTATAAGGTGCGTACATACGCGATGTTGTTGTAAGGTGCGTACATATGCATGGGGGGGCCTGTACGACTCGTACCCCTGTACGACTCGCACCCCGGGAACAACTTTTCCCGGGATACGACTCGTACAAAGTTCGTAGCGGGTAAAGTCATTCCCCGTGTACGGTACGTTTTCCGTACGATTCGTAAATCGGAAATCCGGTCCGGATCGTACTTGTACGGTCGG
This sequence comes from Triturus cristatus, assembly GCF_964204655.1. Lineage (NCBI taxonomy): Eukaryota > Metazoa > Chordata > Amphibia > Caudata > Salamandridae > Triturus > Triturus cristatus. The sequence goes on along the minus strand of NC_140584.1, from coordinate 107,009,344 downwards.
ACAGTATTTTTAGGATTCGTACGGAAACGTGTCCGGGTCTGTCTCGTACAACTTTTCCCAATACGATTTGTACGGATCGGGCCGATCCGTATGTATTTTTCCCGTGCGAATCGTACTTCACGGGTCGGACAGGACTTGTGCGATTCATACGGAAAAAATTACAGATACGAGTCGTACGCAAAAAAAATACAGGATCGGAATCGACCCCTAGGTCTGTGATGGACTGTATGGGTGGGTGAATATGTGTATGGTTGTGTTAGTGAGTGAATATATATTTCATTAGTACATGTGTAATTTACTACATATGTGAATGGCAGTATATATGTATGTTGGAGTACAGAAATGACTATAAGTGAGAGTGTGTGATAGTGTGAGTGGCTGTATGGATGAGTGTGTGCTTGTATCATTGATTGTATAAGACCATAAGAATGTGCTAGTATTTGTATGAGTAATTGAGCTAGTGTGTGTATAACTGTATAGGTGAGTTATTGGCAGTGTGATTAATTATTTGCATGACTGAGTACGTGTGTGAGTACCTCTATGGATGAGTAACAGTGTGTGAGTGTCTATATAGGTGTATGAGTGCATATGATAGTCCTGTACTGAGTGACCATAAGTATGAGTGACTGTATGGGTGAGTGAGTGGATGGGTGTTTAGACCTAAGACTCTGTAATGGGGTATGTACTTATTGGTGTTGGAGTGTCTATGGTTTTGAGAGTGGCAGTATGTAATTTAGAGTGGGTGTATCAAAGGTTATATTAGATTGTGAGAAGATGCATCAAATGATCACATGAATGATGTCATCAGTGATGTCATAAGTGATGTCATTTGAGATGTCATCAGTGATGTCACTGACCATGTCATGAGTGATGTAATATGTGACGTCATCAGCAGTGCATTGCGGGGCCGCGCGTTATAGTTAGCTGAACTAACTATAACGAGGGAATTTCAATGGTTTTGTATGAGTGAAAAGTCCAGCTAACTATAACGCCCCTGAAACCTATGTTTTTTTCAGTGAATTTCTAAGGTTTTTTAAATGCTAATTCCTAACTATAACGTGCCTGAAACCTATGTTTTTTTCAGTGAATTTCAAAGGTTTTTTAAATGCTAATTCCTAACTATAACATACCTGAAACCTATGGTTTTTTAAGTGAATTTCAAAGGTTTTTTAAATGCTAATTCCTATCTATAACTTATCTCTAAACCTATGATTTTTAATGATTTTCATAGGATTTCTAAATCTTTATTTTTCAGTGTATCAATTCCTTTAATTATGTTTTTTATATTGTGTTTTACCATTTTTTAAAGTTTTTTTACTTATTTCTTTTAAAAATTAAAAAATATTTTTTTATATTTTTCAAATATTTTTTAAACTATATTTGTAATACTTTGTAATTATTTTTTTTCCCAAGTTTTTTTTGATTCGCGCACCCTATGCGCACCTTCCTCGATCCCTGTGCGGAACGTAGTCGCCATTTTACGATTGTAGTGTAGGATCCGTGTACGGTGTGCGTTGGGTACGTATTTCCGTGCGCGATTTCTATGCGACTGGTACGCGACTCTAAGCCCATATGTGACACATACGAAGTACGTTACGTGACGCTCACGCGCTTCCACGAAATGTCATATGCATGGCTGACGCGGTGGGTGCGAGAATCCCGTGAAATATTTTAAATGTCAAAAAACATATATATATGTATTTCATGTAAATATTAGGGGAAGACATAATCTAAGCTACTCATAAAATTTATATATTTTTACTTCTAATCCTATATTGCTTTTAAATGCAAGTTCGCGGTTTCACGCTCGGTGCGTGCTGCCTGTGCGCACGGTGCGCGGATCCCATGTGACCTGAAAAAAAGAGATTTGATTGGTTCATTAGACTTCCTATTCTAACTATTGAAAGACCCCACCCATTTCAATCATTTTTCTTAGACCTTCTTTGGAGGATCATCTCTCTGCTGAGAAGAACTTTTTTTGACTAAGTTTACACTTAGATCAAAGTTTTTTTTTTCCAAACAATGGCTTCAGGGCAGCAGGCATCGCCAGCATCTGCTCATTCATCTGAAGATGAATTTCTGGAAGAACCACCACGCCCAGAAAGGGACTCATCTGTGGTATGGAAATTTTTCACTTTTCCTGAGGGGCAAACCAAAACTAATGCCACCTTAGTGACATGCAAGATCTGTCAGCGAGTGCTCTCCCCTGGCGATCCAACCAAAAAGTATTCATGTGGTACAGCCAGCATGAAGAAGCATCTGAAGACCATGCATCTGGTCAACCTAGCACGTGAGCAGTGCCGAAGAATGTGAGTTCTTCCTGGTCCTTCAGAGGCATCACAGCCGAGTACTTCAAGGGTGGATCCATCTGTCCAAAACTTAGACATCCATCCACATTTTGCCACATTGAAAGTGCTCTGCATAAAATGCAATGCCGTCCTTTGCTATGGAGAGCAGTCCATTGACCTCGTTTGTAGAAAGCAAGAAAACCATCATTGTTAGTTTTTTTATGTTTTTATTTTTTCCCTGAAGTTCATTGTTTTGTACCTCCAGTTCTGTTTTTTCCTTTTTTTTCCCAGAAACACCAAAAAAATAAAAAATTGTTCAGAAAACCAAGAAAAAAAAATAAAAGAAAAAAGAAGGAAAAAAAAAAGTTCTTCTTAGAACTAACTTTCCTGGTTTAAAAAAAGAGCTATATTTCTTTGTTAGTGTGTGAAAGTATAGATGAAAGTATGTGAGTGCGTAATTGACTGAACAAATGCATTAGTAGTGTATGGTGAATGTATAAGTGCAGAACTGTGAGGAAGTGCTGCAGCATCACACAGTAACCTCTTTAACTGCAGTGTGCTGTAGTACTTCCGAAGCACAGGGATGCAACATCTGTAAATAACTATGATGCAAATCTATGCTTCTCTCTGCACAGCTGCTTAAACTGCAGTCATATGGTGACACAGGCACCCTTGCACCATGGTGCAAGGATATCTGTGTCATGTGGTGTTTGTTTTTGTGCAGGAAGACACACCTTCCTGCACAAAAATAATCAGTAAAGGCATTTTTCTCCTTCAATGTATGCTGAGCATTTTAGCCTGTATTGAAGGTTAAAAAATGAGGAGAAATGAAAACAATTCTCCTTGTTGTGCTTTGCTACACCAATTGGAGAATGGTGCAGTATTCACACACGTCCAGATTTATTATTTTTGATACATCTGGAGATGTGTTTTGTTCTATGAGTATTCTGTGCAATCAATCACAACAACACTTATAGAACACCGTTTCAACGCAAAGTGGTGTGTATGATGAGGTTGTATTTACATTGAGAAACAAAGGTACACAGAGTGCCTTTTCCTCTATTTGTAAATATAAAAGAGTGTCTTGCGCTATAACTATGTTACAAAAAGTAACATATTTCTATATGGAAAATTGCTTGTGAATGATAGGAGGTAAGAACCGATGTTTGTCTGCAAAGATGCTCAAAGAAGAATGATTGAAATGATTGCAGTCCTTCAAGACCTTGAATGGGAAATATTATGAACCACTCAAATCTGTTTTTTTGGAGGTCATATGATATCCTATGACAGAGAGATTCCAAAACTACATAGGTATAAACAGGGTGTTTTGAAAAACGTATTAAAACTTTGTACCTTGTTGCAGATGTGACCATTGTCCATATTAATACTTAGTTAAACTTACCTTCACAGTATTAGAAATAAAAAATGGTACGCATTTTTTTCAGTTGTTTTTTGTAATGTAAATTGTGGTAAATTGCTTATTTTAGAATTAGTATCTGTGAAATAAAAGAAAAAATAGTTATAACATGTAATAATTAGGCCTGGGCAAAATTTCCGTTCCGTTCGCGGAATTTGCGATAATTTGGCATTTCCGCGTTCCGCAGAGAGCGCGGAAATGTCAAAATTTCCGCATTCCGCAGCTTTGCGATAATTTGGTTCTTGCTCGCGCTGTAAAATAATACATTCTCGCGCGCGCGCGATCGCCTTACCTGAATCCCCGCGTTTGCCGACAAATTTTCCCGATCCGGTCGCGTTCTCCATGAGATGTTGTATTGTTTTAGCCATTTGCGCTGTCTCGTGACAGTTCGCGTCCGCAGTGACGTCATGCGTCGCGCGATCACGTCTTTCTTCTCGCGATCATGCACCGCGAGACAACTGAAAACAAGATGGCCGCGCCCGCGAGCAACCGCAGGGGTAAGTTAGCGACCCGCAACCATGCAGAAAATATCGCGAACGGGCGGGAAAAAAACTTCCGCATCTACGCGATATTTCCGCTTGTTTGTGGAGATTTTTAACATTTTCGCGATAATTTGCGAAAGTGGCTTCTGCAAATTCTGCCCACCCCTAGTAATAATACAGTTTTAATAACACAGCATAATTTAAACAAAATAATTTCTTTGCCTTTTTTGCTGTTCTCAGAATATATTGAATTTCATTAGAAATAGTGATTTCAATCGTACTCATCACATAACAGTGGGCAAAAAAAAAACAATCAAAAAGATTGTTTATAAAAAAACAACATGCTATTCTCAGTAAAATACCAGAAAATACAAATCACACATATATAAAATGCTTATTGCTAACAATATTTTATAACTTCAATTTATAAAAACTGTAAATGTTGTCGCGTTAAAATATTCACCAAGTCAATGAGTAAGAAAAAGTCCATAATTCAAACATATACCTTTCCTTGAGGCCAAATAGTATTTTTGCACTGTTTTTTATGTAAATTGTCCAATGGTAATCCTAATAAATTATAATAATAAATTCCTTAGAGAGTGAATTATCTTCCTAAAACTTTGGCTTTAAAAATATTAGGTAAGAATTTGGTAATTCACTAGGCAAACGTTGTTTGAAAACCAACTGGGCATCATTACAAAGTGTCCAGCCTTTGTCACATTTTAGATAGGCAATGTAATGTCCAGATGTTGTGGAAGGACCATCATGGAAAATTATTGCAATTGCTATAAAACTCCTTCCTGATATTGATGGTTGTGTTGCTACAAATTGCTTTATTAAAGTATCCAATTTTCTTCCATCAACTGTACAACGTTGCATCATTAAAATTATATATTGTCCATATTATTTTAAAAATAATGTGGATAACATTTCTGATTTACATTGGCTATACTCCATGTTTTGATTTGCACCTTTAACTAATTTATTGAAAGACACTGATTTACAGTCCGGTAATGTTAAATATAGAAATCTTTCAGTGTCTACATTAGTGCTAGATGTATACATGCAATTTTCACAATGATGTTCCCATTTGTAACAAAGGCAAAAAATATTTTCTATTTCTACACCTTCATTTTCAAAAATGGTAAGCATACACATTAAAAATTCCTGAGCATCTTGTTGGATATTTTGCGTAAATTGTGTAGAACCAGAACACACATCCAAAAGATTACGAACATCTGAAACAGTTAGTATTTTACTTGTATCTGTTCTCAATTTTTCATAAACAGAATGCAACAAGGAACAAAATCTTTTTTCCCGATTCTGCATAATTTGTTCTTGCAAACCTACAAGATAAAAAACAACATTGACCACTACATTAGCATAGCAGTTGACACCTAAACTATTTTATAACCGATAACCAACAATCTCTTCAATAGTGTCCTTTTTCTTTTTACTTGCAATCACAACATTATCTTCTTCTTTTCCCTTCTCTACACCGTCAGTACAGATATTCTCAAACCTTCTTTTTCGACCAACCAAACGCTTTTCAAATACAGGATATTGACCTAAATTGGGAGCATACACCCTTCTTAACCTATACTCTTTTACACAGTTTGGATCTGCAGTAACCTTTGTGTCATCGAAATCAATCAAAAACAAACCAGATAATGTTCTGACTCGCGACAAAGCAACATATGCCATACCCTCTTTAAACACGGTAGATCCAATGTTCACTGATGCACTGTCTACACTTAATCCTTGAGATTTATGAATAGTCACTGCGTATGCCAGAGAAAATGGAAATTGTTTCCTACGGACATATAAAACTTTAACAAGTAAAAAACGAACTGAATAACGACCAATTTCTTTAACATCTTCAATCTGATCAAATTTAATTTTTAAAAATTCAATTCCATCTTTTTTCTGATAATTAACAAAATCCACCACTTTACCCATTGCTCCATTAACTAAACCTTTTTCTGCATCCAAATTACGCCTTAAAATTACCCGACAGTTTATACATGCATATAGACTCTTTTCTAAACCAGCGGTTTTAGATATCTTTTTTTGTAAAGAATCCAGTTTTGTTTTCAATTTTCCCGTCAAAATAATAGTGATTCCTTCATGCTCTATTTTATCGATTGGCTTCCATTTTATAATTTCTTCATTTTCCAGTTTCAATAGTTCTTCATTGAATATAGAACACTCGCACAGTGTTGGCATTAAGCAGATCACTGATTTATTTTCTGCAATTTTCATGTATACTTTCTCAAGAACTACATTTTCATTTGGAAACAAATTGGAAAGTAATCGACTCTGCAAAGCTTGTTTGCCATGTTCTGTCAGAAGTCCAATTCTTATATCTTGAAGAATACTTCCATATTTAGCATCATTTGCCTGTCGCATATTTTTCGTCAGTTCTTTGTATTCAAAATATGTCTATGGGCCCGATTCACAGAACTAACTTAAGACAAAATCCTAAACTTACTGCTTTTGGTATTCACAGAAGTTAGGATTTTGTCTTAAGTTTGTCTTAAAACACACTTAAGACAGACTTAAGACAGTCTTAAAACAGACTTAAGACAGTCTTAAGACAGACTTAAGACAAACTTAAGACAGACTTAAGACAGACTTAAGACAGACTTAAGACAAACTTAAGACAAAATCCTAACTTAAGTCTGTCTTAAGTCTGTCTTAAGTCTGTCTTAAGTCTGTCTTAAGTTTGTCTTAAGTTTGTCTTAAGTCTGTCTTAAGACTGTCTTAAGCCTGTCTTAAGACTGTCTTAAGTCTGTCTTAAGTTTGTCTTAAGACAAATTTAAGACAAAATCCTAACTTCTGTGAATACCAAAAGTAGTAAGTTTAGGATTTTGTCTTAAGTTAGTTCTGTGAATCGGGCCCCAAATGTTCACGTTTCCAACACTACCCAGAGACTTTCTGGTATCTTCATGCGCAAGTGTTTTAAATACTGGTTGTCCTTTTACCGGAGTCAGTTGCAGTAGATGTCCAAAAACTATGATGTGTTTTCCTCCAAATAACACGTCATACTCTGCTTTAAGAATTTGCTGCATTCTTAAATGCACAAAGGCAAGCATCAAGTTTGAGACCATGCTTATCTCATCAATAATGAGGTTTAATTTTCTTCAGGGCTCTTGAAACTTCACAACAAGCTTCCCCAGATAGCTTGTGGTATTCTAATTTCTTGTCATGCTCTACTGGTAGCATTAGTAAACGATGTAAAGTTATTCCTTTAATGTTATGTGCTGCCAACCCAGTTGGAGCAGTGACAACACAAGACAAATGCGACTCAGTTGTTTTCTGCAGATAACTTGTAATTACTTTAATTAAGAAACTTTTTCCTGTTCCAGCTTGACCACTCACATACATTCGGATAGGTTGAAATGATGTACATGAGCACTCTTTCTTTTCATGAAGTAATCCATGGTCAATCTGTTCTTTCACTTGCTGATATATTTGTTTCTGTTCAACATTTAGTTGTTCTTCCAAGTTTCCTAACTGCATTACATCTTCTTGAGCTTGATGCATTGCTGTTTCCACCTCATTCATGGCAATTGCTGCTTCATTTTCAACAATTGGTTGTCCTAGTGGATCTTGACTCAGTGCAGCAGAACTTTGACTGTCTTGAGAACTGTCTCTAGCAATCTCAGCTGCAATTGTAGCTTCTTGATCAATTTCATCATTCAACATTTTCACATAATTTGCAAAAGCACTGCATTGTATGCTATATTTACAAGCATTAAATGAATCTTCATAGCTCTGAAAATCTCCAAGTAATTCCAGTTCTGAACGCCATGGTTTGAACATTTGCAAAAGGGCTAAATAGTAAAATTCCCTTTTATCAGCAGTGTCGCAACTCAGTTTCCTGTGATTAATTAAATTTCCTTTCCTTTGTTTCACCAAACATCCTTCGGAACCAATCACTGCATATTTTCCATCATTGATGTTCTCTGTAGTATTCCGTTTAAAAGTGTAGTTTTGCAGCACTTCATAGAGACACATGTTCTCAAGATGATGACTTCTGTTTGGGTAATATGTCCAACATATTCGTTTTCAAAATATCTGTACTTTCTGTTTCTTTTTCTGCTAAATATTCAATTTCTTGAACAGATTTCAGTACCCGATTTCACATTGCTTGAAGACCTAGACTCACACGAATGATTCTTCTACTTTTGGAGTATAGACTTGCAGATGATAACCGATCTGAGCATTCATATGCTCCAATTTCACGATGCGATAGCATCTTCAAACTGAAACTGTATAATTTCTTACTTAGAGTCTTCTCGTGAAAAATCTCTTCCCACATTTCTTTCAATTCTGTCTTTTCTGATTTAGTAATGTAGGACGATACATATCAAGCAACAGCAATGGAATTGTCCGCAACATACTGAATATCCATGTTAGCGTTCCACATGGATAAAATAACTGGATTGTAGTAATTTAGGTATTTTGACTCTTCGCTTCTTCTTAAGTTGTAGGTATTTTTCGGAGACTTTCTTGTGAGGGTATGTCGCATAGCTGACATAAAACTGTTCACTCTTCCTTTGGCTAATACAGGACGTGGAAATCCAAAACGACATTTGGTATAGAACTGATCCTTAGACTTGTACTTTTGTCAACAGTATTTTCCACATCTATGGCTTTGGAAGACTTGTTGTTTTAAATTTTTATCTTCCCTGCTATTGGGTACAGCACATGTGGCATAATCTTCAATGAAAGACAAAACAGCATCATCTGAATCTGTTCCAAATTTGGGAGCGTCCTTGATCCATACAACATATTTATATGAGTAGCACCTCTTGCTTGATACTCCTTTCTCCAAAAGAAATCCACAACTTCTCCAAGAGGAGGATTCTTTTTATTGCAGATGAAAGACATCATAGCTTCAAATCTATGATTGAAATACCTGCATACATTAACAGGATCCAAAGAGCACAATTCTCCAGGTGTATTGTATTCATATTTTTTATATTGGAATTTGCCTCTCGAAGAAATTCAAGTAAATCATCCCAAGCATACTCAGCACAGCTTCGTGTAACAAACCATGTAGGAGTTCCTAAGTTCCGTAGCATACATTTCAGTTCTCCATGACGACGGTACCAATATTCATTAGTCCCATGCTGACATGCCATCAGATTAATCAACTGAGATTCTAAATGATCATCTCTCTGATGCACTTTATCCATAAAATCCTTTGCAGTTACATTTTGCAGATGCATTCCAGTTTTTAAAATGTGATTTACTGCATATGAAAGTCAAGACAAGTCACTTTCAAACAGAAGATGAAACATAAGGGATACATTGTCGAAATATTGGATGTTCTGCATATATCTTGTTGTCCGATATTCAGATGCAGGAATCTGCACAGGACGTTCATCATATCATCCACCTTTTCCTGTTGGAAACAACTGCGGGAAACAACGAGCTTCCAAGCTCCCTTCCCATACACTCATGGGACTTCCTTTTGCTTTTTTCATTTGGAACAACTCAATCGTATTCGCCATCACTTCTTTGGAATGAAGTGGATGTACACTGTAATGTTCATAGATTTCTTCACATCTGGACATGTCCACTTGTTCAATTTGTCCACTTAATGTTTCAGTATCTTCTGCTAAATATATTTCTTCTTCTCCTACAAACACATTTCTATAGTACTCATTATTTTTTATCAGATAAAATGATGCCTTTTGCACTTTTCTAACATCCACTAACTCTTGCCAGATTTTCTTATTCTTAGTAGGAACACCATTAACTAGAATGACTAGTGGTTCATTTTCTCCATGGTCTACACCAATAGTTTCAATGTTTTTCTTTAAATCTAACGATAAATACACAACTCTTCCTTTCAATCCTCATTGTAAGTCTGATGGAGGCAATATACCTGTTTTAGGCACCATACGAACAATAGCCTGAAACGGGTGCACACATTGAATGAGAATAGACTCATAGGTATTTAAATCTATCAGCTCTGGAGGAATAGCGACTAACTCTAGATTATTATGAACAGCTCTAGCAGGCATTTTATTCTCATCTAATTTGTTATAACAATATTTACAAATATGCTGCTCAGATCCCAAATCAAAAAAATCCTCTACCAACAAATAAGTTGCAAATCCCTTCCACTTAGCATTATTTTCTGTTTCACTTTGTAAATACAGATTGACACTCCTAGTCTGATTTTTATAGTGAGTTCGCCGATAACAAATGCAAGAAACATTTGGTCTTTCACCTGAAATTACCTTAAACTTTGTGATTTAATCTTCAAAATGTTTTGTAATCATGGGTTCTACATTGTCTTCAACATTTTGTTCTACTAATGTGTCAGTTTCTGCACTCTCTTGCTGAGGACCAAAGTAACAAAACACAATATCATCACAAATCTTCTTCACAACTGATACTGACCCACGCAAAAGAGCACTGTTCAACTCATTTAACTTTAGTGCTGGACTTTTTGCATAATACAATCTTCTCACTAACTTCCGCTTTTGAATATGATGTACTGCCAACATCCTGGTGAAAAACACTTTGACAAACTTTCCTAGAAAGACAAGCCAGAGAATGACCTTGCAAACCAGTATTTTTTCTCACTCTGCAAGGGTCTAGTCCTTGCAACACCTTAATCTTTTGTTTAATACTTTTTTTACTATATGCTCGTAAGAAACTACATAATTTATCAATAGATTGTTGTCGTACACTACAAATACTACTGCAATCCCAAGTGTACACAGGGTGTTTAGGAGGTCTCCCTAGAACTTCATCAGCTATCACTTCTTCTGCATTTCTTTCAACCATTTGCTCTTTGTCAATTGGACAACCATTTCTAACCTCATAACCTCGACCACTGGTGTCAACTGCATGCAATAAATTATTGCTCTGTAAATAACTCTCTTCATTAGAAAAAGGCTCTGAACTTGAACTGTGTTTCCATTCTCCCAAAAAAAAAATCACAAAAATGTGTTCTGTTAATTACTCTTTTCCTCCTACTTTTGGCCTTCATTAAATGGATTGGTTTACCTAGTGATCGAATTCTGTTTAATACTAAAATTAATAGTTTCCTTATTACTTCAAAAGCCTTTTCAACAATGGTTTTAATATGCTTCTTCTTTTTATAAATTAGAGCTCTCTTTTTATATTTCTTCACATCTTTCAGCAAATTAGGTACTACTCTCTTGTAAAATATTTTTTGCGTATTTCTTTATACTGATTTTGCCTTCTTTCACCATACTTCGTCTCCTTTGACTGTCCATTAGCTTTTTGCTTTTCCTATTATTATTATTTTTTTTTCTACTTGAAGCATTCTCAGAGGTTTCATCATTCTGTACATTCTGTCTGGTCCTACAAACATTTTTAATAATTCGCTTTGTGATCTTACCAGAAGATTTTTTCTTTTTAGCCACATTATGTTGTTCATTCAATACTTGTGGTTGATTTTTCTTCAAGTAACTGTCCTTTTTCTGTTCTTTTCTTTTTCTTACTTTTTCCGGCATGATTTCCCTATTTTAATGGTGATGAACAGTATCTGTAAAAATTAATCACAAATAAATGTATATTAATATCTTTATAAATTATACTTTTCTATTACTATACAAACACATTTTATATAAATACTGACTAAGAAATTATAGCCCTGAAGCACAAGTGTGACGGTGGTTAAACCACTACATACATAGTGCATACTACTTTGAAGCAGTTCATGCCCTAAAGCCAGCCTCACTGAAAGACTACATGCTTACTGACTGAATGATTACAGTATTATAAGGAGAGACACTGGGTGAATTCACAGTTGTTTGAATTTTACTTTATTGAATAGATCACTACATGCTACTGAAAGACTCACTATGGGTTTGCAACAGCAGTCACAGTGCGTTTGCTGGAGTGTATGCATAGTGACTGTGGAAATGTAGGCCTGATGCACAAGTGTAAAACTGGTTAGACCACTACATACATAGTGGATAGTTATTTCAAACAGTCCTTGTGAAAAGGCATGCTTCACTGCATAAGTACCTGGATACTGACTGAAACTTTAGAATAATGCAAGGAGAGTACCTGACTGAATCTTTTAAGGGTTTGGGTTTTGGGTTTTTGTGCAGTGAAGATTAGTACCTGGTGCCGGATGAGTCACTGGAGGAGAGCAAGGGGATTGACAGGGTGTTTGCTGGAAGTGTATGGATACTGACTGGCCAATTCAAGGCGTTTGAATCAATCCATATGCTAAGGCCTGCCTCACTCCATTATTACTTGGGTACTGACTGAATGTTTAGAGTATTGCAAGGCGAGTGCCTGCATGAATTTATAAGTGTTTGTTTTTTGGCACAGTTAATGGATTACTTCATGGTACTGAATAAATCACTGAAGAAGTGCAAAGGGTGTTTGCAAGAACTGTATGGATACTGACTGGGATACTGATGGTGTGAAAGACAAGTGTGTAGGTGGCTAGAGGCCTGCATGCATAGTGGATAGACGTTTGAAACAGTGCATGGGCTAAGGCCTGGGTCACTGCATAACTACCTGGGTACTGACTGAATCATTAATGTACTGCAAGGAGAGTGCCTGGGTTTTTGAGTTTTGGCGCAGTGAATAGATTAGTTCATAGTGCCGAATGAGTCAGTGGAGGTGTGCAAGTGGAGTGACAGGGTGGTATTGGAGGTTATAGATAGTGACTGGGAAATTGAAGGTCTGAAAGACAATTGTGTAGGTGGTTAGAGGCCTCCATGCATACTGGATAGGTGTTTGAATCAATCCATATGCTAAGGCCTGCCTCACTCCATTAGTACTTAGATAGTAACTAAATGTTTAGAGTTTCGCCAGGAGAGTGCCTGGGTGAATTTCTAAGTGTTTGGGTTTTGACGCAGTAAATGGATTACTACATGGTGCTGAATGAGTCACTGAAGGAGTGTATGAGGAGTGACAGGGTGTTTGCAGGAACTGTATGAATACTGTCTGGGGTATTGAAGGTGTGAAAGACAAGTGTGTAGGTGACTAGAGGCCTGCATGCATAGTGGATAGATGTTTGAAACAGTCCATGAGCTAAGGCCCTAGTCACTGCATGATTACCTGGGTACTGACTGAATCATTAGAGTACTGCAAGGAGAGTGCCTGGGTTAATCTTTTTACGTTTTGGAGTTTTGGCGCAGTGAATAGATTAGTACATAGTGCCAGATGAGTCACTAGAGCTGTGCAAGTGGACTGAAAGAGTGTTTATTGGAGTTTATAGATACTGACTGGGAAATTGAAGGTTTGAAAGACAATTGTGTAGGTGGTTAGAGGCCTCCATGCATAGTGGATACGCGTTTGAATCAATCCATGTGCTAAGGCCTGCCTCACTCCATTACATTAACTGAATGTTTACAGTATTGCAAGAAGAGTGCCTGGGTGAATTTATAAATGTTTGGGTTTTGGCGTAGTAAATGGATTACTACATGGTGCTGAATGAGTCACTGAAGGAGTGTAAGAGGAGTGACAGGGTGTTTGAAGGAACTGTATGAATATCGACTGGGGTATTGAAGGTGTGAAAGACAAATGTGTAGTTGGGTAGAGGACTGCATGCATAGTGGATAGGGGTTTGTAGCAGTCTATGTGGTAATGCATGGTTCACTGCATGAGTACCTGGGTACTGACTGAATCATTAGACTACTGCTAGGAGACTGTCTGGGTGAAACTTTTAAGTTTTTCGGTTTTGGCGCAGTGAATAGATTAGTACATGGTACTGGATCAGTCCCTGGAGGTGTGCAAGATGAGTGGCAGGGTGTTTATTGAGGTATATAGATACTGACTAGTTAATCGAAGAAGTGAAAGACAAGTGTGTAGGTGGTTAGAGGATCTGCATGCATAGTGGATAGGCGTTTGAAACAGTCCATGACCTAAGGCCTGGCTCAGTGTAGGAGTACTTTGGTACTGACTAAATGATTTGAGTTTTTTAAGTACGTATATGTGTATAAAGACATAAAGTACCCAAAACCTTCTCTCTAAATGGTTCCTAAATGCATACAGACTCTCAGTGTGATTCTACGCAACAAACACTATCCCATACATATTACCAAATCACATTTTCTTTTCCGAAATTGGTAAACAGAGTACACACAATCCTCATATTGTACTACTGCACATAATTGTAGAACCCTGACTCTTTTACAAATACCTAACCAATGACTGGTTCCTATTCTACCAAAGTATGAGAATAGGATAGGTTTTTAACCATTTATATATCTGCAAACACATAAAATACCCAAATCCTTCTGTTACTAGAGTTTCTAAATGCACACAGACTCACAGTGTGATTCTAGAAAACAAACAAAATCCCTCGAATTTTACAAAAACACATTTACCATTCCTGAGAAGGTAATTTGAGTCCACACATTCCACGTATTTTACTACTGCTCATTAGTGTATAAACCTGACTCATTTTACAAACACATAAACAATAAATGGATTCTATTTCTACAAAAATATAACAACAGGATAGGTTTTTAAGCAATTATGGTGCCGATCACGATCCGGTAAAAAAATTCCCCGTACGACTCGTATCCGGTCTTTTTACCGTACGAATCGTACAAGTGCCGTACAAACTGCCAATTACGATTCGCATGGGAAAAAGTCCATACGAATCGCATTGGGAATTATTCCCCACACGTCCTCGGGTCGGAAAATGTGTCCGACACGTCCACGGACGATTTACCGTACAAATGTGAGAAGTGAAGTCCGACCGCAGAATTACGATCCATCCCGTGCGTCCGATGTTACAACCGGATGGAAAAAACACCGTCCGCACCGAACTCCCATAGCAACCATGGAGACATGTGCCCGCATACGGGCCCAACACTCCCCCCAGCCCTCCTATGTACGAGTCGAATCCCCCCCAGCCCCGTATGTACGCGCCGACCCCCCCCAGCCCCCGTATGTACGCGCCGACCCCCCCAGCCCCCGTATGTATGCGCCGACCCCCCCCTCAGCCCCCGTATGTACGCGCCGACCCCCCCCGCCCCCGTATGTACGTGCCGACCCCCCCAGCCCCCGTATGTACGTGCCGACCCCCCCAGCCCGCGTATGTACGCGCCGACCCCCCTAGCCCCCGTATGTATGCGCCGACCCCCCCAACCCCCGTACGTTCAAGTCGTACCCCCCGTTTATGTACACCCGTGTACGTGTCGAACCCCCCGTGTATGTACACCCGTGTATGTTCGAGTCGTACCCCCACCCGTGTATGTACGGTGCCCCCAGCGCGTAGCTACACGGGGGGGTACGACTCGAACGTACACGGGTGTTCATACACGGGGGGGTCGACATGTACACGGGTGTACATACACGGGGGGTTCGACACGTACACGGGTGTACATACACGGGGGGGTTCGACACGTACACGGGTGTACATACCCGGGGGGGTTTGACTCGAATGTACACAGGTGTACATACACGGGGGGGTTCGACACCTACACGGGTGTACATACACGGGGGGTTCGACACGTACACGGGTGTACATACACGGGGGGTACGGCTCAAACGTACACGGGTGTACATACACGGGGGGTTTGACACATACACGGGTGTACATACACGGGGGGGGTACGACTCGAACGTACACGGGTGTACATACACGGGGGGTTCGACACGTACACGGGTGAACATACACGGGGAGGTACGACTCGAACGTACGGGGGCTGGGGGGGGTCGGCGCGTACATACGGGGGCTGGGGGGGTCGGCGCGTACATACGGGGGCTGGGGGGGGTCGGCACGTACATACGGGGGCTGGGGGGGTACGACTCGAACGTACGGGGGCTGGGGGGGGTCGGCGCGTACATACGTGGGCTGGGGAGGGTCGGCGCGTACATACAGGGGCTGGGGGGGTCAGCCCGTACATACGGGGGCTGGGGTATGGCGCGTACCGGGCCACCTACTCTGGTTGTTTCGTGCCGTACTTCGCTTTTCCGGCACTTTTTGGGTGCCGTGAAAACATTGCCGTCCGGACTGCTGTCGGTTCGATTCGTACTTCCTGGGTCGTGAAACGCTGCCTGAAAGCGTCCCGACGTCACGTCGCAGCATTCCCGGATCACATTCGTATGTATATTTTCGGCGGTTGGTGTTTTTTACGATTCATACGGAAATGGTGTTTCCGTGCGAAACGTAATTCCATGTTTGTAAAGTTTTACGACCGGGTACGAGTCGGACGGAGAAAACGCTCCGACCGACGGTTCGTACCCGTTTTTTACCGGATCGTAATCGGCACCTATGTGTCTGCAAAAACAGGAAACCCCCAAATGCTTCTCTCACATTAGTTCCCAAATGCACACAGACTCACAGTGTGATTCCAGACAAATAACACTATTCCTTCTATTTTTCCAAAACACATTCACTAGAGTGGAAGGGCTGAAGTGACTGCAGAGATTAAACGTATTTTCATACTGCACACTACTATGAAAGCCTGTCTCATTTTGTGAATGCATAAGCATTGACTAGCTACTAGTACGACTAAAACTTGACAACATGACAGCTGTTATCTATCACCAAATACATGATGTAACCAAATGCTTCTCTCACAATGGTTGCCCGAATGCACACAGACTCACAGTGTGATTCTAGACAAGCAACACTATCCCTTGGACTTTACCAAAACACATTCACTACTCTGGAAGGAGTAAGGGGACTACACTCAATCTACATATTTCAATACTTCACTTTAGTGCCAAAGCCTGACTCATTATGTGAATGCATAAGCAATGACTGGCTTCTAATTCTACTAAAACTTGACAACATGACAGGTTTTAAAACAGTTATCTGTCAGCAAATACACAATGTTACCAAATGCTTCTCTCACAATGGTTACCCAAATGCAGACAGACTCACAGTGTGAATCTAGACAAGCAACACTATCCCCTGTACTTTACCAAAACACATTCACTACTCAGGAAGAAGTAAAGTAACTGCACACCTTCTACATATTTTAGTACTGCACTTTAGTGTCAAAGCTTGACTCATTTTCCGAATACATAAGCAATGACTAGCTTCTAATTCTACCAAAACTTGAGAACAGGAAAGGTTTTTAAGCAGTTACGTGTATGCAAAATACATACATAAAGTACCCAAATGCTTCTCTCACAGTGGATCCCAAATGCACACAGACTCACAGCGTGATTCTTGACAAGCAACACTCTTACTTGTACTTTACCAAGACACAATCACTAGTCTAGAAAGGGTAAGGTGACTGCACACATTCTACATATTTCAATACTGCACACTACTGTTAAAACCTGACTCATTTTGCAATTGCATAAGCAATGACTGGCCTCTAATACTACTAAAACTTGACAACAAAACAAGTTTTAAAGCAGTTATCTGCCAGCAAATACATGATGTTACCAAATGCTTTTCTCACAATAGTTGTCCAAATGCACATAGACTCACAGTGTAATTGTAGACAACCAACTATCCCATGTAAAAAATACATTCACTAGTCTACAAGATGTAAGGTGACTGCACACATTGCAGAAAATGTTCTACTACACATTAGTACCAACATGTTTCTCTCAAAATGATTCCTAAATGCACACAGACTCACTGTGTGATTCTAGACAAACAACACTATCCCTTGCACTGTACCAAAACACATTTCTTAATCTAGAAGAAGTACTACATTTTAGTGTAGAAATATGACTCATTTTGCAAATACATAAACAATGACTGGTTTCTAATTCTACCAAAACATAAAAACAGCACAGTTATCTGTCTGCAAACACATGAAAAACACAAATGCTTCACACAGAATGGTTTCTACATGCACACACACTGTCAATAAGATTGTAGACAAAAAAAAGTACTCCCTGCACTTTAGCAGGCGAAATACATTAGTCTGATTAAAATCAAAATAGACCACATACATCCCCTCACAATTAAATAACTCACCTTTCAAGTTGTTTTGTAGATTAAGAAGTATGTCACTCACACACCAGATTTTCTTATACAGAATCTCTGCACTGTGCACCTGTCAGCAAAACCAAAGAATGGCAAAGTTTCCTTCTCATTTTGCACACATATACATGTAAACATCAAATCACATTCCTTCCCACATTAATTCAAAAGCTAACACACATTTCTATTGGTTAAACATTTCAAACCTTTCCAAATGACATAAATTTGAACCCTACCCCCAATCTGCCTTCTGCCTGTTACCATAGAAACAGGTCATGGACCACTTAACTGAGCACACAGGTCACAAGTTCAGCACACAATGTTGCTAATCAAAACAGCAAGTGTGCTTGACTTTTCAACATATCAGCTTATCATATATAATGTTCCTTTCAATCAGTTTGTGTTAACCAATAAGAATCATGCGTTTAAAAAACAGAAACATGCACCCTAGTTTTCAGTGTAGAAGGTTGTCAAACAACCAATCATTTCTTTTGTTTTTTCAAAACTGCATCTTATCCACCATTTTAGAAAAATCTTACTTTTCAAACTGCCATTTCATTTACAGAGACCATCTGAGTGCATCCAGACCTCCCTTCAAGATGTCTAGAGTGTGGATTGTGGGACACAGCTATATTTTCTGGAGCCAAAGGTATGAAGAAAACAAAGGCTTTCACAAAGACCTAGGTTTGCCAAATGTAGACATTAAATGGATTGGACAGAGAGGGTTAAAGTGGCACCAATTGATGCCATTGGTAAAATCCTTTATGCATCTACAACACCCTGACCTCATAATAGTGCACTGTGGTGGCAATGACCTAGGCACTTTGACTGGGGTAGGTCTGCAAATGCTTATCAAGGAGACCTTTGCAGAATTGATTTCACTTTTTCCCAAAACTGCCTTTGTGTATTCTAACATATTCCAAAGGCAGAAATGGAACTGGTCCAATCATTTTTGTAAACAGATTGAGAAAGCTAGGAAACATGTAAATAAATCTGTTTCTGCTTTTCTCCAATACTATAGAATGGGGTCCATTTACAATAACAATCTGCATTTTATTATGCAAGAGATGTATAGGAGAGATGGAGTACACTTTACTCATGAAGGAAACAGAGCCTTCCTCAACAACTTTAGACTCTGTATAGGTATTGGAGCCCCAACGCCCCCACGGCCCCAGCCAGCTCCCCGCGTCCTTCGGGAGCCGGCATTGCTTTTCCACATGGGGAGCTGCTGACATGCAGCTCCCCGTGTGGAAAAGCAATATGGTTTGGATTTTGAAAGAGAGAGCAGGTTTCCCTGCTCTCTCTTCCAAAATCCAAACAAAGTTTGCTATGGGAGGGCGGGAGACTCCCGCCCTCTCATAGCAAACAACAGTGTCCTGGGGGTGGGCACCCCTGGACACTGCAGCAGCCGGCCCTGGGGGGGGTGGTCCTCAGGGCCCTCGAGGGCTCCAGGAGGGGGGGCCACGCAGCCCCCCTCCCTCAATAAATAAAGCCCCGGGGTGGTGGTCCCCAGGGCTTGGGGGGGGCATTCAGCCCCCCACCCTATTTATTTACTAGCCCCGGGGGGTAGCGGTCCCTAGAGCTGGAGGCCCCCCTGGACCCCCCAATAATTTTTACGGATTTTGCCCTCGGGATTTGGCCCCCTGGGGGCTAATTATTAATGAAGCGCGGAAGCCCGCACTTCATTTTTTTTTTTGGACGGTTGGATACGTGCACCCTGCGCGCATTTTGCCATTTAAAAAAAAAAAAAAGGGGGTCCTGGGAGTCCTTCTGGGACCCCCTAAGCAAGTCTAGAGGGTCAGAGTATTTCTACCCTGCCCCCTTTATATCTTTTACACACTTATTTCCCTTACTTCTTCAGCCTCGGTTCTACCGAGGTACAAAATGGCTGCCAACAGTTCCTGGTTTCGAATGTTGACAGCCACTTGACAGCCAATTAGCATTCAGCGCATGATCGGGAGGGTGCACGCACAGTGCGCAGAAGGTGCGCTCAGGTTGCGCATAGGGTGCGCGGATCCTCCGAGGCCACAGATATATATGTACTTTTAACTGTCATTTTCTCTGGAACTACTGAACGGATTTAAACCATTTAAGTAAAAGGCAAGAGTCTGAACTAAGGACTACCTCTTTGTCAAATTTGGTGTAATTCCGTTCAGCAGTTCGGGCTGTAACTGCGGCTAAAGGTCCAATGGGAAAATGCATGGGGAAAATGCATTTTGGGACCCCCTTTTTCTCGGCCCCCGCTTGACGAATCACCCCGAATAGGATAGGAGCAGACCAGAGCTGGCCAAAAGTTTAGAAAATTTCGCGAAGATTCATCAACCGGCGCCAGACTTCTTGGGAATAGAATGTTGCGGATTTCCTATGGAAAATAGGTCCTAATTATAACTACTTACTGGCGACCGCCAGTAGGTAATATATATATTTATTTGTACATTTTTATATATTTATAATATTTTGAAATAAATCAAAATTAATAGTTCATTAATTGTTTTAAAGTAAATATACATATATATATATAGTACATTAAATAGATGAATGTTTAAATTTTTTACATTAAATTTAGTTTTTTATATTTGTTTAAATGTACATTACATCTAAATAATTTTTTTAAAATTATTTTTATTATTTAATTTATTTAACATTATTATTTATATGTTAAAAAACCGATATTTTGTACATCAATATTTTTTACATTGATATTATTTTTTCGATATTTTGATACTTTACATTATAAAGATAGGATGTTGATATTTTTTACATCAATATTTATGTGTCGATATTTGTGTATGGGGATATTTTGGTAATCAATATTATGTCAGTAATCCCTGTGAGGCAGGATGAATCTACTAAAGAGTTGGATAGAAAAAGGTAATCCACAGATTTCAGTAAGAAGCCCTAAATAAGTAAGAGAGTATAAACGTGCAATTCTTTCCACCATAATGCCCTTGGGGTGAAGGAAATCCCATTGATGGATTCTTCACTAAATGTAGCGCTTTTTCTAGGAACAAATTGTAGGGGCGTCATTAAGGTCTGCATTCAGGGCGTCGTGCTGCCAGTGTGAACAAATTACAAGTGAACCCCTGAACTGATTATTCAGTTTATACTCCGCAAAATCAATGCGGGTAAGTTGTCAGGCCCTGCATGGTCAATGCAACTTTAGGTGCGTTTCAAGTAGTGACAGAACATCACGCATGTATTTATGTTTATTATTCTTGATCTAATAGGAATTCTCGCCATAAGTCAATATGGAACCCTTGGGTACCACACCGTAATACTGAGGCAGGTGAGTGCTCCCTTTTCTTTTAATTAATATTCTTTATCGGCATCAATGTTGGTCCAATCACCCTCTTGATGTGCACTACCTTTCCTTTCGCCTTAAATTCAAGTGGCAACACCTGGCGTGATTCATACCCACAGTCCTCAGAGATGGGTAAGATTGGCATGGTTTTTACAGTATCTAACACATTGAGGCCCTCTAGTAATTTGCCCCTTTATTCTGTAAGGTTGCCCCTTATCCAGTCCCCGGTCCTGAGGAAGACCTGCATGGCTGAGGTTGAAGTATCCCTCTTTTGCTGTCAAGTCGGGTCGAAACATCGACGCTACCCCCATCAGACTTGTACCACTAACCCCTTGTGTCCCCCTCTCAACTACAGTAGATATATCTCTTGATCTTTTGTGAATTATGTGAACAAAGTATATATATATCACATTGTGTTTGGCCAGGTTATGGAGACTGTTTATTTGTTATCATTCCCACATATAGTTTCGTGAAAATATGCCCCTTGATTTCCTTTGGGAATTCTTTCCCCTTCTGAATTTCTTTTCAATTCTCCAGACTTGAGCACTCTCTTTGCACGTTCCTTTTGGAAAACCCTCCCCTTTTCTGACCCTTTTTTGTTTTCACTTATAATTCAATGATTGATTTTATTCTGTTAAATACAAAATAAATACATGCCTTCTTTGAAATCATTGGTTGTAGCACATCTTATATCCTTGAATGAAATTGTTTTCATGCAACCGTGAGCTGCTCTTTTGGATTTGTGCTGTAAAAAGCAATTATCTTTGAGAGATTGGTTCAGGACCATGGTTTTTTGTATCAATCGACACCCAGGTCCAAGGACTTTTGTTTTTGTTGGGTTACCACATTTATTATAATTTCCAGTGTGATGGAGGTCATATGTTGGAGGAAAGCCTGACCAGTCTAGAGATGTCACTGAGGTATCTTTTTCCACTGAGGTAAATCCTGTCAGCAGAGTGAAAATCGTGGCGGCCATCATGTCTGAATTAGTGGCGTAGCAAAGAGGGGCAGTCTACCCCAGTCAGAATGAGTTTTAGGGGTCTTATCTGCGGACATTGAGGTGCGGCAAAGGCTAGAATCTTCATCACACCCTACTCCTACATGTGCCCGCGGGCGGCAAACGAATGGGCCGCCACAGGCGGCATATGGCCTAGCTATGCCACTGTCTGAATGGGTTTGCTTGTCCGATGTTATTACAGACAGTGCCAAAATTGCCAATGGGTGTTCTCAAATGCAGAGGCAGAGGAAGCATGATGATTAGGTACACCACCTTCAAGCAAACTATCAGCGGTGTAGGGTTCACAGAAGTTGGCAGGCAGAACTTTCACGATTATTTGCTTAATACTGCTTAGTTGTCTCTCCCCTGAGGCGGAAGCCGGGGCTTTGCTCTGTTTAAAATAGCGAACTTATTTATAAAACTGTCACAGCATTCGGTGCATGTTTAGCTGACTGGTATAACTACCTGCACGTATCTCTGCCCATGCAGCCCGATTCCTAGCGCGCATTCCCAGTTCCTGGCGCTTGGGGACAAGGGGCTCGGCCATCTTGGGTGAGGGACGGGTAGCGCTGCAGCTGCTGGCCGCCTCCCGCCCTCCCAGACTACTTAATCAAGCGTATAAGCGCTGCGCGCTGACTGCTTAGTTGTCTCTCCCCTGAGGCGGAAGCCGGGGGCTTTGCTCTGTTTACTTTTTAAAATAACGAACTTATTTTTAAAACTGTCACAGCATTCGGTGCATGTTTAGCTGACTGGTATAACTACCTGCACGTATCTCTGCCCATCCAGCCCGATTCCTAGCGCGCATTCCCAGTTCCTGGCGCTTGGGGAGAAGGGGCTCGGCCATCTTGGGTGAGGGACGGGTAGCGCTGCAGCTGCTGGCCGCCTCCCGCCCTCCCAGACTACTTAATCAAGCGTATAAGCGCTGCGCGCTGACTGCTTAGTTTTCTCTCCCCTGAGGCGGAAGCCGGGGGCTTTGTTCTGTTTACTTTTTAAAATAGCAAACTTATTTTTAAAACTGTCACAGCATTCGGTGCATGTTTAGCTGACTGGTATAACTACCTGCACGTATCTCTGCCCATCCAGCCCGATTCCTAGCGCGCATTCCCAGTTCCTGGCGCTTGAGGAGAAGGGGCTCGGCCATCTTGGGTGAGGGACGGGTAGCGCTGCAGCTGCTGGCCGCCTCCCGCCCTCCCAAACTACTTAATCAAGCGTATAAGCGCTGCGCGCTGACTGCTTAGTTTTCTCTCCCCTGAGGCGGAAGCCGGGGGCTTTGCTCTGTTTACTTTTTAAATAGCAAACTTATTTTTAAAAATGTCACAGCATTCGGTGCATGTTTAGCTGACTGGTATAATTACCTGCACGTATCTCTGCCCATCCAGCCCGATTCCTAGCATGCATTCCCAGTTCCTGGCGCTTGGGGAGAAGGGGCTCGGCCATCTTGGGTGAGGGACGGGCAGCGCTGCAGCTGCTGGCCGCCTCCCACCCTCCTCCCACCGGATATAAGGGCATGAACATCCGTCCGCGCAGCGGGCGGGCGCAGCGGGCGCGCCGGCTGCGCGCCAAAGGCACGCTAAAGGCAAGCCCGTCTGCGCCCGTCCGCGCCTGGCCCGCGCCCAGGGCCAAGACCCCTGTTCCGGCCCCCTTACATCACAAGACAGCCTACTCACGTATGGCCTTGATGCAGCTTCAACCAACCCCCTTTTCTGGTTGCATCAAACACGACCTATCACAAATCCCTATGGTGACGAACTTACTTTGCCCTCATTGTAATAGTACCATCTCTATTGACAACTCGAAGACTCTTTCCAACTCGCAAAGTGGCGTTGACGAGGTGATAATTTTAATGGCCCTTATTAACTTGCGGTCACTGGGTAAACATAGCCAAGAAATAGCGGACCTAATTACCGATCACAACTTAGATGCCCTTTACATAACCGAAACATGGATGGACGAGGCATCAACCCCGATCTAGTAATTGCAGTCCCTCCCGGCTACATAGCCTATCGACAGGACAGGGTTAGCAAAAAAGGAGGGGGTCTGGCCATCAAAACTAGAGAACGGTTCGAGTTCCGAACGTCATCTCTTCCTGTAACATCATGTGAAGCCATGCACTTTAATATAAAGTTCTCAGCCCTCTTTAGCTTTAAGGGAGTCCTCCTATACCGTCCCCCGGGGACAAGCGCAGCTTTTCTGACCAACTTAAATGTGATTATCGAATCGATAGCCATGGAAGAGTCCACGACCATCATGGGTGACATGAATTTCTACTTAGAACAAGCCAATGATAGGGATACCGCCGCCCTTACATCAGATTTAGAAATAATAGGCCTTCGACAACTGGTTACTTCTTCCACTCACCAGGCAGGACATACGTTGGATGGCATTTTTTCCAAACGTACAAGGCTTGCATATATTAAACATCTTACCCATGCCATGGACGGACCACTCTGCCATATTTAGCGGACTGACTATCAAGGAATCACTGAGGAAGACGGTTACAACCACTAAGCCAGGCTTTTTTAAAGTATGGAACTTAAACCACACTGAATTAAAAATATTACTGGACAAAACCTGCCCAGACTTATCCGACGAACCCAATACCGCCACTTGCCAACTTCATGACTGGCTTGGTGACGCCACAAATCACCTAGTACCTACTAAACACCACTCTAGGAACAGAAGCACGCCGACTGCTCCGTGGTACACAGAGGTATTAAGAACCCAAAAACAATTAAGTAGTAATAGGGAAAGGCAATGGCGTAGAACCTATGACATCGAGAGTAAGATCAAGTATAAAGAATCTTTGGCTACCTATAAAACAATGATTGTTGCAGCCAAAAAAACATTTTATACGGAACAAATTGAAAACTCCAAAAACTCTTGTAGGCAACTTTACGATATTACTAAAACCTTATCTGGCAATGCACCAGATCTAAATCCATCTCCATCACAATCATTATGTGATGCATTGTCAGAATTCTTTTTCTCCAAGGTCAATGATATATACCAAGCCTTTACTTCAAAAACTAACATCACCAGAGCCTCTCCCTCTTGCACTTCCTCAGGAAACATCCTGACTAGTTTCAGGGCTCTTACGACTGATCAAACAAAAAACATTATCATGTCAATTAAAACAGGATCGGCTCTGGACCCTTGCCCCTCCTCAGTTCTTTTCATGGTAACTGACAACATTGTTCCGATCATCACTCTTGTCTGCAATACAATATTGAGTTCTGGGACCTATCCAGATTCCCTAAAAAACACATTGGTTAAACCCCTGCTGAAAAAACCCAGCTTAGACAAGGAGGAACTCAAGAACTACAGGCCCATGGCAAGTCTCCCTTTTCTAGCTAAAGTGACCGAAAAAGCCATGAACCAGCAGCTATCAGAGTATATAGAGAAACATCAGCTACTGGACGACACACAGTTCGGCTTCCGTAAATATCACGGCACGGAAACCGCCCTTATCAAGGCAGCAGATGACATCAGAATTATCCGTGACCAAGGAGGGACAGCATTACTTGTATTGTTGGACCTCTCGACAGCCTTCGACACGGTCGATCACAAGATTCTGATGGACCGTGTCGGAAGGATGGGCATCCACTACACAGCGAGAGAATTGCTCTCCTCCTTCCTGGCTGACAGAACGCAGGTGGTCACACTGGGGCCATATCAATCGGCCAAGATGTCACTCCCCTGTGGCGTTCCTCAAGGCTCCTCCCTTAGTCCGACACTATTTAATATCTATGTGTCGGACCTTGCACGGATCATCAAAGCATACGGGATGAGCCTAACCTCATATGCAGATGATACACAATTGGTGATGGCCATTAAAGGTGATGGGCTGGAAGTGGCAGAGCGCTTCCAAACTGGAATGAGGGCGATCGGAGAGTGGATGACAAGTAATTGCCTGAAATTAAACTCCGATAAAACGGAGGTGGTCATCTTTGGATCCCTCTCCCCGATTTGGCCTGCATCCTGGTGGCCGCCAGCCTTCGGTACCCCTCCTAGCCCGACCCTTAAGGTCAGGAATCTGGGAGTAATTTTTGACGATCATCTTCAACTTCCTGGCACACGCTAACAAAGTAGCAGCTACAGCCCATCATAAACTCAGAATGATAAGGAAAATCATTCCTTTCTTACCAGATGCTGCTGCTAAAACTCTGGTCAGTTCCTTAGTACTCTCTTCTTTAGATTACTGCAATGCACTCTTTCTAAATGCCCAAATTAGAGTAACCAAAAAATTGCAGACAATACAGAATGCAGCAGCACGTCTGCTGTCTCGAGCACCCAAGTTTGCACCCATTTCTGACACCATCCGGACATACCATTGGTTGACGATCCACAACAGGATCAAGTTTAAATCTCTTTGTATAGTCTACAAAGCACTTCGTGGTCAAGGGCCACGCCCTCTTAAGGATCAGCTTGTACTCTATAAACCGGCTAGACAGCTTCAATCCACAACTCTCAACCAACTAGTGGTTCCACGTTCCAAAACAGTCGCTTGGGGTGACCGCCGTTTTTCAGTTGCTGCTCCCAAGATATGGAACTCTTTGCCACAACATATTAGAACCAGCCCCTCACTCTCCCTGTTTCGGAAGAAACTGAAAACTTGGTTGTTTAACCAGTAACAATGTCCTAGATCCTTTGATGCTATCCACATCTTGGGGAAAGATAGCTGCTATAGTCTAGCGCCGAGACGCCTACGGGTATTTGTTCGCGCTTAATAAATGTCAGAAATAAATGAATAAATTTGACGGAAGTCTTGCTACCGACCAAGTGACAGCCAAGCCTAGGACTATTTAAGACTCAGCATTGGAAAAGATGTCTCATTACCTATGCCAGTATTATGGCTCATTGCACACTTGCTACATCACTAACTGCAGGCAAGGATGCTTCAATCCTACCTGGACCGTGGATACAAGCTGTGACCAGTGCTTAATATTTTATTAAAGCAATAGTTATCATTGATTTATCAAACACACAATTTCTTTATATCTTATGTTTTTCTAGGTTGCTTGAATCTAAAGAAGTAATTGTTCCAGTCATTCAGCATAATCATTTTAACATTTGTATGTTGTAACCATTAGGTTAGACCTCAGCTTATCTGGACATGGGCCCTTATGATCTATGGAAAATATACTTCTCCAAAGCCCCACAATGAATGCTAACTTTTCTCTTTGACAAATAATTGTAAGCAGTGCTGATTAGGAGAGCAAGGCCACATTCTGTAGCATCAATTTATAATGCTCTCATTTTTTATCACGCTCAACAAGTTTCTGTTTCAAGTCAGTAAAGAAGTCTAGTCTGAAATTTGCCAAATTTTGGAAAATGTAGGTAATTAGTCAATCGTGCCTGTTACCGTGAAAGCCGTGTTCTGCTAAAATTACTGAACGTGTGTTTCTTTCAATCCAATTTTTTTAATAGTGTGGCTATCCAAGAACTATTACATAGTTAAGTCTAGAATTATGGGATCTATTGCGATGGCGGGTGGACAGAGTCTGCCTGCCACAGCAATGGCTAAAGGGACCGCCCGCCATAGGTGCGACGGTCCCGCCGTTGGCATTAGGATGCGCCCACCACACTGGCGGGCTCATCCCATATTTTTTACATTGCAGCGGGCGGTGCTGCTAGCAGCTAGCGCCGCAAGGTAAAAATGCATGTTGTGCATTTGAATGCACAATGTGACAGGCACCGGGCGGTGCCTGCCATCTTGTGCATGCAAATGCTGGGGGGTACAATATGTGCACCCCCCAAACACCCTGGGGGCCTGCAACAGGCCCCCAAATGCAGGATCCGCATGCCTTTCCATGGCAGCAACATCTTAATATGGATGGCGGTGTCTTGCAGACACCGCCACCATATTAAACTCTTTTTCCGCCTGGTCGACGGGTCGACTGGCAGAAAAACGGCGGACGGTCTTTCCGTCTGCCGGGGTCCCCCCGCCATCATAATGTGGCGGGGGAAATGGGAGGTGAATGTTGGTGGGTGGATTGCGACCGCCATGCGGGTGGTGGCGATCCACCCGCCAACATAATTGACCCCTAAGTTTCCATTTCAAATCAATATTTTTAAATGTCTTACATTTTCAAAAATTAACTAATGCTTTTGAAATATTATGGTTTCTGTATTATTTATTGCCCTTTTACATCCAAAAATGTTGCAAAACACAAAGCATAAATACATTTAGAGTTATATTTTAGAGTTGGTGAAGGCTTCTACTCCAAAATTCTCATGGTGAAATTATTAAGAGTGCAGTGAGTTATTCTGCAGAAATCCAAATTTAGTTCGCTACTTAGGCCCTCACTATGTGATGCCAGACGCAGTATCACTGCGTCTGCGTCAGCATCACTGCTCTGGGAAACTAAAACTTTTGTCTCTGGGGCCTGAATTATCGGGTTCTCAAACTCCACACCTGCTAATTCCACCAGACCCAAAATTTCAGACTGAAAAACTTGTGAGGAGCTGCTTGGGCTTTGGGCAGCTGCTGAACTCAGCTCTATGTGCTACCACTCCCGCCCCTCGCCCTCTACCATTCACCGCCCTCCACCCCCCTAAGGCCAAGAAAAAAAAAACACAACATTTACCACCTTCTCGAACCTGCTTCAAACAGGTGGTAGATGGGTGCAGATTTGGACCAGTTTTTCTACTGGAAGGGAAAATGCTGTGGGCAACTGGATTCAGTATTCCGGGAGCTGTGTTTCATTCCCTTTTTCTGGGGAAATAACTCATAATCCCTGTGAACTCTCAGGGAGATACTCATGAGAATTGTTAAATTCATCCCCGGTAACTCTCTTTGACTTTAAAGGGAAACTTATAATGAGGGTATTTTTATTTACCAAAATTCTAACCTATATCACAAAATGTATTTAACAGTGAAACTTCATTGAGGAAAAGGGTACATTTTTACATGTGGAATATTATAGTGTCTGCTAAGGTTTACCATTCTATATTGACAACGACACCCAAATGTTTCCATATGTGCCATCATCCTCTGATCATCAATCTCTTCTTACACTAAGCTGTGATTGATATATAGCTCACTCCAATACAATCTTATCATGTCTGTTGTAATTATTGTTGGTCTGAAATCTTAGTAAATTTTCTTTAGAACAATACCTTCTCTTTTCAGGTAGACTATCACTCTAGAATCTCACGTATGCATGTATGTGGTATTTATATTACGCAAACCTTAATGAAAGACATCGTAGGACAGTACAGGGTGAAAGACAGAAATAAAGTGAATGAGTGATTGGAGGGATAACTGGGTTTTGAAAGTGAAAATGAAATGTTATTGTGATGTGATAGAGTGTTCTTTAAAAAGGTGTGTCTTCAGCACTTTCTTAAATTGCAGCAGGGTTAAGACATTCTTGATAGGTAAGGGAATCTGGTTCCAAATTCTTGGTTCAACGGTTGAGAAGGCCTTATTTTTCATTTGTGCACCTCTTTGATCTAGCCAGAGGTGTGCGAAGAGCCATTAGATGATGAATTTGTCTACCAGATAGGAGGGATGCTAGTCATGATGGCTGTAGGAAAGTAAGATCTGCTTCTTTGGTTACCCCCACTTTTTGCCTGGTGCTAAGCTGTATTTGACAAAATCCTAACTTTACTGCTCCTAAATGCCCTTTGTGAATACCGAAAGTCGTAAAGTTAGGTTTTTGTCTCAGATTACTTTTGTGAAGATTCGAAGACCAGAAACTCGCCATTTTCCCCTCTAAGGTCATGAAGCCCAGAAGAGTATTTAAAGTTTCCTTGAGGTAGACCCTATCCCTAAATTTTGGTTCAGAATTCTCTCATTTAGTTTAACAGTAGTATTCGTAAAATTATTGTCAGTGTTTTTTTAATAACAATACCGTATGGGTACTCTGTAGCTTAGCATTTACACCAGTATCGTTTTAAATTTGTATGTATGTGGATGGCGCAGAATCTATTGGCAAGCTAATAGGGCACATGTGGTTGAAGACCATTCAGCTGAGAAATATTAAGTGTTGGGTGTCCAAGAATGCTCTTAAGCTGAAAGCAAGGAATACAAATCTACCTTGTGGCATATAGATTTTTTACTAAGAATTCACAATTTTGGCCAACTTCCATACAACGCTGTCCTGAACCTGATATTGTAGTTCACAGTTTAGTCAGTGTTATCACTTACAAACTCTTTATGAACCTTCCAATGAAGTCTGTCACAAAGACATGCGCATTAGAGCTTCCTTTAATGCATTCTTCTATTCTTGGCTTTTCCATTCTCTATTTTTCCAATACGGTGCAATCTTGACTTGTAACTGTTTATCTTTGTGCGCCTAACATGCTTTTCAGATGCTTTTAAAGTGAGCCTGAACACAGTTGCACACAGGCATGTGGCCCTCAGAGCATTGAGTCATATCTCTCCATCGATTGTATATTAAAATTGGCTCAAAATTGGTGTCCATATCAAATTCAAATCAGTATTTGTCAGAACGTCCTTTCAGAGGGCCATAGAGCATGCAGGTGATACTGGGCCCAACCATCGGGCTTGAGGTCTTCTACTTCAGATGTCCCGGGGCCTGACCTACTATGGATCCCAAGCAATTGGGTCAAGAGCCCCTTCAGTACTTGACTCTGAGGAATAGCGTGGTCCGAGCAGTCCGAGGCTCCCTAAGGGGGGAGGTAGGGACAGGTAGTGAACACAGGTTGACAACTAAAAAAAATGCGCAGCAATAAATTATTGTTCTGCCAAATGCTAACTTTTATGGAAAAAGAGAAGTATTTTTATTTGACCGCTAGCAGCACAAAGGCAAATGAAACATTCTTACACAACTACACAGTCCCCCTGAGGTCAGGGCTCTAGTGTTTCATAGGCAGTTCCTGTGTCCCGCTCCCTCCTCACTCTAGTGTTCGCGGTTATTCCCCATTCACTTTGGTCAACATCCAGGGCAGTCCCCACTAGTAGTCTGAGTCTCAAGAGCCCACGCATGCTCTATGGTAAAGTCAAAAGTGTTCAGCGCCAAAACACTATTTAGCAAGCAAGTTCCCTGGAGGCTAACTAGGTCAGAATCTAGTCTTACCCGCACCTGCTGGATCAGAGTTCTGGAGTTTCTGAGTGAGCCTCCCTCTGAGGGGTGCCAGAGCAGCAGCTGTTCAAAGAGAGTTCACTACACGTGACCCAGGCGGGCTGCACTTGTTGATCCCCAAGTTCCCCACACACAGTTGCACTCATGCAGTGACCAGAGGTTTCTTGCTGCTTATCCTGGCTGGGTAAGTCTTTCAGTCCATCACTTGATAGAAAGAAGGTGATGTGAAGTTCTTGATACTGGTCCTGCATCCCAATGTAGATGCGTGCGGGTTTGTATGATGGCCTCACTCCTCCGGTGATTCTGCCGGCAGGTCGCACTTCTTGTTCTTTTCAGTGACCCCCCTCAGGCATTCAGGATCACCGCACGTCTGCTATACATGGGCACCGACCCAATCGGCACAACAAATGCCTGCATGGTCACCCCTTCTGGCATATGGGGTTGCTGAATCCTCACTGCACATGGCTTCTGGCCTGATCAGCACAGTGATAAGGGTAGTTCACTTCATATCGGCCCCTCCTGGCATATGGGGTCACCAACACCTCAATGCACAGGAGCTCTTACCTGAGTGGCACAGTGATATACACAGCTCACTACACGCCAGCCCTCCACTGGCATTAAAGGATCACCGGCTTCGTCCTGCACACTGGCAATGAACCAATTCGGTATAGCAGCCATTCCTCCCTCAGGGAATCCACTCGACAGGCTTCCCCACTGGACCTCCCTCCCTACAGCATTCTCCTCTTCCTCACAGGGTATACTCTTCTTGTCAAGCATGCAGGTGTCAGTGCACCAGGCATTAAAGCAAATAGCCTTGTATTCCGTGGGTAATGTCTCCTCACCCAGCAGGGAGACTAGCAAGCCTTGGCCCCAGACCCGTTTATTGGCAGCATTCTTGCAGAACTTCTCCTCATCAGACAGCCCAACAAGCTGCTTGACAGTTAACAATTGTTGGGGTCTCAAGACCCCCTTCTTATAGTTCATTTGCAAACACCAGTTATGATTTAGAGTTTGAGTCTTTGAAGTTTATGTTTGGGGTCTGCTTCCTTCTAAAGTTCCCACTCCTCTGCACTCTCTTCCTCTTGAAAGCAGTCTGTCACAACCGGAGTGACTCAAAAGCTGATAGCCCCTCCCAACAAAGGACATGGGGGTGGCTAGAGTTCATACCTAGATTTCAGACACAGTGTTATGTTTATCAAAAGGACAGCCCAGGGTCTCAGTCCTACTCTTTATGCTTCCCTTATCAGCCCCATCTCCTTCCTGAGATGTGTCCAGGCACCTTCCTTGTGGCCTCTCTCTGATTTAAAGAGCACACATTGAAGTATGCAAGGAAGCCTGGCTCTACCCTATCAAGTATCCCATTCAGCATAGAGGAATGCAGCAGCACACAAACCTTTCTGGGGAGTTCCTCTGCCTCCTCATGTTTTACGATGTAGGCCTGGGTCTCCTGAAATGGAAACCAGAGTCTGCCATGCATTGTGCCATTCACAGCCACACATGCATCCAGTACATGTACGTAATGTACACACACACACTGCACAGCACTATATCTTTCCTGCACTGTCCCATTCTCAGGCATACGAAGACCTAGCAGATACCTTTACCTAGTATGTATGGCACAGCCCTATAGCCTTCATGTGTTGTACCACTCAAAGGCACACATATATCTAGCACATGCATTTACCATGCACACACTGCACAGCACGACATCCTTCAGTTATTGTACCGCTCACAAACACACATACACCCAGCACAAATACACCACTCCAGCTCTGTGAAACTCTTCACAACTTGATTTCGGCCAAGGCGTGAGTTAAGCGCACAGCAGTGGAACTTTGTGACACAAGTTAACAAGGACTTGTACGATCCTACTGATCACTACTCGGTATGCTACAATCACCGAGTATCTGCTGCTTAACTTCTGGTGAAGATAGTAGCCTTTCAGTACTATGAGGGGAGCGCTATTGATATTCCTCCCAGTCCAACAAAGCCAAAATCCATGAGTATGTATGATCCATGCTTTCCTATGACAGCAAAGTCAGCATCAGGAATCCAGTGTCTGTATAGTTGGAGGACTCAGGGTGCGGGAAGGGGTGGTGAACATCCATTACTTCGCTGAGGACTTTTCTGTCCCCAAATGATATATTGCAGGCTAGACCCTGTTTCCAAACTGATGTGTCCATATCTTGCCATCCTATGGTCTGTAAGATCAGTATCATCTCTCCCTCTAGATGTTTCCAACATTTGCAAACTGAGTATGGGCAATCTTGCTATCTCATGTCATGCATTCCTACCTGGAAACTCAGCACAGACAATTCTTATGGATTGTTGACTTTATTTCCTCAGACCAACAAGTATCACTGTAATGTTTCTGAGCCAAGAACTTCTTAGGTGGGCGTGAGCTGCAAAATTAACAAAACATATCATACCCTTACATTGCATAACATGATTTGACAATGCATTTGTTTTCAGAAGAGAGAGGGAAGCAGTAATAGATGTATAAAATCGAATAAGATATGTACAGACCACAGATACATTTTAAAACAATTCAAAATAAAAAATGGGTGCCCTGAGTCAAAAGGTAACCAGAAGATAAATAACTGATAAGTACAGGTTTAAGATTGTCGACACAGAAGAAAGGATGATGGTAGGGAGTAGATGAGCAATCGTGTAGTAGAGAAAATTTAAGGATTATCATTAATATTCTTATCCGAAAAAACAAGAAGATATGAACAAGCAAAGTAAAAAAAAACATTTGACAATGATGAGAGAAAGTATAGTATTTGGAAATAAAATGGAGCTTAGAGAAGGGCAGAAGATAGGAAGAAAGATAAGTGATTGACTTTGATTAATGATGGTACAAAGCAGAGGCTGATGATAAAATGATGTATCACTGACATAATATCAAATCCATACAATATTGAAACAGAAAAATGTTGGAAATTAAATATCGCTAACAAAAATATCGACTTCCTATACCTAACTCGTAAAACCACAAATATCAAGACTACAAATATCGTAGTTACAAATATTGATTTTAACTTACATGGGAAAATCACCGTAGCATTGAGCATGCAAGCCATCATTATTTATCATGCAAATCCTCTTACCAAATGCGGTCAATAAAATCAAGACAGTTCCTTGCCCTGCCGTGCTCTCAAGTCCAAGACATGCATGCATAGGTGCTGGTTTAGTAACTGCAATCCCTGCATTCTAGTAATGATGACCTTGTGTAGATGGATGTCATTTTCCTGGGCCTAGGCGGTGGTTCTGGCAGCTCCCATTTCTTCACCACCAAATTGCCACACTGCTACCGAACAAACTTACTGGCGGGGCTTCCGCCACGACTGTGGCAATCGCAAAATTGCATATTCACCAAAGGCCCTACAAGGACAAAGCAGAGCACTCCACGGTATCATGCCTTTCATTTATTTAAAGTGGGCAGATGTGTTTCAGCATTCTTGCCTTTTTAAATCCCATTGCACATTCTTAATTAATTTCACCCGCATTTGTGTACCACCCTGTGTGCATCCACATATGTTGGAGGCACATGTGGGCCCTGTAGGGCCCTCTTTGTTTCCTCTCTGCCAGGCTTTTCATGGCGTTTGAACCGCCAATGAAAAGGTGGAGAGGAAACTCGTAATATGCTTGGCGGGACCGTGGTGGTCCCGCCAAGCATACTGTGGCCTCTGACCACCGTTCTTATGCCAGGGAACAGTGATTCCCAGGGTGAGCCAGCAATCATATTGTAGTTCGAATGCCTGAGTCATAATCGGGCAGTTGGAACACCAGTGCAGCAGTGGCTAGATCTGGCACCGCCGTGCCACAAGTCTGGCAGTCTGGGCACTGCCAGACTCGTAATCTGGCCCTAAGTGTAGAATATAATACAAACAGACAATTTGAAATAAAATACTACTAGCCTATGTCCCTGTCACAGAGGTAGCCGAGCACTACAATTTACTACTAGAAAGCCCTTAATACCAACAAAATAAAGACAAACTAAGCCCCCTAATAGAATATTTCGAAGACACTTAGATTGGCAGACTAAATTACTCCAGACACAGACCCCAACCCGAATTCCACATACCACGGTGGAATGTCTAAGACAGCACCTTGACACAGGAAGCCAAAACAAACAACGCAGTGGAAGGATGCCACAATGCCTTCCAATCCTGTTGGAAAACGAGTCATTAGTTATGTAGCCTGCACAAGTAATGGGTCTACATTTGTCCTCCACTGGGAACTAAACACACCATTGCAGCTCCTCACTCTCATAATGTAACATTGCAGAGCAGTCCAAGGCCTGTTCAAGGAAGGTGGAGTGAGCTAGTAATCACCATTCATAGAAACACACTAATAACACTCAATAAATGATTGTCCAGTTTGTGTTTTTTCTTTGAAAAAGGAAAAGTACTTTTATTACACACAAACTACTCAATACTATGCAGCACTTTACAAATATAAGCAAGCTGAAGGAATTACTTTTGGATAGCATTTGCATAAGCATTCTTATCACTCTCTAAAGAGGGGGGCCAAGTAACACAACTCGCTTGTCTAAACATTATCTTGTCCCTATAATCCACGGGTTGAACATAACTTGGAGTAAGAGCGCTCGATATTGGCATCAAATTGGCGGTTCACTTCATTATTTCAACAACCATTTCACTATACGAATAAATGAAATCATTACATATAACAATGATTGAAGGCCCCTAATACTGGCAATAAAGCATGCAAACTTTAATCACAAGTGGCTGTCAGTCTCATTATTTGAATAAAGCATTAGCAAGGATCAATGTCTAAGCATGACTGGGAGCGCGGTGTATTCATCATAACTGTCAACATAAATAACACAATGTAATCACATTTATAATTACAATAATGTGCAATCAAAATCAGTCAACTAGAACGTGCTTGCATGATACACTTTGACAGCTGCGGCCCATGCAGGTAAGAGCGATGGGGCCGGGTTGGGGGGGGATTCGACAGACGACCACGGGGGAAAATTAACTAAATGATAAATTTTCCGTCATCTGTCTAAATCCCCCCACCCGGCCCCACCACCCCACCGCTCTTAGCTGCAAAGGCCGCAGCTGCACTTTGAAAACTTTCAACATGCAAAACTGCATTTTAACCACAGGCCCTAAAGGACGTAATTT
The DNA here is from genome assembly GCF_964204655.1 of Triturus cristatus. Lineage (NCBI taxonomy): Eukaryota > Metazoa > Chordata > Amphibia > Caudata > Salamandridae > Triturus > Triturus cristatus. Next base: position 106,972,735 of record NC_140584.1, on the reverse strand, counting down.
CTATAACTGCACACTTGTGCAATTACCAGCTCTCATCCCTAGAGCATGTTTACCACTATGAAAATCCATATGGATCACTTTCAGGCCACAATGATTGCAGCCCTAATTTTCACCCAGAGAGGGAGCAACCTTCTCAACTACAAATCAAAAGTTTCAGCTATGAGGAGTTTAATAAACACTTGAAACCCTGAAGGGGTTATTTTTCATTGATTCGCACCAAACTTAGAGAGGGTACTCTGGCACTTCCTTCATGGGAAGGCTGTGCTGTTCCTACAGTTCCCCCTGCCCTTTGGTAACATTGTGGTGGTGACCCCACTCTCCTAGGGTCACCACAAGGCACAAACGAGTGATTTCTAATTCTAACTTACTGGTGAAACTAACGAGCCCCACATGACATCATAATTTATGGGGTGTTCCCCCGTGAGCTTTGTGATTTTTTTAACAGAGGCTCTCCAGCTGAGGTTGTGAGAGCCACATCAGTTTCTTTTTACTTTTCGTCATTCCGCTGCCTCATGCTTCATTTTCTTTGGGGTGCTTGGTCCCACCTGGGCACCCCGCTGCCATTAATAACTTTGGAGAGCAGCTCAAGAAGCCCATCACCGGCTTCTTTTACCGGATCCTCGCCCGGCCAGCACACTCGTCTACTACTGCGGGAGAAGGCACTTCACTTTGGTCCGTCCACCATGTGTGGTGCTGGGGCCTTCCTGTTGATGGGGGGAGTGCAACAGTACTCTACCCTTTGTGTTCTCACCATCGGGGCCCAGGGGTGTGGTCCTGGGCCCCCTCACCTTCACTGGTGCACAATGGCACTCCTTTCTTCTCAGTTCTTATTGGGCCCAGGGATGGGGTCCTGGGTCCGTTCTTCGCATTTTGAGGGGGCGCGATTATGCTCTTTTGAACAGTTTTCTTTTTGGGGGCAGCCTCCGGGCCTTGGCCCAACCCTGAGTGAGAAATTAAATATGGCAGTTGAGCCTCACAAGCTTTGTTGCTGTAAATAGGTCAAAGGGCACCCAAAACTTCTTCAAGTCATGTCTCGGACCCTGGTGGGCTGTTTTTGATGATGCTGGTCTCCTCTCCCTCACTGGTGATGAGCCCATGCCACCTGGAGCCTTTCATCAGGCCTTCTGTCTTCAAAGATTCCACACTTTGTACGGAGCAAGTCTCACTGGCTCCCTGTACTAGCCTTTCACTCTCTCTTTGCACAGAAGCCCAGTCGTTCCCTCTACTGGTCCTCAGGGGATGTAAGGGGACCAGCTTCCCTGGTTCCTGTGGAGTGCCCCATTGGTCTTGGGGTCAATCAGAGGCAGAGTCCTTAGTCCAAGGGACAGTCAGAGGGTTTATCCTTCCAATTGTCCACGGTGTCAGTCTTCAGTCCAAGTGTTCCTCAGAAAAGCACATTCAAGAGAGCTCTACCCACTGCGAAAGATCTTTTAAGGGGGGGGCAAGAGGTGCAGGCATGGGTACACCTCTGGCCTATAGTGAGGTGCCACATCACCTATCTGCCCCTGTTTCAACGTTCGTGCACCGGCTTCTGGGATACTTCAAGTTGGTATCACCCACCAGTAACTTGCCACATGGGTTCTGGGGATCTCAGCTCCCCCCTGTGCTGACATCACTGCCAGGGCTTTCCCCCAGCAAATCTTCAAAGAAGCTCCCCCTGCTTGGCTTTGTGTATGCAATTTGATAGTTGGTTCTAGAACATTCCAGAAGCCATTTTGTCTTCGCACCATGACGCACTTGCTTTTTCATTTGCTTTGCAAACCATCACAAAATGGTTCACCTTCCCAAAGCCTCTACATATCTGAACAGGACATTTACCTTCATGTGGAAATGAAAATCCACACCTAAAACATGCCTTTTTTTTACATGTACACATCACTTTGTAGCTGATTTACCTTTGACAGTAATGCTCTGTATGATATATGCCTTTATCTTGCATGGCAGCGCTATACCTTGTATGTATGGTCTGACCAGCAGGTTTTAGGCCAACAATGTGTAGCTTCTCTGCAATGCACTTGTTATCTTTTTATTCAACTTCTTGACAGGGACTGGAGCTGTGGTGTGACTCCACATGCATTAATCGTCGATTCCGTATTTCGACGACGGCACACGTGGCACACACAAGCTGTTTGCTTGGACCATGGCAACACTCTTGGAGGGCCCTGTTGATCTTCGGGTTACTTATCCCCTATCTTGTCACTATGTGTAGTGTCTTCTCCAGCCTGGGTACCTGCCAATGGCTACACTACACTCAGAGCTTAGTATTACACATCTTTATTCTTGTGTGTGTAACTGCAAACTCAGCATTCTAAATTAACCTTCATTGCATTCTGCTCTAACACTTACGTCACACCTCTACGGAGTCCATCAGGAGTCAAAAGGATTCCGTCATTGCCAACTTGCAAGGCACTACACAGATGAGTAAACAATAAATGATGGTGAGCCAGAACTTCTGAAGAACGATTAGCCATGAAAAAAAGTTGTATGGTCCTTTGGATTCATAAACACATTAAACAACAAATAAAAATGAAGAGATTGTTTGGGTTAAGAAATATTTGTGATAGAGCAGTCAGGAGCCCAATTGGTGAATAAGTGACATCAAATATTAAATTGAAGATGAAAGAAAGCCTAATGCTTGTAAATTGCGTAAGTAAGGAACTCAACAACGTGTGTTACAGTGAGGAGTGGAATAATTGACCGGGCCGTGATCGGATGGTAAGAGAGGTATTTAAGTATCAGTAGTCAGTTTGAAGAATGGACGGATAGTTCTAGAATAAGATTGTGGTGGAAGAAATGCTTAATCTGAAGCAACTTGGTATCATTATAAGGAAAGGACAGCAGACACAGCACTATTGTCATGCAGGAATTTTCCATTTTCCATTAGCTGATTGCCTGAGGGCTTTTCGAATGAATTTGAGTTAAGGATTTACATGGCAATGAGGGATTTGGAAGGGAGATTCAAGGTATCACTTTGAGTGAGTCATGTGACGGGATGAGTATGTGAACAACATTTTATGGGACAAGGAGCGATGAGATTGATCCCCCGCAGATCATTTGTGTTCTTGGTCAGTGATCCCTTGGAACTACAACTTGAGCTTAGAAGGGAAAGAAGAGGGCAGCTATATTGTGGAGGTAGAACATGAAGGGACATATCATCAACAACCGGCGATAATTATTGCTAAGCGCACTTAGCGCTAGGATAATTATCGCCAGCTATTGCTTGTTTTTATCGTGGAGATAGCGTGCTATCAGCGACGCTTATCTCCAGAGCGATAAAAATAACCAAGTTAGCTGCCAAATGTGCAATTATCGCTGGAATTCCAGCGATAATCGCACAATGTTTGGCGCTACGTTGTTGATAGGGCAAGGCAGACTTAACCATGATATCCACCTTCCATTGGATATCATGGCTACGTCAAACTAAAAGCAGGCGTAAGGAAAGTAGTGATAACCGTGGTTAGCGCTACTTTTCTTATCGCTATGCTAGTTAACGTGGCCATTGATAATTGGAGAAATGTCGGTTAGCGACATTTCTCCAGTTATTTTGGGAAGGAATGCCCACTTTGCATCTCATTAGAGCTGCAAAGCTGGGCGTTCAGGAAACAGGCGCTAAGGCATGGATTCACACGTTAGCGTGTCCATGCTGATAGGGCGATAAAATTATCGCCGCTTTTCGTCCGAAAACAGACGCTAAAGCGGCGATAATTTTATCGCATCGCCTTGATGATATTCCCCGAAGTTCAAAAAGGAGGGCCCAGGCACAACATAAAAGAGAATGCATGTATATAACTTTCTCACTCATACTGTCTTTTGCTGCCTTTCTACATATCTCTGCTGCTCTGCATACCTGTATTCTATATATGCTGATTGGGGCCTGGTGCATTGTTAAGCCTATTCTCTGAATGAGAATGGGCTGTAGATCAGAATATCATACACAGAAATATCATTTGATATATATATATTGTGTCCTGAATAACATTTACAAAAATATTGTCCCATGTGGTGTAGATGTTCTATTACTAACTTCAATGGGGTCCAATGGGGTGATATTTGTGAAGACAATAATTAAGATACTTTATTTATGAGAGGATATCTCTACAACAATAATCTCGTACCACACCTGAGATTAGTGACGAAAATCTCAATGAATATAGAAGGGACTGGAGACAACATAGAAAATCTACATCGCACTCAAAGAAACTGTTAGCAAGACAGGATTCTGTTTCCTCCTTTTATTAGAGAAATGCAAAGATAATGCTGCAATTTAGCCTAAAATTGAAGAACAAAATACACATGAGAATGTGAATTTCATATACACTCCTTCCCTGACTATGTAAGCGTTCTAATGCTAGTATGAGGAATAAAAATGAGGGGAGTATATTCTGAAGAGCAGAGCTCTATGGGGCATATCATCAATAAACTGCGATAAACATCGCAGAGCGCACTTAGCGCAAATTTGTTTAACGCCAGCTATCACCAGGTTTGATCGCCGAGATAACGCGTTATCATCAACGCTTATCTCCACGGCGATGGAAAATCCGGAGATAGTGGCAAAATGCGGGAACATCGCTGGAAATCCAGCGATAAAACTACAGCGCTAAGGGAATCCTTGATGATAGGGAGATGTGGATTTAGGCTTAGAATCCACCTTCCTTTATGAATATAGCTAAGTCTGACATTTTTCAGACGTTAGCTGATGGCGATAACCACGGTTAGTGCGGCTTTTTATATCGTTATGGGTGTCCTGGGTCAGCTTGTTGATAGAGAGTAGTGCAGTTAGCGATATTTCCCATGTTGTTGTGAGAGGAAACGCCTTCTTTGCATCTCATTAGAGATGCGATGCGAGGCGTTAGTGGAACGGCGGATGACACAAGGAAACACGCGCTGATGCATATTAGCGTGTCCATGCTAATAGTGAGGTAAATCATTCGCCACTTTTCGGCCAAAAACGGCCGTTAAAGCGGCGTTGTTGGCCTTGTTGATATGCCCCTTAGTGCTTGACAGCAGAACTTTGTGAGCGTGAATGCTGAAGAAGAGCTGTGTGAGAACGGAAGGGAGAGCGATGAAAATAATAAAGAAAAGAGCAGCATCAGTGCTGAAAAGAAGAACTGAGTGCAAAAAAGAAGAGACCGCTGCGATCACAGAGAGATATGTGGGTGGTGAACAGGAAACAGGGCTGTTTGACTAGGAAACCCAGAGTTGTATGAGTGCAGGAAAGGAGAGAAGTATGAGTTTTATTTGACTTGTATGAGTGTTTCATGCTGAAGACTGTTGATGTATAATTGTGGTGGGGAGAGCTGTAGGAATGTTGAAAAGGAGAAGTCTATGAGTTCCAAAGAAAGATGTGTGAGGGATGAAGGTTAAATCTGTGACTAATGATGAGGAATGTTCTGCCAATGCCTTGCATTGGACTTGTGTGGATGCTGAAGATTGGGCTGTCTTGCAGTTGGAAAAAATAGCAGGGCATTTCTGGAGATGTGAGCTGGCAGTGCTGGCAAAGAAAATGTGAGGACACTGAAAAAGAGAGCTGAGTGATTGCTGTAGAAAAATGTGAGAAGCTAAAAAGGAGGGTTGGCCAATAATCAGTTTGTGTACCAAAGAGAGTTGTGCGTGTGCTGAAGAGGGGAGCTGTGTAAATGCAGAAGACGTGAACTATGCAAGCGCTTTAGCAGGGAGAGTTGGAGGAAATATATCTGTTAGTGCTGAAGAGATATTCTTTGGGTATGAGGGTGAGAAGATTCATGTGAATGTTGGAGAGACTGTGTTAGTGCTCATTTGAACTGTAGGATTGCTGGAGACGATCTCTGTGTACACGGGACGTAGAGAACTGTGCTAATGCTGAGGAGCTATGGGGGCGTTTTTTCTAGACTGGTGGCGCAGAGCAGCAAGTTACCTTGCTGTGCTGCCCTGCGGCACAGGGAAAGGGCAGGAATGCATTGCATTTATCCAGTACATGTGCATTACTGTCCTTTCCCCCTGCGCATGTGCAGTTTCAGCCGCCCAGCGCCAACGCACGTACCCTTGCACCATGAAGCAAAGATGCCTGCGTTCCAGACAAAAACAATCCGTCGAGGAATTTTTGTCTTCCTATGTGTGCTGCAGAATGTAGCACACATAGAAAGGGAAGAAAAACGAGAAGAAATAAAGATATTTCTCCTTGTTATGCCTCACTTGGGGAGGCGTAAGATTTTGGTGCATTCCCAAGTGCTTGTAAATCTGGAAATGTGTCTAAACCATGGGAGTTGCATGGGAACACCAACCGCAATGTCCATGGATCGCCTCTCTTGCACAGAGTAAGGCAACAAATTAAATTGCACTGCTTTGCATTGCTCCATATTCGTGAAGCCATTTAAAGCTGTACAAGGTAGCTTTGCTTGGCTTCATAAATATGACTATGACTTTGCGTCAAGCATGTACCATGTTGCATGATGCAAGCATGATGCAAGGCCCTTGTAAATATGCCCCCCTGTGTGCAACTGAGAAAGAGAGCTGTGTGAGTGGTAGGGATGAGATATGTGTGAATATTACACAGTAAACGTGTCTGCTGGAACAAACACATATGGAACTACAGAATAAAGGAACTAATGAAAAAAAGCTAAAAACAACACCTGGAGACAGATTATGTAAATTTTGCAATTTTGCAGGAGCAGAAAAATATGGCAAAAACTCCTTTGCACAGTTTTGCTACTTGCTTACCAGGGAATGGGGTAACAAATGATTCCCACTGATTGAATTACAAGGGCAGGAGAGAAACAAATTAGGGCCTGATTACGAGTTTGGAGGTCCAACCATCCCAGTGGCGATCCCAAGAAGACCACCATGGTGGTGGTCTCACACCTGCCGTATTGTGATGTTCCCGATGGGCTGTCGGTGGTGTTTCTGACTTTGGTGTCTATTTTTTCATATGTGTTGATGCAGGTGTGTATTTTCTGACTGTAGTGTGTAAATATGCATGACATGTGAAAAAATACCTACTACCAGTACTTTCACATTGCTGTAGCCTTGACCATATGTGCCCAGTCCAGTCAATGGGTAAATAGTACAAAATGAACCTACCTGGATTTTGGAGCCAACAGGGTCGTTTTCATCAAGGTCTAGATACTGCTGTGAAGGGGAGCCCTGCAGGAAGGTATCCAAGTCGGTTATTGGATGGAGAAAATGGAAATGAGTGAACATGCATCCCAAATCCTTCAGTTCCGTTGACTCAAAGCAGGCAGTATTACCACCACGGTCGGGCTCATAGGAAAGCCAACTCGGAATTTGGACATCATGAACTTCTCTATACTGCCCTATGCTGCTTTTCCCTGACCACTTTTGAGGTGGTCGGCGAATGACTGGCATTCTCAGGGGGGCTCCAGCATTCTTTCGTTTAGCAAACCACCAAACTCATTATATAGCGTGCAGACGGCCTAGTCAGCGGAGAGTCTGGTGCCGCCATGATGGTGGTTCGAAAACCGCAATACTCCCAATCAAGCCCTTCATTTTTCAAGGTTTTTGCTGTTGTTACATTAATCAGAAATTGATCAAATACACTTCTTATTACGAATGCAGAATAAAGTACTGTGAAATAGAAGTTTATAAAATATCCAAATATGTTCAAACTTTATTTGCTTTTTTATTGTTTTTAGAAAAGATTGATCAAGGTTCATATGTAAAATATTTCTAAGCAACAGATGAGTGAAATGGCTCACAATCACAGTATTCCAACTTTGTATAGATGGAAAACATGTATGCAATATGGGAGGAGCATATTCCTAATTTCTACTTTCCTTACAATTACAGAGAATTTGGTACAGAAAGCTATCAGTTGGTAGCTTGATATTCTCTTAAGCTCTATAATAAACTCTATTTTTAGCATCAAGTACAATTGTATATTTTTTTCAATCACATTTTAGAATGTGAGCGATGCTACAGAATACAGCATAAGAGCAAGTCAAGCAACTGATAGCCTTGAGAAGGCTCCCAAGTATAATAGCTACAGCGAAATAGGTATCAGCTTTTCAGTGCGTTTTAAAAAAAAAATTTAAATCTTTTTATTAAACATCGTCAACAAAATACACATTTGTAAATCACAAGCAAGGGCATTACCAATTCCGCACAGTTAATCCGTCACACAATTAATTAAATAGCATTCCACAGTACAGTACAATTTAAGGGGTATCAAGAGTCTCAGATTCATGCAGGAGAGTCGGGGGAGCACAGATATCTCCTCTGTAGTGATTCCACGGCCCCCACACTTTACTCCATTTCCCAGGGCACCCTCTTGCAACATAGACCGCTTTCTCACAAAACATACACCAGTCTAGGTCCTCCTCCCACTTTCCCTTTGTGGGCGGCTGATGGGCCTCCCAGAGCTGTGCGATATTCCTTTTTATACAATCATAAAGGCTAATGTTGCCCACTGCTTGGTGTGAGCGGTGAAATCCGAAGGTTCCCAAATGTTCAGCAGGCACCTACGGGCCTCAGGCCGGACATCAATATTGAGTACCCCCCCGTAAAGCGCAATGTATTCAAGAGACGGTCCTCCACTGGTTCTCTTCCTTTCTCCACAACCGCTCAAAAAGAATACAAATTAAAAACTTCGAGTCCGACCTCCAACCCGTCTATAGAGGTGTTCCACAAGGGTCAGTGCTCTCCCCTTGTCTTTTTAACGTCTACATTGAACCCCATACCATACTACTCAGGAAATCTAACATCCCTTTCCACTTATATGCGGATGATATGCAGCTATATCTGGAAACCACCTCCATTGACGACATCCAGAGACTCAATGACACGCTCAAAGAGGTTCAACACTGGCTCACAATCAACCACATGAAAAACAATCAAGAGAAAACAGAAGTACTCCTTATCTCCAACAAAGACGAAAACCCCCAAATTGAAGAATGGCTCAAAGTCGTTGACGCCCTCAATGGTACCCTCACCCTGGCGGATACGGTAAAATCTCTAGGTATCACCCTAGACCCGAAACTGGACATGAAAAAACACATTACAAGATCCGTCAAAAGTGCTTTTCTCAACCTGAAACTACTGTACAAAATAAAACCCTTCCTACCCCCCAAGGATATTCAACAAGCCACTCAAGCACTGGTGCTCTCCAGAATTGACTATGGGATTGCAGCCCTGACTGGGACAGCAAAATCGCACCTCACCCCCCTGAAAACAACCTTCAATGCTGCAGCCAGAATGGTCACCGTAACTAAGAAATTCGACCACATCTCTCCTCCACTCAGTGAACTTAAATGGCTCCCAATTGAACTGCGAGCCAGCTTTAGAACAGCCTGCTTCATGCACAAAGCCCTGCACACAGGCAAAGCGGAATACTTGGCCGCCAAACTCAAAAGGGCCGGCCAGTCCAGGAACCTCAGGAGCTCTAACACTCTGCTTCTCATTGCACTGAAAACTCGTAAGCAAAAAACCGCAGCCAAATCATTAGCTGGAAACGCCCCAAAAATCTGGAACTCCATCCCCCCACATCAGAACGATCCCCTCATTTCCAAAGTTCAAGAGCCTGCTCAAAGTCCTCTTCCTCGACCGCTCTCGATAAGAACCAAGGGAGCACCTTAGCCGGCTCTCCATCTTACCATAATTTTGTGACTGTTAACACTAACTCGGATCTAGTAAACTCCTTGGTCACCCATCCTGTTTGAACAAAGACACCTTTTGGACGCTCGTCTTGTTTGATCAGCTCCCTGCACGCCGTTTTGCTCGTTCACTCCTTTGTCCGATCTATATCCGGCTCGAACCGTCATGTTCTACCATACTATCTGTACTGTATACTTGCACATAATTGTACATGCTGTGAAGCGCTCTGATACCCTCGGGTCCAGCTATCGCTATATAAAACTCCTAAAATAAAAAAAATAAAAAATGTTTGCCAATAAGTCTGTATGTGCTCACAAAACCACAGGATATGGATAAATGTGCCTAGCTCCCCGCATCCACGTCTGCACTCCCCACTGTCTGCCCTTCCTGTCCGCACCAGGCCCGGCCCAGAGATATAGACCCTGTGTAGTAATTGAGTTGTATCAAGCGTAACCTTGCCTGGACTACAACTACTCTTGAGGAGGAGACCGCCTCTCGCCAGTCTTCCTCGTCCAGTTCTCAACCATCCCCAACCCACTTCTACCTCAATGGCAGCAGTGGATCCTCGATGTTATTAATCAACTTTCTGTAGACCACGGAGATGGCCCTCTCGGGGAGATGGCCATCTAGTAATCTGTCCTCCAAGGGAGAGGCCTCCTGTAGTGTGGAGTAGCTGGTGTCATTTGTGAGCAAGGGGTGCCGAATTTGTAGATACCGATAATATTCAGTGTCCGCCAGGCTGTACTGCTGTTGTAGGAAAGCGAAGGGGAGGATAGTGTCCTTACCCCAGATGTCTTTGATCTGTGAGATTCCAATAAGGTCCCATTTGTCAAATCCTTTGCATCGCCACAGACTGCCCAGCTTCTCAGAACTCCATAAGGGCATTGCCCTGGTGAGTCTGCGATCCCAACCAAGCTGTTTGTTAGCAACGTGCTACATATGGACCGAATGAGCCGTCAGTCCTGTCAGTGGATACCTGCTAGGCTCAGCATATAGCACCCTGCTGTACTCCCCCCCCGGCAGCAACCACCTGTCCATGGCATATCCGGGGTTATCCGGTCGGCCATAGATTCCCTGATTAATAGCTGCCAGATGGGATGCCCAATAATATTTCCTGATGTCAGGGAGGCTGATTTCCCCATCGTACCAAATAAGGGTTAATTTGGTAAGAGCGATTCAGGGCTTGCCGTCCCATAGGAGTTCTCTCTGGAGGGTCTTTATATCTTTGAAATAAGATGAGGGAACTGGGTCCATTGAGTTCTTAAGTCCGTAGAGGAAGCGGGGTAGCATCATCATCTTGAATAGGATCGCCCTACCCAGCAACGAAAGGGGCAGAGACTTCCAGCGCTTAACGTCGCTTTTCAGTCTCTGCAGTGGTGGTCTCAGGTTACGAAGGAAACGGAGCTCCGGGTTTAACGTGATGAAGATGCCAAGGTACCGGAAGCCCTCCGATGCTATCTGTATCTGGCAGCCCCTCGGGAGAGTCGGTGGTTCTCCCCGCAGGACATAAATCACTGACTTTGACCAATTGATGGTAAATCCGGAATATCTCCCGAACACCACGAGAATGTCCAGTAGGCCGATCAAGGAGGCCGTCGGGGAGGTCAAGTACACCAGGTTGTCATCCGCGTAGACCGAAATCTTATGTTCCGAGCCCAGGGCCCACCACATCCCACGAATCACTTGATCCCCACGGATCCACGCCACCACTGGCTCCAGTGCCAACGCGAAGAGGAGCGGGGATAAAGGGCACCCCTGACGCGTACCTCGGCTCAGTTGGAAAGTTGAAGACTTACGGTTGTTCACCACAACTTGAGCCATGGGAGTAGAGTAAAACAGGCGAATCCAGCTCTTGAAGTTTGGGCCAAATCCGAACTTATCCAGCACAGCGAAGAGATATGACCACTCAACCATGTCGAATGCCATGGTGGCGTCCAGGGATACCAATATGGCAGGCTCTAGGATGGTAGATTACTCTACCCAGAACCCCATGCAATCGGCGTAAATTGAGGGCGGTGTTACGATGTGGCATAAAGCCTGACTGGTCGGGGTGCACTAGTGAGTCAAGAACTTTAATCAAACGCATGGCTAATAATTTGGCAAGGATCTTAGGTTCTACATTCAGTAACGATATTGGTCTATAGGACGCACAGCTGGTCTTGGGTTTCCCTTCCTTATGTATGACTACAATGTTTGCGACTCTTTGATCAAAGGGGAGTGTCCCCTTTGCCTTGCTTTCAATGAACATCGTGCGGAGACACGGGGTAATCCTGTCTGGTCTCAATTTGTACAGTTCAATCGGTATACCATTAGGGCCAGAGGCCTTTCCTGAATTCACCCCTGAATTGCCTGTGCCACCTCATCGTTTGTGAGAGTGGACTCGAGATATTCACAATTTGTATCAGACAAGGTAGGGAGTCTGATATCTCTAAGCAGCTCACTACCGTCATCCTCTGTATAGTCACCAGACGTGCAGTACACCGTTTGATAATAGTGAGCAAACCGGTCAGCAATATCCTGTGGGTCAGTTATGGTGACCTCATCCTTACCACGTAGCTCGGGCACAAGACAGGCCGCCCACTCCTTCTTATCCAACCACGCGATGAGCTTCCCCGCCTTGTCACCATGCTCATAAATTCTACTCTGCGTGTCCCTGCCTAGGACCCTGGCTCTATCTTCCACGATACTTTTGAAGTCGTCCTGTTTCAGCTTAAGGAGATGTATGTTTTTGGGTGTCACCTCCTGAGCTAGCACCTCTTCTACTCTTTGCATGTCTTCTTCTGCACGCACTAAATCTATTTGCTTTTCTTTTTTCTTCCCAGCAATCAGGGACAGAGTCTCTCCGCGAATAACTGTCTTGTAGGCTTCCCATAACGTCTGCGCTGACTCAACCGTCCCCTCATTACATTGAAAATAGCTGTCCATGGCTTGACCTACTTCCTTCTGAATTTCGGGGTCGCGTAGGTACCAGGCATTAATGGGGGCTATTTTCCCGGCACTCTCTCGACCCAGAACTACTATTATCCAGACCAAGGAATGGTCCGAGATGCCTCTGCCCAGGTGACGAACCTCTCGAATACTTAAGGCCTGTGCTGCCGGGACTAGGATGTAGTCTATACGAGATAGACTTTGATGGGCTCCCGAAAGGAACGTGTGTTGGATCCTGTCTGGGTTAAGAATCCTCCACCCATCTACCATCCCCATTGTGTCAAGAAAATCCGGCAGCCACTTTTGTGCGGGTCGGAGTTCTTGCGGTGGATAGTGGTCAAGTGTCCCGGAAAGCACTGCATTAAAATCTCCTCCTATCACTAGGATGCCTACATGGAGTGATAAGAGTATAGTACCCAGGTCTTTGAGTGTGTCTTTATGAAGTCCGGGGGAAACATAAATTGAGACAAACGTGGCCGTCCTACCTTCCCACCTACTCGAGATCCCGATGTACCTACCCCTTGTGTCCGACCATGTGGATTGCACAGTGAAGGGGAACGAGTTCTTAATTGATATGCCCACCCCTCTCGACCCGGAGGTAAAGCCCGCATGCGCTGCCAACCTGTACCCTCCCTTGTTAAGAGCTTGGCAAGAGTTCCCAATGAGGTGTGTTTCCTGCAGGAGGATTACGTCTGGGGTCTGTCGCCTGAGGTAATGGTGGACCATGCCCCGCTTAACCTTGTACCCCAGTCCATTTACATTCCAGCTGAGTACTCTACCCCTATGTCCCTCTGTGTACCCATCTGTCTGACTGCTGAGTTTTCCCTGTGCTTGAGAACCCCCTTTGGTGTTATTGAAAAATGAAACACTACATGTCTCCCACACTGTGCACATACTACATTGTGTTAATGTCAACAAATGAAAAACTAACCACAAACAATAAAACTCAAAACAGATCAACCCTTCCCAACTGCTCCCCTCCCTGCACCCCTGCCGTCTGGGCTCAAAACTACCCATGATCAAACTTCCTGAGTGCCTGTCACCCACACACTAACTAAAAGTAGTTAAATGGGAAACATGGTGCCCCCCACCCTCACGTACTAATGCCACAGCTACTGTCCCAACATTCGGACCCACGATCGGCCAGTATTACATTGAATTCTGTTCGCCAATTGAAGATGCATTACGACCCTGGACAAGTCCCTGACTCCCACCCGCTGCCCAACATTTACGGGACAAACCCTGGAGGCCATGACTTCGGCTGACTCGGATATACCCCTTGCCTCCAAACATTACCCCCAGTCATGTGTCTCTAGTCCATCAGTGGGCCTCCAACCAATCCGCGGCCATCTCAGGTTGCTCGAAGAACCATGCTCTGCCGTCTGCTTCCTCACGGAGCCTGGCCGGGAACAGCATCGCGTATTTGAAACCCTTCTCTCGTAGCGTCTTTTTGATCCCAAGGAAGGAACGCCTCTGTCTCTGAACCATCTGAGTGAAGTCTGTAAAAAAGGTGATTTCTGCGTTGTCCTACCGAAGCGGAGGCCCCGCTCTGGAATGTTGGAGGATAACATCCCGATCTCTGAAGTTCAGTACCCTAGTGAGGATTTGCCGCGGAGGGGCTCCCGGCCTCGGGCGGCCCCCGGGTACTCTATGAGCTCTCTCAATAACAAAGAACTTTCCGAGTCCCTTAGGCTGTAGATGTTTGAGAATGAGATCCTCCACAAAAAGGTCAGTCGCCTGTCCTTCCGATTTTTCGGGGACTCCTAGGATGCGAACGTTGTTGCGCCGCAGTCTTCATTTATAGTCATCCATCTTTGCTTCTGTGTGTTTCCGAAAGGCTTGCAGATCTTTGATATCAGCTTGCACTTGCGATGTATCTTCCACCAGGCTCGCGGTCATGAGTTCCAATTGCTTGATTTTCTCACTGTGTTTGTTCTGATCCACCCTCAGCAGGTTAACTTCCACTGAAATTGCATCCATTTTTTGTTCCAGCGATGTCTTGATACCCGCGATTGCTTCCAGCACATCCTTAAGGGTGGGCTCCGGGTCCGGTTCAGAATGTGTTCCGCCGCTCTTACCCAAGGGGGAAGGATCAGGCAGCGAAGTCTTAGGGAGAGTGTGCTTTTCAGTGCGTTAGAAGTGGAATTGACAATAAATAATGCACGCCTGGATTAAAGGCACAAGGTTCTCTTTTCATTTTAAAAATATGTATAGAAACACATAGAGTAGAATTCATTGATTTGTAGTGTCTCATAGTGCCCCTAAACAACAACAGCTTAAAATATTCGGTCAGTGCCAGCTGCAAGGTCAGCTTGGAACCTTCTAAACACCATAAATCTGTGTTAGATCATTGGAGGATATGTGTTAATGATATGTATGCTTCTATGTGGTATTTTTATATACTGTGAACCTAGTCAAAGGTCGTCAAGCATTCTGCATGGTAAAATGCAAGCACAATGTCAAAGAGTGATGAAAAAAGAATGGGTGTAAATACTGGATGGGTGTGCCATGTGAATGACAAAGAGGAGAGCTGTGTGAGATCACAAGAGGTGAGTTGTGTGAGAGTAAAACAAAGAGCTCTGGGAGAGATTGACTGGTGAGGTGTGCAGCAGCGGCTGCTGCCAATCCAATGGGGGGGCAATACAAGGAAAAAATAATACAAATTATACACTTACCTTTCGATGTCTACCGCTGCCTCTATGATTTTCTGCTCCCATGCTGCGCCTCGCTGCTCTTCTGCTCCCGGCACCGCAATCCCCATGAGCACAGGCTCCCAGACACCCCATGCAATCCCAACGCTGCACTCATGCTATTACTCCCAGTATGAGAGAATCGCTGGGATGGGGTGGAGCCGACCAGTTGCATGCTCCAGTAGGTACTAGGAGCCTGTGCCCCTGAGCACTGCTGATATCTCCAAGGAACAGCCTGGAGATATCCAAGTGTGCCTGTTGGTTTGGCCATCGCGACATGTGCACAGTGCCCATCACTCCTCCTCCCCCCTGCTGCTGATGCTGCGACATGGCCCCGCCCCACCCTTGACTCTGTGGACTGGAAGTGAAAAATAAAATGACAATAAAATAGTTTTATTGTCATTTTATTTTTCTTCTGTATGCTGCCTTTCAGCAGTGGGGCAACACTCCTCCGCCATAGCAGAGTCTCCCCTGGAGGTGTATGAGTGCCGCCCTAAGTAGAGCTCTCTGAAGCATGGTGTGGAAAGCTCTGCGAGAATTCAAGGAAACTGTATCACTGATGAGAAGGAATATTTTGTAAATGCTTAAGTGAAGCGCAGGGTGAGTAATGAAGAAGGGAATTGTGTGAGTGTATTTAGAGGGCAGTCTAAGGGCTGTCGTGGAGAACTGTGTGACTAATGAAGAGAGGAGACATGTTAGTGCTGTAGAAGATAGTTAAGGGAGTACTCAAGATCATGTATGTGGTAGCGCAAAGAAGTAAGGGGGTCATTACGATGGCGGTCGAACTTTTCTAGCTGCGGCAGGGGGACCGGCAGCATACGAAGCGACCTACCCACCTACCACATTGCGATGCGACCGCCACAGCGGAAGTTGCACCAGTCATACTTAACATTGCGGCAGGTGCTGCTGGCAGTAGCACCCATCGCAATGTAAATAGGGCACTGTTTACATTTCCCTGCACTACGTGGCAGGCACCTTTCGGTGCCTACCACATGGTGCATGGAACTGAAGGGGGGCACCATAGGTGCGCCCCAATCCCCAAGAGAAAGTGCCCGGGCAGAAGAGGGACCCGCTATGGACCCCTAAGGTCCCTTTCTGCAAACTTGTTCATGGTGGGTTAATCGCCATGAACAGGCGGGCGGAAAGGGATATCATGATTCCAACAGCGGTGCCTTGCACCGCCGCAATGCTGAGCAATGTTGTTGTTCCGACAGGCGATCTAAAAATGGACCGCCTGTCGGAACCATGGTGGTTGGTCTTTCCGCCCACCACGCTTCCCCAATGCTTCCGTCGCCATCATGGTATGGCGGACGGAAAAGCACAGTTCGATGGTGGAGGGCCCGCCACCGACAGGGTGTC
Source organism: Triturus cristatus (assembly GCF_964204655.1). Taxonomy (NCBI): domain Eukaryota; kingdom Metazoa; phylum Chordata; class Amphibia; order Caudata; family Salamandridae; genus Triturus; species Triturus cristatus. The sequence goes on along the minus strand of NC_140584.1, from coordinate 106,956,173 downwards.
GGTGGCGGGCCTTCTGCCATCGTAATCAGGCCCTAAGTGTTGGAAAGAAGAGCTGCGCAAGTGCTGAAAAGACCTGTGTGTGTGCCTTGGTGAGGCTAGTTGTCTGGATGTCGGAAGGATCTTTGCTCTGAATGGCTGCAGGAGGTAAAATCTGTCTGAATGCTTCAGAGTCGAACTTTGTGAGCTGTGTGACCGGAAAACCTGGGGGCAATTTCGTGATCAGGTGCACCAGCACAGTGCTGAACCGTGGGCCTTTTTATGCCTTAGGCATCTAAAGTTTATATATATATTACTCCCGAATTTCTCCGAGTTATATGCTGAAACTTTGTACACCTCAGATGCAAAAAGTAGACCCTCGGCTCTGCGCCCAGCAGGCACAGCCCATCTTGATATGGCTCCAGGTTATGTGAGTGCTGAAGATGAGAGATATGCACGTGCCTGAGAAGTGAAGCATTGAAGATTGAATTGTGTCATATCAAAAAGAAAATCTGAGCCAGTACTCGAGAGAACTGAACTGCTTTTGGAGAAGGGAGGTGTGGAAATTCCAGCTAAAAGCACCCTTTATTGGTTTTAGATAACAGCTGAACGAGTACTGAAGAGGAGAGTTTGTGATCGCTGTTAAGTGGAACAGGGAAAGTGCTAAATATGTTTGTGAATGTGACGCAGTCATGCAGAGACCATTATTAGAGCTGAAGAATAGTGTTTGAGTACTAATGAGGTGATATATGTGTGAGAAGAACTTTGTGATTACTGTAGAGAAGCCATGGACGTCATTTAGGGGTTGCAGCTGAAACCCTTGGCCTGCCCTTCGCTACCACTAGCACTGCCTTTAGACCCCTGACTTCATGCGGGTAAGAGTGAGTTATGTGTAAGAGTGTGTATGTGTGAATTTGTGTGTATGTGTAAGAATGTGTGTGTGAGTTTAAGTGAAGGTAAAAGTGTGTGTGCTGTCACTTCTGCTAGCTACCCCTGGCATTTCCGTGAATTGACGTCCATGGAGAAAATTTCTCTGTGAATGCTTGATAAGAGGGTTGTTTATTCAGGCGCGGCTGGTACAGGTAAGAGCGGCGGGGCGGGGGGGAAGTCGACATAAGACAAGATAGGGCAAATAAAATAAATAAATTAATTAATTAAACCACTTACCTTGTACTCACAGCATTGCCAATTCGGATATGCAACAAGCGCAAGGTAAGTGGTTTTATTTATTTTATTTTCCCTATCCCGACGTATGTTGACTCCCCCCCACACTCTTACCTGTACCGGCCGTGCCTGATGTAAATCCTGGAGCGAAGAGAGCTGTGTGAGTGCTGGAGAAAAGGGATGTGTGACTTACTAAGGGAGAGAATTTGCTGGAAGTAGAATCCTGTTATTGTGCAAGGAGAGACAGGTCTGAATGTTTAAATGGAGACGTTTACCCTTGCTGATGAGGAGAAATGAGTAAGCATGAAAAGGAGAGCATACTAGTTGTGAATAGGCCTGGGCTAAAATTTCGTTCCGTTCGCGGAAATTGCGATAATTTGACATTTTCGCGTTCCGCGGAGAGCGCGAAAATGTCAAAATTTCCGCTTTCCGCAGCTTGGCGATAATTTGTTTCTTGCTCGCGCTGTAAAATAATACATTCTCGCGCGATCGCCTTACCTGAATCCCTGCGTTCGCCGACAAGTTTTCTTGATCCGGTCGCGTTCTCCATGAGATGTTGTATTGTTTTTAGCCATTTGCGCTGTCTCGCGACAGTTCGCACCCGCAGTGATGTCATGCGTCACGGCGCGATCACGTCTTTCTTCTCGTGATCATGCACCGCGAGACAACTCAAAACAAGATGGCCGCGCCCACGAGCAACCAGATGGGTAAGTTGGCGACCCGCAACCATGCAGAAAATCTCGCGAACATGCGGGAAAAAAACTTCTGCATGTTCGTGATATTTCCGCTTGTTTGCGATAATTTTAAACATTTTCGCGATAATTTGCAAAAGTGGAATTCGCAAATTCAGCCCACCCCTAGTTGTGAAGATGAAAGCTGAATGCGAGTTGCTGTTGTGAAAAGTTTAAGTGCCAAATAAGAACTCCCTTTACACTTTAATAAAAATAATAAAACATTAAAAGCAATTCATTTATTTAAAAATCCATGGAAGCATCCTCAAAATAATTCCCGGAAATATTTAGATTACATCGATAATTTTGAATGCATTTGTACCACAGTACAAACGAAATGTTTGTGCATTGTTCAAAGTATTTCTGCACCTGCTTTAGGTATAGGGAAAATGGAAAATTACATACCTAAATGCTTGGTATTATGACACCTAAAAGATTGTAGGTTACAACATAGACAAAGCGTGAGACCAAATAACGGACACTAATTTAAATGTCATTTGAATCATATGCTTTAATTTTATGAACAAATGCTAGGGTATATATCTGAGCATGTGTTACTCATACCTACACAATCCCTTAATCTGGCACTGGCGCATATATCTTCTAAATGTATTGCTGCCTTGTATTATCTAATGACCCTAACGCCTTGTGTTGTACTAGGGCACAGAAAAAATATAGGGGCATATCAGCAACAACCGGCGATAATTATTGCTAAGAGCAGTTAGCGCTAGGATAATTATCGCCGGCTAACATGGATTTTTATCGCTGAGATAGCGTGCTATTAGCAACGCTTATCTCAAAAACGATAAAAATCCTAGCGCTAACTGCCAAACGTGAGATTATCGCTGGAAACCCAGCTATAATCTCACGAAGTTTGGCGTTAGCTTGATGATAGGGCCTCACATACTTAGCCATGATATTCACATTCCATAGGATATCATGGCTAAGTCAGTCCTGAAGCAGGCGTAAGGAAAGTAGCGATAACAGGGGTTATCGCTACATTTCTGGCCGCTATGCTTCATAGCGTGGGGCTTGATGATAGGAGAAATGTCGCTTAGCGACATTTCTCCAGTCATGTCAGGTCAGGAACGCCCACTTTGCATCTCATTAGAGATGCAACGCTGGGCGTTAAGAATCCGGGCGCTAATGCAAGGTTTCACGCGATAGCATGACCTTGCTGATTAGGCGATAAAATTATCGCCGCATTTTGTCCAAAAACGGACGCAAACGCGGCGATTATTTTACATCGCCTCGTTGCTGATATGCCCCATATTTCTTTTTCCTGAGAAAAATTAAATGATTCAGAGATTTATAAAGGGTGCTACCAAGTACAAGACCGGCTGAAGACTTTGCTTTTTGTGGTAAACCAGTTTTAATACTACCTTAAACCAGAAAATAGGTATTCTTCTAATTTTTGGGGATTAAAGCAGATTTGACTACCTTAATACATGGAAAAAGTTTTAGCAACTCAGGTCTGATTTAAGTGTCATACTTGGTGTAATCTACGGTATTTTTCTGACATACTTTCCGTACATAGGTGCTTTGTTTTAAAGATATGTTCAAATATTCGGGGGTTTCCTCATATAATAGGTAAAGAATATCCTACTCCTGATTCCTTTTCTTGGGAGTTCTTGGATGATCTTCTGTGGACTTACCCTGCAGTGGCGTTATTGACACATCTGATGAAGCATTGACAGTGTCAGTCTCAAGTTGGATTTCAAAGTCGGGGGCTTTCTCAGTGGGGCAGTCTCCAAATTACTTCCTTTCAACATTGTCTTAGTCATCCATGCTGGTTGCAGTTTCTTCTTCCATGTATTGTTGCCGGTAGTGAAGCAGATGTGAAATAATAGGTTAAAGCCATCCTTGGTCCTGAAAACATTTTACCAGTGATTGAGTAAACGTCTTGACATGCCAATTTTAGTAAGTAAAAATGCAATACTTGAGTGACTGAGGAGCACAATACTGTGCAGGCACACTATGGGGAAAATACACATATTGGAGCGATACATCCCGCCAGTATCATCTTTGTAAAGGTCATACCTAACAAGTCTTATATACTCTTGATGTCCATGGTATTCACTTTTGTTTCCAGACTAGCTGAGATGTCGAAATCGATTGGGGAGCCAACCCTTGCCCCCTATGCATATTCTTAAGCTTGCAATATCTTCCCCTTAATCCGATTTTGCAGATCATAGCATCTTTTCCTACTATCCTCTGCATCTCGTTTCCCTGCTCCTCTTGTATTCACTTTATTTACCACTTTAACCTACTTCACTTTCTTCATTGGAAGTGGTGTGCCATTGCATTCACCTCTAAAGAGGTTTGACTTAGATGGCAGGATGACTTCCACTAACACTTCATGCTCTTTGCTGCACAAAATTGCAGTGAGCTTTTGATGATCAATGTTCTTTGCTATGACAAAATAAATAAATAAGTAAATAAGTGAAAAAACATTGATGACATGAGACACCCAGGTCACATTACAACCATCATAGAAAGGGATCATACTTTTTTCAAAACATTAGTGTCCACAAGGACACGATTCACTGCACCTCATCCGCAGACAAGAATACACCATTCATGGAATACATGCGCTTCAAATTGAAAAAACACCATTTGAGGAACCCTTGCATACAGACCTCCACGAACCACGCCCCACTTTCTGCAACCTCCTCACAGACTTTGCGGCCCCCTTCGCCATCAGCCTAAATAATTTCTTCCTCCTGGGCTATATCAAATTCCTCCTCGACAACCCCATGGACCCCAACTCTGCAGCTCTCTCAAAACACTCTACAACATTGGAGTCACCCAACTTGTCCAGAGTCCAAAGCACAATACAGGACACACATTGGACCCCATATTTACCTCCAGCATCAAGATTAAATTCAGCCCCACCACCCTGCTCTCCTGGATGGACCACTCCATTATTCACTTCCTCATCAACACACCTCCAGCCACCGTCCCGCCTGTACCCAGCACCACCAGACAAAGCTGGAATGAAATAACCAAAGCAGAGTGGACCAAAACCACTGCCACCAACCAACCTATCCCCACCAATGATCTAGACAATTGCACAACTTTCAATAAATGGATATCAGCCTATGCTGATGACCTAGCACACCTAATAGAGAGAACCAACAAGAAAGCCAGCTGTTACACCGACAACCTCAGAGAGCCCAAACTCTACTGCAAACAACTGGAAAGGAAATGAAGAACGAGTCAGGACACCACTGCCAGAACCACATACAAGGCCTCGCTGAGATACTACCACCACCAAATCAGAGAAATGTGAAAAAAAGCAGTGACACTGAGGATAGAAACTAGCTCCAACAACGGAAAAGAGCTTTTCATCATCATCATTTTCCAACCCCACAGCCACAACACCGTCACACCTTTGCAAGAACTCTGCGGCAACCTCTCGAACTTCTTCCACAACAAAATCCTAAAGATGTATCGTAACTTCTACTCCCAGCCCAACCCTGAAGACATCATCGACCAACTACTCACCACCATAAGCGATGACAATCACCTAACTGACTGGACACTACTCACCAGTGAGAACACTGCCGTAATCATGAAATCCATCCATCAGGAGCCCCATCAGACCCATGCCTCCACCACAACTGCAACCTAGGATGACCCACGATCAGCTCCGCGCTCACATCCATCATCAAAACATTCATCAAATGACCTTCTCGGTCAACTGGAAGCACTCAGAAATCAACGACCTCTTGAAGAAACCTTTGGCTGACCCACATGAACACTGCAACTACCTCCCCTTCTCACTACTACATTTCCCCACTAAAGTCACAGAGAAGGCAATCCACAAACAACTCTCCAGACACCTGGAACATCAGCAACTACTGGACAGTTCATAATCAGGTTTCTCCAGCAACAACAGCACAGAAACTGACCTCATTGCAGCCACCGATGCCATCCAGACCATCCTCGATGGCTTAGGCACCGCAGCTGTCATTCCGCTCAATCCCTCCGCAACACCATCTCTCACTACACCCTCCTCTGAAGGCTACACCACAATGGAATACAAGGACCAGCTCTAAATTGGATAGCCTCATTCCTCACAGGCAAGACACAAAAAGCCAGTCAACTGTTACACACCTCAGAACCTAAGAAACTCATCTCCAGAGTCCCACAAGGATCACGTCTCAGCAGAACACTCCTCCACATCGACATGGAAACCCTTACAAGCATCATCAGAGCCTACAGAATCAACATTATATCCTACACCAATGACATGCAGCTCATCCTGTCCCTGACAGAAAATACCAGCACCACCAGAAACAAATAATAAACTGCATGACCAGCAAGGCAAACTGGATGGAACAGAACTGCCTGAAGCTTAACACAGAAAAAGAGACAAGGAAACCCTTAGAGCACGGGTACTCATAGTACGGCCCGCGGGCCGCCAGTGGCCCGGCAAGCCTTCCTTGGCGGCCCGAGGACCTTGCAGACATCATACCTGTGTTTTTTTATATCACCGGTTGCAGCAGCGCGGAGCTATGGGGGCCGGGTGATTCTTTTAAAGACCATTCACTTGTTAATGAGGCTTTGTTGTATTTCACCTCTTCTTAGCGCCCCTGCATCTCCACTCTGATTGAGTGGAGATGCAGGGGTGCTAAGAAGAGGTGAAATACAACAAAGCCTCATTAACAAGTGAATGGTCTTTAAAAGACCTGTGAAGTACTTGGGTGCAGCGGCTGTGTGTGTTCCCGGGAAGCTGTCTCAGTGCGGGGTGAGGTGACAGAGGGTGACGAGGACAGCAGGGTGAGGTGACAGAGGGCAGCAGGGAGTGAGAGCAATGGGTGAGGTGACAGCGGAAGGAAGACAGAGTGCGACAGAGGGAGGAAGACAGAGAGAGGGAGAGAGGGAGAGGGGGAAGACAGAGAGAGGGAGACAGAGAGAGGGAGAGACAGAGAGAGAGGGAGACAGACAGGGAGACAGAGACAGGGAGACGGAGGGAGAGAGAGGGAGACAGAGGGAGAGGGAGGGAGATAAACAGAGTGAGTGAGACAGAGGGAGAGAGAGAGTGATAGAGAGAGGGAGGGAGACAGAGAGAGAGAGGGAGGGAGACGGAGAGCGAGAGGAAGGGAGACAGAGAGAGAGAGAGGGAGAGAGAGGGAGGGAGACAGAGGGAGGGAGGGAGACAGAGGGAGACAGACGGAGGGAGACAGACGGAGAGAGGGAGGGAGACAGACAGAGAGAGGGAGGGAGAGAGAGAGAGGGAGGGAGACAGAGGGAGACAGAGGGAGGGAGAGAGAGGGAGGGATGGGGTGGGAGGAAGGGAGACAGAGAGAGGGAGGGAGATGGAGAGAGAGAGAGGGAAGGAGAGAGAGGGAGAGGGAGGGAGACAGAGAGAGGGAGGGAGACAGAGAGAGAGAGAGGGAGACAAACAGAGTGAGTGATACAGAGGGAGACAGAGAGGGAGGGAGACAGAGAAAGGGAGACAAACAGAGTGAGTGAGACAGAGGGAGAGAGAGAGTGATAGAGAGAGGGAGGGAGACAGAGAGAGAGAGGGAGGGAGACGGAGAGCGAGAGGAAGGGAGACAGAGAGAGAGAGAGGGAGAGAGAGGGAGGGAGACAAAGGGAGGGAGGGAGACAGAGGGAGACAGACGGAGGGAGACAGACGGAGGGAGACAGACGGAGGGAGACAGACGGAGAGAGGGAGGGAGACAGACGGGGAGAGGGAGGGAGAAAGAGAGAGGGAGGGAGACAGAGGGAGGGAGACGGAGAGAGAGGGAGGGATGGGGTGGGAGGAAGGGAGACAGAGAGAGGGAGGGAGATGGAGAATGAGAGAGGGAAGGAGAGAGAGGGAGAGGGAGTGAGACAGAGAGAGGGAGGGAGACAGAGAGAGAGAGAGGGAGACAAACAGAGTGAGTGAGACAGAGGGAGACAGAGAGGGAGGGAGACAGAGAGAGGGAGGGAGACAGAGACGGAGAGAGAGAGAGGGAAGGAGAGAGAGGGAGAGGGAGGGAGACAGAGAGAAGGAGGGAGACAGAGAGAGAGAGGGAGACAAACAGAGTGAGTGAGACAGAGGGAGACAGAGAGGGAGGGAGATAGAGAGAGGGAGGGAGACAGAGACGGAGAGAGAGAGAGAAGGAGAGAGAGGGAGATGGAGGGAGAGAGAGAGAGAGAGGGAGACAAACAGAGTGAGTGAGACAGAGGGAGGCAGAGAGGGAGGGAGACAGAGAGAGGGAGGGAGACAGAGAAAGGGAGACTGAGGGAGAGAGAGAGTGATAGAGAGAGGGAGGGAGACAGAGAGAGAGAGGGAGGGAGACGGAGAGCGAGAGGAAGGGAGACAGAGAGAGAGAGAGAGGGAGAGAGAGGGAGGGAGACAGAGGGAGGGAGGGAGACAGAGGGAGACAGACGGAGGGAGACAGGCGGAGAGAGGGAGGGAGACAGACGGAGAGAGGGAGGGAGAGAGAGAGAGGGAGGGAGACAGAGGGAGGGAGACGGAGAGAGAGGGAGGGATGGGGTGGGAGGAAGGGAGACAGACAAAGGGAGGGAGATGGAGAACGAGAGAGGGAAGGAGAGAGAGGGAGAGGGACGGAGACAGAGAGAGGGAGGGAGACAGAGAGAGAGAGGGAGACAAACAGAGTGAGTGAGACAGAGGGAGGCAGAGACGGAGAGAGAGAGAGGGAAGGAGAGAGAGGGAGAGGGAGGGAGACAGAGAGAAGGAGTGAGACAGAGAGAGAGAGAGGGAGACAAACAGAGTGAGTGAGACAGAGGGAGACAGAGAGGAAGGGAAAGGGAGATAGATAGAGGGAGGGAGACAGAGACGGAGAGAGAGAGAGAGAGGGAAGGAGAGAGAGGGAGAGGGAGGGAGACAGAGAGAGAGAGAGAAAGAGAGAGAGGGAGATAAACAGAGTGAGTGAGACAGAGGGAGGCAGAGAGGGAGGGAGACAGAGAGAGGGAGGGAGACAGAGAAAGGGAGACAAACAGAGTGAGTGAGACAGAGTGCGAGAGAGAGAGAGATAGAGAGAGGGAGCGAGACGGAGAGAGAGGGAGGGAGACAGAGGGAGGGAGAGGGAGACAGATAGAGGGAGACAGAGGGAGGGAGAGAGAGGGAGGGATGGGGTTGGAGGAAGGGAGACATAGAGAGGGAGGGAGATGGAGAGAGAGAGAGGGAATGAGAGAGAGGGAGAGGGAGGGAGACAGAGAGAGGGAGGGAGACAGAGAGAGAGAGAGGGAGACAAACAGAGTGAGTGAGACAGCTGCAGTGTTTTTGTTTCAGTAAAACACGCTAGCATTGCTAGCTGTGCCAGATTAATTTGGGCTGTTGGCAGCGGGTAGAGCGCCGTCAGCAGGTAGAAGCGGGGGATAACACGCGCTGTGGTAAACAAAGTGAATCGAATTAATATTGGCTCGGCTGCATAGTATGTATCCATCGCTTTCAGGCAGAGATTCGTGCTAGGTTTAATCCCTTTGTAATTTTACAGATCGCCTAAAGACTGCAGGGTAGTACTTTATTGCTGTGTGGGGTAACCTAACAGTTGAGGTTAGAGACGCTTACTCTCAAGGTTACAGGTGCATTCCCCTTTAATGCAGTATTAGTATGAGTGTTTGCTTGTAGTTTAAGGTCTGAGTCTCAGACTCTCAGGGTTGCAGGTTCAATTCCCAATTGATGTTGTATGATTATGAGTGTTGCTTGATGTGAGGTCTGAGTCTCTGACTCTCGGGGTTGCAGGTTCATTGCCCATTGTTTCTGCTCAGGTAGATCTCCGTAAGACTGTGTAAGCACCGGAACGTGTAGGAGTTCTCGACAAATGTTATATTGGGAATTTTTGGTGGTAGGCAGCGGCGCGCTTGGTGGCTGGTCCTATCCCTATTGATCTCTGCGTTAGATCTGCAGGAGTTTTGGTTGGGGTGTAAATATCACTATGGCGGGGAAGGCGAAGAGGGGGGAGCAGGGCTCTCGCATGGAGAGGCTGCTAGAGGATATGATGAAGAAAATGACTGAGATGGGGCAGGATCTTGCTAATCTCAGGGAGAAGGTTGAGGGTCGAGAAGGAGACAATGGGCCCCCCAAGGGTGTCGTTCCACAGGTGCCAAAGAGGGTGGGAACAAAAAAGCGTGTGCCCAAGGGAGTGCCTCCACTCACTCCTCAGACCCTGGGGGATAATGACCCAGTGTCACCTACCCCATTGCCTGTTCCTGTGCCTGAGCCACTGTCCCCTTTGTCACCGCCACCCGCAACACCCCCACCAGTACCGGCACCACCTGGGGCACCTCTGACCCCACCGCTGCATCCTGAGCCACCAGCGATCCCAGTGGTCCCAGTTCCCCTTCCAGCCCCACTGGGGGTGCCAGTCCCCGCAATCCCGGTCGGTGTGCCTTTACAACACCCGTAGGGGGGTGTCCACCGGAGGGGGGGGTGGTCCCGCAGGACGTAGTGTCGCATCTAGCGGCAATTCTGCCATGGTTGGGGAAGGCAGGTGGGGGTGAAGGAGTTGGGTGCTGATACTTTGGCCGAAGCAAGGCGCATTGTGCAGGAATTCAATGCAGGGCCCAGGGAACCGATCAATGTTGGGCCAGTCGCACCATTACCTGTCATTTCAGGGTGGGCTACCGGCGCTTTGGAGAACAAAGGAGTGTCAGTCCCCAGTGCGGCGACAGGGCTTCAGCCAGACGCATCAAGAACAACGGTAACAGGTAAACTGCCAGCATTACCAATGTTGGGCGTGGGCGAGATCAGCTCTGAACGGGAGTTTTTGGGCAGGCACGTGTCTCAAGAGTTAAAAAACAGATTTTGGGCTGGTGAATATATAAACATTTTTTCCTTACTGATCTGCGAAAGGGAGAGGGAGGAGTCAAGGAAGAACAAGGATTATATGCTTCCCAGAGAATGGGCCCAATGTTGGGCGTGGGCGAGATCAGCTCTGAACGGGAGTTTTTGGGCAGGCACGTGTCTCAAGAGTTAAAAAACAGATTTTGGGCTGGTGAATATATAAACATTTTTTCCTTACTGATCTGCGAAAGGGAGAGGGAGGAGTCAAGGAAGAACAAGGATTATATGCTTCCCAGAGAATGGGCCAGTGAGATGCTGAAGTATAGGGTGGAAGAGAACTTACTCAACTGGATTAGGGCCTTTTCCATATTTATGGCAGTCACAGCTGAGCGTTTCCCAAACGTGCAGGCACAGATGGCATGTTACCAGAACAGGATTGTGCTGGCCCATGATAAATTTGCAGGCGGTGGGTGGCTAGTCTATGACAAGAATATCAGGGTTGCAAAGGCATCCGATCCAACACTGTCGTGGGACCGGATTTACACTATTTCTTGGTTGGATCTTTTCAGGGGCGAGGGCCAGGGTAACACAAAGAGTCAGTCCCCACAACCAGCTCAATCTTTTCAGCCCTTTCGGTCACAGGGTAACAATAACTACACCACTAGTTCAAACAACAATAGTGGAAGGAAGGGGACGTGCTGGGACTTCAACAGGCGGACATGCACCAGACCACAGGGCCAGTGAAGGTTCAAGCACGCATGTTCCATCTGCGCCGACCCATCCCACCCCGAGTCCAAATGCCTTAAAAGATCGAAGGATAAGGGTAGAAAAAAGCAGGAGTGAGAGGCTATCCCCGCTCAAAGCACGTTCCCCCATTGATGTGACGGCTCTGACACCATGGCTCAACAAATACCCATGCCATCGTACGGCAAGAACTCGATTAGAGGGTTTCAGGGATGGTTTTAGGATTCCAGCCCCTAACTATGTGGGGTCATCTGAGTGCCAGAATCAACTCTCGGCTCGGACTAATCCAGGTATAGTCTCCTCAAAGATTGCCAAGGAGTTGCGCCTGGGTAGGGTTGCGGGCCCTTTAGAGTCTATGCCGGTTGAGAACTTTGTCTGCTCACCGTTGGGTGTAGTCCCCAAAAAAGTAGAGGGGGAATTCAGATTAATACACAACTTGTCCGCACCCAAAGGTAATTCATTAAATGATGCAATTGATGATGATTTCTGCAGTGTAAGATACGCGTCCTTTGACCAAGCGGTGGAGATCCTCAGGGGCTTGGGCCCTGGCGCTTTGATGGCAAAATCTGACATAGAATCGGCCTTTCGGTTACTCCCGGTACATCCGGACTATTATCACCTGCTTGGTTTTAAGTTTCAAGGGAGTTTCTATATGGATATGTGTATGCCAATGGGCTGCTCTGTTTCATGCGCATATTTTGAAAAATTCAGTACATTCCTGGAATGGGTTTTCAGACAGAAGACAGGGCATCAGTGGGTCATGCACTACCTAGATGACTTTCTTATCCTGGGGACACGGGGTTCCCCTGAATGTGGGTGGGCGCTGCAGGAATTTTGCGCGCTCATGCAGGATTTGGGGGTTCCTTTGGCTCCAGGAAAGAAAGTTGGGCCTGCATCTGCGATAGAGTTCCTGGACATTGAGCTGGATTCTGTTCAGAGATGCTTTAGGCTACCCAAGGACAAAGTCAACAAATTCAGGGCCGCTTTCCAGCTATGCTTGGGCAAACAGAAGGTAACACTACACCAGCTGCAGCAGACAGTAGGGCAACTGAACTTTGCTTTAAGGGTCATTCCTATGGCTAGACCTTTCTCCAGATCCTTCTCCCAAGCCATGGCGGGCCTCAAAGAGAAACATCACCACACAAGGCTGTCAGCTGAGGTTCAGCAGGACATGCGGATTTGGATGGCATTCCTGCAGGATTTCAATGGCAGGGTAGTGTGGCCCGGTCCGCCCACTGCGGTCGCAGAGTTGGGTTTAATGACTGACGCCGCGGGCAGTGAGGGATTTGGTGCCATACTCGGTACCGAGTGGGTGGCACGACATTGGCCGGAATGGTGGGTAGAGAATGGCCTAACAGGTAACATTGGGTTCCTCAAGCTCTTCTCCATATGGGTGGCATTGACGGTATGGGCTGAACAATTGCGTAATCAGTCAGTAGTTTTCTGGTCTGACAACATGACCGTGGTGGAATGCATCAACCAGCAAGCGGCCCGGTGTAAAATGATTCTCCGTCTCTTGAAGGAGATTGTTCTCACATGCATGAAATTGAATGTGCAATTTAGGGCTAAGCACGTGCCTGGTGTCCTTAATCATGCTGCTGATGCACTTTCTCGCTTTAAGATGTAGGCTTTCAGGGCTCACCTCCCAACAGTGGCAGAGTATGCCACCCTCTACCCAGAACGACTCTGGCAGATTGGTGCCCCCACCTACCGCGTGGCAGCCAGCCTAGCACCCAGGACCAGGAAAACATACGAAGGGGCGTTTTGGCAATATTGTTCTTTCTTGGGTGCGGGGTGGGCTGAGCGGTGGCACGACACTGGGGCACTCATTGCATACTTAGGTTGGTTGAGGACCAACGGGCGTTCGGCGGCAGCAGCTAGGAGACAGGTGGCGGCGATCTCCTTCTTCGCTCAGACCAGCGACAGGGGGGATCCCACTAACAGTTTCACAGTAAGGAAGGCTCTGAAAGGGTGGCAATGCCTCCAGGGGGCGGCCCCAGACACAAGGCAGCCTATTGGGGTGGAGCTTCTGACGTCAATACTAGCAGCCCTCCCCGCAATTTGCAGCACATCAGGGGAAGTGCGGTTATTCACTGTGGCCTTTTCATTGGCCTTTTACGGCGCATTTCGAATTGGGGAGCTAGTGGCCCAAAACAAACTAGACATACACGGCGGCCTGCAGTTTGAATCCATTAAAGTCAGGGCCGACACCTTATTAATAACGATCAGGAAGTCCAAGACCGATCAGGAGGCCCGGGGTGATGGGGTAGTTCTCCACCGGGCACAGGGTAACCCATGCTGTCCTGTGTCACATGTTGAGAGCAACTTACAGGTTAGACCTCTAAACGTAGAGGGGCCTTTCCTGATCCATGCGGATGGGGTCCCGCTGACACGCTTTCAATTCAAAAGGGTGTTGGACATGACAATTTTGAAGTCAGGTCAGAATCCAGAGAGTTTTGGTACCCACTCCTTTAGTATAGGGGCTGCCACTGAAGCAATGGCCAGGGGTCTATCAAATGGCGACGTACAGAGGATAGGGAGATGGGTGTCCAATTGTTACAAACGTTATGTGCGCCTACACATGCTGTGAGTGAGAGTGCCGCACAGCGCTGATGCATGGTTTTTCTGCTTCCATTACAGTTTCTCAAGCCTGTCACGCAGGGGGAAACCCAAGACACTGCACCAGCACCATTCGGCAACACGGATATCATCTCCACGAAAGGAAAGGCTTCAGACTGTGTGGATCATAGGCCATTCATATGTAAGGCGACTGTCTAACCTTTTTTCTTAAGGTGATTATAGGGAAAGAGCGCGGCAGGCGGGTTTTGAAATAGCATGCCATGGAAAAGGGGGGCTATGTTTTGATCGGTTCATGGGTATCATACTGGACATGTTAAGAAAAAGGGATCCCCCCCTACTATAATCATACTGCACTTGGGGGTAAATGATTTAGCAAGACTGGGAAGAAGAGGGTTGGTGGAAACTATAGTCACTGAAATAGGCTGGTTGGCTAAGACTTATCAGGGCTGCACTAATGGGTGGTCTTAGATGATTCCCCGATTCCAATGGAGAGGGAGGCAATCTGTAAAGGCTATGAATCACTCTGCAAGGAGAATAAATTACAAACTTGAGAGACTTTTCAGGTCTCCCCACTTACAGACCATCGCCCATGGATGCATTAGGGCCGAACCGTGCTTCTTAAAAGACGGCGTTCACTTATCCCAGGTAGGCAACGAGGTGTTCCTGGAAAATATTTTGGCATGGTTGAGAGGCCTTAGTCGCAGGGATGACCTTTCTAGTGAGCACAGGGGGGGGGGCTAGATAGTCGGTCAACTATGCTAGCATGTGGCGGTAAGGTCATGATTGGTGAGCAGTAAATTTAAGGTCCTTAGAGGGCGGTGCCATTCATGAATGGTGTCGCCCAAGTGGGAGGGACAACTGGTCTCTCCTAGAACTCCAGGGGCAGTTGGGTGCGGGGGAGGAGGGAGTCACGCTTTCTCTAGGCTGATTGGCCATCCCACACGTGCACAACGGCTGCAAGGGCCCCTTTATGGAGATCAGGTACAGAGCGTACGGGGGTAACCGGGGAGGGGGGAAGTACCCTCACGGTGAACGGGCCCTCTGCGCATGCGCACACTGGCTGGAGGGCGTGGTTAGAAATTGATAAGGCTCTGACGCCAGTTAGTGACCTTGCCGTAGGCTCTATTAGGTACGCAGAAAATAGAGTTTGTACAGATTAATAAAGATATGTTTAGATATGGATAGGAAACCTTTGTATTAGAGTTATGTTAAGTTTAGCCATCGGATATCTGTACTTGTCAATTGTAATCCATGTAAAGTATATATTTTTTGCTATGTTTGTAAATATTGTAATTATGATTAATGTGTATTAATTGTATATAATAAATACGGCCGGGAGGTGTCACGCCCCCCGCATCCAAAAACTTCTCTCCTGTCACGGGTCTTGAATGGGGAGGAGGGGGTGTAGGTAGTACCTGGCCATATAGCAAGAAAAGGTACTTATGCATCTGGCTTCTCAATGGTGACAACCAAACATGAAACATAATTACACGCTGAGGCATACTTAAAATTGTAGCATTTGCCGAGTTGTTGGTGTGGCTACTTAGACCGCTGCAACCACCGCTATGCTTTACTTTTCGGACCTCTGTTTATTACCAACCTTGTCCTGTATTTTCACACTGGGGCTGTAGCTTGTACATTTTGGTCCACTGTACCTTCCAACTTTTCTATGTCCGTTGCATGCTCATTTTTACCCGCCTCAGCGGTTGATTGCACGTGTCTAGATGAAATTGTCGTGCATGTATGCTTCTCTGATTTCTCCAGCATCCATTGGTTATTTTCCTTCTTGTAATCCTTAATATTTATACTGTCAGAAATTCCCACACTGGGGCTCCAGCTTGTGGTTGTAAGTTAATTTTATAGGTGACCAAGTGGTCCTTCTAGGCTGTTCATTGGAAGTTTGTGATCATACCTTTACAATTTTAACTCTTTCCCCTTTTTGTTTCCCCCACTCCCCTCGCTCCCTCTCTTTCCTTTTACTTACCCAGGCTACTTTCCAGGGATTTGCTCAATTGCTCAGTCCTGATTATGATCCCATGACCTTGTCGGGGATCGAAACGTCGTTGACACTTATATGTGAAGTACAAGATGTGTTTCTGATTGTGACTTCTGCTTATTTATATTTTTGTACCTAAAAGTCACTTTTAAGTCACTTGCCTGCGGTAAAGAAATCGGCTGATTTCCCATTACCCTGTCACGTCCAGCTCACTCACCTTTCATGTATTGTTTTGTTTTCATTATTTGTGAATACATTTCTGGATACTGTCAATTAAGACACAAACAGCCAATCTTGACTGTGATAATTTGGCTACATTAGATTGATTTTCCTTTTAAAGGGACCGTTTCTCTTAAAATGAAGCTTAACACAGGAAAAATGAATGTGCTGATCTTCACAAACCCGAGGTCATCCCTGGGACTCCGCCTGGTGGCCAGCAGAACTAGCACCCATGCCAAGCCTATCGGAGCAAAATAGAAACCAAGGACTCATCCTGGACATTAAACACACCATGGCACAACCACAACCTCTTGTTTCCTCATCCTACAAATGCTTTGTAAGATCTTCAAGTGGCTATCTCAAACCACCAGACACACCATCACTTAAGCCCTCAACTCAAGCAGGTTGAACTACGGCAACACAATCTATGCCAGAATCCCAACCCACCTTCCACAGGGAATAGAGACCATTCAGAACAGTGCCACCAGACTCATCCTCAACCTCCCTTGCTGCAACCACATCTTGCCTCACCTCTGAAAGCTCCACTGGCTCTCTATCCAGAAACGCAGACAATTCAAGCTGCTCACCCACGTGTTCAAGGCCCTCCACAACATCGGACCTGCCTACCTCAAATAAACCACCAGACACCTGCTATCTGTGTTTCTATTTCTCGCACATATCCCACACAACCATAGGAGCTTAACTGGTGGTCACACTTTTTCCTACATCGCCACCAAGACCTGGAACAACCTTCCCAAACACATCAGGACCTCTTCTTCACTACTCCACTTCAGCAAGAAGCTGAAGACCTGACTCTTCAACTAACACTGCGGCTCTCCTTCAGATGGCCCACACCTACTCTCGCTCGACTTCCACACATGCTCAGGTGCCTTGCAACTGTCACAGGTGACAAGTGAGCTCAACAAATTTACATAACATAAAATACCATTGTCCACACATAAAATTTCAATGTGTCCCTCACAGATGCTAATAAGAAATGCTGTCAAAACAGACAGTGAGATAGCAGAGCAAGGCCCTACATCAATTTGTAAGCATGATAAAAGTAAATTTAAGCCATTTTTGGCTTATTAAAACAGCCATTTTTGTATTCAAATTATAGAGTTGGAATTGGTTACACGAAAATTACCCTGTGACACACCAACATACTGACAATCAAACTGACCCAGTGAATACAAAATGCTATTAACTTGATTTGAAGTTGAGGGTTTTTGGGGTCGAGGAAAAAGCGAAAACACAGCCATGTTGGGGTTAGAAATCAGGAGTGTCCTGAGCACATCAGATGTAATAGCATGTTTGTCAACCAAAGGCTCTTTGGCGAGCTCATACACCTTAAACAAGAAGTTAACAAAGTAAAAAAATCACCACCCATGACAAAGACAGTCATTCTAGATACTAATGCTCACATCACTTGTTTCTTTGTTGTCATTAATTTTTTGGGTGCCAAGATCTGTTTTTTGGTGATAAGGGACAGGACGTTTCTTGTATATGCCACATTTGTGATTAGCAGGAAAGGAGTGTGTGTGAAGCTTAGGAATTTGAATATAATAATTAATATCATTAGTACTTTTGTTTCATGAAGAGGTGAGCAAACTGAGACAAAATAAGTAATAAATGGGATTTTCAGTGACTCGACATTGCAACTCACGTGACATTTAAAAAAGAATAATATTAATTGAGCATGTTCCAAGTCACATTCAATGAGGCAGTGAAATTCCTACATATTTTTCTAATTGAAGTACAAACATGGTTGTGATACCAAAAAACCTAGGGCATGAAAGGGGACCCCCTCTAAAAAATATACTTTCAGGCCAGGGAGAAGAGGGGAACACTAACCAAAGAATACTGAAAATTCTCCCTCTTGGCCTCTCTATTCGCTATATTCAGAGATCTAATCTCTCCTGTGCCACATAGAACAATTAATCACAACAATGACATTCACCAATATAGTTCTCACTTCTTTTTTATTATTTCATTTCTTCATATAATTTGCATCTTTTCAAATAATTATTTCTTTTTTTCCATTTCATATTTTTTTTAATATACAAAAAAGCTTTATTGTCCAACTCAAGAGACAAATACAATTATACAATTACAATCAATAGAGTGGAAAAAAAGAAACAATTATTTGAAAAGATGCAAAATATATGAAGAAATGAAATAATAAAAAAGAAGTGAGAACTATATTGGTGAATGTCATTGTTGTGATTAATTGTTCTATGTAGCCCAGGAGAGATTAGATCTCTGAATATAGCGAATAGAGAGGCCACGAGGGAGTATTTTCAGTGCACCAAAAAACCTAGGACCTGATTACAAGTTTAGCGGAGAGGGTTACTCCGTCACAAACGTGATGAACACATCGTCTACCAAATTACAATTCCATTATATCCTATGGAGCTTGTAATACGGAGGACGGAATATCCGTCATGTTTGTGATGGAGTATCCCATCTGCCAAACTCGTAATCAAGCCCTTAATTCAGGGTATCAGTCCTTAGCAATTAGTCATAGCATCTATCTTTTGAATGAAAGTCAGTGGATTCTTAGACAGGACAACTTCATCATGAGCAAATGTTAAAAATAAGCTACAGAATAAAAAAAGTAAAAAAATAACTAATTTGCCTTCTTATATGTACATGGTTGAACGTACAGTGGCGTAGCAAAGTGCACCAGGGTGTCTAGTGCCTGCAAGACAAATGTGTACCCATCCCCTGGTTGGGTAGTCAAAGACATATATTTGGGGTACAGTGTACCCTCATACTCTTCGGACAGGTGCCACTGTGTTTACTGAATTAAGGAAAGGCCCTGTCAACGGGTGAAAGTCAAAAGAAACTTTATTTCGGCACAATTGTTATAGGCCATAAAAGTGCATACAATCAATATAAAAACATTCAATTAAAAAACGTTTAAAAATTAAATCCCCCCACGCCCAATACAATCAAATATGCGTTCTCTCCAATAATGAATGAACAGTATATCAGATTGCAATTAATATTTGGAAGCACCCCAAATACCCGCAGAGCAGTCTTAGCACAAACTCGTCCTAATGCGAATTGCATTGCAGATGTATGACGCGACGCTAAAACATATAGGTGGGGATTCCAAAGCACATACAAAGCGCATAGCAGCTTCATGGTCCCTAATATTGTGCTCTATATATAGAGGTTTTAGAAATGTCTTCCTTACATTGTCAGAAAACCGACAGAAAAGCATAAAATGTAATGCACATTGTTTAAAATTGCCATCACATGGACATGGGATAGATGTCAAGTCCCATTGTTTGATTTTGGGGCAGGACACTAGGTGGTGCACCATATTCAGGCGTTGCCTGGTCAGGGCAGAACGATGCTGAAGATTTAGTACCTGTCAAGAGGGTCAATTTCATCCTGTAGTCCGAATACAAAAAAAGCATACCACAATGTAAAGAATACGTATTCGCTCCACTTTTGTAATAAAGAAATAGGGGGCAATTAAATGTGGCCTTCATGTAATTATTGCTCAGCATTGCATTTATGAATGTCTAGCAAGGGTAACTGAATGATAAAAGTTCAAACTACTCTTGCCTTTCCAATAAACAGCTCTCTATTTACTCAACTAGGGAAAAAATGTCAAGGCACATTGCCTTACCATTACATCACTGCCCTCACATCACAAAAATGTGCAAACCAGCTAACAACACATCTCACGCTGTGTCGTGCTAAAAGTTCATTCTCTTTTAAACAGGGCAAGGCCAACCAAATACAGGCTGGGCTGCTGCCCTTTCTGGTGAATTTCTAAAACATACAAAGTATTCACACCCTTTTCAAGTAATAAAATAATTGCTTAGTTAAAGCAGGGAAAATACTTCACAAATCAAAGAGAACCCGCCTTCTAGCATGTTAGACTCATAGTAAACATTTCCCAAAAACGAACGACTGTGTATAACTCATCAATAACTAGAAATATCTAGAAAATCAAAAAAGAATAGTGTACATTTTAGATGCAAACTATGCTGTTATGGCAAATATTAACTGTATTTCAGAAGGAATAATTGACATACATATATATATTGGAACATAAATGTATTTATTTTGTGTGAGACCCTCTCAGGGTGAGACAGGGGGTCAATGTATTAAAGTGCAATATTATGGAGTTAGCAGGCAAAACGTTTTTGCAGCCTTTTACATTCAGGCAGTTAATGTCAGCAGGTCAAGTCTGGTCTATCAGCCAACAATGCTTGTCTTGTTTCCGAGCTGCCAGATGTGCTAATGGATCTGGGAGAAACTTTAACGATTGGACCTTCGACTTTACACTAGTGATAAATGAAAGTGCGTGTCTATGTCATCCTTGGGGATCACGAAACTTACACCAGGAAGTACTAAATAGTACTTTATCACCGATCTTTCCAATAATATGGGACAAATGAGGGCACAGCGGATTTGACAGCTGATTTGAGGGCCATAAAAAGAAGGACACACATGGAAGAGCTGAGCTCCAGGCTGGTAGGTTGAAATGTAGTGAGAGGGCAGAAGAGAGTACTACTGGGCTGTAGAAACTTTGCAAACTTATAAACATAGTGCCACTTTAATTTTGAAAGCTGACTTTTGGGAGCTGAATTCATAATACCGCTGGGATGAGGATTTAGCTAATTACGAATTTCCACTGTGTAGGCAAAATTTGAAACATGATTGTTATTGCTAAATTACATCATCTGAATCCTTTGATAGGATACCTGAATGGGAAAGACAACGTTGGTGATGTTTCTTACACTAAGGAGGATATGCAGTTGGTCTTGCATTATGTTATGGTATATGTCACATCATGGCATGCTGAGTCACGTTATCTTACTTTATCAGTCATGTCTTAAGTGCACAACCAGCCCCTGGAGTATTTAGGCGCTTGTAAAAGAAGACGATACCGTAAGATGGAAAGTAATCAAAAGACTGTTCGAACAAGGGGCATATTTACAAAAAAATGTCAGAGCGTGGAGGTGCGCCAAATTTGGCAGTGCCGCGCTCCACCATTTTCAAAACACAGGGATGCGCCGTATTTACTACAATAAGGTGCACCCTAGTGTGTTCCCTAGCGCAGGCTCTAAATCTAGTTGCCTTGCGTCAACACAGGCACTCTCGCACCATAGTACTAGTGTGTCTGCGTTGCAGGGATTGAATGATTGTTTATGTGCAGGAAGGTGTCTCTTTTTGCAAATAAACAATCCATAACGGCTATTTGTTACCTCTATGTGTGCTGCATTCTGTAGTGGCAAATCGTCATTATTTAATGATTGTTTATGTGCAAGAAGGGACACCTTCCTGCACATAAACAATCCTTAATGGCTTTTTGTTCTTCCTATGTGTGCTGAATGCAGAACACATAGTAAAAGCAAAAATAAGGAGAAATAAAAGCATTTCTCCTTGTGCGCCATACTAACGGCTTTAGTTTCTGGCACTGCCACAGATTTACACCTCCTTGTAAATCTGGGCCAGCATCAAAAAGCAATGAGTGTTGCAATAGAACGACGACTGCACAACCCATTGCTCGCCCCTTTGCCACAGAGGACTGCGGTGGAAAGGGGCATATTTACAAGGTGGCGTTAAGCTACGCTAAGTGGCTTAGCGCCACCTTGCAAATATTGAAAATGGCACTACCCCACCGGAGCATCAAAAAAGTGATGGTCCTGTGGCGATGGGGGCTTGTAAATATGCCCTAAAGGAGCACTTAGAAAGAGCAAAAGGTTTCAAAATAAGCTTCTCAATTCCAAGACCACCAGTGCGTAACTCGAGTCATGTACATGTGTTATCGACAGGAAAAGCAAATACCCAAGCATGACCATAGGTACATGCATGGCGAAGCTGAGACAGGATGGTAGATCTTAAAATGGAAGAGAGCCTCTGATAAAACTGTAATCACTCCAAACACTACTGATGGGAGCTCAGTCTCAAAGTTAGTGCATGAGTGCAGTAAGAGATTTACACAAGCTCACTCGATATCATGGCCATCCTTAGTTGACTGGAAAGTTGAAGTTCAACTAGTTCAGTCAAATTCTCAGCATGGTCATTGTGTGTGCACACGCATGTTCATGCACACTTGTGCACAAATATGTTTATAGGCAACACAACTTAGTGTGG
The DNA here is from genome assembly GCF_964204655.1 of Triturus cristatus. NCBI lineage: Eukaryota > Metazoa > Chordata > Amphibia > Caudata > Salamandridae > Triturus > Triturus cristatus. Next base: position 106,933,894 of record NC_140584.1, on the reverse strand, counting down.
TTCACCTGGAATTTGACACTTACCAAAATATTCACTCAATTAAAATACATAATAGTGTTATTGATAATTTTCCTGTGCACTGGTCTTCGGAGGGACGGTCTAACATAGAGGGTTTGTCCACATAACCCCTCGGTGCTAAAAGAATAAACAATGGAGAAAGAGGGGATCGATTCAATTTGTATTTAACAATGAAACCATAAATTGTCTCTGGACTTCAGTTTTTTTAAATCACTTGTGAATTATTGGCAAAAATATGATATACAGAGTTAGTATTGTTATACTCATCACCATAGAAATACAAAACAAATATCCAAAACAGACAAACAAATCCTGTTGTGTTACATTAATTACCTTGTTGCCTCCTGTGTCTTTCCAGTAAGAGTAAAGTGATTGTCCCAGACCTTTCAGTATACAATCCACCTGAAGGTAGTCCTTGTTCAGATGGGGAAGTGAGGCCAAAAGCCTATTAATTCTATTAACTCTGCCCTAGTCTATGACTTATAAATGTTGTCGGACTCCTTCAATGAATGTCGATGCGTTTTAGCCTACAGAGATTCCAGGTCTCCTCAGGACCAGGGAAGTCAAGGAAATAAAACCTGAAATGCACTTTGTAACTTTCTCAATTCTGTAGAAGCTCACGTTGTCTGCCATTTAAACTACGGTGGACTAGATTAAAACAGAAGTGCGGAGTGGGGGCACTCATGCCTGAGTCACACTCAGAGTCGACAGGGCCAGCGGCTTGTGGTGCTTGTTGCCGAGCAGTGGAATCAAGTTGTGAATTTCTTCTACTGGTGACTAACATACACTTCCATCTTGCAGATTGAAATAAGCCTTCTTGTGCAGATGAGAATTCTGAAATACACAACCCATTAATCCAAAGACTTAGGGGGTGATTACGATGGCAGTGAACCCGCCACTGGCAGGCTGCCAGTGGTGAGTTCACCACTATCGTAAGGCTTTTTTCCGCCCGCCATATTAGGATGGAAAGCCCATCAGCCACAGGTCCAACCGAGGCAATCGTTACGCTTGCCTGACGGATCCACCCCGCATCCACAAAATGGTGGCGGTGCCTAGCAGGCCCCGTCTGCCAGATTTTGATGCTGCATCCACGCCAGCTTGTCAATGGTGGTTCAACCGTCATTGAGAGGCAGGTGGGGATGTTCTTTGGGGGTCCGTTGCGGGCCCCCCTTGTACAGGGGCATGTGCATTTTGCATTTGGGGGCACCTATGGTGCCCCCCTACAGTTCCCTGCACCAGTTGGCAGGCACCACGTGGTGCCTGCCACGTAGTGCAGGGAAATGCATAACAAGCATTATTAACATTGCGGCGGGTGATGCAGCCAGCAGCACCCACCACAATTTTAAAAATGCCTTTTACGGACGCAGTGATGGCAGCCACATTGTAATATGTTGTGCGGGACTGCTGCCATATAGGTGGGAGGTCCCAAACCCCGAGACATTGGCTTACAGACTTACGTCCGTCTGCCATCGTAATCACCCCCTTACTGCTTACTGGCTTCTACATAAGAGACATTATTCTGCTTAACCTTTACTCACCATCATAACATTTTTTATTTAAAGCAGTGAATCAAATCTTTACCAAGTATTACATCTGAGTTTAGCTGACTTCCTGATGAACCATAAAGGAAACTGTCAAGGTTTATGCTGTCAAATCCACATCTTTGTGATCCACTTTCAGAAAAAAATGTCTATGCATAACCGAGAACAAGTGTTTTTGCTGTACCTTGGGAAACTGTGTGTATGTTTCTGTGTCTTTGTGAACAGTAAGATTTTTCTGTATCACGGATGAACTGTTAACTTCCCCTAGGTAGCCCTTAGGTGTAATGGTATATATATCATCACATGTTTTTAGCACTGAGTTCATCCTTTGAGTCCCCTTGGGTGTATTTACAATGTAATATTTCTCCGTTGCCCTGACATAGGTACCGCCTGCCAGATTTAGAAACGACCGTTAAGCTGGTGGTCATTTCTTAAAGCATTCCTAGAAACTGCAGTCATGTCGGTTCCGGTCAATGCTTTTTACAGTTTGGTGCAGAGCTCAATCAACATGTCGAAGCCTTGCACCAAACTGGTTCTTTTTTTTTCTAGAAGAAAATCCCAAAGTGGGATTTTGTTTTTGAAAATAAAAAAGATAATGCCTCCCTCACCATGGGAGTCATCTTCCACGGTGAGGAAGGCATTTTGAGTTTGTTACTGTCCATTACTACCACGGTTTGCCTGGTGGTGATGGACAGTTCAAAACTGCTATATGTCTACCTATCCTAATTGGGCGGTTGGACATGTAGGCAATAGTCTGACACACTTACACTGCCAGACCGTCGGAGAAGTTTGGCCATGACGGTGACGGAGTAGTCACTGCCGTGGCCAAACTATGGTCCACCAGCATTTAAATTGGATGGGTGGACCACTATGTTGGCGGTTATCGTTTATTTACAGGTATTTAAAAATGTAGTTGTGTGTAGAATAAATTGACTTCCCACATCCTTTGCAGTCATAGTTACTGTAACCCACCCAGCAAGTCTATCACATAGTTCACTTTACAAAATGTTCTCACTTTGCAGTCAGAGAAAGAAAAGAAAAGTAAACAGCAGTCTCTGTGTGAAAAAATAAGCAGCAATTCCTCAGGAGATATATCCTTACATGTGGCATCTATCTTTGAATTCACAACAGATGTGACAATATAATAAAATGTTAAGTAATCTTTATTGCTAGTTTACATTTTGAACTCCAGCATTGTCGTTTGAGGCTTGCTACAGCAACCCCACCCCTAATGCCAGTGCCTATTGGATCCTGAGGTTCAAAATACAATCCTATGATGTATCCACTCAGAGTAATGCCAAGACTGTGTTTAAACCTCTCATGCTGAGGTAGAAGTAGCTGAGATCGTAATCAAGACAATGATCTTCATTGGGCGTTTACCAACATTTAAAAACATTGGTATATTAATGGTGATTATTATTTAAATAATTTGCAATTGCTGTCACCATATATCAGCCTCATGGTGCATACCGGTACCACTATCTTCATGTAGGCAGACAGGGGGCATGGGGAAGAAGTACCAGAACCAACTCCATCAATCCTTGTGAAAAGACTAGGGGGTCTATTAGGATGGCGGTTGGATGGCTGCCGCTGGGCCGGCGGCAGACATCCGCCCGCAGTCGCAACCCAGAAAACCGCCGATCCCATTAGCATGGCGGTGACGACTGCGGCGGGTCGAGTATCTCCACCCGCCACTTTTCTGTCAGTACCAGTATGCACGCATGCCTAGCAGGGGGAACTGGACCGCTACAATGATGCCGATGCAGGGCCAGGCTCCACTGGCATGATTATGATGTCAGCGGTAGCCAACCTTTCCGCGAAGATGGAACCGCGATGGAAAGACATGCGGAGAATGTCTCCGGGGCCCCATTGTGGGCCCCCAATGTGTTGGGGTGTGTGTGGGTGCACTGGGGGTACCCATGGTACCCCCCTACATGTGTCTGTACCAGGTGGCAGGCACTGTGCAGTGCCTGCCACGCAGTGCAGTGACATGAATGACATGCTCCTTTCCACACTGCGGTGGTGCTGCTGGCAGCAGCAACCGCCGCAATGTTAATCGCCAGAATCCGACTGCAGCGGTCGGATTTCGTCTGCGGAGCATCCTAATTGAACCGGCGGTTATTCCGCGGCCCTTACGGACGGTCTTTTCGTGCTACCACGGTCGGGGAGAATTTCCAACCGCCATCCTATAAGGCCCCTAGGTGTGGATAAACAGGATTTTCTTCAGCAAACATGGGCAACACTAAGTAAAGTAGACCGTACCACATAAAGGGCAGAAGATGCCAATGATTGGTAATGAACAAGACAATTATTATTTCAAAAGAATAGAATGTTTGTCATTTATTGAAGAAAAAGGCCTTAGAGTGGTGTCATGACACTCTGGTGGAGTCCTGTAGAAACAAAGACTATAGAAATTCTGTACAGGTTTGTTTGGTGGCCTGGAGTGTTATGGTATACTGATTTGTATAGCGCATCAATCACCTGAGAGGGTGTCCAAGTGCTTACGCAGTTGTGTAGGTGTGTGGTCTGAAGGTGATTATATGAAGAGCCAGGTCTGAGGAGAAGGCTCTGATGTGTTGAGGGAGGCTGTTCCATGTCTTGGGTGCAATATAGCAGAATGAGCGACCTCAGTTTTTGCTTTTGTGGATGTGGGGAGTGTGTGTGGTTGGGAGTGAGGCAGATCATAGGTGCTTGGTGGGTTGGTGAAAGTGTATGTGGCTGTTCAGGTATTCTTGTACTGTGTTGTGTAGGGCTTTGTATGTGTACATGACAGTTTGAATTGGCTGTGCTTGTGAATGAGGGGCCAGTAACACTTGCTGAGGTGTGGTGTGATGTGAGTGCGGCATGGGAGTTCGACTATGAGTCTCGTGGGGGTGTTCTGGATCGTCTGGAGTCTGTGTAGTAGTTATTTGGACATTCCGCAATAGAGAGTGTTGCGATAGTCCGGACGGTTGGTTATGGGTGCTTGCATGATGGTCCGTCTGGTGTTCTCCAATCCAATCAGAGGTTTATAGAGCACACTACTCACCCATGCGGGTCTCGAGGCGCTGAAGGCAGGGGGGTGCGGGCAGGTCCGTGGTCATCTGAAGAGCCAGATCTTGAGGTCCCTTCTGAATAGGTGCAGTGTTGGGCTTCATCCGATGCTGAGGGGAGTTTGCTCCAGGTCTTGGCCATGATGTAGGAGAAGAATCTGCCACCGGTTTTTGGCCCTGTGGATGTGGAAGACCGTGGCTATGGCTAGGTCTTTCTGGTATACAGTCCACCAGTACAACGATAACTAAGCAATCGTAATAATATATTATCAAGAGTATACTATAAAGGCTCTTTAAGAGCATGTTGCCGCTCGAGTGCTCCTTGTACATTGGGCACTTGGGGCCCGATTCACAGAACTAACTTAAGACAAAATCCTAAACTTCTGTGAATTTTGGTATTCACAGAAGGCACTTACTCATTTCGGTATTCACAGAAGTTAGGAGTCCTAACTTTAGGACTCCGAAATGCCTTCTGTGAATACCGAAAGTCTTAAAGTTAGGATTTTTCTCAGTTTAGTAGTAGTATAGTTATGACTCCTGTTAGACCTGGCGATTTCCGGTTGGCTGAGGCTTGCGCCAAAGCCAGGCAGAAACCACCACTCTAGCCAGGGCAAGGAAGTTACACGCCAAAGATAACCCCTGCTCACCCCCTTGGTAGCTTGGCACGAGCAGTCAGGCTTATCTCTGAGGCGATGTGTAAAGCGTTTGCGCGCGCACCCAGCAACAACACCCAAGGCCCACCACAAAGGAAACTCCACACAAGGTATTCTATAAAAATAACCTTTGTATTATACACAACACATTAGATAAAAACACACACTTTACAATGTGCCAACAGGCACGGGCAGAATTTACAAGGGATTATGTACAAGACAGGGCCACCTGGACCACTGTCAGGAAGTAGCACTTTTTAGATATTTAGCACACAAAATATATAAAATCACTGTAGCACAAAAATAATATGTATAGCACACAACCAGTACTTACTGGTATCGGGGAAGTACCACCTACGTAACCCTAACTACTTTAGGAGACTGTCACGCAGGGAACTAGAACCTCACTAGCACCACCTGTACTAGGAGAAAGAAACAACCACCTACGTATCACAACACCTGTAGGGGTAATAGAACGTTACACATGATGCATCACATTCAGAGGTGTATGGAAGGAAAAACACATGATGCCTAACAACATTCAGAGGTGTAAAAGCAATGGCACATGACGCATCAAAACACATTCAGAGGTGCAAGTAAGGAACACACATGATGCATAAAACATTCAGAGGTGTAAAAAGCAATGGCACATGATGCATCAACACACATTCAGAGGTGCAAGTAGGAACACAATTGCGCAAAACTCCTATGTCACCACCTGTGGCAGTCCCTGGGCCAACTGGCCTGGAAGGGGCTAGGACGCCCTGCGTTCAACAAAGTCAGGCTGCGCCAGCTGCGCAGACCAAAACAAGAATGGTCCCCCACCTAAACGTGGCAGCTGCCCACTAAGTGCTGGGCAGCTGGAAAGCGAACTTCAGGCACTCTGCGTGCCTCTGGAGCCCTCTCTGGGCTCTGTTCATTCAAGATGTGCCCCCTAGAGCCCTCGTGGCTCTGCACAACGTTGGAGCCTCACTGGGCTCGAGAAACAACAATGCCCCACACGTTGGAGCGCTCTGAGCGCTCTGAACACTCAGCTGTGTTCACGTTGGAGCGCCTCGCGCTCTCACAGAAGCATGCCCCTTCTGGAGCCTCACGGGGCTCGACACACTGCTTGTGGCAACCTTTGGAGCCTCTCGGGGCTCGATCACTGCCCCCGCACCCCCAGCACATGCGCGGAGTCCCCCCAGCCCTTCTAAACACTCACCGGGCTGCTCGGGGACTCCCGCGTCGTCTTCCCTCTCTCCGTTCTCGGGAGGGGGGGCGTGAAGGACTCCAAGGCTTCTCTTCAACGCGGAGGGGCAGGCACCGACAATGTGCCTCGCGCCCCCTCCGTACCAGGTCCTGCCGCACTCCTCTCTCGGGTCCAGCGCGGGGTAGGCTCCCGCCTGGATCTTCGCTGCACAGGAGCGCGGGGTAGGCTCCCGTCCGCTTCCTGATTCCAAAACGAGGCTTCCGTCCCGCGGCACGCCCCCAGGCCTGCCTGACTTCCGGTTACGAACCGGGCTGCAGCGGTGATTCTCCTTTACAGCGGCAATGAGGGGTAGGCTCCCTCGCAACGAACACAACGGCGGGGTGGGCACGCGCCGACCTGGCAGGTACCAGCGGAATCGCGGGGTGGGCACCCGCTATCGAAATCCAAGCGCACACAGCGCTATAAAATCAGACAGCGCTCACAGCGCTATGAAGCCCATAAAAGCGCTCCCAGGCGCTTAGAAATAGCAAGTCCAGAAAATAAAGTTCTTCCAGGGCAGAGGGGCAAAGGCTGGGCCCAGAGCCAGCACACAGGGCCCTCCAGCAGGGAGGCAGTCCCCAGTGGCGGTCTCTCCTGGCGCCCAGCAGCAGCAGGCCCCCCCCTCAGATGATCCTGCAAGAGAACAACATGTAAGGGGACACAGCCCCTTTTTATACAGTACAAGGCTTTGTCTAAGGTGCAGGGAAGGGGCGAACCAGTTCCAGCAGGTTCCTGAGCACTTTGTTTTGCTCAGCCCCTCTCCCTATTCACTGGCAGGGCTAGGGTCATTAGACGCACCACAGGGGCCGGCGCCAGCATTGTGTGGGGGAATCCCTGTCCTATTCAGGACCCAGGTACACTCCTCCCCAGCCATCAACATGCTAACTCCCCATTCACCACTGGGTGACTCCTCCTGACTCTGGGGAATTCCCTAGTCCGTCACCTGACCTCACCAGCCAATCGCCAGACAAGCCACACATTTCAGACTGCACACTGAAGTGCCCACTTCTAGAAGTGGCACTTCCACACCAGGTACATGCACGCTGCACACATCAACGCGCAGCATTCACTCCCACGAGTCCGCACATACCAAACACGGGCCTGCACACCCCACGCATCAGGAACTACCGGGACACATACATTCCCCCATGCATTCCTATGGGAGGGCAGGCCAACCTCACAACACGCACGCACTTTACCCTGGGACACAGCGGTAAAGTGCGCAGAAGTCACTAAAATCACTAAACCAAGTCACCATATTACGCAAAAAGTTTTGGGGTGAACCGGCCAGAAGGGCCAAGTCCAACAACTCCTAACTTTAGGACTCTTAAGTGCCTTCTGTGAATAACGAGAGCCTTAAAATTAGGATTTTTCTCAGTTTAGTAGTAGTAAAGTTAGGAGTCCTAACTTTAGGACTCCTAAACTGAGAAAAATCCTAATTTTAAGACTTTCAGTATTCACAGAAGACCTTTAGGAGTCCTAAAGTTAGGACTCCTAACTTCTGTGAATACCGAAATGAGTAAGTGTCTTCTGTGAACATCAAAATGAGTAAGTGCCTTCTGTGAATACGAAAATGGTGGTAAGTTTAGGATTTTGTCTTAAGTTAGTTCTGTGAATCGGGCCCGTTGAGCTTGGATAAATACGCGGCACACCCTGCCGTGAAGGAGCACAACCCCAGGATGCAGGTCCAAGCAGTCTGTTATCGAGCAGGCCGATTTTGTGGGGCAGCAACAGATTTAGCATATCCACCGGCACACCGAGGCCCATCTGGGGGCATTCAATATCACAGCAGCAACATTGTGCGCTCCATTCGGTGATAAAGGACACTACAAGGTCCATAATGCTCTGCTAGTCACGGCAGAGCGTCCCATTCAGGGCATGCATTGGAGCATTTAAATGATGATGGCGGTGTCCTATGCACCTTCAATTGCCAAAGCCTCTGAAGAGAAGTGGGGACACTTCGAAACACATCAGGCATCCATGGCACATTGAACTGCTTAAAGTTACTGTTGTACTGGTGGACTGTATACGATAAAGGCTCTTTAGGAGCATGTTGCCGCTCGAGTGCTCCTTGCACGTTGGGTACTTGGAGCTTGGATATATATATACATATATCTAACTAATAACATAATTAAAAAGATCGTAAATAATATATTATCAAGAATATATGTATACGGGGACTCTTTAATAAAGTCAAGCGAGCCGTTTTACGGCAAGCCAAACGGTACGGAGCTGACATTCTGGTCTTGCAAGAGACACATCTCCTTGGCAATAAGGCCCCTTGTCTAGCACGATTCGGGCTCCACCGGGTATATCATGCAGGCTTCACCAGGGGCTCCCGCAGGACTGCCATTCTTATCCATGGTCGTGTTCCCTTCCTTCATAAAAAACATTGGTTGGATCCTGGGGGCAGGTATGTCTTCCTGATGAGTACGCTCTATGGTGAGTCGATCACATTCGGTAGCGTGTATGCTCCTCCGCCCCTTGGTACCACATTCGTAGAAACCCTGACTAGATTGTGGGGTGACCTGCTTGAGGGCCTGTTCCTCATGGGTGGTGACTGGAACGATACCATGATGCCACTGGACAGGATATGTAGCCCAGGGGCCGCTGCCCCTCTCAGTCCCTCTAAGTTGTCATTGCTGGTGGGGACCTGCGTTGGGCTGATGTCTGGCAGGAAGATCATCCAGCCACGTTAGGTTTTACATTTCTATCAGTGGTACATGGCTCAGTATCTCCCCTAGATTATCTGTTCACCCCCCGGAGTTATGTCCACAGATTTACTCAGGCCGCGCATCTTCCGAGAGGGTTGTCGGATCACTCTCCAGTTTCTCTGACGCTCCTCTAAGGAGTCCAAAGGCCCCCGCTTAGATGGAGGATGTCTCCGTGGCACCTGCGTGCCCCTGATTATCAAGACTGTCTCCATGCAGTGATCCAAGAGTATTTTACATTCAATATCGACTCTGCTCCCTCCAAAGTGACCCTATGGGAAGTCCTGAAAACCACCATTAGAGGGGTAGACATCAGCTATAGGACCCATGAGAAACACAAGCGCTCCACTCAGCGAACTGACCTAGAGACCCAGTGCGCCTCCCTAGAGGCACGATACGCGAGCTAGCCCACCTTGACTATTCGGAGAAACCTATCACTAGCACAACCACAACTAAATCATCACCTTACAAAGGAAGCGAAGGAAATTTGGTTGGCATCCCAATTTTAAATCTATCAGTGGGGTGGATAACTCTTGCAAAATGCTGCATAGACTCTGTCAAGCACGGCAGGCCAAGGCCATTGTCCCAGCCATTAGGAGTGGGGAGGGTGTCCTGTATACTTCTCCCGAGGAAGTGGTAAAGGAATTCGCTCACCATTTCTCTACACTATACACCCGGCAGGAGCAGATCTCGGGCGACCTCATTGCTGAGTTCCTGCAGGATATCCCCCCCAAGCGACTCTCTGCCCAGATGCGAGATCAATTGGACGTCCCCATTACGGTCGACGAACTGTGGGCTTCATTACATGCGATGAGCCCAGGCCGGGCCCCAGGGTCTAACGGGTTCCCCATGGAATTTCTTCACTCTCACGCAACCACACTGGGCCCACACCTGTTAGAAGCGATTCACGAGGCCCTCGAGCAACAGATACTACCTCGAGACTGGCGCCATGCCGAAATAGTCCTCTTTTTAAAACCCGACCACCCACCAGAAGACCCGTGCTCATATCCCCCTATTTCCCTCATCAATTTTGAATTCAATGTGCTGGGGAAAGTTCAGGACTTGGTCCATTTAAACCAGTCCGGTTTTATGCCGCACTGGGCCACCCGACACAACACTTCCAAATGCAATGCCCAATGCTCCGGTATTCGGCCAGTCCCCTTGGCATTACTCTTGGCGAACATAGACAAGGCCTTTGACTCCCTCATTTGAGAGTACTTATTCCAACTCCTAGGGGCGATCTATTTAGGGCTACGTTATCTAGCATACATACGCGTACTCTATACCGACCCAATGGCCTCCGTCCGCATTGCTGGCCACCGCTCTCCCTTCTTTTCCATTGGTAGGGGTACGTGGCAGGGCTGCCCCTTGTCCCCTCTCCTCTTTGCCCTTGCGGTCGAGCCTCTCGTGGCATGGGTCCGTAGCGACCCGGTGCTCAGAGGCTTCGATTGGTCTAGGTCGCAGCCAGACCGCATTGATTTGTACGTGGACGATGTATTGTTTTTCATAACCGACCCCTGGATCTCAGGCCCACGTATATTGCAAATTCTCCGGGTTTTCGGACAAAATACCAGACTCCACACTAACCCTGACAAATCAGTGTTATTCCCAGTGTGTGGACACCAGGGCAGAACTACGTAGGCATCCCAATTAAAACATGCCACGGAGGGCTTCCAATATCTGGGTGTGTTTATATCCCCTTGCCTGCAGACTACTTGGGCCAGTTATATCAATCCGCTCCTTGCCAGCCTCCGCGAGGAGACCTCTATTTGGTACTCCCTCCCTCTCTCGCTCTATGGACCGTCGGCCATTTTCAAAATGGTCTCACTCCCTAGGATGCTTTACAATCTGCCGAACTTTTCATATCATATTCCACGGGCATGGTTTGCACAAATAAATGCCATTCATAATAAGTTTTTATGGGGGAGGGGGTTCGGGTAGCGCTACAGACATGTGCACAATCCACTTATTATGGGGGCATTGCTGCTGCCGACGTCTACTCCTATTACGTGGCAGCCAACCTCCTAATCATAAACGACTGGTGGTACAATTCAGCTACGGACCCGGCATTCGTGGTGGAGCATGCGGCCATGGAAAGAACGCCCCTCTTGCGACTACTCTATGGCACGCAGAAACTTGACTTCTTGCCACATGCCTGTCAAACAACGATCAGGTTATGGCGGTACACCGTCCGAAGCATGGGATGAAACATGCGGTTGACGCAGGCAATGCCGTTATGGCATGGTAATTATTTACGCCAAGTGCCTGCATTGAAGGGGTTCTGCCAATGGGATCTGATCGGTATCTCCACGCTGGGTGACATCATGCGAGGCACAGTCCTTAAATCCTTCCAACAACTGCAGGAGGAGTTCCGCCTCCCCCAAAACCCATTTCTACAAATAACTTCAATTGCGTCACGCTTTGGCCCCCACACTTGTAAATCTTGCTGACCTCCCACTTGTGGGCCGCCTACTTATGGGCGATCTTGGTGCACACAAAAAACAACAAATATACCAGACGTTGACAACGCATTCCACCACGACACTACATAGAGCAAGGAAGGCGTGGCAGGCCGATATCCCTGACCTGACGGACGATGACTGGGCAGAGCCGATTGCTAGCCTGCGCAGCACCGCAGTAGCCTCCAAATACCGTCTTATTCAGTTCAAATATGTGCATCACATGTATACACCCACCTCCGGCTCTGGAAGATGGGAGTTGTGCCATTCCCCATATGCTTGCGATGCGAGAGGTAGGAGGGGACGTTCCTCCACAATGTGTGGAATTGCTCAGCATTACAGCCTTTTTGGTGCAGGGTGTCGTCGTGTCTTGGAGAGGTATTATCCTGGGACCTGCTGTATGATCCCTGAATGTTCTTACTCCATAATACAGGACATTGGAGGGAATCGATATAAGCAACACCTATTGTTCTTAGATCTTACAATTGCCAAACGAGACATAGCCCAGTTATGGAAAGGTACCTCACCTTCGACGACTGGGAAATGGCAACAGGAGCTCGATAAATGTATGGGTGCAGAGATGGCTGTGTTCCAAGCGAGGAGCTGTCCCTTAAAACATAGAAAGATATGGTCTCGGTGAGCCACATATCGCGGCATTGATCTCCCCCTCTACCTTCACAATCCCCATAGCAACAGTTTCATGAGAAGTTTGTGGGTCCAAATGTATGATATATCATTTCTTTTCTTAGTCATATGTGTGTATTGACTTCAGCTTGTCTTTGCCGGGGGTTTGGGGAAGTCTGCGTACAGTTCTTAGTTTGTTTTCTTTTGTTTTGCAGACAAACTGTACCCATTAATGTCTTCAATGCTGCTCTCCCTTTGACATTTTGTTATCAAGTGGATTATGCAGGGCTCTCGCTCGAGTGGTACTGTGAAAATCTCAATAAAATATGTTATAAAAATATATATATATGTATACATATTTAAATATACCAAAAACATAAAATATTTGAAAAGAAAACCAATTTAATTTGAAAACAAAAAGTAAACACATTTTTTTTAACTCAATTATAAATAATTTACAAACCAAAAAAATAATTTTTTTAAATATTATTATTATTATAAAACCAAACACATAATTATCTAAATTACAATATAAAATAAATTATTAAGCATTAAAATAAATACATATACATTTCCAACTACATTACAAAAAAACATTTTTACACTAAATAAATATAAAAATAAGTACTCCCACCAAACACAACACAACAATAAAAAAATCTTTACATAACACAAAAATAAAATTTACTATTCTAACTAAAAGAAATATAATATTAATTAAATGTCATAATTAACAAAAGAAAAATATATATTCCCACTCCATTCAGTGCAACAGTAGGGAAAGTGTGTGGATTGCGATTGCAGAGGGAAAAAATGTATATTCTCAGTCCAGTCAGTGTAACTGTAGGGAAAGTGTTGGATTGCAGAGAGGTAAGATTTACTATTCCCACACTAGTCAGTGCAATAGTAGGTAAAGTGTTGGATTGTGGAGGGGGAAAATGTAATATTCCTTCTCCGGTTAGTGCAACTGTAGGGAAAGTGTTGGATTGTGGAGGGGAAAATGTAATATTCCCGCTCCAGTCGGGGCAACAGTGTTGGATTGCAGAGGGGTAAAATTTACTATTCCTGCTCCAGTTAGTGCAACAGTAGGGAAAGTGTTGGATTGCGGAGGGCAAAAATTCACTATTCCAACTCCAGTCAGTGCAACAGTAGGGAAAGTGTTGGATTACGGAGGGGTAAAATTTACTACTCCCACTCCAGTCAGTGCAACATTAAAAACAAGTAAGATATCTTAAACAAAATTAAAACAATTTAAAAACAGTAAATAAATACAAAAATATATTGAATACAAAATAGAAATATATTTAATATTAAAAATGTAAAACTAATTTACTTCCCACCCCATGCACCTACAAACCCCACAGCCCACATCTAAATTGTAAAAGAATGTACTTGCACAATATAACATAATTATTTATCAATTAAACAAATATTATTTATGAAAATCTAAATCTAAATTCATTCAAATGTATTTACTTCCCACCCTTTACCCGTATAAACACCACAACCCCAACCTAAAAAAAACAATTAATAACACAATTAAACTAACTAATTTACAATTAGATAATTCTTAGTATTTCACAAGCAATAAACAAATAAAATAAAATAGTTTACTCCTCACCCTTTACCCGTATATACCCCACAACCCAAACCTAAAAACATTCAATTAAATAATTAACACAGTTAATTATCTATTAATTCATTAAATACTAATTAACAATTAATTATTGCAAAAATAAATGGTTTCCCACCCTTTACCCTCATAAACCCCACAACCCACACCTAACACAAATTAATTACACAATTAAAATGATTAATTAACTATTAATTAACAACTAATTATTAATAAATAACTTCACACCCTTTACCCCTATAACCCCACAATCCACTCCTAAAAAAAATGATTGCACAATTAACATATTCAATTATGAATTAACTAATTATTATTAATTAACAACTCATTATTAATAAATTAAACATGAATTACTTTCCACACTTTACCCCTATAAATGCCACAACCCGCAAAAACATTTACATAAAAAAAACTAATAACACAACTATCAAAAATAAACATCAATTAAATAAATAATATTAATTAAAAATAATCATTAATTTAATATAATTAAATTACTTCCCACCCTATTCCCTTATAAATCTCCAACCCACTACAGAACTAAAAACCACAACATTTAATTAATTTACATTTCATAACTGCAAAAATGTAACTAATAAAGTAAGAAACATAAATAATAATTAAACAAAGAAATAATGTCAAATACATTTAAAATATACTAAAAAACATAACAATAAATTGAAAATTTATATTTTAAACAACTATATTTTAAAAAACGATATTAAGGAATTCTATATTTTTTAAATCGATATTACTTGCCTTTAAATCCATATTTTTGACAACGATATTCTTGCACTCAATATTTCCATTCCCCATTATTTTTCACTTTGATATTATGGTAGCTTGAAATTTTGTCCTCGATATTCTGTCTCATTACCCTGTGTGTGTGGGTGTTGGTCCTAACTCCGAAGGTCACTAGGTGGAATCCCATGGGGAGGACTTAAAAACCAGTACGTCCGTCTTGTCAGAGTTGATCTTCAGGCAGTTGTTCCCATCCAGTCCGCTACCATCATCAAGCGGTTGGTGAAGTTGGTTCTGGTGCTGTTTGTCTTGCCTGTCCGGGAGAGCATGAGTTGGGTATCATTAGTGCAGGAGACGGCAGTGATGTCTTGTGATCGGATGATATTGGCGAGCAGTGTCATGTATATGTTGAAAAGGTTGTGTCTCATGGACGATCTCTGTGGGACAGCATATCATTTTTGGGTCTCTGATGTGAAGAGTGGCAGCATGACCCTTTGGGTTCTTCCCGTTAGGAAGGAGCAGATCCATTTGGAAGCAGATTATTGTATGCCAATCTCGTGAAGTCTTCTGATGAGGGTGCTTTGGGAGACAGTGCAGAAGGCTACAAATAGGTCAAGCTGGAGCCACTATTTCTCCTCAGTCCAGGATGTTTCGAATGTCGTAGGTGGCCATGATGAGTGCTGTTTTGATGCTGTGGTTCTGTCTAAATCCTGATCAAGTGTTGTCTAGAAGATAGTAAAGTTTGAGGAATGTTGTAAGTTGCTTGTTGATGGCCTTATCAATCACTTTTGCTGGGTTGGGGAGCAGGGAGATGGGTTGGATGTTGCTCAGTTGATTCAAGTTGTCTATGGGCTTCTTGAGGAGGGCGTTGATTTCTGCAAGTTTCCATTCATCCGAGAAAGTGGCGCACATGATGAAGATGTTGATGAGGTGGGTCAGGGTGGTGCTGATTGGTGATGTTCCCATGTTGTAGATGTGGTAGGGGCATGGGTCCATTGGGGGCCGTGAGTGGATGGTCTGCATAATTGCCTCTCTGCCATTTCTGGTGAGGGTCGTTGTTAGAAATGGGGGTCTCTAGTTGGCAGGGGTATGCACCTTTGTCCAAGTAGGCACCCCCTTCCTTCTGGGCAGGGTAAGGGGTTCACACACTTTAGATAACCCCTGCTCACCCCATTGCTAGCTTGGCATGAGCGGACAGGCTTATCCCAAAGGCAATGTGTAAAGTATTTGTACCCAACCTCACAGTAACACAGTGAAAACACCACAAATGGACACCACACCAGTTTAGAAAAGTAAAGTATCTTTATCTAAACAAAACAAGACCAAAATAACAAAAATCAAAGACACATGTATCAAGATATCACTTTTAAAATGGTTACTTCACAAATAGAATTTGTAGAAACAAATAGGTCTACCTGGGGTATTACTACTTTGTAACAGGAATAAATCCGAAATACGGCGCCTACCACGAGGTGCACGGGTCGGGCACTGAGTCACATGGACCCTCTAAACAACAGTACCTCAGAAACAAAGTCAACAGGGATGCACGGTGTCGTCAAGGTGAGGCATCGATGGGCGAGGTGAAGCTGACTCCTTTCTGCCACGGGGAGGCGAGTTGTTGAGTCTGTGAGGATTCGTGGCCTCGAGTCCAGGATAGAGGAGGTTAGGATACATCGGTGATGAGGCGTTGCTTCCGGCTCCTCAATGTGACTCGTCGGTTATCGGCTCTGTGATGACAGGATTCTGGTGCTCACAGTGACAGCGTTGTGCGAGCTCTGGTGTCAGAAAGGCTGAAAACTGCAGGCATCGAAGGGCGTCGGAAATGTGGTGCCAGTGGGGCAGTGTCTTGTGCACTTCATCAGTGGAGCCCCCAGCCTCAGTGCCGGTTGGGGCATCACTGGCGTTGTCGCTGACAGCGTCGGAGTTGTTCTTCTTGCTTTGCAGCACCAACTGCACAATTTTCAGGGCTCAGGAACTGGAATTTGCACCCTTTTGAATACAGGAGTACACAGAGGAGTCCAAGTGCTGGTCAGTGGGTTACAGGTGATGTCTTTGTGGCCATGAGACTACAGAACAGGAGGCAAGCACACACAAGCCCCTGGAGATTCCACTTCAACCAGGTTCACAGAAAAGTTCTGGTTGTTGTCCTCTCTTTGGCAGAAGCAGCAAGTGCAGGCCAACCCAGCGAGGCAACACAGCCAAGGGGCAGTACTCCTCCTTACAGCTTTCCAGCTCGTCTCCTTGGTAGAGTTTCCTCTTGAATCCAGAAGTGATCTAATTCTCTGGGGTTTAAAATCCAATACGTATACCTTATTTTCTTTGTGGCAAGGGTCTCTGAGCCCAGTCCAAACCAGTTCTGTCCTCGATGGTCCAGTTTCCCTACAGGAGGCGGAGACAGCATTGTGCAAAGGAGGCCCAACCTACACAGGTGCTAGTGAAACTCCTCCTACTACTCTAAATGCAGACCAGGTCTATTCAGCCCAACTATGAGTCATCCAGGGAAGGCAGGGCACACCTCAACCCCCCTTGTGACTGTCTAGAGTGAATGCACATCCCCAGCTCCTGTCACTCTAAAACCAGACAGTAAATACACAGCCAGGCAGAGGCACACAGAATGGTTGAACAAGAAAATGTCTATTTTATAAAAGTGGCATTTTCAGAAACACAATATAAAAACCAACTAAAAGATGTGTTTTTAAATTCTGAGTTCAGAGAGCCAAACTCCATTTCTCTATCTTGTTCCAATGGAAAGTTACATGTGTAAGATGTTGCAGTGCAGCTACCATGTTAGCCTACGGTACAGACATCCTTTCAATAGAGAAAAATGAAATACCCGGTATTTCACTATCAGGACATGTAAAACACACCAGTACATGTCCTACATTTAGCATACACTTTACCCTGCCCATGGGATTCCTTGGGCCTACCTGAGGGGTGCCTTGCATGTAAGAAAAGAGAAGGTTAGGGCCTGGCAAATGGGTGCACTTGCCAGGTCAACATGGCAGTTTGCAACTGCATGCACAGATACTGCCCTGGCAGGTCTGAGACACATTTACAGGGCTTCTCATATGAGTGGCACAACCAGTGCTGCAAGTCCACTAGTAGCATTTGATATACAGGCCCTGCCACAATCAGTGCACTTTACTGGGGACTTACCAGTAAGTCAAATATGCCAATCATGGATGACCAATCATAATCATAATTCACACAGAGAGCATATGCACTTTAGCACTGATTAGCAGTGGTAAAGTGTCCAAAGTCCTAAAGCCAATGAAAAATGGGTAAAAGAAAAGGAGGTCAAAAGGTCTGGGGATACCCAGCTAAAATGCCAGGTCCTAATAGTTGTCCATTCAGTCACAAGGTTGTCTTGAAGGATGGATGTTAGGTTATCAATGAGTTCTCTGGGGCTGGGTTGGTGTGTAAAGTTGCTGTAGATGTTTGTGATATTGCTGTGGCAGAAGTTGGGTAGGTTGTCACAGAGTTATTGGGAGGCGACAATTTTGTAAAAAGTCACTGAGGGTGAGGTGAAATCCTAGATTATCAAGAAGATCTCCTTGCAGCTTTTGGAGCTTCCTTCAAAGCAGTACGCTAGTGCTTTTTTCTTGGAGTCTCTAATTTTCTGTTGATAGTATCTGAGTGCAGTCTTGTAGATAGTTCTGTTGGTGGTGTCATGGCTGGCTCTCCATTTTCTTTCTAGCGGTTTACAGTGTTGTTTGGTGTCTCAGAGCACTTCTGTGTACCAGCTGGCCTGCTTGTTTGATTTTCTATGCGAGGGAGTCTGCGCAGTTCTTGATCCATTTGTAGAAGTTGTCGTTGTCCTGGTCAAGGTTGTCTGTGGGGCTAGGTTGATCTGTGCTGAGAGCACTGAGCTAGTTTGCTTCTATGATTTTGGTCCAGCTGTGGATTTCAATGTTGAACCTGGCAGGAATGTTGACTTGAGGCGTGTTGATTTGGAAGTGTATGATGGAGCCGGTCCATGTGAGCTGTCTTGTGGAGTTATATTTGATGCTATCGCTTGAGGTGAAGATGGGGTCCGGTGTGTGTCCTGTGGTGTGTGTTGGAACAGTAAGGAGCTGGGTGAGTCCGATGTTTCTCAAGCTTTCGAGGAGGATTGTGGAGCAGGAGTCGTTTCAGTCTTCTAGGTGAAAGTAGAGGTCACAGAGGAGAAGGCAGGCTCTGGAGTCGATGGTGAGTGGAACAATGAAGTCAGTGATGAGGTTGGTAAAGATGGCTCATGGTCGATAGGCGAGGGTTCCATTCAAGGTGAAGTTTTTGGAGATTTGCAGCTTGAAGAGCAGGTGTTCCACGAATGTGGTGGCATTCTCTACAGATCTTATGCCTTTGATGGATTCCTTGTAGATGATAGCGTGTACTCCTCCTGGCTTGTGAAGGTGGTCCTTTCAAGTGATCTTCTAGCCCACTGGGATTGCCATAGTGATGTTGGGACAGGTCTCTGTGATGAAGAGGATGTCAGGTGTGTTGCTGCTCAGAAGGTCCCAGATTCCTGTTGTGTGTTTGTTGAGTGATTGTGTTTTGTATGTATGCGAGTGGGTGTTGACATGTGGGTTTTCTGTGCCATATGGTATAAGGTAAAGGTGTAGTTGTTAGTACTTGTGTGGCATGTGTGTTGGGAGATGGTGTTAAGGGCTTTGTTAGTACTGTGGAGAACCGGCAGTTGGTGCAGGTGAAAGCTTCTACAGTGGTGTAAGGAGTGCTGCAGAGTATCGCTGGGTGGTGATTGGACCAGGGTTGCTGGGCCTAAGCACAGTCCAGGCTTGCCTTTGGCGCACCAGCGGTGCACCCACTGCACGCGTCCGCTGCTTATCCGTGTTGCAGCTGTCATTATATAGGCCCTGGCAGGGGGAGAAATTCAGGGTCCCATGATGTCATTTCCCGTGCTGATGGGTGAGGGGAAATGAAGTCCTCTTGCTTGGCTTCTTCTTTTAAAGTTGGTTTTAGTGGCGAACCCAGTAATGTCACTTCCTGCCCAGAAGGATGATGGGAAATTTAGTGATGGCACTTCTTTTGCAGGTAGATGATGGGAATAAGCGAGAGTGGTAAAGAATATATCTAAGAAGAATGCAACAAAAGCACCCAGCCAAAGGTGCAGGCTCAGAATGTCCCATGAGACTTCTACCTCCTCTTCCAACCACAGCATGGACACTGATAGCGCAATAGCGGCGCACGTTCTAGGGCCCACCCCACCTAAACCCAGCACTGTGCTATGGGTTGCCTCCTGTACTCGAGGCCGTGCTATGTGTTATGGAAAAAGGCATTTGTCCCGATCAACGCGCTGGCCCAGGTTCATTTTAGCAGCCCATCCTTGGGAGCTGCTCACTATTGGTTTGGACCAGGAGCTCCGATTCTGCCTGTGATCTTAAGCGGTTCCTTAGCAGCCCTCCATGTATTCTGTCCTTCGTGTTCTTAAACAAAGTCCATTCCTGCTCTTGCTTGAGCTGGCCCTGGGAGAATTCATTCATCGCGCTGGTGTGCAAGTTTGTTGTAGAGGTTTTGAGCCACTGCTGGCCTCCACAGCGGCCTTTGCCGATTCCGGTTACTCGACAGTCACAGTGCTAAGCAGTGCAGATTGTTAACGGCAAGTTATTAGATACAGAGCAGGGCATGCTGTGAGGGGGAAGCTCTGTTTCGGACGCGCTCGGGGTGCTTTTAAAAAAGCGGCAACATTAAGTCAAAAGGGTGTGTCCTTTATTTCTCATGCATTAGGAAAAGAAACCTCGGGCTTGAGGTTGGTGGCTGTTTATTCTTGTTTTTTTTTTTTAAATGAAAATAAGCAGCTTATTCAAAGGTTCTCTCAGTGTGTGACTTGATACTGTGTTCTTTTCTGAATGATGCTATGCTAAAGGGTGAAAATTGCACTTTTCATAATCCGTGAAGCATCTGTTTATTTCGATTGATTAATGCAAGTCACATGTGGACGTAATTTGTGATATATATTTGTATCTGAATGACGCAAGCTGCATGTTGGTGTGCTCTGTGAAGTAAACAAGTGTTGTACATCTTTTATATCTGTTGGTAAACAGTGCAACATTTTTTATAAACGAATATTTAAACAACTTCCAGAAGATTCATGGTTGTTTTGGTTGCCGTTATATGTTTGCCTCTTAATCACTTTTTCTTTCATATCTACTTCCCTGCTGTTCCCTTCCCACACCCTTCCCCCCACCTGTCCACTCAAATCCTCAGCGCTATTATAGCTACTGACTTGGAGCTGTCTGGAGGTGGGCCTTAAATCTCATTTGCATATCCTGATAAATCCGACGGCTGTGGCAGAATAGTGAGCCCAAGGAATTTATTCCTCCAGATCTGCACGAGGGTTTAAATCATAGCCACCTTGAATTACCTTTTTAAGTTCATAACTCAGATGCAAAGGCACTTAACGGAGTCTAAAAATGTCTTGGTCGCATTAGCAGTGCGCGTTTTCTGGGGATGCAGGCAAGGTGCAGATTTTACTCACTCAGGTGGAATTACATTTTACATGGCGACCAAGCACTTTTCCAGATGCACAATCTTTTGCATAGCATTCCTTATCTCATATTTGTCTGGGGATGCAGCCACTTGGGCTGTACTGTTGGTGCATCAAGACAGCCTGTTATTGTACAACTGGAGACTGTTCGTTGAAGAATTCGAGAAAGTTTTTAACCAATGGGCTTGTTCTCTGCCAACCGTGAACTGTTGGAGCTACAGTATGCATTTAGCGTTTTCTAAATGCAAACTGTGTATTTAGGAAACACTAATTACCATCAACTTCAAGTTGATGGCAATTTGCAAATTCTTTGAAAAATGCCCAAAAAAGCCTTTTTCAAAGTGACATGTGGCGCAACACACATGCCCTTATCTATACTAATAAGGTTCAATTTCTGAAAGCCCTGTAGGTGTCCCACATCTTTTAACAGATCTCCTTCCCAAAGTGGGGTTTGCTTAGTTAGTTTTGCCTCCCATCCCAGTAACTTTGTGGTCAGGCACTAGGCTCTTACCACTGTCTGCATGTGTGTTGAAAGGGATTTCCCAGTTTTTTTTACTGTATAGTGTAACCAGGTACCCCTGACTTCCCATGGCATGCTGGTTTACCAGATATGCAAGCTCCAAGAGGGGTGTGAATACCCAGTCACTGACCGTAATAAGTTGGGATGCTAGGAAATAGTTTTTAATGTCCGAAAACCTCCAGTCCTCCCTCGTATACACCTCGCTGCAATTTACACAGTGCTATGTGCAGGTGACCGCCCTTCCACAGGAGGCTTCACAGTTCTCTCTCAATCGCCCTGAAGAAAGCACTTGGGATCCGATTGGGAGTGTTGCGCAGCACATATATTAGGCGGGAGAGGGCCAGCATTTTAAACAGGACTGCCCGACCCATAAGTGATACCAGAAGCCGTCTCCAATGCACCACATTGCACCTCAGTCTCTCCAGTTGTGAGGACAAATTGATGTCCATAAAGTCACTTTCGTACTTAGTAATGTGTCTACCTAGATATTCGAATTTTTCCCTCTGTGCAGGGCCGCACAATTGGTCATAAGTGGCGGAAGCTTCTCCGCCAGAGAGAACACTAATGACTTGTTCCAGTTTATCTGATTGCCGGAATAGCCACCAAAGAGCTGAAGTATATGTATGAGTCTGTTTAGTGTTTGGAGGGGCTTATGTGCATAAAGTAGAACATCGTCTGTGTATAGAGAAATACCTTCCTCCCAGCCTCCCCCAATGTCCATGCCGTAAATCAATGGACATCCACGCACCCACGCCGCCAGCTGTTCCAGTGCAATCGTGGAAATCATAGTGGAGGGTGGACACCCCTGTCTCGTCCCCCTCTGTATTGTGAATGGTCTGGACACTGTCCCATTTACCCTGACTCTTGCCAGCGGATCACAATATAGGAGACCAACCCATGCGCAGAACAGCAGTCCGAACCCCAATCTGTCTAGCACCGCAAAGAAGTACAGCCATTCGATATTGTGGAAAGCTTTACGGGCATCCAATGTGAACACCGCCACGACATCTGATGGTCGGGCCGCGGTTTCATACATAACTCCATAGAGATACCTGAGGTTCAGCCTTGTACTTCTGTGTGGCATGAACCCCGATTGATCGGGGTGGATTATTTTAGAGAATATTGTGTGTATCCGATTTGCTAGGACCTTCACTAAAACCTTAGCTTCAAAAATGAGTAGGGAAATGGGTCTGTATGAGCTGCATAGCTTGGGGGTGTTTTCCTTTCTTCTGGATAACTACTACGGTGGCCGTTCTCAAAACTTCCGGCAGTCCTCCATCTTTTGGCGCTGTTTGAAACATATTTAACATTGGCTGGGCCACTTTGTCTGCTACACACTTGCAGAGTTCAACAGGAAGATCATTTGGGCCAGCCACTTTCCCAAATTTTAGATCTCGTTTGGCCCCCATTAGTTCTTCTGCTGCCAAATCCTTGTCTACGTCCTCTCTATCCTCTTTTGTCAGCTCTGTAAGTCGGAGGTCCTTAAGCAGCTCAGTGCTATCATCCCCAGTCCGGCTTGTAGCCATTTGGTACACTGACTCATATTGAGTTGCAAAGGTGTCTGCTATTACCTCACCAGACTTGACAAGGGAGCCATCCGGCCTTTGTATTTCTAGAACCCAGTTCCGGTCTCTGTCTCTCCTTTCTAGCTATGATATTAACTTATTTGCCTTGTCTCTCAATTCATATAGCGGTCTTTGCGTGGCTATTGTATGAGACCTAACAATGTTTTCTTCCAGTTCTCGAACGTTTGCGCTGCCGTAGCCGAAGTTTGTGACTGATGTTGGGGTCAGATGTCCCCATATGCTCCCTCTGTTCCTCTAGTACCTCTATCTCTCATTCTATCTTGTCCTATCAGGCGCATTGCTCTGTTCTCCTTCCCACTGGTGAGTACCTGGACATGACCCCTAGCCACTACTTCAAAGGCAATGGGTGTCAACCAACCCTTTAGTTTCTCCAAAATATTGCTCCATTCTTTCCCTGAATTTGTCAGAGAACTCTCTGTCCTTGAAGTGCCATGATTACACTCGCAGTGGAAGAGTATATTCTCAAACAGGATGTTGTAGCACTACCTCTACTGGGGAATGGTCCCATATGCTTCTGACTCTGTGTCCCGTATCTCTGAATAACCCCACATGTACAAATTGTGTAAAATATGTAGTCTGGGTGGGACACACTACCGTGCACCACAGAGATGTGTGTGTATTGCCTAATATTCTGGTTGTGTGTTCTCCATAGGTCTACTAGTCCCATTGCCCCTGCAAAATCTCGCAGTGGTTCTTGTACAATGACTCTGCCTATTGTTGTGTCCCTATATACCACTGGGAAGATCGTGGCTCCACCAAGGATTCATTGGGGCATGTCAAGCAATATCTTATTGAGTTTCAGGAACGTCTCCTCATGTAGTTTTGGTGGGACAGACTAGAGCATATATTGAGAGTTCGGCCCTCCCAACTCCTGGTGAGTGCCAAATATCTGCCATTGGGGTCATGCCAGGAGCGGCCAGGTCCAAAAAAGATTGCCTGCTTGGCTAGGATCGCTACTCCTCTGGATCACAATGTGAATACCGCTTGAGCCAATAGAGTATACCCAAATCAACTGAGCGCTAGGTAGTGATCACCTCACAGGTGTGGTTCCTGTAGTAATATGAGGTCTGGGGATGGTCTGTGCAGGTATTATAATACCATGGTACATTTGATTTTATAGCCTAAGCCATTAACATTCTATGTTAAAACTTTCAATGTGTTCAATGATCGGGATGCCATTGGTGGTCTATTATGTACCAGGGCTCCTCCCTCCTACCTCTCATCCCCCGATGCCCCTGCCTCTCTGTGTCCAAGATATTTGTGTCTTGCATTGTGGTGCATCCAACATTACAGCAAACATTTCATAGAACAGACATAACAAACAATTATGTAGCTGTTCCGAATTGCAAACACCCCACACCATACTACCCTGCACTGTAGGTCTAAAACTACCCACTGCCCCAATTTGCAGAGCGCCTGTTATCCAAACGTAATCATCATTTCTTAACGGGTTAGGCTGGCTCCTCCTCCTTTGTTTACATGGCACCCCCCTGCATCCTCATATCTGCAATGTTGCCAGCATGTGTCCCAGTTCATGTCCCTTTGAAGTCATCACAGTAAGGTTAACCTGTGGCCAGATCGTAGTTCATTATTCACCGATGTTCTTCCAGTCCAATTGCCCCTGTGGCTTCAAGTCTTCATTCTCAGTCTAGACACCCTATTCCCCCCTCTTACGTGTTGTCTGACTGTGTACCAGTAGAGCGCCCACTGGAGGAGGTGCCATTTTCCATCACGTTGTCTTGAGTTTTGCTTGAAGGATTATTGTCCAAGTCCCCACACTGCCGTCCATTCCGCTCCTGGAGCCCTTGTGGCCTAGCTACCCTTCCTCCTTCAAGCCAGTTCCACTCCTCTTCCGTTGTTGTGAAGCACCATGGCTTGCCATTGTCCAACACCCTGAGTTTAACATCATGTACTAAGGTTCTCTGCCCTCAGTGCTCTCTTTACCTCGTCAAAGCTACAACACTGTAGCTGCACCAGCAGGGTAAAGTCTGTGAAAAACCTGATCATTGAGTTCTGGTGGTGCAGGTCTCCCTTTGTGCGGGCAGACTGAAGGATAGCATCTCGATCCCGATAGTTTAATACCCTGGCTATGATGGTTCCGGGGGTGGGCCCTGGTTTTGGTGGAGACACAGGTGCTCTATGGGCTCATTCAATGGAGAAAATTTGGCGAGGTGCTTGGGTTTCATTTGGTTAATAATCTTTTAGAAAGAGGTCCATCGAGGATCCTCCATCCCCTTGGGCACCCCCAATACCCTAATGTCGTTTCTACTGCACCTCCCCTCCTGGTCCTTCAACTTGCGGCCATTATTTGTGTTACTGTGACAGTCATTGTACTCTTTCTTCCAGTTTCTGGGTGGCAGTTTGTAGATTACTGATGTTTGTTTCTGCGATTGCGACCTTCTCCGAGGTTTTGTTCATGACTTCCCTGGGTGAAATTAACCATTATTTTAGCTCTGTCTATTTTAGACTCGAGAGGCCATATTCACAAGGAGCAATCGTCGAATCAATGGCACTTTATCGCAGCTAAAATTGTGATAAATTTACCACCCCATTCACAAGGTGGCGCTAACAGCCATTATCACAACTTTACATGCAATAGCAGCCGCAAAAAACATCGCCACAGAGGACCCCCGCAAATATCGCTAATGAGATGCAGAGTAGGCGTTCCGGTGCCTAAAGCCGCGACAACACCAGTTCTCAACATTCACAACGACCAGACAGATCTGCAATAAGAACACAAATGCGGCGGTAAGGCGCGTTAGCACCAGGAAATCTACACCTGCTCTGACCTGGTGTTAAGTCAGATGGTAGCCTGCACCACAAAAGGGAGACCAGTCCAGGGCCACATCGGAAGGGCATCAGATGCCCTGGAGCCACTCATCATGCGGCCCGGACACCCAAGAGGGCCACAACAACCACCGAAACCAAACCCAGGCCTGCAACACCTACCCCAGGACCACCCCCAAACCCGGACTAAGAAACTGCACACCAACACCACGAATCCCAATACAAACATTTTGCCTGATGTCGCACAAGCAGGAAAATCAACAGACCTGCGTGGCCCGAAAATGGAGACACAGTCAAACAGCAATGCAATCAACCAACACAAAACACCATAAAAAACAAAAGCCGAGACAGCCCTTAGTATGTGTCCTAGCAGCCCGTCACTGGACAATCCGTAGCACACAGCCTGGAAGACCAAACCCAAGAGAAGAAGGTGTGCCATAACCCCACCAAATGAAAGAGAGGGAGAGAGCGAGGGAGAGAGATGGAGTGAGATTGCACAAGCAGCGCAAGGCCTCTCGGCCAACTGGCTCCACAAGCCAACATACATGTGTGTGTGTATCGCCATCTGTACAGCATGAGCCCAAGGCTGTGTCCCAATCTGAGCGCCAAAGCCACATCACATCCCAAAAACGCAAGTATTTGTTAGACAAACATCAGGGATGAAAGCTCCATTGTTACAATGCAGAAGGCGGGAAGACACCTGCCCCTCTAACCTTGGACCAGAACGTGCCTGGAACACCCTGAGAGAGATGCCATGGCAGATGGGGACGGCTCCCACACCACGCATTCTGCAAATTAACTATCCGACTCATCCACACCCCACACAAGGAAGCCCCTGCCTGTGGTACCCCCACATGGGATGTCCTTGACACACATGGAAACAGAAAGCCACTCTCCCCAACGTTGCACACACATTCGAATCATTGCTCAGAGCTGTGGCATATCCTATACACAACTGCCGCAGTTCAGAAGAGTGCCGGTTCCACGAGACGCACCAAAGCAATGGCAGGCCACACCGGGCACATGCATAACCCCTGTCATGTGGAACAGTACCGTGCACGTACGCTGCATTTACTGGGCATACTGCCACTGGCAGTGCTGTGGATCAGTTACAGGCTCAGCTTCTGCATTGCCTACATCACATGTGTCCAGCCCTGGTTCCACTGCCAAACATGCACATTCGAGTGTCCCATGGATGTCTGCCTATCCAACACAACTGTTGATGAATTGGACTATGACCTGTGTCTGCGCCCCCTGTTGGATTACGATCAGGAGTGTAACCGAGACAGCCGTGCATGGGATGCCCTGACATACTGTGTATGTATTGGTAGTTGTGCTTGGGAGATTGCACAATTCCTCGTGTGCACTGACCACATTGAGGCGCTCCCCTATTGGGCTGTGTTGCGGATCGGTGAAATGGTGTGGGCTGAGCACACCTGCCCGGACCACGTAATGGATTGGCTCACCCTGGTGTTCCTTGAACACAGCCACAGCCCGTATAGGGCGTGTTACCGGGGCGGTGACGTGGGGCAGAGGAGGGGCAGGGTGGGGGGTTGCAAAATGCGGCATACGGCCGATTTCAGGTAAGTTACGGAAAAAAAAAACGAATTTCGTTGCGCGGTCTGCATCGCCAAATGCGATGCAGTGCGCGCAACAACAGCCCTATTCAATGCATGGACGTGTGCCTACGTTTGGGGTTGTGAGATTGTTGTTGGTGTGCAATGGGGACACAGCTAGTACTCACCTTCACAGTCATCCAATTGGCCATGTGTATCAGGGATACACATGCGCATAATGTCAGTTACCAGGGTATACCTTCATGTGCAATCATTGTCCCTACATCCAGCCATACCTCCATATGTGAGTGAACATAGTGATGACAAATCTGTGTGATTCAGAATGTTTTATTCACATTCAGGTGATTGCGGGTACTGGGGCTGTACATGTCCATCCAAGCCCACATCACATGGAAGCACAGTGGTGGACCAACCAGAGTCCTTTGGGGATTGCACAGTGATTAGGGAAAGGGAGTGTGTAGTCCACAGCAGGATTGCTGTGTAATTGTCCAGCGGTGACGAAATGGCAGTCCGTGTCGAGGTCTGAGTGAATGTTGCTGAGTGTTCTGGGGGTCAGTAGGAGGTTTTTTTCCAGGGAATAATGCATAGGTCATGATCAGGCAGGTACAGGCCATATGGCCGTGATGGATGCTACTGCCTCCTTCCTCACACAGTAGTTCACATTCCCTACTCACTCCCCTGATACGGGTTCTGTTTCCGGTGTGTGTGGCGGGGTGATGGCTGCATTACTGTGTGCCACGGACACATCAGACTGCGAAGGTGATGGGGCAGCATCACTGTGTGCCACGGACACATTAGGGGTCGGAGCTGTGTGCGTCGATGTTCCCACTGCAGTCATCTGGGAAAGGCTCAGTGGCAGCAATGGCAAGATGAAGTACTGCAGGGCATTGAAGTTCCCAGCTACTACTCGCTGGTGTCCAGCCGTGGCAGACATCCTTCCAGCATGCCTCTCCTCCATGGTCTCCATTGACCTCCGCAGCTGTGTCAACTCTGTGCTGTCATCGCTGGTGCCTGTATGACCAGACAGTTCTTGTTATTTGATTCATGGCACCAGCGAGGTCAGCCAAGGTCTGTGGCGGAGCATGGTGTGTACAGGGGGTGTCCAATAGGGACTGTACGTGGTCCCTGATGGGACTCAGACACCCACGTATGGCATCGAGTTTGGCTGCCACGAGCTCGAAACCCATCCGCAGCTGATCAGCCACCTCCACCTGGCAACCCAACACAAGCCATTGGAATTCCATGTATTGGTCGGGGCGCCCTGGGAGACAGCCGTGGAGGTGTTTTTTTCCTGCTGTGTGGTCTGTGCAGGTGGTGGGGTCACCTCGAGGCAGCTGGCCTGCCCTGCTCCTGGGGGTGGGGTGCTGAGGCTGTCCATTATCTGTTGGAGGGTGTCTTGACATTTGTGCAGGTTGTATTCCTCCTCATCACTGATGGGAGGTGTAGTGTGCTCTACAGGAGGTTTTATTTGTCCCTCTGCAATGTAAAGGGAAGATGCAGGTTAACAGAGTTTCACATGTATGTTGCAGATTTTTAGATGTTTACATGCATGCCATGCCAATGTACATTATGAATGTTTTGGGGGAGCTGGCTATTTGATGGCAGTCAGTGTGTTTTTTTACTACATGACGGATGTAGGGTAGTGCCCTTACATTGTCATCACACAGTGTCAGGCAATGCCAAATGTGAGTGGCCAGTCACTGCACACGAGCGTAACCTGTTGTGAGCTCTGTCCTGTGGTGCTGGTGTTGCACATTGGCGTCATTGCTGATGTTCTGTGATTGCTATGTGTGTGTGCTGCATTGAGGTGGATTTGCCCCTGCAACACTGATTACGTGTAGCCATCTCCCTTTGAGGCGCGGTGCCTTCGAATTGTGTACTTTTCAGGGCCTGATTTGCTTTGCAATTGGGTCATACGTGCTCTCGGACAGATTTTGTGGCCTGGTGCATTGGTCGTCTGCTGCGTGTTTCGTAGGGCAAGGGTTGTGGGCGCACGTGGACATGTCGGAGTGTGACCTGCTCCTTTACGGATGTGATCAGCACTGGGCTACCTCCAAGTCGATTCGTGGGCCATGTCATTTGTTTTGGCAGCTGCCATGCTGTCGGACATGCAGTGTTACTTGCATAGTCAGTGTGGGTCACAGAGCAGCTGCTTTGCTGGATTCATCACATTTACATGGGTCGGGAGAGTTATTGGTGATAGGGAGGGGGGCCCTCTGTGCACATTGTGGATGGGGGCCTACTTGGGGTATGCTGCAGTGTGCCAAGCCAATCAGGGACATGTTCAGCGGTCATTGTGGGTGTGCAGTGTGCTACGCATACTTGTGCATTTTTATTTATTTGTCGGATTTGTATGGCGCATAGCTGCCCCACCAACAGGGCGTCCCAGCGCGACCAAAGACAATGAGGGTAGCCGGCAGGAAAGCAGTATAGACGTGAATCAGGAAAAGCCAGGTCTTGATGGCTTTTCGAAAAACAAGATGACTCTGGATCTCTCTGATCGGAACCGGAAGCAGATTCCAGAGTTGCGGCGCAAGACTGCGGAACGAGCGGCCTCCGGCTCTCACTCTCAGAACATGAGGGACATTCACTAACGCTTGGTCAGCCGATCTAAGGGACCGCCGTGGCACATAAAACTGTAGCAGATTGGAAAGGCCCAAAGGAGCCTGTTGAGTCAGAATCCTGTGCGAAACGCAAAGAGTCTTGAACTGGATTCGCTTTCCAACAGGCAACCAGTGTAGCTTGGGCAGGACATGGGAAACTGAACAGGATCTCGGCAGTGCCACCAGAATACGTGCAGCAGCGTTCTGAATTCTCTGCAAGCGCCTAATACAAGACTTGTTGGCCCCAAGGTACACAGAATTACCATAATCCAGCCTAGACAGGATTGTTGCTTGGATAATGTTCTGACGCACCCTAGGGGGGAAAAAACCGAGCAGAGGCTTCAAGCCGCGCAGCAGCCCAAAACATGTCCCTGCCACGGCTTTAGATTGTGTATCGAAGGTAAGCCCACTGTCGATCCAGACCCCCAGGTTCTTAACTGCCTCTTTAGGCACAGGGGCCGGTTTGAGGCTGTCTGGCCAACACTGCTCGGACCATAAGTCCCGGTCTTTTCCAAATAACAGCACCTCGGACTTACTGGCATTCCGCTGCAAGCAGTTGGTTGACATCCAGCCTGCCACCTCTACTAGATCCTCCCTAAACCTTCCCAAACTAACATTATTTCTCTTGGAGAAAGCGATCACCAGTTGGGTGTCGTCAGCGTACGACAACAATGACAACCCTCTACCCTTGGCCACCCGTGCAAGAGGTTGCATGTAAATATTAAACAGAAGGGGGCTCAAAATAGAGCCCTGAGGCACCCCCTGTTTCAAGGCAAACTCTTGTGATTGAAATGGTGGCACCAAGACCTGGAAAGATCTTCCCGCCAAGAAAGACCGACACCAATCCAAGGCCAGATCCCTTACTCCGATGTCATGCAGACACCTCAGCAAAATCTCGTGGGAAACGGTGTCAAAAGCGGCACTTAGGTCTAAAAGAATGAAGGTCGCAGAATCACCCACATCCAAAATCCCTTGGATTTCCTCCGTCACAGCCAACAGAGCAGACTCTGTGCCGTGCCGTGCTCTAAAGCCATTCTGCTCAGTGAACTCAGTGAGAATAGTATTCACATGCAATTCCACCATCTTTGCCAGAAAAGGAAGTTGTGAGATAGGGCGATAGCTGCCTGGCTCACCAGGATCCAGAGATGGTTTCTTTAGCAGAGGAGTGACTTTCGCATGTTTCCATGCTGCCGGTAACGCAGCTGAGGACAAGGAGAGATTAACCAACTCTAAGCTTACTGGCGCGATCATGGAGAAGAACTGGCAAAAATGATTAGGTGTCAATGGGTCAATTGGCGAACCTGACTTAATTTTCTTGCAGAGGATCTCAAGATCTGCAAGAGATAGCAAAGGAAAGGATAACAGACTATTGGCCTCTTGGGGACCAGGAGCATCAGGCCCGCCCTTGCTGCCTGACCTGACCACGGGGGGGAGACTTTGATAAATCCTCTCAACCTTGTTAACAAAATACCTGGCCAGGTCATTGCACTGGCTGTTTAATGAAATAGGAGAGATCCCGGACACACCTCCATTCTTCATATTCTTAAGCAAGGAGAAAACTGTCTTGGAGGGGTTAGGACTGTCTAAGATTTTGTTACCAACATACTCAGCCCTCGCTCTCCGAGTTAATTTATGATAATGTTTGATAGCAACACGATAGTTTGTTTTTCCTGCTACACCATACGAGCGCCTCCACACTCGCTCAAGCTGTTTACAATGTTTCTTGGCTTTGGACAAGGATTCATTGAACCAGGGTTTAGATTGCCCACGATTTCTCCTACCCAGCTTCTCCGGTATGTAGCTGTCTAGGCCTAATATCACCCAGTCATGGACAAGCGTATCAGTAACCTCCATGTCTTGCGGCAGTTGCGGCCTGTGGTTAGACCAATAAGCAGACAGACAACTGCTATCTAGCTAATGCCAAGGTCGTTTCAGAGCAGAGGCAGAGAAGTAACCACCCGGCTGGCCCTGCCACCGCAGTGAGAAAGCGACCAGAAAATGTTCCGTCTAACACTGTGGAACAGGAGGTTGAACCTTCAACAGGGCGAGATTTGAAAATAAGGGATCTAATAAATGCCCGGCGGCATGCGTGCGCTCACGCACCCACTGGGTCAGTTGGAGAGCCTCTAGATCAGCCAGAAAACTAGCAATCTCCGCCTTCCCAGTGTTTTCACAATGAAGGTTTAAGTCCCATACAATGCTGAAATTCGCCGCTTGACTAGCATGAAACATGGCTTTATTCACTAGGTCTTCCCTAAAAGCTGCGGATGGCCCAGGAGGGCGATAAATAGGAAAGCCGGAGATAGTAAGGTTGTAATTCAGCATAATTTTAAATAGGGCACTCTCACAGTCCATTACATTTTCCCTAATAACGCTACAGGAGTAAATATCTTTCATAATGATTGCAATCCCGCCCCCCCCATTGCCCCACTCTATTTAGACTCTTCATGACAAAGCCAGAAGGAAGAGCCAACCAAGATTCTGCTATGGAGTCTTGTGTAAGCCATGTCTCAGTTAAAAAAAGAACATCAGGGGATTCATCCTCCAGAAGGTCGAAAACCTCTGCATGATGTTTAACCAGAGACCGACAGTTCAGGCTCAAAAATCTGAAATCCGTATGGTCAGAAGGGCAAGGCTCCAACACCTCCCCTGTGAGTTGGAACGAACAAGACTTACATTTAACAGGGCCGTCCAGCAGATGCCATGGTGAAGAAGGGCATTTGGAGTGCAGCCCCGCTAACTCGGTACGCGAATAACTCCAGGATATAGTAGGGGAAAGGGCAAGGGGTCTGGTGACTGGCGACGGCATGGCGCGGACGGGCGCAGAAGGGCTTGCCTTTGGCACGCATTCGGCATGCCGCCGGTGCACCCGCTGCGCGTGGCCACTGCGCGGTCGCGTCAGTGCCCCCATAAATATCATACTTGTGCATGAGTGCCATTGTGCCATCTCCCCCGTCCCCCTTTCCCTGGTGGTTACTCACCCTGTTGCTGTTGGGTCAGGTCGTATCGTGCTGTGTCCAGGCACACCAATTCTGCCACCGTCTCATCACTGCTGACTGTGTCCACCATTTGCTCCAGCTCATCCAGCTCCTCCTGTGTCTCTGGAGGCCCACCTCCAGTCTCCATTGCTGCCTCCCTGTTGGCGGCGAGCTTATGTTTGGCCTGCCTTTTCAGATCATGCCAGAGCCTCTTGACCTCCTCCATTGACCTCCTCGACACTCCGACTGCATTGACGTTGGTTACGATGGCCTGCCATATTTCTGTTTGGGTTGCCAGTGCAACAGAGGAGGTGCCGAACAGTTGTTGATGGTGTTGGGTCACCTCTGTGATGATGGTCCGGTCTTCCTGCGGACTGACCCCATCTTACTCTTGTCCTTGCCCGTCCTCGAAGGCGTGGTTCCTGGCTGGTCCTCCATGGGGCTTGTGGTGTTCGGCTTGTCCTCTGCACTCGGTTCGGGTGCATCCATGTTGCTACGCAGTTTGAATTGTTTTTTGGCTTTTTTTGTTGCTTTTATAGCGCATTTTCCCACCAGACACGTGGGATTTGCAGGCCTGTGGCTGGTCTTCGCTGATTTGTCTACCACAATTGGCCTCATCGCATGTTTTTTTGCATTCACGTTTTGCATTTTAGCTGCGTGGCGTTTTTAATGCGGACATTTGACACGTTAGCTGGTGTCTATTGCATGGTACAGCCGAGTTCTGAATTCCTCGTTGCACGGGGTTATTTTCCCGCAATGGGCTGCGATATTGAAAGTTGCGTTACGCTACTCATGCGGTAGTTATCACGCGTTCTTGTGACTATACCCCAAGTGTTGTTCCAAGGTTATGGATCGCCATCATTATGGCCCCTAGCGAGGCCTCCGCTGTGTCAAGACTTCCAACGTATCTGCCCCTTCCACTGACATCTATCTGGACACAGCATATTTGTCTAATTTGTTCGTTTGGGGCACAGGCTCCCCATTTGGCTGCAATGTGACCGCTGTAAACTCTTAGCTTTTTTTTTTCAGACTTATGCGCCAGCCTTCTAGAGACCGTCGCTCCTCCCTTGTCCGTCTCTGTTTGAGTATCGCACTGCACACTGTGCTACAAGAGGTATACTGATCCCTGGGTCTCGTACACCACTGTCTCTGGTATTTGCTGTTTGTGGCTCAAAACCACAGGTATCAGCACCCTTTTCACTTGCCATCATGCTTCCTTCCCTCTAATAACTGTTAAGGTAGTATGCCAGCTGTCGCTGCTGCATATTATCCATGGACGTTTCCCATCACTGCCGCACTCTGGTGCAAATTTAGGGCCTTCCCTCACCCACCTTGTGCTAATCCTGGCTTAATGGAGCATCCGGGTCCTGTATGTTCACCTCTTTCACAATGCTCCGAGGTCCCACCCGGGTGTGCAATCTGCTTTGTGCCGCTGAATGAGAGGGGAAATGTGTAGCCAGCAGCAGCCTGCACCGATTCACCTGCGCCTCACTCACCTTCACCCACCGCAGAGAGGGAAGGACGGAGGCCGCGATGTCTTCCAGTCCCAGGCGGGCCCCTGCGGAGCCCACACCTATGGTCTGCACACTTGACGGGGTTAGTTCTTGCGTTAGCAGCCTCTCGGGTCCATCTCAAAGCTCGTTAAATCCAGGGAGGAGGCCACACTCCCAGTCATGGTACTGAGCCGCATAGTAGATGTTGTGCCCATCTTTGTCTCCGAGTGGGGCATTCACTGGCATTTCAGACGTCTGCCATTCCTGGGCCAAAGCCTTCTGTTCCAGCCTCCGTGCCGGACCTGGCGCTGTCCGCCACCAATCGCCTCAGCCTCCAGAACTTAGATGTTGACTTCCAGGACTGCCCTCTTCAGTCCGACCCACGGCTGCATAGGCCGTTGCGCTCTTAGCCATCAGGGATCCCCTTTTCTTCCCTCAATATTGTCCCGTAGGCACTGCTTTCATTTGTGGGACACTCCAGAATGCCCTAGGCAGTAGGGCCTGGCAAATACATGTCAGATTTAGGACAGATGCAAGAGGGCCCCTACCGAGCTCTCAGTTTACATGGCCCTCTTGGCTGGTGCCAAGCCATGCCCCCTTACTCTGCATTCTTGGAATGTGGAAGACTGTAGTGGACAGGAAAAGTAGAAGACCTTGATGAAGAACTAGCTGGAACCTTCCTGAGCAGCTTAGTGTGTTTAATTACTTCAATTAAACATTACTGTCATGCCAGGGAGTATTTGAATCTGCACCATTTACAGCCAAGTGTCCTCTTCTAACAGCATGGGTGCAAGTCTTTAGAACACCAGAAAAAAAATGGGGCTACCCTGTATTCCTCAGAGCCTGGGTATCATGAACAATGTGGGAATACAGAGGTTCTTATGGAAACTATGTAAATGCATGTATGATTGATTGAAAGAGGGTAGGACTCCACCATCTTTAAATTGTTTGCATTGAGCATAAACAAGCAATGAGTCCAAAATGTTTTATATGGTGGAACATTTATAGCAGATTCAAGTGGTTACACTTTATTTAAACAAATACCAATGGGTACCCCACAATCAATTATCACACCCTTTAAAGTTATTTTTACTCTTACTACTGACAAGTTCTTTGATACCATCCAAGATCAGTTTAGCCTCACAGATTGGCAAAAATGAATTAACGAGCACCCCAAAAGTAACATGCTTTAAGGACTGCCACTGCATGATTTACGTCTCTTTGTGCCAACAGTAGAGTTACAACAAACAGAGTTTCAATGGTTATATTTCAATCCACTAGCCAGACATCCAGGAGTGCCAAAAACCATGGAACTTGAGATATTGTTGGTGGCCAACCCTACGCAAAGATAGTAA
Source organism: Triturus cristatus (assembly GCF_964204655.1). Taxonomy (NCBI): domain Eukaryota; kingdom Metazoa; phylum Chordata; class Amphibia; order Caudata; family Salamandridae; genus Triturus; species Triturus cristatus. Next base: position 106,897,868 of record NC_140584.1, on the reverse strand, counting down.
GCGCATGATAAAGGAATGCAACACCTGCACTAGATACAAAACAGAGCATACTAAGCCAAAAGGGTTGTTGATACCCTCTCCCTACGCCAAATAGACCTTGGGAACAAATCACTCTGGATTTTATCACCAGACTTCCACCAGTACAACGATGCACTGTAGTTCTGGTCGTGGTCGATAGTCTCACCAAGTATGCACATTTTATTGCCTGTACCACATTACCAACTTTAAGTCAACTAGCTACGCTACTCCTCCATCATTTTGTGCGATTCCATGGTTTACCGAAGGCGATCCTCTCAGACCGTGCATCCCATTTTTCCATGCAATTCTGGCAAAATTGGTGCAAAGCTCTGCAGGTCATGTCCACATTGTCTACAAGTCATACAAGTCACTACACTCAAACGGATGGGCAGACGAAACGTTTAAATCAAACTCTCCAACTGTGCCTCCGGTGTCATGCAGATAAAGCAACAGAATCATGGGTAGCCCTACTAAGATTAGCTAAGTTGGCTTACAATAATTCTTGCCACTCCTCCACAGGACACACTCTTTTTTTTGGGTTAATGGGCATCACCACAACATGCTTCCGGTTCATATACCACATTCAGCAGATGTCGCACCCCCTGTTGCAGATGCCTTACAACACATTCAACAAACACAGGCCCACATGCATGAGCATTTAGAACAAGCCAAAAAAGCATATTAGAAACAACATGACAAGCATCACTGCCCTGGCCTGACATATCAACCTAGTTATAGGGTATGATTATCCACTAAACACATCATGTTCAAACACAAAAACATGTTTCACCCTAAATATATAGGTCCCTACCAGGTGATATGGCAAGTAAATCCTGTCACTTGCAAGTTACACTTGCCTTGCTCCTTGCTCATTCACCCTGTGTTTCATACCTCACTTTTGAAGGTGGCCAAGCAACATTGCCGATCCTGTCCACCCCCAGTGTTGATCCATGGTGTGTGGGAATATGACGTTTGGGCAGTATTAGATTCAAAGATGCGTGGTAATGCCCTTTGGTATCTAGTGTCATGGAAAGGTTATGGGACGGAGAATGATTCCAGGGTCCGGGCACGACATGTACACACCCCTGGCATATTGCAGCGCTTTCATCTCCTCCATCCTCATAAGCTGGGTCCTAGAAAGATCTTGGAGGGGGGAGTACTGTCAGAACAATAGTGGCGCAAGATCTAGGGCCCGCCTCACCTAAACCCATCAGTGTGTAACAGGTTGCCTCCTGTACTCAAGGTCCTGCTATGTGTTGTGGAAAAAAGCATTTTCCCCGATCAGCCCACTGGTGGCTGTACTGTCCCGCCCAGTGGTAGTGTAGACAAAGTCTGTGTTTGTCTTATATATAATGCAGTATAGACATATGTAAATGTGTCTACGAGACGATTATTGTCATGCTTAAACACACTTTTTTCAGGTCGTCATTGGGGCTTTATTTCCCAGCTGCCCAGAGGGCATCCATCTTGGGAGTGGCCCAGGTTTGTATCAGTAGCCCCGCCCTTGGGCAGCTGCTCACTATTCGTGTAGCCTGTGCCGATTCCGGTTTCTCAACAGTGCTAAGCAGTGCTGATTGCTACCGGCAAGTTAATAGAGATACAGAGCATGCCGTGCTCGGAGGGGCAAGCTCTGTTTCGGACACACTCATTGTCAGTAGCAGCTCGTGGAGGGAGAGCTGCGGGCGGTGGGGCGAGGTAGCAGCAGAGTGAGGGGTAGTAAACTACAGAATATGGCTGAACGGAGGTAAGTAAACAAATAAATAAATAAAACAAATTTCGTTGCACGCGCTGCATTGCATTTGACAATGCAGCGCGCGCAATGACATTTGTTTTATTTATTTATTTGTTTACTTACCTCTGTTCGGCCATATGCGGTAGTTTACTACCCCCGTCCTGCTCCTCCCCCACCCCACCGCCCCGCAGCACTCCCTTCACAAGTCGCTACTGCTCATTGTGCTTTTAAAAATGCGGTAACATTAGTTCAAAAGGGTAGGCACTTTATTTCTCACGCATTAGCAAACGAAACCTTAGGCTTGAGGTGGGTGGCTGTTTATTCTTGTTTTTTGTTTCTTATGAACATAAGCAGCTTATTCAAAGGTTTCCACAGTGTGTGAGTTGATACTGTGTTCTTTTCTGAATGGTGCAAGTTGCACTTTGCATAATCAGTGAAAAATCTGTTTATTTGATTGATTAATGCAAGTCGCCTGTGGTCATAATTTATTAAATATCTTTTTATCTGAATGATGGAAGCTGCATGTTGGTGTTCTCTGTGAAGTAAACAAGAGATGTACGTCTATCATATCTGTTGGTAAACAGTGCAACATCATTTTAGAAATTAATATTTAAACTCCTTCCAGAAAATTCATGGTTGTTTTGATTTCCATTAAATGTTTGTCTGTTTATCACTTTTGCTTTCAGATCTTCTTCCCTGCTTGTCCCTTCCCACACCCTTCCTCCCGTCTGGCCATTCAAATTCTCAGCGCTACTGAGTTGGAGCTGCCTGGAGGTGGGCCTTAAATCTCATTGTGCAGATCCTGAGGAATCCGATGACTGTGGCAGACTTGGGATGTGATCTTCTTGGACTTTGTGGTTTAACTCTATGCATCTGAGGGATATACAATGCTACTAGTTGTGGTTGATAGATCTCCAGAGTCTGTAGGTAGAAGATATTTTGGATTCCCATATTGCCAGTGGCCAGCTTTAGTTTTAGGGCCGTGGAAGGGCTTTGATGATGATGATTGCTCAAGGGAACCTACATGTTTTGCTCATACCCCCGAACAGATAGCCTGATGGCTTGTCAATTTGACTCTGACTTATATATAGGGGGATGTACCCTGTTGGTCATGGGAGATTCTGTCAAGAATGTGGGTAACAAGAAACAGGATATGCACCCAAAAATTAGGAGAAATACTGGTGCAGGTGCAATAGTGCAATTACTTACATTTGGAATACTTGGTTGCTGCATGATGAAATAGCCATTGGGGTAACTTCAGCAGAAATCTGGAAAATGGGATGGTATTAAAGACAGACACCCAGTGGAGACTAGCGTGCTCATAGAAATATGTAATTCCAGGGCACTACCACTTTAAGGCATGTGGGTAGGATAGCATATCTGGCTCATATTATGTAGCCTTTGTAAAAGTAGGGTTGAATCACAATCAATTGTACCTGGCAGCATTGTGTATACGTTGTTGTGACTTCCGCTTCACAAGAGCTCTTTCAATCAGCTGTAGCATTCATTGCTGTGCTCACCTTTCATTTACAGGTGGTCTTCTGCGTCAATTGGATGCCGACCTTGTTTTGCTGGTAACCCTTTGATTAATTACAACCATCCCCTTAGTGTGTGCTGGTAAGTCACGTTTTATTAAGGTTCATAAGTATTAACGCTTTTGGTTCAGATCACCGAGTGTTAATCCACTTGCTCCTCTAAGATCTTGACTGGAACCATTATCAAATGTCAGAAAAGTGTGATTCCTCTCTGTGTTCCCTGTTTTCTTCTTTGTTTACCCAGGGGTCTACACCATGAGCTCCCCAAGCATCCAGTTAGAGAAGCCAGGGTTACTATGACTTCAAAACGGAATTTCACTATATCCTTTACTAAATCATGAAACTAGCAACCAAAATGTCAATCCAATGGCCGCAGTCTGATTTTGTTTATTTGATACCAATCCTGTCTGCAGAATTTTTGAGCAGCATGCATCATGATGGAACCGAGATCTTGCTTATTGTTGTGACTAATTTCTCCTTGAGAGATTTTGCTTTGCCCCACAGGCAGAGCCACTGCCAAAAGCAGATTTCCTTGCATAAGGACCCACTACATATGCATGCCTTTTCCACAAAATGCTACCATTGAAGGCTAAACGTGTCCTTGAAGATTTTCCAGCCACTGAAGGCAATTTTGGCTCTAAGCTGTTTTGGGCACTCAACCCTATTGCTTGATTTTGACTGTTGGAAGCTCCTAGAAAACAAAATCATACTATATTTTGTTTATACATTACATCCTCAACTCATGAACTGTTTTGCAATGTACCTAAATGTTTCTCGCGTTCCTCAGCACCGTTTCCATTGTACAGACTTAGCCCAACCACAATGCCTAGGGATACCTTAGGGAGTCTTTGCTGTTTTCCTAGTATGACAGTTCTAGGTTGAATAGTGGCAGTCCTATTGATGCAGAAGAGTTAAATGTCGTGTATGATTCAGTAAAATCAGGCTCGCCACTAGATCCTGCTTCTGTGTTTACCTTATAATGAGGCTTGGAGGTGATACACCCCGTTCTAAGTGAAATGTTCAACAAATCTTAAAGTTCTGGCCAGGGACCCAGAAGGTAGAAACATAAAGTGGTTGTTCTTCTTTTTAAAAAGCCACTGCTGAACCGGCAATCTGGAAAATTATCGTCCAGTTTCACTTCTTCCACTTTGCCCCAAAATTTTAGAGAAAGCTGTCAATAAATAGATCTCGGCTTTTATAAGGAGCCATGACATGCTTCATTAAACTCAATCTAGGTTCCTCCCCACATACAGTACTGAGTCGGCCCTATTGTTGGCGCCATATTTTGAGTGCTATTGATGTTGGATCTTAGCGCTGCGTTTGATGTTGTGTGTCACAACATTTTGTTAAGGAGATTGTGGAATTGTGGCATAGGAAACATAGCCCTATGATGGGTTTATTACTTTCTGGAAGGACGTACCTTTCAAGTGGCACAGAAGCCTCATCAGTCAAGGGTGCTCTCATTGAAGTAAGATGTGCCACAGTGCTCCTCTTTTAGCCCAACCCTGTTTAAAGTGGATGTGCGCCCGATAACTTTGGGTTCTTGATTCTGTCATATGCTGATGACACTCAGCTTATCACTCTGTCAAAAAATCCTACCGAGATGGCTGCTTCTCTCAGCCTCTGTCTAGCAGACGTCATACAGTGGATGAACCTAAATTGTCTGAAGCTCAATGTAGGAAAAACTGAGGTTTTGACTTTGGGAAACCAGGTGAATATTTGGTCATCGACTTGGTGGGCCAATGATCTGAGACCTGTTACGGGAGCCAAACCCAAGGTCAAAAATCTCGGCATCATGGTGGATGATAAATTATCTTTTGCCAACCAAATCACAGCAGTGATGGGAAAGTGTTTTGGACTTCTGAAAATACTGAGAAAAATAAAGTGCTACTTACCAACAGAATCCAGGACAACAGTGGTTAAGGCCATGATAGTGTCAAGGCTGGACTACTATAATGTGTTATACTTTGGAGAGACACAAAGTAGACTCAACGGATTGCAAATAGTGCAGATTATGGTAGTGAGACTAATTTTGAATCTGTCTATGCGGCCGCACATAAAGGACGCACTTAGGCAGCTTCACTGGCTCCCTCTGAGACAAAGAGCTGCCTTTAAAGCCTTATGCTTCTTTTATAAAGCCATAAACAATAAAGTGCGACAGTACCTGCAACCACTGGTGAGACGTTATGTACCCCAGAGAAATTTAGATCAGCAAGGGAGCTGTTGGCTAAAGTGACCAAAGTGAAGAAAGTACCGATGGGCGGACAGTCATTTGGCTTCCTAGCACCTAAACTGTGAAATTCTCTCCCCTTAGCAGTTTGGCAAGCGCAGTCAGAGAAAATGTTCACAAAAAAACTTAAGAAACGTGGTTCTTTAGATCAGAATGTAGAGGGGTTTGAGAACTGCACATAGATGGGTGGGCTCTGGTACCGAGCGCTGCCACACCTCTCAGGGAGTACCTATTATTATTATCCTGTTTGCTGCGTGCTTCGGCCAATGGCCAACACATGTAGTCCCTCCTTGGTGTGGCGCATGTCCATTGGCCGACACCAGAGAGGGCCCCCTCAAATTCTCCTGTGCAAAGGTTTCTTTCTTTTTTTCCTGGGGGGGACTTGGAAGGCTTTTTGGGTCTCTAACCACCGCCTTCCCACCCATCTGTGACGTCAGCGTGCCGCGAGGTGCTCTGATGTCACAGTTTTCCCCATCGGAGACGAGGACAGCCGCAGGTAAGGCCTCTCTCGACTCCGGTGGGGAAAACAGACTGAAAATGGCCTCACCAGCTTTCAGGGAGGCCTAGTTTTAAAGGGGAGAGTCTCTTGTAATATCAGGTCCCGCCCCCTCCCTGCACCACTGCGTTTCAGAGAGGTGTAAAAAGGGCGTAGCCTCAGACCACCTCTCTGCAACGCAGCTCCCTGGCGCATACTGGAGGTACATGGTGGGCTAGTTGGCCCCCAGGGACCATCAGTATTCAAGAGGACTTAATTCCTCAACTTACAACGCACCAGGAGGAGCATTTGCAGTGTGCTGCAGGGAGGGGTTGGGGCCTCCGGTGCGATGCCGGCTTTTTTTTTCCCAGAGGGAGGCTGTGTGGCCCCCCTTCTTTTCCCATTTTTGGGGCCCTAGGGACCCCATCCCCCAGGGCCTGACCGCTATTTAAAAAAAAAAAATATATATATATAAACTGGAAGGGGGCCGTGTGGGCCCCACTCCCGTGGCCAGTTTCGGCCCCGGGGACCCCATTCCCCAGGGCATGGCCACAAATATATATATATATGTTTGCTTTTAAGGAGGGGGACTGTGTGGCCCCCCTCCTGAGGCCTCTATTGGCCCCAGGGACCCCATCCCCAGGCCAGCCTTTCCTTTTTCTTTCTTTCTTTTTTCTTTATTATTGGGGAGGGGGCCGCGTGGCCCCCCTCCTGGGCCACTTCTAGCCCCGGGGACCCCAGCCCCCGGGGCCTGGCTGCTCCGTTGGGGACCGTTGGGGGAGCCCCAATGCCCCCACAGTCCCGCCGGCTTCACGCCTCCTGCGGGAGCTGGCATTGCTTTTCCACAAGGAGAGCTGCTGACATGCACATGGGTGCATATATATATATATATATATGGCATTATTCCTACCTGCAAGTGCGGTCCCACCGAGGGGCAAACTCTTTCTTTCATACATAGCGGTCGGCCCGGCCGCGGGACTGCACTACTGCGAAATATTTGTGGGTCCGCTACTGAGCAAAGGAATGCAGTGTTTAAGCGGAGCAGGAGGTGCTGTTTATGTGCATGGGCGCCTGAATGAACTTTGCCGTGCCTTGTGTTGAACTTTGAAATTGTGTTTTGCAGCAATGACCCACATGGTTTTGATGAACTACCAGTCCCAAGAATCTTTGCGAGCAGTTGCGCCTGTGGAATATGAACTGGGGATGAACTGGCGGTTACTCGTGCGCTGCCAAACACATACTATCTGCTACTGAGGAGGGCGGTGGCCCGAAACGCGTATAGCAGGAAGAAAATAAAGGTTGCAGTTTTCAACAGACTGCCTGTGCTATGGCATTAATCCTACCTGCAAGTGCGGTCCCACCGAGGGGCAAACTCTTTCTTTCATACATAGCGGTCGGCCCGGCCGCGGGACTGCACTACTGCGAAATATTTGTGGGTCCGCTACTGAGCAAAGGAATGCAGTGTTTAAGCGGAGCAGGAGGTGCTGTTTATGTGCATGGGCGCCTGAATGAACTTTGCCGTGCCTTGTGTTGAACTTTGAAATTGTGTTTTGCAGCAACGACCCACATGGGTTTGATGAACTACCAGTCCCAAGAATCTTTGCGAGCAGTTGCACCTGTGGAATATGAACTGGGGATGAACTGGCGGTTACTCGTGCGCTGCCAAACACATACTATCTGCTACTGAGGAGGGCGGTGGCCTGAAACGCGTATAGCAGGAAGAAAATAAAGGTTGCAGTTTTCAACAGACTGCCTGTGCTATGGCATTAATCCTACCTGCAAGTGCGGTCCCACCGAGGGGCAAACTCTTTCTTTCATACATAGCGGTCGGCCCGGCCGCGGGACTGCACTACTGCGAAATATTTGTGGGTCCGCTACTGAGCAAAGGAATGCAGTGTTTAAGCGGAGCAGGAGGTGCTGTTTATGTGCATGGGCGCCTGAATGAACTTTGCCGTGCCTTGTGTTGAACTTTGAAATTGTGTTTTGCATCAACGACCCACATGGGTTTGATGAACTACCAGTCCCAAGAATCTTTGCGAGCAGTTGCACCTGTGGAATATGAACTGGGGATGAACTGGCGGTTACTCGTGCGCTGCCAAACACATACTATCTGCTACTGAGGAGGGCGGTGGCCCGAAACGCGTATAGCAGGAAGAAAATAAAGGTTGCAGTTTTCAACAGACTGCCTGTGCTATGGCATTAATCCTACCTGCAAGTGCGGTCCCACCGAGGGGCAAACTCTTTCTTTAATTGAGGAAATATGAATTTTATGATCAGTTGTGTCCCCTATCTTAGACCCCAACGGCTCCATGTACAGGCTACAAGTACATGTATGTTCCCTCCAGTTCCAGCTATGAAGACGCAAATACATGTGCGTCCACCGTCAACATGTCCTCTTTCAGATCCGCCATGAATGGGTCGGATATTCCGTTCCTAAGTATGAAAGGCCACCGACTTTATGTGGTTCACTTTCCACGTTTTACAGTTCAGGCGAGTAGGCCCTGAATCCTGCCATCAAGTCTTTTTCTGCTTTCTGTCTCTGAAAGCTCCAGTCTGAGCTCGCATCTCTATCCATGAACTTTGTCCTACTCCCTGCGTGGCTAACGGTGCCTGACTCGGCCTGTTGCCTGCCAAAATCTGTATTTCACCTTCAAGTTATCTGCTCTGCTCCTCATCCAATGCATTCCTGTCTAGTAGTTTAGGTAAACATCCTTCCAGCTACCGAGCGAAGGGCCCGGCCTTACTGTCTCCATGCAAGTAATTCATAGCCTCCGTTTCCATGGTAGGTCCATGCCCCCCTCGCATCTCATGTAGACACATAGACGCTTGTACACGCACTAACAGTCAGTATAGAATAGATTCTGCCCGAGAGACCTTTCCTTTGGATAATACAGTTCCTAAAACATAAGATATTAGATATGATTTTGGGATTAGGTTGACCTGACCCCCCAGACTTCTGTCTCCACATGCAGAGCTAAATGTCAAGTCTCCTTCACCCTCTAGTTGCACGTCAATCACACGTCATGCTGCTGCGTGCGCATCTCTGCCAAGTATTTCTGCTGACATTGCAGGATTCTCTTATGGATCCACCCACTTGTGACATCATGTTTAATGACGTTTCTAGTTTACGCCTATATTTACGCCTCTCTTTATTACGTATGTGTATTCTTATCTGTATTATCAGCTGTTACGCCTCCTGCATCTGTCTTAATGTAAATGCTTTTCATATATATATTGTTACTTGTCAATAATGTATTGCCTATCCTTCCTGAACCTTCGTGGTGATGGAATTTGATTGCCATAGTTCGAACTATAATTCCTTTGTAAGGAATAAAGCCTTTCAGAACCTCTAATACCACGGATTCTGCCTCTTATTTTACTGAGTTATTCTTATTGTACTTTACCGTATCAAAAATAGTATAGGTAATTAAAATATTTACCACATAAATTGGCGCCCGAACAGGGACACTTTCTCATCTCACGCGTCGGAGGTGCGTTGCAGGCCCGGTCTCCTGCCACAGCTGGACGGACAACTACGCGTACCTGCAGGATTTCCTGTATCTCCCTCCGGCCAAGCGGGGGTGACTGAGGCTGCGATCAACACCCAGACGAGGCGGTGAGAAGTGCGAAGTATCCCGACCAGAGCCTAGCTGAGAGAGCAAGATCCGAGGTATACAGAGGCCCACCAGGTTCCGAAGTTCCAAGTCGAGTCGAGTCCAGTCCGGTCCAGTCCAGTTCAGTTCCGAGGCCTTCTGTTCCGTTCCGAGCTACCCGGTGAGTACCGTTGCCGGGGAGGCGTTTAGACGTGCACATAGTTCGTGCCGGTCAAGACGGGTTTGGGTACACAGATCCGGTCTGCACTGTTTCAGCAGTGTATCTGTACTGTTTAGCAGTATATCTAGTATGTCTCGTATATAATCCAGTATTATCTAGTATTAAGTGTTATGTCAGTAACTGGTTTCCTTCTAAATCATCATTGTTCGTTAAATGTTAAATGTTAAATGTTTTAATATGTTTTAAAAATTGTGGTGTGAATGAGTGTTCATTATTGTGTTTATCGTATTTAATTGTGTTCAAGTCCAGGTATTAAGAGTAAGAATCAAGTAGCAAGGTTTAAAGATGCCGCTCTTTTCAAAATTAAGACAGATCAAAACTAGAAAGGGGGTACTCGAAGAAGCTGTTCCCATTCCACCTAGGGACACTCCAGGGTACTTTATGTACCACAAACATGGCCTAGATGCCGTATTATATCTTGATTTATGGGTAGACTACACCAAGGATTTAGCAGAAAGTCAGAGATGGCCCGCAGCTGGGACATGGGATGCTGATTGCATCATGAGAGTAGAAGAAGAATTATGGAAAAAGAAAGCTAGACAGTCACAGAAAGATGCCATTGAATTATGGCGTAAAGAATCGCATAGGCGCACAGAGAAAGCGCTCAGACAAGAAGAGAAAAGTAGGGAGAATTCAAATAAAGCCCGAGAAAGTATATTAATTGAGGAAGGTACCCGAGTAAAAACAGAACAAGTAGACAGACAAAGAAACACACTTATGAATGGTATGTATCCTCTTCTGGCCGAGGGTTTACCTAAGGCTACCCCGGAAATACCGAAAGACTTGACACCTCCATTACTCCCGATTAAAGCACATCCCAAAACCGCTAAAGATATTTTCCTTTCCTCCTATTTAGACGATGTAGCTCCCGAATATGTTAATGTCCCGCCACACACACCGCCTGTCGATGGGGCTCAACGCCAAGATTATGCGCCCCCACCTCCGCAACAACAAACTCCTACGCACATTCCAATAGGCCCATCTGTTTCTACCGCTTTTTCTGCATCTGCAGTTTCTACCCTACATCCAACAAATCCTTTCGTGCCCAGCACCTCAGACGGTGCTACAGGAGGTACTACAGAAATTTTTGCCACGCCACCGCGAGGAAATAAATTATCTTTCAGAGATTTAGCATACCAACGTACACCCCAACTAGCAACTTCCGACATGTTCAAGGAACATCTAGTGGATTGTAGATATGATCCAGTGCCCGGTAAACAGGACAGAATGCTGCTGTCATCACTACGTATACGACGAGCTTCAATGTATTTAACGACGCTACCAGGAATGATGGCACATTTAGACAAAATATATCACTTTGTCCAATCAGGGCGAGGCCCTGAAAGTATTGACGAAGCCATAGAATACCAGAAAGTAGATATACAGAGACAACTGTTACGCTTCTTCATAAACTGCGTGATCAGAAACAGAGATCGGCCTGGGGTAGATCAGGGTGAAATGCAAGTACTTACCCGATGGGGTCAGAATATATCAGAAGAAAAACATGATAAACAGAAGTGTATAGTAGTTATGTGCCGAAAGATCCGCAAAGAAGTAGAACGGATACATAAAGAAAGATTAGAGGCAGACAAAACTGAATCAGAGGGAGAGGAGGAGGAAGAATCAGAAATGCCCACAGGACAATTAGAAACGATGGCTTATGTAGGTAAGGGAAGACCTTTTAGTAATACCAGATGCTTTAATGATCCAATACGCCCGATACGTCCAGAATGTAACCGAAATTTTCAAACCCCTATGTTAAATACAAGGTCTCCTGAACATCTATTCCAAGCTGCCGACAAATTACTCCGAGACCGAAGGGGGTATCATATGCTCGATTCCATGGATGAACAAGAATTAGCCAGGTCAGCAGTACAATGGGCTGACAGTTCTGAAAAATACAGTGATGATGCGCTAGCACACACGTTTTTGAATCTTAACCCAGACGAACAGCGATTAGCTGGTATATACATGATTCAACACCTCCTTATATTATATAAAAGCCAACACTCCGATCCTGGACCCCTCCCAGAAATACTGATAGAATTACTCACGAATAAATGGAGAGGTTCAGGTACTGATTTAATTAAAGAAATTCTAGAATATCGGAACCAGTACATTGTCTTCGTATGCCCAGAACATGTTTCAGTTCCCACTATGGGAAGAAAAATGTATCACATAGATAGACTGAATCCCTTACGCGAAGTGCACCCAATTAAAGGAGACGACAATAATTTTAAACGCGTGTTTGTGTACACGCCCATAACTAAAATTGAATTATTAGAAATGAAGAAAGTAGTACCCAGCCATGACAAAGATCCAGCAGGTTTCCACCGTGAGATAAAAGACATGTTACTCATGGGAGAGTATACCTACCCTGACATTATGAAAATATTAAAAGTATTAATGCCTGCCGGTATCTACGAGAAACTCAAAGAAAAGGAATGGGAGGTGGGAGACCAAAAGATAGATTGGACAGCATTAGAAAACGAAGAAAAGGCCCGAGCTGCAGGATCAGGGCTCGGGGAAAAGACTACAGCACTACCAGGATTACTAGTGCAAGTACTGCCACGCTTATTAACTACGAAAAAGGAAGACTGGGGTGCAATTTCAGCCTGTAAACAAAAACAAGATGAAGACACTAGTGATTTCTATTCTCGATTTGAAAAATGTTTTGGTATTAATAGTGGCATAAAAGCAAATAGCGAGTCGTATCCACATCTGTTTGTGACAAAATTAGTTGAAAATTCCCTGCCTCAAGTTAAGAATAGAGTATTGAAATTCGAGAGTACCTGGCAAGGTAACACCCCGTCACAGATGTTACAAATGTTACAATATCACCACAATAGAATTAGAGAAGAACAAGAACACGAACATAGACGTATGAAAGACACGAAAATGAAAATGCTCGTCGCCCAGTCTGTTCCAGCTGACAGCCATAAAAAGGGTGCGACACAGTCCAGTAACTCAGCGATTCCTGTTGAAGGGACATGCAACTATTGTAAAAAGCCAGGCCATTATATACATGATTGTGCAGTTCTGAAATATAATATCTCTACTGGTAAAACTCAGGAGAGACCACGTCCACCTAGACAGGATCAGATCCAACAACAAGTACCCCAGCATGTACAATCTATGCCAGCTCCACAACAGGTAGCTCCACAACAGACCGTAGCAACTTCACAGGCGCAGCCTATTGCTGCAACACAAGCAGCAACACAACAGATGTACCAGTATGCACAAGCTGACTATCCCGATTACCAGCGATACACATGAAATAGCCTAGAGAAGGAAGTTGGCTTACCCCTTATTGAGGTTCCTGTAGATCAGGAAGGTCCTTATGTACAGAGTGAAATATTAGGGAAAGACAGAAAGTTTTTACTTGATACAGGGGCAAGCAGAACAACTATAAGTCACAGCGAAGTTCCAGGGGCACCCCTCTCAGGCTCACAGAATATTTCCCTTGGATTCTCAGGAAAGCCTATTATTAATGAAGTATCACTACCTCTTCCACTTACGGTGGGTCCATTGACACGAACTACAGATTTATTGCTTACTAAATCCTGTCCAGAAAACTTGTTAGGTATAAAAACACTGAAAGCTCTAGGAGCTATAATATGTTGTTCTCCGGAAGGAGTACGATTATTTTTACGTGACTTTAAAGGTCACTATGTATCTAGAGACATGGATCACCGGTTACAGAATTTACCGACACATTTATGGGCACAAGGCCCCACTGATGTAGGTTGTATGCACATTACACCATATCGAGTCACACTTAAAACAGGAGTAGTATTACCACGAATACGACAATATAAGTTACCTCCAGATGCTGTAGTGGCTTTGCTGCAAATCATTGACGAGCTCATTACACAAGGAGTGGTTGTGGAAACTGACTCCAATATATGTAATTCTCCAATCATTCCAATTCTTAAACGAACAGATCCAAAAGCACCTCCAGTTTATCGATTAGTTATTGATTTGCGCGAATTAAATAAATGCATTGTACCACAATATCCCGTGGTCCCAGATATCTCTTCATTACTAACAGCCATTGATTCAGAAGCCACGTTCTTTACTGTAATTGACCTCAAGAACGCCTTCTTTAGCGTCCCAATCGATCCGGAAAGCCAATATTTGTTCGGATTTAGTTTAAACGGACGAAGCTTTAAATTCACACGCGCACCTCAAGGATTCACAGAAAGCCCCAGCATCTATAGCCAAGCACTGAAAAGACAACTTGACAGTATCCACATGCCTGTTAACACTGCCCTGCTTCAATATGTCGATGATCTGCTGATCACCGCCCGAAGCGAACCCGAATGTGAAAAAGCATCACTGACGGTTTTACAGTTTCTGGCCGACAAGGGGCACAAAGTGTCCCCTTCTAAGCTGCAATTCTGTGTCCAGCAAGTTGTGTACCTTGGGCACTTGCTGTCCAAGGGGGGAAGGCAGCTTACACCTGACCGCATCCAGTTAATTATAAACATGCCACCACCCAAGACACAAAAGGAGGTACGGGCCTTCATAGGCCTCACTTCATACTGTAGACAGTGGATCCCTCAATACGCATTTTTAGCAAAACCACTCATTCAGTTGACAACCCAGGAGGCAGCGACATCGACTGTCCTCCCTTGGACTCAAGAACATACACAAGCTTTTGAAGACTTAAAGAAAGCTTTATGTCAAGCACCTGTTTTAGCGACACCATGTTATAGTAAGCCTTTTACACTTTTCGTTACAGAACGTGAAGGTACTGCTTTGTCAGTACTCACTCAGGAACAAGCAGGATCACACAAACCATGTGCCTATTTTTCTAGCACATTAGATCCCGTAGCTCAAGCTCTTCCTGCATGCCTGAAATCTGTTGCAGCGACAGCATTAGCGATCAGACAAAGCGATTCCATAGTATTAGGACATCAATTGACAGTACAAGTACCACACGCAGTAGAGGTTCTCTTGAACCGAACACAAACACAACACTTGACTATAGCAAGACTGACGGGTTATGAATTAACATTGTTCCAGCCACACATAGAAATCAGACGCTGTAGTACATTAAATCCTGCCACACTTTTGCCAGTAAGTGGAACAGACCCATTAGCACATGATTGTATTGAAGTCATTACTATCACGACGAAACCCAGACAAGACTTGACAGATATTCCATTACTAGATCCAGACCTGACATTGTATGTAGATGGTTCATGCATGAGAACAAGTACAGGAGAATTAGTGGCCGCTTATGCAGTCACAACAGACACTGAAGTCATTGAAACAAATTGTATTAACACTTTGTCAGCTCAAGCAGCAGAGCTCATCGCTCTGACACAAGCCTGTATTCAAGCCAAACATAAGAAAGTTAACATATACACAGATTCACGTTATGCATTCGGAGTTGTACACGACTTCGGAGTTCTTTGGCAAGAAAGAGGTTATTTAACTTCCCATGGTGCTAACATTCAACACGGTCCCCTCATTCAAGCTCTACTAGATGCAATTCATCTACCTACCGCGATATCTATCATGAAGTGCAAGGCCCATACAAAAGTAACCGATATCATTTCCCAGGGTAACGACCTAGCTGACAGAACAGCTAAACAGACTGCTCAGAATCAGACTCATACAACTGACACGACAAAGACAATAGTTCCGATACTAACACATTGCATGACAGTTAAGGATCCCGCTCTTGATGTAATTGACATACAGACACATGCTACACCAGATGAAATAAAGAAATGGACTGAATTAGGAGGGATCCAAACGGATCAAGGATGGATGACGAAGGGAAAATCTATATGGTTTCTCCCCGACTCCATGGTTCAAGTGATCATTAACGCAATACATAGTCCAGCGCACCTAGGAGAAAAAGCTATGCTAGATAGCATTCAACACATTTGGTTCAACAAACACTTACGAGCAGCAGCTAAACAAAAAGTACGTACCTGTATGATATGTTGTCAGTTCAATCCAGGTAAAAGCATTCCTGTAGAGCAAGGTGGATTTCAACCTCCCGATCACCCTTTTGAAGTCCTCCAGATGGATTATATCCAGATGGAACGTTGTCGAGGATTCAAATATGTCCTCGTAGTTGTATGCGCTCTTTCCCGTTGGACAGAGGCGTATCCCGTCTCAGATTACACTGCCCCGACCACTGCCAAACAGTTAGTTCGAGAATTCTTCCCACGGTATGGCTTGCCACGTGTTGTGTACTCAGATAACGGCCAGCCATTCTCATCTGAGCTAATGAAATACATTTCACTCTTATTAGGCTATCAATGGAAATTTCACTGTGTCCGACATCCCGAGGCAGCAGGTCTCGTGGAACGCCATAATCAAACTCTGAAAATTAGATTGTCCAAAGTATGTAGAGAAAAAGGTGTCGACTGGATAGTAGCGTTACCAGTTGCGCTCTTTTACATGAGAATGGTAGCACATTCTCGAACAGGGCTATCCCCGTATGAGGTGATCTTCGGTAGACCACCAAATATGTGGGGGACGCCTATACCTCGTAAAATCACTGATGTTGATTGTAATATGCTGACAGATTACCTGGCTTCCTTGATGTCTGCACTACAATCTTGTCGTTCACAGGTAGCTGCAGCTTTTCCCGATAACACTGAGGTGAAGCCCCATGAAGTGGTTCCAGGCGATCTCGTGTTTGTGAGGAATTTCGACAGGAGGAGCCCACTGGAGCCTCGTTGGCAGTCGCCTAAACTCGTCTTATTGACAACAAGGACAGCCGTGAAGATTGAGGGACGTAAAGGATGGTTGCACTCGAGCCATATCAAGAAATTTCATGGACTACCTTCAGATCTGAACTTTCAGCCCTGCCTTCCCTCACAGACTGACTCAAAACTCCCCCTGGTCGAGAACACTAATACCCAAGAATATAAACTGAAACTAAGGTCTAGCAAGTCAGACAATTTGATTGTTTAAGTCCTCTCCAAGGTGAATCGGTTGAATTTGTCTCTGACATGTATCCTCTGGACCGAAATAGAGAGAGAAGTAGACAGAAACAGCTTAGAAAACATGCGTACTGTAAATCACTTCGTAGTCACTGTATAGTGACATTATTGATTATGTCCTTTCTATGTATTCTGATTATTTCCGCAAGTATACTGTTACACATATACTATCCTATTTCCAAGCGTGCTTCCAATGTTACTGCTGAACATTCTTTTAGTGAATTACCTCCGCATGAATTGTCCTATAGATTTGCGCTGCGCAACAACACTTTCATTAGTATGTTACATCATTCCCATCAGACTAGCAATGCTACAAATTGTTGGATATGTGGCCAACTACCTCCCTATCAGAAATACAAGGGAGTTTTGCCTCTCTTTCCGTATCCATTTACACACAATGGCTCCTGTGGAGCATGGTTTAGTTTGATCAATTCCCTAGATTCAAATTCAGTAGAGTATCAAGACAACTGGGTATGGGGAAACCTGAACTTAGTTTTACTTAAAGTCTGCTACCCTAACAAGGAGGGACTTCCCAAAAGAACAGGAACTGATCTAGAAAATGAAGTATATGGATTAGGTAATTTTACCATTAATCTCATGATTCTGAATGTTGAATCCGAAGCTACACTAGTCTTGCCTGCTATGTCAGTATTTCCAGTTAAAGGTGAATTATGTGTAAGAAAGAATGGTTCAATACACATGGGCCATAGTAAATGTACCACCGTAATAGAATTCAGTGATCAAAGCAAATCGACATTTAGAGCTTCTCGTCATTCCTACTTCATATGTGGCCAGACCGCATATATACGCTTACCTCTAGATTGGGATGGTACCTGTTACATTGCATTCCTTCTGCCACCTGTTTTCCTAGCCCCTCCTGATTATCATAGGAATACCCATCTAGTACACAATAGACTCCAAAGGGATATCCCGATTGTCGACTACACTGAAACGGCATGGGAACAATACACAGATTTCAATAAGGGTTTCTTTCCCTACATAGGTGTTGTCACTAATAGTAAGCTGATACGTAGATTAACCAGAACCCTTGAAGCAGTAGTGAATGAAACTACCTCTGCCCTTGGCAACTTAACAGAGGAGCAGTCTGCGATGCGGATTGTTGTTCTCCAAAATCGTCTTGTCCTTGACGTCATCCTGGCCGATAGGGGCGGAGCTTGTAGGGTCATCGGATCAAGTTGCTGTGTTTTCATACCAGAAAACGCGCCGTCAGTATATAAAGCCATAACTCGCCTTCATAAAATTGCAAGCCAGATACACCAGAATCCAGGCACCTGGACATGGTCCGGTTGGCTCTGGAGCGTGTTGTCAGCCTGGGGATGGAGAATCCTATCCTTCCTAGGTATTGGCTTTCTCATACTATTCAGTTGCTGCTTATGTCTACAATGTGGGCCAGCGATTTGTGGCCTGTGTGCCACATCGTGTATCCCGCCTTCAAGTTTTCACTCAAGATCCCGGAAAAAGAAAGAAGAACAGATGATGTTATATGAAAAAATTGATGGATTGATGAAGATCGATATTTCATGAAGGGTCCGTAGGGGACAAGGAGGGAATGAGGAAATATGAATTTTATGATCAGTTGTGTCCCCTATCTTAGACCCCAACGGCTCCATGTACAGGCTACAAGTACATGTATGTTCCCTCCAGTTCCAGCTATGAAGACGCAAATACATGTGCGTCCACCGTCAACATGTCCTCTTTCAGATCCGCCATGAATGGGTCGGATATTCCGTTCCTAAGTATGAAAGGCCACCGACTTTATGTGGTTCACTTTCCACGTTTTACAGTTCAGGCGAGTAGGCCCTGAATCCTGCCATCAAGTCTTTTTCTGCTTTCTGTCTCTGAAAGCTCCAGTCTGAGCTCGCATCTGTATCCATGAACTTTGTCCTACTCCCTGCGTGGCTAACGGTGCCTGACTCGGCCTGTTGCCTGCCAAAATCTGTATTTCACCTTCAAGTTATCTGCTCTGCTCCTCATCCAATGCATTCCTGTCTAGTAGTTTAGGTAAACATCCTTCCAGCTACCGAGCGAAGGCCCCGGCCTTACTGTCTCCATGCAAGTAATTCATAGCCTCCGTTTCCATGGTAGGTCCATGCCCCCCTCGCATCTCATGTAGACACATAGACGCTTGTACACGCACTAACAGTCAGTATAGAATAGATTCTGCCCGAGAGACCTTTCCTTTGGATAATACAGTTCCTAAAACATAAGATATTAGATATGATTTTGGGATTAGGTTGACCTGACCCCCCAGACTTCTGTCTCCACATGCAGAGCTAAATGTCAAGTCTCCTTCACCCTCTAGTTGCACGTCAATCACACGTCATGCTGCTGCGTGCGCATCTCTGCCAAGTATTTCTGCTGACATTGCAGGATTCTCTTATGGATCCACCCACTTGTGACATCATGTTTAATGACGTTTCTAGTTTACGCCTATATTTACGCCTCTCTTTATTACGTATGTGTATTCTTATCTGTATTATCAGCTGTTACGCCTCCTGCATCTGTCTTAATGTAAATGCTTTTCATATATATATTGTTACTTGTCAATAATGTATTGCCTATCCTTCCTGAACCTTCGTGGTGATGGAATTTGATTGCCATAGTTCGAACTATAATTCCTTTGTAAGGAATAAAGCCTTTCAGAACCTCTAATACCACGGATTCTGCCTCTTATTTTACTGAGTTATTCTTATTGTACTTTACCGTATCAAAAATAGTATAGGTAATTAAAATATTTACCACATAATACATAGCGGTCGGCCCGGCCGCGGGACTGCACTACTGCGAAATATTTGTGGGTCCGCTACTGAGCAAAGGAATGCAGTGTTTAAGCGGAGCAGGAGGTGCTGTTTATGTGCATGGGCGCCTGAATGAACTTTGCCGTGCCTTGTGTTGAACTTTGAAATTGTGTTTTGCAGCAATGACCCACATGGGTTTGATGAACTACCAGTCCCAAGAATCTTTGCGAGCAGTTGCACCTGTGGAATATGAACTGGGGATGAACTGGCGGTTACTCGTGCGCTGCCAAACACATACTATCTGCTACTGAGGAGGGCGGTGGCCCGAAACGCGTATAGCAGGAAGAAAATAAAGGTTGCAGTTTTCAACAGACTGCCTGTGCTATGGCATTAATCCTACCTACGAGTGCGGTCCCACCGAGGGGCAAACTCTTTCTTTCATATATATATATATATATATAGCCACCTCACACAAAGTGCCCAACACCGACTTCTTGACAGGCAGACTCTATTCGTCAAATGTGCCATGTCGCAATGAACTTAAAAAGAACACTGCATTCTGGGGCTTGTGGTTAATTCAGCAAGCCACATGACCACTTGGACTACAATTTTAAACACACTCACCTGTGATCAAGGCTGTTGGCTGAAACGCGTAAGGTATATCAGTGTGTTTGCTTTTCCTCCGCATTTTGACGAATAAAGTCTGCCTGTCAAGAAGTCGGTGTTGGGCTCTTTGTGTGAGGTGGCAGTATCAAGTTACCAGGATCTCCATTCCTGGCGTCAGAGCCCGCCCTGCACTATCGGGGGCCCCCGGTAAATGGAGTTGTTTTGGTGATATATATACATATATATATATAGAGAGAGAGAGAGAGAGAGAGAGAGCGAGAGAGAGAGATCTCAGTTAGGGCTTTGTGTGGGATGAAAAAACTGGAGAGTCTCTCAAAGAGGTGTGGCAGATGTAATTATGGCGTGGCTTTTAACCTGTTCGATGTGCCGCATGCACGGAAGGCATCTTACGCAAAAGTGCTCATGTGTGTCGGGTACCAGAGGGATTACATTTGCATCAAAACAGCCTCGGGAGCTGGGGGAGGGCTTCCTCATCTCCCGAAGGCTGTTCTGATGTTTTCAGTGAAATGACGATCAGCGGGCACGTCGCACTGATCATCATTTCACTGAAACTGAAACTGCAACGAGCCAATCAGGTCCTTTCAGTTTCACTGTCTACATGCTGAGGAGCCTATCTCAGCCCCCTGAGCACGTAGGCAGAAGGGAGAGGTTTCGTTGGAAAGGGGAGAATCTCTTCCCTAGTGGATCCCTGCTTGGGGACAGCCGCAGCGGGGCAATCCCAAAGCAGGGATCCACCCACTAACAACCAGGGATGGAGGAGCAGTAAATTTCAGTCTTCCTGCCCCTCCTTGGAGGAAGATGGGGGCAATGGTACCCATCTGTCTCCCAGGGCAGAAAGCACACTAGGACCCAGGTATGTATTTTATTTATATTTATAGGGGTAGGGGCTGCCCATAAATGGGCATGCCAATGCCCCCAATCCCCCCTAAAAATGGCCGCAGTCTTTAGGCCTCCCCTTGGGGCCATATCAGGGCAATGGCCCTCGATCTGCCCCTCACCCAGGGTGGCAGAAAGCCCACTAGGCACTGAACTTTTTGTTGCAATCTGCCTAGCTGTGGATTTTGGGCCCTAGTGCAGCCAGCACCCTGGGAAACCTAGCAACCCTGTATGTCCTTTAACCCTAGACACCCAAGAGAGTCCAGAATTAGGGGGCCTTGCGTGGCTCTCACCAGGTTTTGTTACCCAGAATCCCTTGCAAACCTCAAACTTTGTAAAAACAAAACACCTCATCTGCACATTTCTGTGATGGAAAGTTTTTGAATCAGCGGAGAGCCGGAAATTTCCACCCAACCAGCATTCTCCCAAGTCTCTCGATAAAAATGGTACCTCACTAGCATGGGTAGGCCTAGTGCCTGTAACAGGAAATGGCCCAAAATGCAAGTTGACACCACAGAACACTGACCCTTTTATGCAATGCGCCTAGCTGTGGACTTGGGACCCTAGCACAGCCGGAACCTAGGGAAGGATCCAAGGTACAGCTCAGTTATTGGCACTGGGCACCTCGACTTCTTGGTGAACCTACAAGTCGTATATACCCCTCTAACTAGAAGGGTCCAGCGGACGTAACGGTATATTGCCTTTAAAGATCTTCTCTACATAGAAGAAGTTACAGGTAAAAACGCAGGCACAAATGGCTGTTTTTGCAACTTGTTTTCAATATTTTTTTATTTCAACCGTTACTTTCTATAGGAACTCCTTGAAGGATCTTCACAAATGACCCCTTGCTTAATTCAGAATTTTGTCTACTTTTCAGAACTGTGTAGATTTCTGGGATCCATTATTGGTGTCATGCCAATGTCTACCACTAACTAAAAGGAGGTTGGGAGCACTAACTAATGTCTACCACTAACTAAAAGGAGGTTGGGAGCACAAAAACTAGGAAGAATAGACTATGTCCCACTGAATGAATGAATGAATGAATTTTTATTTTTGCATAATTACTTAAAATCATTGCAAAATTGCAAAATTGCAGCACATTATCCAGAATTACACGAAAATACGTTTCTCACGACATTTTAAAACATTGATCTAAACGTGTATAAAAAATAAGGACTGTCGTTTGGTCAGTAATACCAGACGTATCTAAAAGGTGCAGAAAACAACTAACAGAAGGTGTTAAGTCCAACCACCAAGAACAGAAAGCCACTTGATGCTGTAAACAAAGTGAAAACCTCTTCAGACAGTTAGTACATCACTAGGCTGGAGTTAAGAGTCCATCAGCCCACCCTTGTTGGCGGAGCTTCGTCATCTGAGACTCTAAGGGGTCAAGGTCTGGGCCCACACTCTTGAGCCATCCGGCCCTACCGGGTGCCCGACCTAATGATCCCAAGATAGAAAAAACTCCTGCCACAGTGTGTATTCCAACTTGTGAAGACTCCAAAAAAATGTGCAGTGCTCTAATGTGAATGTGTGTTAAAAATGACTACATGGGCAAAAAATATGTTTATTTAGAATTGACCAGGTGTCATGTCTAAAAGAACAAATAGTCTCGAAAAAATTGACTATTTCCTGACTTAGTCTTGTGAGGTCGACATGTTTCAGCCGATATGGTCAACTGACCCGGCTTTCTTCAGGACCTAAATTGATGTAAATCAAGGCTACTGTAGAATTGACTTATTTAGTGAAAGCGATGTGAAGAACAAAAATTACTTTAAAACAATTAAAGTATAATCATCAGGTAAGTATGTGGCAACAGCCACCCTACCAGACAAGCAACATTTTGCTCGGGTATAAGATCTTTATCTTCTTTCCTAGAAGGAGTTTAGGAGAATCAAACCATTAGAAAGGTATATCACAAAACGTATACAGCATCAATGACTACTATTCTGCAGTGCCTTTTGCGCACTGCACTTGTTACAAAAAAAAACCAAAACGTGGTTACAAATGAGTAAGGTTATTAAAACATGAATTCAACTCACCCAGCTTTCTGTGGGAGGAAAGCCTCACCTCACCCGGCCGACTGCTCGGTGAAGGAATCACCGCTCTGTTAAAATGTAAGGACAAAAAGAGCAAGTTTCACACAGATACTTGTCCATCTGCACTCCCTACAATATATTTAACGCACCAAAACCAATAAGTCCCTGACTTTTAGAAACCTGCCCCACAAGCATGACAAACCAGGTATACGGGGAAGTTATTCTCTTAAAAATCCAGTCAATTTTGAGAGACCCTCGTATTGACAGTAAGGAGGATGAATCACTATTTTACAACTTGTACAGTCAAATGAAGGGGGGCGAAATGAATTGCCACCCTACATGTGGTTTAAGAGCCTCAACCTCTCTTACAGACTTATACCATCAAAGGAAGATAGTCCTATTGCACTGTCTACTCCCCAAGCAGCCATAGTAAGGTAAACACAGATGTATCAGTCTACTATGCGCAGAACCCAGGACTCCCCTCTCCTTACCTGTCCGTCGGTATTTCAGGCCAGACTGCGAGCGGTCTGGGAGGTGATGGCAGGAGGGAGGGGACTCCTTAAGTATCCGCTCTGATTGGGACAATTATTCAATTGAGAACCAGGTGCTGATGTTAATCTTTTCCGTGAGCCCGCGCGACCACACGTGCATGCTTAGGCCTCGCAACACTCGTCTCCGTGCACCTGCGTGGTCCGCACTCCCCACGAGAATGCAGTGTCTCCACCACGCGCATGTGCACACCAAATTAATGGGGTCCAGCACAAACTCATTCGCCGGAGCAGGCGCGCAGAGACACCAGTCTGCACGCATGCGCCCCACGAGAATGCAGTGTCTCCGAAACAGTAGCAGCGAACACAGTGTCCTACAACAAGAACATGCCCCCAACAAATCCCCAAGAGCGCGCCACACCCATAATGACATGCGCAAGACGAGCATTCAAAACGGAGCAGGCGTACACAGCAAGAAAAGGGGGGGGGGTTTGGGGGTGGTCCCCACCCCTCTCCGCTAGATGAGTGTAATTGTAAACATACTCAGATAAACGATATTAGTGTCTCACCTCAATTCGATGTAAATAGAGCAGCAGTGTGCTGAGCATGTCCTAACATCAGAGCTAAGCCAAGTGGGAACCAGCCACGAGATGTATAGAGGCTGTGACATTTATTAGTATTGTATAAACTATGGCATCAGTGAAGTGGAGTGGAGGCTTGAGCACACTTACTGTGATGTAATATAGTTCGAACATGAAGAGGAACTAAAGGCTGAAGTTCTCAACTAAGGCTAATCTACACGTGACACCCGTGCAGCGGATACTATCGCAGCAAAGGCAATTAATTGAATCCTTTCATCACTCAGGCCTAATAGAGTAAGACACGCTTGGGTGGTTAAGTTAAAATCGCAGAACCGGTAGGTTGAAATGATAACGGTCCGCTATCGTATCTGATTCGGTAGGCTTGCTCTTTACTTGGGGTCCACTTTTATGTTATTGATACCTATATCTCCATATCGTATTTCAAAGATGTTTAATAACGACCAGTTTAAACACTATTTATCCCATCTAAGATCATAGTGGAAGGCCTATACCATCAGGACATGTGTTTTACACACAGCTTGAAAACAGGCCAAACATAGTCGCAGGGGCAACCAATACTCCCAATCACTTATCTGGCTCACGTGTATCACGCACAAAGATGTTTATAAAATTTCTAAACATAGATGGTATAAAGAGGAGTTACATGTATTCTGGACATCCCTACCCAATAAAAGCGTTGGTATATAGTACAATCAATACCCCGTCGATATCTTGGATAAAGTATGTCGGAATAGTGTTGATACATCAAATGTCCCTGCAATTGGGCCCTCATAAATGCAGTTTTATGGAAGTTTGTGCTAATCAACAGTCTTGATTGTCATGGACAGTATTACGTTATAATAGAGTCCCTGATGGGATGTAAAGGTGTTAATAGATTCCGAAAAAATGGATGATCATACAGTTCAAATGGAGGTCCATGGAATGTTGTCATTCAGGCCGTGCATGTCTGTTTTCAATTTGAAAATCCACCTTTGCTCTCTCGAAAACAGAAACCTAGAAGTGTCTGTTACATGTTGGGGAATGAGGGGTCGTTCGAGCACGATCCACCTTAGGTCATCGGCTTTGTGTTGTTTGGCCAAAAAGTGATCTGTGAGGCAGGTAGACTGTTTCCTACATCGAATAGTGCTCTTATGCTCACTAATACGGAGCTTCACTTTGCGTGTAGTGTGCCCGATGTAGTGTAGAGAGCAGGGGCATGTGATCATGTATATCACACACTCAGAATTACAGTTCGTGTGACTGTTTAATATCCAAGGACGACTAGTTCCTATGTCAACTGATGTGGTCTTAGTTGTCTGAGGACAAACGCTGCAAGAGCCACAGGGATAGTTACCTCGTACCGGGGGTAATGACCAAAGGGTGTTAGCAGTACGTAGGGGCTGTAATGATGGTCGTGTGCGCACCAGGCTGTTCCGTAGGCTCGGACCCTTTTTAAATGCAAACAGAGGAGGTGAGATGTTGTCTGCTGCCACATTAAGAATATGCCAGTGTTTGCGTACAGTTTTTTGTAGTCTGTTAGAAAGGGTACAAAAGGTGGTTACAAAAGTAAGCCTATCATTAGGAGTCCTAGGAGTGCTGTTGTCCAACAGCGCATCCCGATTGTTATTGGATGCTCTCTTCCAAGCCTGACGCACCAGACGCTTGGGGTACTGACGCGACCGAAGTTGGAGTGCCAATTCTCTAGCATGTTTGTCAAAGAGATCTCTGGTAGAACAGTTTCTCCGAACACGTAGGAACTGGCCCACAGGAAGATTCTCTCTGAGGGCCTTAGGGTGATAGCTGTCAAATGAGAGGAGAGAGTTTCTTGACATAGGTCTTTTGAAAAGTTCACAATGTAGAGTGTCCCCAACAGGAAAAATGGAAATGTCGAGAAAGGATAACCGATGTTGATTATACTCGATGGTGAATTTCAAAAAGGCATTCTGCTGGTTGAGCCAAATGTGGAAAGCCTGGATCTCTTGGCTTGTGCCTCGCCATACCACCAGTACATCGTCTATGTACCTCTTCCACAGCACCAGATGGTTACGAAAAGGGTTGCTGTGGTTCAGTACATGATGTTGTTCAAACAGATGAACATAGAGGTTGGCGAGGCTGGGCGCAAAAACACTCCCCATCGAGGTGCCAGAGATTTGTAGAAAGATCTGATCTTCGAATCTAAAGAAATTTTCCGTCATGGCTATCCTGGCACACTCCATGATGAAGTAGACGGGGGTCATGCTATTCAAATCGCGTGCTTCCAAAAGTCTCCTGATGGAATCCAGAGTCTCTAGTTGTGGAATGCACGTGTAGAGTGACTCCACATCAAAACTTGCCAAAATATCGGTACTGGTGTTAAACTCAATATCTGGCAGCATCCGCAAGACATCTGAAGTGTCTTTAAGATAAGTCGGCATCTCGGACACCATTGGCCGTAAAAAGACATCCACGAACTTGGATAAGGGCTCTAGGAGTGAACCAATCCCAGAAATGATGGGACGTCCTGGGGGTGGTCGTTGGCTTTTATGAATCTTAGGGAGGCAGTAAAAATAGGGCATCACCGGATTGTTAGTCACCAGAAATTGAGCCTCATGCGGCGTTATCCACCCTTCTGCCTCCCCTTCCTCGACCAAATGTTTTATTTCCAGAGTAAGCCTCGGTGTGGGATCTATTTCTAAGATCCGATAGGATTAAGTGTCCATAAGTTGCTGGAGGCACTCCGTCCGGTAGATGACAGTGTCTTGCAGGACTGTAGTGCCCCCTTTGTCCGCTGGCTTGATAGTAACGGACGTGTCTTTGGTTAAATTCTGGAGGGCCAGTCTGTCCTTTCTGGAAAAATTACAGAAATTAGTGGGTCGTGTATTACATAGCGCCATTACATCAAAGGTCACTGCCTTCTCAAAGGTGCACACCTGAGAGGGAACTTGGTGTGCCAGAGGTGTAAAGTTACTTTTAGGGCGTAACCCGGTGTTAGCGTTGTTGGTATCTTCACTGAGAGAGATGTTATCATCTGGCTCTCTATTCTTAAAAAAGAAGTGGAGTCGGATTTTCCTGAAGAAATTCTCTAACTCACATCTCAGGGTGAACAGATCACCTGGATAAGTGGGTACAAAACCCAACCCTCTGTTGAGGACACTTCGTTCATTATCTGTAAGAATCCTAGAACTCAGGTTGACTACAAGGTCGTTCATTCGTTGGTCGAGCTGGGGGTTTGTTGAAGGTTGCCCCTCCTGCTCCGAGTGTTCGGGAATGTCGGATCTGGTTGCCAATGGACAGTGGGAGTACCTCTCCGTTTGCCCCTCATTCGCCCTTGGCCCTGGTCTAAAAAAGACTGGTTCGGATAAAATTGTTGTGGTGGCGGGAATGATGGCAAATGTGGTGGAAAAGGAGATGGTTGGAAGCCCCAGGGAGCCGGTGGCCACCATTGGCCTTGACTTGAATAGAAACCCTGTGTTCCCCGCCTCTTATTGTATCTACGGAATTGTCCTCTCCCACGCCCTCGAGGAAACCCATCGGTAGAAGAGCCAGAATCACTAGATCCAGGCTCAGACCCAGATGATGAATAGTTGGATCCATAACGCCTACCTTTGTTGTTAAAGAGTGGGGCCACATAGGTATCACTCGTATAAGGGTACATTTTCTCCCAAGAAAAACGAGCTAGGTTTTCTTAAACTTGTCTATCTTGTTAATCAGAATGTTGTCTCTATATTCCTTGTTGGTCTTGTTCACCTCATCTAGATGTTTTTTATATAAAGCAGATGTGATGGTGGTTTTAATCTGTCCCTCTAGTATTTGTATTTCAATAAGGATAGCATCTGCCTGGCGTTTAGCCGTGCTGATAATTAAAATTAACCAGTCACGGGTACAACGCCAGGCAATGAGGGACCAATCTCGCATGAATTGTTTGTCGGTGAGGAACAGTCTCGGTGTATTAGTGACAATCAGACCAGTCGGGGCACACTTGCCTCTCAAGTATTCAGTCATAATTAACCCATGTACTGCTGTTCTTGATTGTGTTTTCTTAAGATTAAGTAAAGTCGCCCAGTCGTCCTTGGGGTGTCCCGTCATTTCTGGTAGGGAATCCAGGATACTAGGATTGTCAGAAAGTATGGTACTAAGGGTTTCATCATCAAAGGCTAAACCTGCAAAGTCAGCCATGTTGGAGCAAGTGTTCAAAAAAGTCAAAGATTTAGGGGAGCGGAAAGAGACTACTAGACTCTTGCTGTGTACGCCTGCTCCGTTTTGAATGCTCGTCTTGCGCATGACATTATGGGTGTGGCGCGCTCTTGGGGATTTGTTGGGGGCATGTTCTTGTTGTAGGACACTGTGTTCGCTGCTACTGTTTCGGAGACACTGCATTCTCGTGGGGCGCATGCGTGCAGACGGGTGTCTCTGCGCGCCTGCTCCGGCGAATGAGTTTGTGCTAGACCCCATTAATTTGGTGTGCACATGCGCGTGGTGGAGACACTGCATTTTCGTGGGGAGTGCGGACCACGCAGGTGCACGGAGACGAGTGTTGCGAGGCCTAAGCATGCGCGTGTGGTCGCGCGGGCTCGCGGAAAAGATTAACATCAGCACCTGGTTCTCAATTGAATAATTGTCCCAATCAGAGCGGATACTTAAGGAGTCTCCTCCCTCCTGCCGTCACCTCCCAGACCGCTCGCAGTCTGGCCTGAAGTACCGACGGACAGGTAAGGAGAGGGGAGTCCTGGGCTCTGCGCATAGTAGACTGATACATCTGTGTTTACCTTACTATGGCTGCTTGGCAGTAGACAGTGCAATAGGACTATCTTCCTTTGATGGTATAAGTCTGTAAGAGAGGTTGAGGCTCTTAAACCACATGTAGGGTGGCAATTCATTTCGCCCCCCTTCATTTGTACAAGTTGTAAAATAGTGGTTCATCCTCCTTACTGTCAATACGAGGGTCTCTCAAAATTGACTGGATTTTTAAGAGAATAACTTCCCCGTATACCTGGTTTGTCATGCTTGCGGGGCAGGTTTCTAAAAGTCAGGGACTTATTGGTTTTGGTGCGTTAAATATATTGTAGGGAGTGCAGATGGACAAGTTTCTGTGTGAAACTTGCTCTTTTTGTCCTTACATTTTAACAGAGCGGTGCCTCCTTCACCGAGCAGTTGGCTGGGTGAGGTGAGGCTTTCCTCCCACAGAAAGCTGGGTGAGTTGAATTCATGTTTTAATAACCTTACTCATTTGTAACCACGTTTTTTTTTTTTTTTTGTAACAAGTGCAGTGCGCAAAACGCACTGCACAATAGTAGTCATTGATGCTGTATACGTTTTGCGATATACCTTTCTAATGGTTTGATTCTCCTAAACTCCTTCTAGGAAAGAAGATTAAGATCTTATACCCGAGCAAAATGTTGCTTGTCTGGTAGGGTGGCTGTTGCCACATACTTACCTGATGATTATACTTTAATTGTTTTAAAGTAATTTTTGTTCTTCACATCACTTTCACTAAATAAGTCAATTCTGCAGTAGCCTTGATTTACATCAATTTAGGTCCTGAAGAAAGCCGGGTCAGTTGACCATATCGGCTGAAACATGTCGACCTCATGAGACTAAGTCAGGAAATAGTAAATTTTTTCGAGACTATTTGTTCTTTTAGACATGACACCTGGTCAATTCTAAATAAACATATTTTTTGCCCATGTAGTCATTTTTAACACACATTCACATTAGAGCACTGCACATTTTTTTGGAGTCTTCACAAGTTGGAATACACACTGTGGCAGGAGTTTTTTCTATCTTGGGATGATTTGGTCGGGCACCCGGGAGGGCCGGATGGCTCAAGAGTGTGGGCCCAGACCTTGACCCCTTAGAGTCTCAGATGACGAAGCTCAGCCAACAAGGGTGGGCTGATGGACTCTTAACTCCAGCCTAGTGATGTACTAACTGTCTGAAGAGGTTTTCACTTTGTTTACAGCATCGAGTGGCTTTCTGTTCTTGGTGGTTGGACTTAACACCTTCTGTTAGTTGTTTTCTGTATCTTTTGGGGATTGAAGGTGGTGTAGTCCTTAAACTAGTTCCCCGAGGACCCTTATATACATTGTGTGTTTGGTATCTAAAAGGTGACCTTGTTGTTGAATTCATTGATTTTAAAATTAAATATTAGCAAGGTCCGTATTCCCTGTGTTTTCATGGGAAGTTAATTCTTAGTTCGATGTTGGGCTTATGGGTGCCGGGCAAATCTTTCCTGGGAGGGGCTATTCGCCGTTCAGCTCCTTCTATTACTACCAGGGGCTCAACAGTTGCCACCACACGTTTTTCCTCTGTGTTGTTTTCGATTAAGGCCCTTTGTGTCATGTTGATATATTTGCCAAATTTGGCCAGGTCTGAAGACTCTATACTTCACTGAAGCAATGCCACTGCATTGGCACATCTTCTAGTCCCATGCCTTAGAAACATTGATTTTAACAGTATACGTCGATGCTGTAGTAATGCAGGGCAGCAGCATAGTAGATGTACCAATGATTCTGCCCTATAATTACACAGCCTGCAACTGACTATATTGTTCAACGATTTCCAGGCCGGGTTCAGTTCTTTCGTTGGTAGGGGGACTAGGCGCACCCATTGAATTTCCTTCAAACACTTCCTTCCCAGAGGATTGTTCATGTATGGCTGGATTTTATGTGACTCATATGCTTTAATTAGGCCGCCCAGACCTCTGTTTACCTTCAGTCTTGCTATATCTTCGTTCCTTGATAGCTGGGCGGTGTGATTATTTAGCACCCTCTTTATTGCAAGGTAGTTTAGTTCTTCTTGGGACCAGGATGCTGTAGATAAGTCCAACTCTGCCACTGTCTCCACGCAGTATTTCTGCCATGGGTTCGACGACCCCTCAAATATGGTTCTCAGTGCCTCCATAAGGTATC
Source organism: Triturus cristatus (assembly GCF_964204655.1). Taxonomy (NCBI): domain Eukaryota; kingdom Metazoa; phylum Chordata; class Amphibia; order Caudata; family Salamandridae; genus Triturus; species Triturus cristatus. Next base: position 106,866,816 of record NC_140584.1, on the reverse strand, counting down.
CTTACTGAGCTTTTGTCGTTTTGAACCAAAATTTACCCAGTGTGCTCCTGCATTCGTATTTTTGTTGCACAATGCCAAACTCAAGCTGAATCAAGGCATTTCTTGTGTACTTGGGGAGCCTAAGAAGCCTTTTATAACACTGGCACTGGGCTTTTTCCATCATCTTTTCCATCTTGCCTGGGAATGCCTGTGAAGCATACCCAGCAACCGCAAGGAGTTTGGATTATGTGACTCTCATGATGGGTTTCAAGTTAGGGCTGTGTAGTTTGCCTTGGAGTTTGCAGAGGGCGTAAATGGTGGCTTGTATTTTGGCTTGCGTCTTGGCTTGGTGCAAGGCTGCCTTGCCTTTGTCGTTCAGCCATACGCCTAGATATTGATATGCTCTTTCTGTGGCTATGCTGTTGTTGCCCAGTCTCCACTTGAAACCTGTTTTCGTAAGGTGTTTACCAAACACCACAACTTTTGTTTTACTGGGGTTGGCCACAAGTTTGGTTTCCAGTTTGTAGTTTTTTAATGCATTCAACCCTCTTTGTAAACCTGCTCTGGTATGGTCAAGAATCACCAGATCGTCAGCATACTGGAGTATATTTAATCGTTTCTGTCCGATTTTCGGGATTACCAAACTTGCTCCTTGTATAGCTTTCCCCAGGTCTGCCTTGTAGAGATTGAAGAGTGTGGGTGCTAAAATTCAGCCCTGCTTTAGGCCACGGTCCATTGACATCTTGTGTGTGACTGTATCCCCCACCAGTTTGATCCTTGCCCATGTATTGGTATACAATGACATCAATGCCTTCAGTAGTTTTCTGGGGATCTTCCAGTGGGACAATTTGTGCCACAACTTACTTCGATTAACCCAGTCGAAGGCGGCCGAGTAGTCAATGAAACATGCAAATACTGGCAGGTTTTTACTGGAGTTTGCCTGATATGCCAGGAACGAAAGGGCCATAATGTTATCTGTAGTGGAGCAGCCTTTGCGGAATCCGGTCTGGTAAAAAGGTAGTATTTCATTATCCTCTATCCAGGCTGTTAGTTCGTGTAACAAGGTGCTAGCATATGCTTTGCCTTCGATATCTAGCCAGGCAATGAGTCTATAATTTTTAGGGTCGGTTTTTGCTCCTTTCTTATATATTGGTTGCAATAGAGAGTCTCACCAGGCGTCCGGCACTTCACCCAGGGCTCTGCATTCCCTGTACAGCGGTGTTAACAGGTCTGCCCACTCCTTAGGATCCTGCTTGAACAGTCCACCCGGTAGGCCGTTTGAGCCAGGGGTTCCGTCCCTTTTTAAAATCTTTATAACTTCTTTCAGCTCCTGCGCTTGACCCTCCATATCTATCTGGTCGTCTTCCTCCGCTTCAGTCCATTCTGATCCAGGGAAAGAGCTGACATTTTGGCCACCTGGGTTCATTATATATATTTCTGCCATATGGTCCAGCCAGGCATCTGCTGTAACTGCATTCCGCCTGTCCATTTTTGTATTTTCCATCTTGGCTATGTACTCCCAGAATTGCTTCTGTTTATTCGGTTTGCATAATTCGAATAGTGTGATCCATTCTTTCTCCATCATCTGGCATGTTTCTTTCCATACTAAGTGTTTGTGGTTCCGCTTGGCGTCTTTATAGGCTCTCTCTGCCACCGGGGTGCCACTTTTCCAGTCTAACCATCTGGTCTGTCTGAGGGTGCGGGTGCTATTCTTCAACTTTTTATTGTATTTCCTGGATTGTTCTTGTTGCTTCGCCGATTTGTGGTTTGTATTCCTTGCTCTTATCAATAGGACTGCCCGCAGTGCTTCGATCCAGCTGTCCCAACTCTGGATGGTAGGGGAGAAAAGTCCACTATGTCCCTTCCATGCTAGTCTCTGCTTGAAGCTTTCCCAATTCGAGACCGTGAAGTGGTTCCATCTAATCCTCTTCACTAGTTTGTGCTCATCCCACCCAGCTGTGTTACTTATGGGTACCAATTCCTCACGGCGGTCGCACTGGAGTTTGAATTCTGCAGTAAGCATTGCATGGTTGCTTGTTTCGTGTTGTTGTATCTGGAAGTCCTGAATTCTATTCCTCATACTTTTCCTTATGAAGATATAGTTGAGTGTGGTTTGATTATTAAAAATCAGGAGATTTGAAGCATTGGGGCTATGTTGCTCAGTCCAAGCCTGAACTGGGATTAGATCAAATGACCTTAAAAAATGAATACATTCTCTTTCCGCAGGGGAGCCTTGTACCATTGTCTGGGCTCAGGTTGTGGAGATTAAAATCCCCAGTGATGATCGAGCCCAGATGGTTGAATTCACAGAGCACTTCCTCTAGGGTTGCGATAATCCGTTTGGTATTTGCCATTTTTGAAACTCCCTTGTGGTTGAGATATACATTGATGATTAGGAGTTCTTTTCTAGTTTTACCATCCCGTAAACCGTTTATCACAATGAACTGTGCGGTGTCCCACTACAATGCCAAAACTGTGGAGACCATTTTGGTTTTCTGTTCCTGAAAGCTGGCAAGATGGAGATTTTAGCACAGCAAACCCTTCATTGATAACATTTGCAGGGAAAACACCAGACGCCTGATTCTTCAGCACTTTTTTCCAATTTTCCCCCAAAAAACAACTTTTTGCTGTATTTTGGCTAATTTCTCCTCCAGGGGAGTCTACAAACCCTGGGTGCCTTTAGAATTCCCAGAATGCTGAGAAAAAAGGATGCAAATTTGGCAGGAATAGATTATGTGGAAATAAAGTTATGACACTCTAAGAAAAAACTACCCCAAATAATGAATACAGATGATTACATCCATAAAATAGATAAACAATTGTCTAACAATACTTCATATGAACAACTTAGATCTAACGCCCTAAAACACATCACAAGCACAATAGAAAGCCAATTGAAGTACTCGTGTGATCAGTGGTTGTTCATTGATTTACAATTTAGTTACTTGTTTGTTCCATCTCCTAGGGCACCATGCATCCATGCTGTCCAAAAATACACAAACCTGGCATTCCTTTCTGCCTGGGAAACCAATCATATCTGGAATTGGTTCCCACTGAACACATTTTGGAGTATAATGATATGTTTTTACAACCATTAGTTTGTAATCTTCCGTCATACATACGTAACACCAAGGATTTGCTCAACCAATTGGTTGACTTTAATTGGACCGAGGAAGTTTGCTTTTTGACGTTGGACATTTGCTCACTATATACTTTCATTCCCAAGGATTTGGGTGTTAAAGCTAGTCAGTATTACCTACCATCACAAGATGCCACACTGTGGGAGCACACATCAATGTTAATAGAAATGATCATACTGGTATCGGACAACAATGTGTTCTTGCACAATCGTATGTGGTTTTGCCAATGCCAGAGAGTGGCTATGGGATCAAGATTTTCACTTTCCTTTGCCAACCTTTTAATGGAATGGTTAGAGCTGAAATACATCTGGAGAGAAAGTTGAATCATGTTGTCTATTGCGGGCGTTTTTTTAATGATGTTTTAATGATCTGGACAGGGTGTGAGGCCCTCTTGGATGAATTTTGCACCTTTCTAAACAACAACCAGTGCAATATTATTTTTACACATGATTTCAGCCAGACTGTGATAACATTTTACATCTCAAACTCTGTATTAAAAACTAAAAAATCCTGTATTCTCCATACAGAAAATCCATGGCATGTATTTCAATCTTAGATGCCGCCTCCTCACATCCAAGGTCATAGGTATTCTCCATACCTTTTAGAGAAATGATCCGGATTAGACCCAATGTAGTGAAGATGATAATTTTAGGTCAGAAATTGACATGGCAGAAAAGAGATTCCTAGCAAGGGGATATCCTCGGAATGTCATTTCCGATGCTAAATGACGGATCCTTAAAACAGATTGCAATAAGTTACTTAGGAACAAAAGATATGTTAGCAAGGATATGACCAAAGTGCCTGGAGTCACTTTTTTTTACAAAATCTTACACAAACATTGGCATGTACTCAAGGTGGATTCTATTCTCAATAAATACATCTCTGAGAAACCTGGGATTGTCTCCAAGAGAGGTACGAGTTAACGCAGTACACTATCTGTTCTAGCTTTCAAAAAACACATAAGAAACCAAACCACACTTTAAGCTGGTTACCTCCAAAACCTAGAGGTTTTTAGGTCTCGCCTGGGGAAAACAGCGCATGCGCTGCTCTCACCTTGGAGACCACCTTTTGTAATCAATTCAGCCAAAGCTGAATGCACGCACGCCAGCATGGACAAACATGGCTGCTCTTGTCATTTGTCCATAGCAGACAGCATGCGCGTGTCCGTAGGGACTGTGGACAGTCCCACGCCATTTTGTTGCTATAGCAACGAAAATGCCGCTTCCGTCATAGCTCCGATCCAGCGCGCACCCTGCAGTTCCCCCCGGGGCACAAGCAGGCATCTACTTCTGTCTTTTTTCTTTGAGTAAAAGTAACCCAGGAGTGATTGGAGTTCTTTCGCCCTCGGGGTAAGGGCAGGTTGTGGTATAAGTCTTTCCAGCTGAGGGCGAGGCTGTGTTGCTTTCCCTTTATACCGCGCTCTTCAGAGGAGGGAAGAATTGTTCTCCACGTGGGACATCAACACCTTCCTTGACTTCCATAATATGAGGACCTTGATAATGGTGTAGAGTGCCCATAGAGGCGTCGTTTTCAAGTAGCTTCCCCCCACCACCCTCTTGACGGAGGCCCAAAGTAGCAGCGGCGCTCGTCTCGAGCCAAAAGGGTCGCCCCGCATGAAAGCTCAGCCGTCCTGTCTCCAGCGAGACAGTGTCAAACTCTCACTCCATCCACGCTGTGACCGAACCAACGACAGCATCAACCGACTCCACAGCAAACACACACCATGCATCTCTCTCACCGCAGAAAGCTCATATCTGATTTTCCAGAGGAAAACTACTCAGGTTTAAGCAATGACGAGTATTTTTCGGGTTTAAGTGAGCTTGTGGTGAAAGTGCCACTCCACAGTCACTGCCTTCCCCCGTCTCCACCGAGGCTTCCTCTAATGACAGGTGAATAAATAACCCGGCACTTCCTTCCCCTATCTGTAGTCAGGAGGTTGTAAACTGGCCGGGCCTCCGGTCTGCTTGGCGACATCAGCTCTTGGAGATGAGAGCTGCAGAGCTGTAAATGTGGGCGTGAGGGAGAGATATGAAGGTGCAAAGGTCACCGGGAGGCCGGGGGCACACCGCCGCTTACTCCCGCCTGCCTCTCAGTCCGTGATGTGGTCCTCTCCCATGGACTTGGCTGGGGAGAAGACGTGAGCTGTGAAAAGGGGGCGCCATGGCTGCTTGGCAGGGATTTTCTCTCGTTCCACTCTGGCTTTTGCTGAGTACATGCCTCGGAATGGCCTTGGCACAGGGGAAAAAAGGTAATATCACTTGTGGGGAACACCCGCTTCTTTCATCTTCTGGAGTGAGAGCCACAGGCTGCCCCTTCGTCCTCACAAGTGAGCGCATTTTAAGGTGAGCTGGAGCGTGTGGCTGGCAATGGCGGTGGGTGGATAACGCTGAAAACCTCAATATGATCTTTTGCATATTCAGAGAGTGAGTTAACCCAGGATGTACCATCAAAGTGTACTATTCAGGTGGATGCCCTTAGTGCAGCGAGAGTCCATCCATCCTAGTCAAGGGCATGGCATGGAAGGATTGCCTCGGAAGGAGAGTATATTTTAGGGTAGGAATGGATAGTATAGAAATAGAGATGGCAAATTAGGATACGACTGGGGAAGGCAGGACACAAGAGATAAAACAAGAGAAAACAGAACAGAAGAGATAACAGGATTAGACTGCATAGGACTGGTGCGAATAGAAGAGGGAAAGACAGAGCTGGGTAGACTATGACAGGGCAGTAGAAGAGAGAGGAGGAGCTCTCCGGGTAGGATAGAACATGATGGTAAGAGAAAGAGGTTACAAGCTAGATTAAGTCACCCCATTAGAGAGCATAATTGAGTAATATGGGAGAGAGCAAAGTAGACTATCTACAGCACAATAGCGTTTGATAGGGGGAAGGGCAGGATATATGACATGACACATGATGTATTACTGAATGGAACTGTGCTGTCTTGAATGGCGTTACAAGATTTGGCAAAGATGTGCAGAGTCAGAAAAAATCAGGTAACGGGCCTCCTCCACCTATGCAAGTAGGATCTGGAACAATATCACCATATCCATCAGGATCACCAGTGCCTAATTTCACCCGTTGTTTGCAGGTGGGGCCCACCAACACAAATTTTTGGGGGCAGGCATTTATTTTTCTTCATCAGCCCTTGAGTTAGATCAAGAAAGAGAAAAACACAAAAGGGGGAAAGAAGGAGGACGAGGAAGGCAGAAAAACAGTGACAGAGCGAGGAAACATGAATGGAGAAGAACCTGTGAGATACAGACGCAATGAGTGTCTGGTGGGGGATTAGGAATAATGCAGTGGAATCAAAACTGCACAGCCTTCGTATTGGGCATCCTAACCTTCAATAGTACCAACAACAGGCTTGTGAGCAAAACGTTTGGCCCCTGCACTTATTTTGTTACAAATTAAGCACTTTGGACCACCCAAAACGTGCTCTGATTTAAGCAATATTTTATGATGCACTACTTTAAAGAACTCTACATCACGATGCAGTTAACAGTATACTTCTGCGCAGTGGCATAACAATAGCTCCTGCAGCCGCGCAAGCTCCATGGGACCACCTCCGGCACTGTGCACAGACAGGCCTGAGAGCTCCTGACTGGCTCTGATGCGTGGGGGGCTCCATTTACTTTGCAGGGGTACCCCTTCAAGTTTTGTTGTGCCACTGCTTCAGCCTCTTGTTGGCTATATGTCTATCTTTTACAATGTACAGCATTATATAAGGTGTACAAAGTAAGGTGCTTAGTAGATTATTTTCAAATGGAAACATTTTAAAGTATTCACAATCTCATAAAGGGGTCAGCAGTACAAGGTATGCATGATGGAAAAAGGGCTAGTGCAAGAATGAAGGAAAAGGGATGCAGGTGACTATATCCCGAAACCCTTCACTCTTCCGTCCTCAAAAATTTTCAGAGTCCACCAACTAAAAGTTCTACTCTGCACTGCAGTGACTTATCATAGTTCTGGACCTATGACAATTTTCAGAATACACCCCTAGTACATCCGAATCCATTTTAAAGTCTGAACGGTTGGCTGTAAAATATGGTACATGACAACAATATGTTGAGGTGAGGCAGCAGTTTGTATTTGTGTGTAAATGCTGCAGCGAGAGAAGCTATTAACATGAGGACTAGATAGCTTCATTAAGAAGGTTGCTAGTACACATAAACAAAGTTGTAAATTGGTTTACAGAATTTAGAAAGAGGAGAACAGGAGGGCAGCTGGGGCAGAGAATTTCACATATTCTTAAGCTATACAAAGAAGAATCGACCACTCAATTGGCCCTTTGTTGCTACAATAGTATTTTTCTTGTGTAGTAAATAACAAGCTATGACTAGAGCGATATATCATTAACCGTAAGGCCAATAATCGAGGTGGTGCCTGGGATACAGCTAATGGACCCTGTAATATGTTTTTATTGTATATGCTCCTGTGCTGTGAGGCAGTACAATGAAGCCTATGCTGTCTGTATGTAGCCTTTGTAACATAGCTTCACTAATATATTTGCCACTGTGTTTTGAACCAATTGCATAAATTCAATCAATTGTTGTGTAACATACAAATTGACTGCCTTTCATCGCTGTAACAGTGGTGGTGTATAAATAGTGAATATGGCCACTTTATAGGAGAAAGTACAGAACTTCCAAAGGTTTCTCGATACATAGAGGAGCAAAACAGAGGGCCTAGAGATCCCACTTGCCAGGGGCTCAAATGTTAGCTTTAAATGCAGTTCCACTACCAAGATTTTCACCATCAGGATAGAGATAGGAGTGAGGCCAATTGTTCAAGCTACATTTTCAAAGACCAAAGTGATGTGGGATGAAAAGGAATCAAAATGTCTGCCCTAGTGACTTTAATCTATTGTGGTACATGACAGTCATGCGTGAGCGACAAAGCAGAAGTTATGATTGAACCTGGAGACACCTGATCCCGCTACTCTAAATATTATATGGGCGCCAAAACAATGCATGTATAAAACATGGAGCTGATCAAGAGGACCACAGTGGAAACAAATATGTAAAAAAGAAGGAAGAGGACAGGGCCTCAGGTACCCACTAAGTAAGAGTTCTAGGAGAAAACCGCAAAATGAGACAGTGCCAACATTTTGGTATGAAAGGAGAGAAAGGGCTTAGTCAAGTTTAACCATGCACGTTTGCTCTCCTTAGTGGCAGTTTTGCACTGCCCAATCAGTAAAAACTTATGGTTGATGGCATCAAAGGTGGCCCAAACATCAAGCAGGACCAGTGCCATGAACCACTGCCTTAAGCAATCAATCTTAGCTCTTGAAAACTGCCACGGCAACTGATTTAGTGTCCACACTAAGAACAAAGCGAATTTGTGAATAATGCAGTGTGTTGTGTCCTTCTGTAAATTCATTAATTTGTCCAATCACTGCTCTATTGAGGCGGGTAGAGGGCTAGTCTAAGCATTCACACAACTAAGGTAATTTGGTAGCTGCTCCACCCCTGTGTTCCTTGTAGGATGTCTACTATTTCTTGACACATAGTACAGCCCTACAGTGTCAACCAACCGCCTTCAGAGGCCATTCCTTCTGTCTGCAAAATTCAGCACTATGTAGCTGATGTGTCCACAAGTCTGTAATGTCCTCCCCATGTCAGTTTCCCTTATTTATAATTTGAATATGTTTTATTGTTTCCAAATATGCTACACTCTGCATACAAAGATAACAGAGTAAGGGAAGAACGAGAAAGCAACAAGCATTAAAAATGCAATAGCTCTCGCCATTGATTAAGTTAAAGCCATTTGCTTTGCTAACGGTTTTGTATAGCAAAGCAAAAGTTAAAGCCATTTGCTTTGCTATACAAAACCATTAGCAAAGCAAATGGCTTTAACTTAATCAAAGGCCAGACCTATTGCAATTCCAATGCTTGTTTCTAATGCAGTCATTGTAATGTTTGTCAATATGCCTAGGACAAAACCAAACGTTTTCGTTACCATACCGCTATGAAACATGATATAGGAATCTTTAGAAATTGTAACACCAGGTTTGTAGCCTACTGTGTTCAATGCATCTGCAAATGCATTTATATTGGCAGCACCATAAGGCCCTTAAAGGAAAGGATACAGGAGCACATTTGTGCTCTAAAAAACTTAAGAAAGTAATTATCCTTTAACCATACATTTTAATGCCTGTCATGGTGCTGCAGCGGTACCTCTGCTAAGATTGTATGGTGTGTGGGTAGCTCAGATCACCCTTGAGGAAGGGACAGGACACATACGTTAAGAAAAAGGAAATGAGTTGGATAATCAAACTCTGATCTGTGGACTTTGGTCTTAATACAGATAGGGAACTATATGTATTTCTCAATGACTAATTGGCTCCAACTTTGCTGAATTCAGATGATTGCAGTGGACTGCAGTTGATTCTGTTAAAGATATGTCTTGTCCATTTAACATATTTATTTCTACCTTCATGCTATGTTATAATTATAATTTTGACGGATTAAAATGTGTGTATTCATCCATTATATTCTCTTAGACCTACTGTATAATGGCTTCTATCTTCAAACTGTATAATAAGAGAATGTTGCAAAGAGTATTGTGTATTATTTCGAATGTTCATGATCAGAAAATTCTATTGGAATAATGGTTTCCTCTATTCTCTTTTTGTCTTCTCTTGCTGTTGTGTCTGTTCTTATGTTGATTTCGGGGCTTTTACTCTCTCATTCTCTCTTCCGTTAACACAACTCATCAGCATGTCATTGTTAGGCAGTGAAGGATCCAGGTTTTACAACAAGAGGTGTCAGTTTTTAGGTGTGTTGATATTTTTATTTTTTACTCTTGTTTTCTGTCATTTAGGGATCTGGCTGCAATACATATGAGATTAATTCTCATACTTTCAACCACCAATTGTGTAACTTCTCCTGCTTGTTGTTTTCTAATCTTAGCAAATTTGAATGCGGATCCTTCGTATATGTCTTACTTTTTAAATGCCATGCACCCTGCCCTATGGGTGGTTAGGGCCTACCATAGGGGTGACATATAAGTATGTTAAAACGAAGCATGAGGACAGGCAGAAGGTTTATTTTTCCAGGTTCAAAATGCATTTTAAAACTGCACTACAGAATGCAGTGGTAAGTCAGAGACATGTTTTAAAAGGCGATGCCAGTGGGTGACACAAGTAGTGCTGCTGGTCACTAGTGACATTTAATTTACAGGCCCTGGGTACCGATAGTACCATGAACTAGGTACTTACAAGTATATTGAATGCACCAATCAGGTGTAGCTAAATTGTACCACGTTTTAAGGAAAGAGCACAAGCACTTTACCTAAAAGCCAAAAAACACAGGTTCAGCAAAAGAAGTCAGAGGAATCAAAAATCTGGGTTGACCCTGCAGAGAGGGCAGGTTCCAGCAATAAGACAAGAAGCAGCCTTGGTAAATTGGTCCAATGCCTCTTCAGCTACAGTAAGGGGATGCTACAGGCTGTCACTCTTCATCCTTGGAATGGTTTGTATTGAATGAATACACATACTATGCTCCAGATCCTCACTTTTATGAACAATCGCTGATGTCATATCTGTAATCCATGTATAAAATCCTGACTATAATTTCCTTCTAATACATGGGATTCTGTAATCCCTGTATAAATGCCTGTCTCTAATTTCTTTATAATTGGTTACTTGTGATGCACCCATGCCTATTATAAAGAAAAGATGTCAGAAGTTGACATTTATAAGTTATTCCAGCTGAGTTCTGACATCACAATGCCTGCTGACAGAGCCAGCAGTCAAGGTGAAAGGCAGGTCAGGTCAGGAGCATAATTGAAGCAGCTGTTTAAAAAATGGAAAACAGAATATTGTTTTTCTTTCTTCTGCTTTTTAGCTTATAATGATACGCTTTTTTCACTCCTTAGATAGTTAGAGTACAGCTAGAATGCAAGTTTCTACAGATTTCAAGCTACTGCGGTTTTTTTCTTTTAAACTGACTAGTACTGAACTATTTCATTATCTGTTTGCAATAAATATTTAACAGGTTTTTGATGTGTTTTATTTTGCCCTAGAGGTTTGATTTTTATTCTTCATGTTTGCAAACATACTCGCTTCTTCATGTGAAATAGCTATGCAGCAAGGTTTTAAGAGGGTTGTGGAAAAGGTGATGATGTGACCATGTGTTATATGGGATAAAGTACACCCTTGCATACATGATATTGATATTGCAAGCCACCACGGAGTTCCATAACCCTATAAAAAAACTCAGCCTACTGCCTCGTTCCTCTATAAAGTTATGAAACACCCTCAGTGACTTGAAATATCTGTATAATGTACGTCAGGGGTGTACTTTAGCCCATATATTACAAAGCGACTGGTGAGTTTTCTAGTCACCTGTAACAAGGAATTGAGGTAGCTGCTCAAATGTAAGAAGTAATTGTAGTTGAGTTGTGACCTCACAATGCCTCCTGCCCTAGTGAGCTGCCAGTGTCAATGGCATTTCTTGGAAAATAAACACAGCTGCAGTTTAATCAACGAAATTAGAACTGGGTTTTCTTCTTTCTGGTATGTTTTTCTTAAATGAACACTGATCTGCAGAACAAAAAACATATTTATGGCTACATGATTCATCATCAATATACTTTTTTTTGGTCTGGTGACCATAAAAGTGCAGTTGTAATAAATGCATTATAATAAATAAAACATAGAGCAGACAAATATAATATATAAACATTATGATAAACAGTAAGCAATGCAATAATCCTGGTAGGGGACCTCAGGGAAAACAGTTACCTCTAGCAACGTAAACCTCAATAGTAGCCTAAGACTAGGCTATCACGTGGTCTGCCCTGTTGAGTACCCCGCCACACCAAGAGAAGATTTAGCCCTCCCGTAATATCCATTGATATTAAGTACCCCGACCTGCTAATAAATAATTTAAAAAGTTCACATAAAAAGGCAAGATTAAAATCAATTGGTAAAAACAATTTAGGCTATTGGTACTGGAATTTTAAGAAGCATACCTCATACATGAGTAGCAGCAATAATGGTTGCAGAATCCCTGATGTTAGACTTTTCATTCGTATCGACCAAGCCCCCAAACAAAACATAGGACTGCAAATACTATTGACACTTTCGTGTAATTTTCAATAATCGCAAGGCCTCCAATAGTGTCTTACACTCTCCAACTTGCACAATGTGACTATCCATTTTGTGCGTAAAATTGAATATCTGGGTCAAAAGAGCGGAACGTGGGACTCTGTTTCCTTTGATGATGAGCAAAAGGAGCAGGTCTCTAGGTCACACTGCAGTTTGTTCCATCTCGGGGTAAAGTATCTTAAGGGTAGGGTGCCAGATCTGAACTGGAAATACAGAAATTCCACCCCGGCAGGATAAATCTTGTCCAAATAGATTTCAAAGCTGGGTGAACATTTGTGAAGCAGGAATTGCCCTGTTAGGAACCACCCCACTCTGCCCGACCCAGGTTCTAGTCAAAGTTGGATTCCAGTGGATTTTATTTTGTACCAGCTTATCACCTTCAGTGACTTCGTCAGGAGTAATCCATAAGTTTCCCAAATTAAGCAGTTCAAGCTGCTTTTTGACATGCTTCAATCATGGGGTGTGGATGAGTTTGTCACAATTAAACAGGTCCCTGACTGCCTCTCTGTAAATAGTTAATTCCAGGGTAGACCAAACCCTCACCCAATATACCAAGGGTTTGAGAAAAGATACCAAGTGGATTGGGTTAAGGGCTAGATGAAATCTCAACAGAACCAATGGAGGACTTTGTGGAAAATTGAGAAGACCTTTAATAAATTTGTTTTCCTCATTGGATAATATGGATGCACCAGTGTAGCCCCAAATCTCTGCCCCGTAAAGGGCGGCCGACACTGTGGTGGCTTGACTTATTTTTTGGTCTGGTGACACAAACCCCTCTTGCCATGGATTTGTGTTTCCTCCTGATTAAGAGTATGCACTGGTTTAGTCTGACCTTACTCTTATCTATTTGCATCCCCCATTTTAGAGAAACTGACATCCTTATGCCCAGATAGTCGATGTGAACTCTCTGCTCTATCAGGGATCCATCAATTCTCATTTTTCCTTGAAGGACATATGAGGATTAATCCCCATAAATTGGAACTTGTCTGTTTTTTTTCTAAGCCTCTGTTTTTACAGAAAGCTGCAACCAATCCAAGATATGGTTGTCACCAAGCCAAGTTTGGATCCTAGGTAGTACCTGTCTGCAGAATATTTTTTGGTTGTTAGCCAGTAAGCTAATAGGCTTGTAGTTTGATAGGTTATCCCTACCCCCTTAATACCCCCTTTTTATAGATTAGGATAATAGTAGGCCCTGCCAGGATGGTGGAATTGTGCTGCCGTTCATGATGACGTTACTCAAGGGATTAAGGTAAGGGACCCATAAATCTCCTAGAATACCATCCTGTCCTGGCGCCTTTCCTTTCTTGGTTTGATTAAGAGCATTCTCTAATTTGCTTAGAGTGAAACAGGGAGGGTCCTTAGGTGGACGAGCCACACTCATCACCTAGCTGGAGGGTTGAGGGGCATTAATACATTCACCGTCTCCTGGGGCTTATCAAATCGCCCTCCTAGAACCTCCTCCTTATTAAGTGGCATAATGTGGGTAACCCATTTATTGGGCTGGACAAAAACCTCCAGGTGATCATCATTTGTGCGTGTGCTTTCAGCCACTAGCTTCCAGAAGGTTTTTGCTATAAAGTGCCTCAGTAAGGTCAGCCCATTGTCCCCACTCCAATCTCTTTTTTGCTACCAGCAGTGTGGACTTATACTTTTTCCTTGCCATATATATCTCAGGTTTGCTGATTTCTTTAAAATATTTCTATTAGGGCGTTTTTTTCCTGTTTACAATCTTTACCAAACTAGATACGTTGTTTCTTTCTGATACTTCCCCTTGTTGTATCCATAAGGAAGAGGGGCTTTATTTGATCCAAGTATTGTCAGTGCCAAAAAAATGTGAATATGGGCTACATAGATTTGCCTATGGAACACCACATTAGATGAAACTTCTGCCCATTTTATGTTAAGCCTATTGTGAACTGTCTTGATTGAGCTGGAAAAAGTTGTGGGCACCAGGGAATCACTCATGAATATGGCTAAATCTAACCTGGCACATAACGTCTGGTAATCACTGTCCGGCCTCGGGATGATGACCATGTCCATCGGTGCTGGCCTGAGTGCCTGGTCAATGAAAATGCAATCAATAGAGCTATTTGAAACACCTGTTTTAAAAGTTGGACGTGATAGGAAGTCAGAGCGGGTATTGCAATTGACAATTCAACTATCAGTTCTTCTAATCGGGAGGCGACAACCATTTGTTTCAATGCTACTTGATCCCTGACACCCTCTAGAGATGCAAAGTCCTCAAACTCTGCAAGTCTTGCCATATAAATCCCACCCAGATAGAGTCAGGTATTGCAATAAACTGCAATTATTTTTCAAATACCTTGGATTGGTTAGCATATCTCTGAGCTGGTCTACTACTGGGAAGTTTTGAATGCTATAGATTATTACAGGTAAGAGAGAATAATAACGTTTTTGTGCATTCAAATCTATGGCATTTTTGTAATCTGACTAACATTAAACTGATTTTAATACATTTTTTCAACAAATTAAGAACTGTTTTGGTGTGTTGAACTTTGACGTCCAGATTCTACTTTTATTATTTAGGTCTTGAAATGATCACTTTCATATGAAAGAGGAAGACACCAAGAATTTAAGCAGATTGTAGGAGGGGTGATGGTGTGACCATGTATGAAGTATAACATATTGCATGTTATAAGGATATTGGAAGTCACTGCAGCATTCCACGACTGTATAAAGGAACTCAACCTTCGGTCTCGTTCCTCTATATGGTCATGGAAATCCTGGATGACTTACAATATTCTTGTACGCATGTGGCTCTTTATCCGCTATATTGAGACGTTTATGGAATGGTTCTATTTTACTCTTAACCTTTGGACAAGTGTTAGATAGATATGTTCTTTCTTTATCTGTTACAACAGTCTTCTGAAAAGCTAATTGTTGCATAGAGCATTGCAATCATTTTGTTTCTCTGTTAAAAACAACTTGCATTCACCTGAAAAAATTGTGAACCAACATGGTATCATGGTTATGTGGCTGCTTGGCATCTGGAGATAAGGGTTCTTAAACCAGTGGCAGAAAATAATAAAATGTGTCTAATTCTCGATATATCATCCAATATCCATGTGCCTCAAAATAAAACAATAGGTGATGTGAGATATTTGTAATACCATAAGCCCAGGCCCAATATGTCCTACACAGATCATGACCTAATGCCTGGTTGTTGCGCATTGCTCTTTTGTTCTTCAGGCAGGCCTATACTGTATAAATACCCAAGTATACATACACCGCTTGATTTATTTAAAGAAGCTCTGCTCACTAATCTTGCTGACATTGCTGGAGCGGGAAGTACAACATTTTGTATACCCCCCCATTCTGCATGTTTATATTAATCTGAATAATCAACTAATTGTAAAATTATTAATTTGTTTGAAGTGAAAACTCACCAATTATATTAACAAAAGAATTACACGTGGGATTTGCATTTTGCATGGCTAAACTAATTATATACTAATATATGTACGCATATTAATGGTAGAAAATTAGAATATTGCATGATATATGTTGCTTTATGATGTAATTGTAAGTTGCACCAGATGACATCACTGGGTGAATATAAACGCTTTGAATGTTGCTATTATGCTAGATAATAACTTACACATAAGGGAATTAGTGAGGGTTTAACATTTTATTAGCCATTTCAATGTTATAATTATGTTTTTGTGTTTGTTTTGCTTACGTTGACCATTTGGGCCTTCATAAAGATGGCTGACTGAGACGTACGACGTGACGGCTGCTGTCTCACAAGGTTTTGGGTGAAGTGCGCATGCGCCACCGCCAGCAACAATGGCCTCGTCCTGACCCCAGGAGAGATGTACCCACCAAGGTCATACTGGGAGAGTTGCCAGGACCTCAACAATGGATTGTCTTTAAAACCGGAACCAGCAAGTGCGATGACTTAATCTTACGGACTATGTGAGAACTTTCCCGAGTGACCCCAAATCCACCAATGAGGACTGTCTAAAACTCATTCTTGATACATTTTGACATTAAAATCATTATAAAAGACGGTAGAATAGTGAGGGAAAAAGTTTGTTCGATTTGTCTTGCTGCGGATTTCCTGACGTTATGCTGACGGAGAGGACGGTGACACTGCTGGACAGCTGTTATCCTGAATCTTTGAGAGACTGAATTGCGGCCTGACTTTGATGAATTTAAAGAAATTTTCCACGACTTGACTGACTTAGAGGACGACTAATAGCCAGATTAGGTAAATATGATGTTCTGAGGTTGGATGATGATTTTCTAAAAATTTGCAATTTAATTAGATAAACGATGTTTTGATTAATTGAGAAACGTGTTGTGTCGATTAGTTGAAGAAATTAGAATAAGAGAAGAGTATAGACAAATGAATTGAATTACCAAACTATAATACAACTAACTGATTCATCCCCAAATGAGAGGAATATCACGAGGTTTGGAGTTAATAAAAGTATTTAATGTGCATTAGGATTTAGGTGAAAATATATTCCTTTCATGTCAGCGTTTGGAAAACTTATCCCTCTAGGGAAACAGATCAATGAAGTGTGAGTGTTGGTGTTATGGGCCCCACCAATGAATGTATTTGAGTGAATGTGTTATTGCGATATTTGGTCTGTGACGAAGGGGGAATTAGACATTCCACGATGCAACAGTTTTTCTGGTAGTAGAATGATGGTTGTTATTGTTTTGGTTTGGTGATTATTTCCTGTACATTGCTTATCGATTATTGATTATTGATTGATATTGGTTTATGTATTAACACTCTATGTTGAGTCGCGTCGAGTTTTATGTTGGTTGCACGGCTTCTGGGATGTAGGAAGTCGGAAGTTTGTAATAGTTCCCTGGTAGAGCAGAGGTAAGCGCTGTTCTCGGGAATGACGGAATTGTTGTTGCGCTGTAGGTACACAGGGGAAACGTGTAACGAATGAAGTTGCACGACGCATTGTCTGGGTTCGATTCGGTGACATCGTCGTGTGTTGTCATTAGAGATATCTCCTGTGTGAGAGAAGTGTGTATGATAGCGAAGGTCACCTGTGAAATTTTGGTCTTAGGTACCAGGAGTCCAAATGGCATTCCGATAACGCTTATCACTAGAAAGGTAACAGGTGTTTTCTGAGCTTGCTAGAAGGATAAAGTAGAGGGAAGTGCTACTTTGTTAACGTATGTCATAATTCTGTAGTAGGACAGACTGTTCGCTGTTCTCGGGAAAGACAGGATTCTGTGTGAATGTACTAAATTTTTCTCGTATGAAAGTGTGTGAATGTGAAGGCATTTGGGTAAATTGTGAAACTCTAGCTTTATTTCTCAGGAGCATTGGGTCTCCAACCATGTGTCTTAATTCTGGAGAAACGGTTAGCTAATGCTTGTTAGAAGGGTAAGGTAGAGGGATGTGCTACTTTATCAACGGAAGTAACGATTCCGTAGTAGGGCAGAGGTAAGCGCTGCTCTCGGGAAAGATGGAATTCTCGTGAGAAAGGTCTATTACTATTCCTTGGTTAACGGAGTGGACAATGGTGGTGTTTTTGTGTTGTTACTAACAGAATTGTAAATCTGAAACAAAACTTACCGAGTGGGGTTTGTAAAGGAGGGGTAGACAGAAGCAGGAGCTGCGGTAGCGGCTGCTGAAGTTAGAACGACCGCGCCAGTCAGTCGGAAATGTAGAATGCTCCGAATTGGTGCGTTAGTGTACGCCGCGCTAGGAGTGGAGAAGCACAAAAGTGACATAAACGCTCCGGATGGGTGCGTTAGTGTGAGTCACGCTACGATTGGACAAAATAGCGGTACAGTTGTAAGGGGAGACTAGCGATACACGGAAGACAGGAAAATGTATTACGATCCACCAGAAAAGGAGAAAAAGTCCTGGTTTGGAAAAATTAAGAAGTGGTTTAAAAAGGACAAACCGATTGTGACAAGGGAAGGACAGTTACTTCCTCCACTGAAAACCCCCGCATCCTTCATGGTTGCGTAATATGGATAGCACACCTGTATTTGGTTAGACAATTGGGTCAAGTATACTGAAAAAGACGGAGTGTTGGCTTTTCCAGAACATGGTTCATTTAATTTGGCAGTTTTGAGAAATTTAAGAGAGAAAATGATGAATTTAGAACCAAAACCTAGACCGACACAATTTGAAGCATTGACAGAATAGGAAGATGAGATGCATGACCGAGAAAGACAGAGAAGTGGTGGAAGGTATAGGTATATGTTTGGTAGGTCATACGGACATGAGACTCATGATGATCGAATGAGAAGGTGGCAGAATGCGAGTAAGACTGAGGGTTTGTTTCCCGTAAGAGCTGCAGGAGAGAATGGAGGAAGAAAGTGCATAGAAAAGAGAAATAATGTGGAATCGAGAGGATATGGAGTGAATGAATCAGAGGATGATGTTCAGAACCAGAAATATTAACCCCAAGTGCCCCAATGAAAGAAACAGTACGAATCATAAAATCGGAACCAGAGTTTCAAGATTTGGGAAAAAACAATTCCATTAGAGAAGTAGAAAAGAAGTCCGGAGGTAAAATAAACGATGAAAATTCAGCAGAACTAGCAAAGACGACCCTAGAACTAACAGAAAAAATAAGAGAATTGACCAAAAATCTGGAAGCTGTTACAGTTCCAGTAAGGATAGGTCCAGTAATGCCTATTTTTGATAAACAGAAAGATAGCGAACATTGTTTGACGGTCCCTTATAAAAGTAATAAACAGGTTGAACAACCAAAAATGAGTCAAATTGATAATCCATGGAGACAGACAATAAGTATGATTGAACCAAATGTTTCAAATAATCCGTTTGTAGGTCAGAATTGTGCAGAAAGGCGTATAACAGTGGAGTCAATATTAGAAACACAAAAGGATTTTGGACAAGGAAATGTAGAGAAGTCAGTAGGGCCGTCTACAGAGGGATTAAGTGAATGGTTGAGAAGCTTTGCGGAAGAAAGACAAAGAATCTCAATCAATAGATGTGGCCAAACTACGAATGGTACTGGAAGAATTAATAGAGGTACTATCCCTACGGAGAAGTTAATAACCTATCAAGATGAGGCGTTGTTATTTCTGTGTAAAAGCATAACGTGGAGAGCAAAAAGTCTCCATGATAGATTAGAAGAAGTGGCGAATGAAATGAGAATAGATATTGAAAAGGTAAAAGCCCTACAGAAACCATATCGAGTAGATTTCACTGAAAAGGATATTGAAAATATGAATGCCACAGGACGAATAAGTCAAATTAAGGAAATAATTATTTTATTGAGAAAATGGGGAGATGTGGACAAATGGAAAAGTAGATGGTATCGAAAACGAGATGATGTTTCAGATAAAACCTTTTCAGCTTTCCCTGTTAGAGAAAAAGAGAAGGTCGTAACAGAATGCCCTATGAGAGAGATTCCAGGAGGAGGATATGTACATGTCCCATGGACTAGGCAAGATATTTTGTCATTTACCAATGACTTCCCTCGACTACGTGAAAAACCCGTCGAGTGGTATAGACAGGTGGACAGATTTATAAAATTGGCCAAAGTATTGTGGATACACCTAAACAGCCTGTTTGACATAATAGTACCTGCAGATCTATGGACAGAGTGCAAAATCATGATAGATTGGCCAACACAAGAATACCCAAGGGATCCAAAAACAGGGGCTCCAGACCCCGAGGTAATGAAGAAATACGAACAGGTTATGGCGTTTCTGAAAAACAAAGTACCTCCTAAAGAGACAGATTGGGTAAAAATTGACAGAACACATCAGGAAAGCAAGGAGTCAGTACATGCATATTATGAAAGGTTAATTTTGGCCTTTAAACACAATTTAATGGAGACAAAAATCTAAGTGAAAAGGATTTAAATCATTTTGTATACAGGTTTGTATATGATCTTCATCCAGAAATTAGTGAGATGATAAAACAGCATACCGTAGACTGGCAAAATAAGAAAATAGACGAAGTACTGAGACATGCTAAATATTTCAGTGATGAGATCGAAGCAAAACAGTGAAAATTGAAAGAAAAGGCTATGTGGGCACAAGTAAAGGTAGCGGAGAGACAGGAAGCTCAATTAGCAGAACAAGCAGGATCAAGACAAAAATGTAATCCTGGGAAAAGTAAAGGAAATATCGAGGAAGCTAAGAAGAAATTTCCGTGTCATAATTGCAGTAGGATAGGGCATTGGAAATCCGAGTGTAAATTTCCCCCGAGTACTAACGATGAAAATGCATCATTGAATCCATAGGTGCAGAATGAGGTGAGTGGTCAACCACAGAGACAGCAGCAGGTTGTAACACAACAGAATCAGGTGCCAAAACCACCTTTTCCACAGAGCAAAAATTCCCAGAAGTATAGTAAGGAAACAGGATTCTACAACGGAGAACAGGTAAACAAACCGCTGCGCGCTAGCGCTGCTGCGCAGTATTGGCTGCAACGCGATGAAAGTGATTCAGAAGAGGGTTATTGACGGTGCCGAAGGGAGGAAGAAGAGTGCGTACTTGGCGCAACTCTAGAAGTAGACCAGACAGGCCCATTTGTAGATGGAAAAGTTAATAACGAAAATATTACTTTCCTAGTTGATACTGGTGCTACTCGATCAACTGTTAGATCAGCTGATGTCAAGAATCTTCCTCTCTCGGATGAAACGATCCAAGTAGTTGGTGTATCCAACAGGCAGATTAAAACTTATCTTACAGGTCCAGTGAAAGTTAGCATAGGGAAATTTTCTGAAATGCACCGCTTTGTCGTGTGAGACACTAGTCCTGTGAACTTGCTAGGTAGAGATTTGTTGTGCAAGATGAACTGCACTATATTTTGTACCCCAGATGGAATAGCATTTGAAACACCAGATGATGATGTGCTGTACAAAATGACAATGGCAAATAGGGAGAAGGAGGTTACTGAAACCCATGCTGTATTTAACCCTGACGAATTACCTAAAGAATTAAAACAATCTGTTAAAGCAGAAGTTTGGGATTTCACAGGAGAAGACGTAGGATTTATGAGAAATGTAGATCCAGTAAAAATAACAGTAAAAGAAGGAGTAAGTTATCCAAATGTCCCTCAATATAAATTGACACCTGAAATATTCGAAGGAGTTACTCCTGTGATTGAAAAAATGATAAAACAAGGTATTTTGAGATAAATAATGAGTAGTCCATGTAATTCACCAATAATGGGACTGAAAAAGCCTAGTGGGAAGTTCAGGATAGTACAATATCTGAGAAAGATAAACAAAATTGTTGTGTCATGCTCTCCCATTGTACCGAATCCATCTGTGATTTTTTATCAGATTCCCCATGACGCAGAATGGTATACAGTGATTGATCTATGCCATGCTTTCTTTTCCATCCCATTGCACCATGACAGTCAGCAAATTTTTGCATTTCGTTTCGGCGAGCGTATTTTGGCTTGGTGCGAATTCCACAGGGGTATACAGAAAGCCCCTGTTAGACCTGGCACCTTGGCGTGAGTCTCCCTTCCACTTTTTGTCGCTGTGCCTCATGTGTTTTGCTGGTGTTAGCTGCTCAGAGCACTGTGCCACTGCCAACCAGTGCCACAGTGCAAGTGCTCCCTATTTAAAATGTATATGTTGGTTGGATTCCATGATTGGCTTATTTGGTTTACTGTCAGACCCCAGTAAAGTGCACCAGGAGTGCCCAGGGCTTGTAAATACAAATGCTGCTGTTGGGCTTGCAGCACTGGTTGTGCCATCCACAGAAGCGGCCTAGTAAAATGTGTCTAAGGTCTGCCATTGCAGAACCTGCGTGCAGTCTGGTACTGTCATGCTGACTGGGCAAGTGCACCCACTTCCCAGTCCCTAAACCTTCCCTTAACTTCATATTAGTCACCCCTATGGTAGGCCCAAGGGCAGGGTGCATTGTAAGCATAAGGTAGGACAAGCCCTGATGTGTGTGGCATGTCCTAATAGTGATTAAACAGCCATTTTCGTTTTTCACTATTGTAAGGCTACCTGTTCTCCATAGGCCAGAATGGGCTGTTAGAATTGTTACATCCTATGATCCTAACAGACCCAGGGAACATGGTAGAAAATCGAGTTTAGTATGCCTGAACTCAGAATAATAAAATACATCTTTTAGTAAAGGTTATTTTAATATTCTGTGTTTGCAAATACCACTTTTAGAAAGTTGGTATTTGCTTGCCTAACCATTTCAGCCCGCCTCTGCTATGATGTGTATCTGCCTGTCTGGTTTGTGTGAGTGACAGGGCTGGGAAAACCCAGAGGGGCAGGGCTAGGTAGCCTGGTGGTGAATAGAGAGATTGACATCCAGATGGGTGGGAGGAGTGCACCTGGACTCTGAATAGGGCTGTGCTCTGCCACCACAATGCTGGCTCCACCTCCTGTGGAGCGGCTGATGTCTCTGCCCTGCATCCTGAATAGAAAGGCAGAGTCATGTCAACAAAGTGCTCAAGAACTGGTTTGGACTGGGCAAAGGCCCCTCTACCCCAGAGGAACAAAGGAATTAGGGGTATAAGTATTGGGACCCTGCTCCCAAGAAATTAGATCCTGCTTGACAAGAAGAACCTCTGCCTGAGGAGAAGGAACTGGGAAAGCTGTAAGGAGGAGTACTGTCCCTGACCTGGGGGATTGGCCTGCAGTGGTTGCCTTGCTGCTGAAAGGAGAGGAGAAAAGACTACAAAGACTTTATTTCAACTTGTGCTTAAAAGATTTCCAAGAGCTTGTGCTGAGGTTGCCCCCCTGAACGAAGTCCCAGGACCAGTGGACTTCACCCCCCAGCTCCCCAGAGTTCTTTGGAAGTGCCTGCTGCTGTTGTTGGGCCTTCTGAGGGACTGCGTGTTGCAAGGAGCTGGAAGCGCGACTCAAGAAGGAGCAGCGTGCCGCCGTCGGAGCTGTTATCGTCGCATCTCGCAAAGGGTGTCGCCGCTGCAGCATCGCATCGATCGGAACCGTCTCGCATCATTCCGGAAGTGTCTCGCAACGCCGAAGAAGCGTGTTGCCATTGCAGCCATTGTAGCTGTCTGATTGCACCCGCATCAAGAGAAGAATCTCGCATCGAGGAAGAAGCGTGTCGCCATCGCAGCCATCGTAGTTGTCGCATTGTACCGCATCAAGAAAAGCGCCTCGCATCCACGGAGAAGCGTGCCGCCGTCGGAGCTGCTGTCGTCGCATCGCGTAAAGGGGTGACGCCGTTGCAGCATCGCATTGAGCGGAAGCGTCTCGCAAACGTCGGAGAAGAGTGCCGCTGCCAAGGCCGCTGTCGTCGCATCACGTAAAGGGGTGACGCCGCTGTAGCTGACGCATCGAGTCGAGTCTTCTCGCAACATCGGAGAAGTGTAACGCACCTGGAAGATCTTCACGTCTTTATTTCTTTGCACCAAAAACTTCATCGCATCAGCATCGTTGCAACACTTTCGTTGCCCTGCGTGTCGCATCTAAGGTACATTGACTTAAAGTGTCGCATTTAAGAACTAAAGAGAACTAAGCAAACTTCTACCATCTAAGTAACAGTATTGTGTATTTTTGTCGGTTAATGGTCTTGTGGTAACTCTATATAAAGAATCCTTATTTTTCATATAAAAACCTGTGTGGTGTCCATCTGTAGTGTTGTCACTTGGTTACTGTATGTGTTCACAAATGCTTAACCTATAACGCTCTGAGATAAGCCTTGTCTGCTCGCGCCAAGCTACCTAGAGGGTGAGCAGGGGTTATTTTAGGAGTGTAACCCCTTACCCTGACTAGAGGAAAGGTTCCCTGCTTGTCACAAGTACCTACCTGTGCCAACCTGAGAACCCGGATTCTAACAGCCCCTCAATATTTAACCAGCTATTGAAGAAGTCTTTGGAAAGTCTAGAAATGCCCGAAAATTCTGTACTAGTCCAGTACATCGACGACCTTCTTGTGGTGTCGAAAACCCGTGAAGCTTGTGAGGTAGACACGATAGCCTTGCTGAATCATTTGGCAGATGGAGGACTACAAGTGTCACCATCGAAATTGCAATTTTGTAAGAAGGAAGTACAATATGTAGGACATAACATTGAAAAGGGACTGAGAAGAATAACAATGGACAGATTAGCAATTTTTTGTTGATTGCAAAACCTTTGGTACAACTGACAAGAAGTGATGTGAAAGATCCCATTGATTTGAACAAAGAGGGATTGGCAGCATTCAAAAGATTGAGAGATGGGTTGTGTGAAGCACCTGCATTATGTATGCCTGACTATGAAAAAGAATTTGAGTTGTATTGTATTGATAGAAATGGATGTGCACTCTCTGTTCTAGTACAGAAGCATGGAAAACAGAGGAGACCAATTGCATATTTTTCATCAATGTTGGACCCAGTAGCTGTAGCCCTACCTGGGTGTTTGAAAGCAGTAGCTGCTACATGTCGATGTTTGGAACAGAGTGAGGGAATTGTGATAGGATATCCTGTGAAAGTGTTTGTACCTCATGATGCGGCGATCCTTTTAACAAGGAGTCGTACTCAGTATATGACACATAGTCGGCTGACTAAGTATGAAAAGGTCATATTAGGTTCAACAAATGTAAGTCTTGTAAGATGCTTGAATGTGAATCCTTCAACATTGTTGCCTGATGCAGAGAATGTGGAAGTAAGAGATGAAGCAGATTATGACTGTCTGGATGTACTTGATTTTGTACAAAACCACGACCTGACATAAAAGATGAACCCTTACCAGAAAGTGATTTTGTTATGTTTGTCGATGGATTTTGTTTGAGGACAGATGATGGAGTGTTGAGTGCAGCATATGCGGTATGTACAGTTGCAGCAGTAATGGAAGCATCCTATTTGAAAGGAGTAAAATCGGCCCAAGTAGCTGAACTTGTTGCTTTAACAAGGGCATGCAAGATTGGGAAAAGTGTGAGAGTGACTATGATAACTGATTTCCAGTATGGCTGTGGAGTGGTCCACGACTTTGGCCAGATATGACTGCAGAGAGGATTCTTAACCTCAAGTGGAACTCCCATTAAGAATGCTGAAGTGGTTGGAAAGTTGCTTGAGGCGATACAACTGCCTAGGCAATTGGCTGTTGTAAAGTGTGCTGCCCATAGTCGCAGTGGTGATTATATCGCTACTGGAAATAAATTTGCAAATGACATGGCGCAATATTGTGCACGAAATCAGAATTCAATCAATCGGGCTAAGGAAAAAGAGGTGATTTCTTGCTCTTTCATGTTTACTAATACTGTGGGAACATGGAAAGAAGTAAGACAATTGCAGGAAGAAGCAGGAGAGGAGGAAATAAAACAGTGGGTAAAAGCAGGATATGCACCAAGAGAGAAAGATCATGTGTGGGTCTATCGAGATGGAAGACCAGTCATGCCTGATAGCATGATGTCAGCCGTGGCACAGATGTATCATGGACAGGGACACATAGAGAGAGACGCTATGATCAGGTCCTTTAAGCAAACCTGGTATAATGCAAAGTTCAGACTTGTGGCAGAAAGTCTTTGTCAGAGATGCCTAATATGTCAGCAATACAATCCAGGAAGAAAGACAGTAGTGAGTCTAGGAACAATAGGTCGAGAAAGAGGGCCTTTTACCAGAATGCAAGTGGATTTCATTGAAATGCCTCCCTGTAACAGGTTGAGGTATGTCTTGGTTACGGTCTGTCTATTTTCCATATGGGTAGAGGTATTTCCAAAACAAGAAGAAATGATGGGATGACAGTGGTAAAATTACTTTTGAGGGAATGTATCCCTAGATTTTGGTTGCCAGTGACAATTGAATCAGACCGAGGAGAACATTTTCATAATGAGATCATAAAACTGATTTGTGAAATTAATTGTGCGACAAAAACTTCATTGTGCCTACCGACCAAATGCTTCTGGTGTGGTGGAACAGATGAATGGTACTATCAAAAACAGGATAGGGAAAATGTGTTTAGCCACAGGTATGAAATGGCCTGATGTCTTGCCGCTAGTACTCATGACTATTAGATCAATTCCAGACAGAACTACAGGGTTAAGTCCTCATGAAATCATCATGGGACGAGCCATGCGCCATGTTTTTATACCAGTCAACAAGCTGATGACTATAACTGATGACATGGTGTTGGAATACTGTAAAAGCCTGGCTGATGCAGTTCATTCTGTGTTTCATCAGGTTGGAGCAGATGCCACCACCCTTGAAAAGAAGCCAGCACATGATCTAAGCCCAGGGGACTGGGTAAGGATAAAAGTCCACAGAAGAAGAAACTGTTTGGTTCCCAGGTGGGGAAAACCAAGACAAGTCATCTTGACCTCAACAACAGCTGTGAAGTGTGCTGGATTGAAGAATTGGATCCATACAAGTCATGCTCTGAGAATTCCAAATCCAGTTGACAGCACAGAAAAGGAGTATTTTAAGGAATCAGAATCCAGTACTGAGTCAGATGATGGAGAGCCAAAAGACAAAGAAAACCCTGAAAGGGGAGAATCAGAACCAAACAGGTGAATGAAGTGACGAGTCAGGAGAAATCAAAAGAAGAACAAACAATTGTAGTTAAAGAAAGCAAAAGAACAAGGAAATCTAACCAGAAGTATAAATCACCAGAATGGACGTATGTGGCCCGGCCTGAAGTAAAAGAAGAGGCGGATAGCCAAGGAAATCCAGAGGTGGTTGTACCGGAAGTGGTTGAGGAAGACAAAGAATCGGAAATCCTGAGAGTTATCTTGTCCGATATTGGAGAAGAAGCGGATGTTCAGGACATTCTGTATACCGAAAACGAAGGAAAAGTGAAAAATGATGAAATGCCAAACTGAAATGAGACAAGAACCCAACTGAGAGAACGACAATTAAAATATTGAAAAAGACAAAAACTGATAGAACCAAGTAGGTGCTTAGAGCCTTGGGTTAGAAAAACTAGTTGTGAAGTAGAAGAGGCTAAGTCAAAAGACACAGTCCATTTTAGCTAAGATGGCAAACATAGATAGTAGCAAAGGTAGATGTACATTTTTGAGGAGATGGTGTAAAATGTGTTGTTGTTGTACAGGATTATTAATGCTTCTATGGAGTATACTTGCTCTACTGATCTCATTTAAAGTTACTATAGATACATTAGAAGGACATAGTGAAAACATCACTAATATAGAAAAGATTCAAAAGGTAGTTCTGACTAGACTAGATAAAAATTATTTACATAAAGACAGGTCTATAACTGATTTTTCTAATAATGTGTTCTCAAAATTGTTGTATGAATATGTAAAGACAATGGACGTAAGGGACTGCTATGTGTGTATGCAGTTACCTGCATCTGTATCGGAGGGAGTGACTTATCACCACCTTGCAGTAACTTATGGAATAACATGTTATGTAATAGCTAGTTTATTTTATCAAACAGGTAAATTAGAGTATTATTTTTCAGATGTAGATACTATATTTTCACAAGTACTTTCAACTAACAAACTAAACAAGGTACAACCAGCAAAGGTATTAGGTGAATTTTTCTTAGAGACTAAAGAACTAACCTTAGAATACATATTTAGAAATAATTTGACTTGCAGTTTAAAGAAAGAGGAAAATACATTTTTAGATATGGTTGAAGAAAGGAGATTGAAAATGAAAAGAAAGGCTTCAGAAGGAAAAGTGGAGAAGACAGTCTGGGATGTAGAGATGGAAAAACACTTGAAAGGGGAAACAAGTTCAACTATGGCTTTAGATTGGCCTCAGAAAGGGAAATTGGGTATTAGAAGGAATCAAACAGCATATGATAATTATTTTGTGGGGAATAGTTAGTGCCATGATACATACCGAATCATGGGTGGATGGGGATTTAAAGGGGGAAAAGATCCAGTTTTTCCTGGACTATACTTCGTTTGTGGGAACAGGGCATATTATCGTTTGCCAGACCATTGGTATGGCACATGTTATGTAGGCCTGGTTTTCCCAAAGATTTTTCATATGGATAGAGGAGAAGATGGTGTACATAGCTTAGGTAGTTATTTAGCACGTTGAAAGAGAGAATCTTGGACAGAAATTGTGGGTGACATTTTTGGAGCATTGATACCAGCAGTGGGAATATCTCTGAATACAAACAAAATTAGAAGACTTTCAACAGTAGTGGATCGCTTGTCATCAAGCACCTCTGGAGGACTTTTATTGGTAAATACTGAAATGGTTGCCATGCGCGCTATGGTAATGCAAAATCGACTTGCCCTTGATATATTATTGAAAATACCAATACCGATCATTGACTTTAAATCCGCATCTTTTTGCGGAGAGACATATTGAATAAAAACAACATGAGCCTATAGACCACTTTTTCCGTCTATTTAATCAATCTATTTCATACATTTTTTTGTTATATTACACCATACTTTTTAGTGACTCAACATAGAAAATTTCAAACATATATCACAAAAATATAGCTGTGAACACATAAAAAACTTTTTAAATCACATTCTTTACACACTTCATACATTTCACATCTATCATATCTTCCATTCACTCCCATATCCCACTACACAATCCAGAACAGGCATACTCTCAACATTCAAAAAAACCTTCAAATAACCAATTCTATAAAAATACTTTAAATACGGCCATAGAAGAATTTTCAACAAAGTAATACAGGTACAATGCTTTCTAACAATTTGTTTGTAATTCTTATGGCCAAAGAACTAGGGTCGACGCGTTTCAAGCCCCTTCTAATAACGGGACTCTCATCAGGACCTAGAAACTAAAAAACAGAAACAAGGCTTAGTGCTACTGGATATCCACAATCTCTAGATGCAACTGAACATCTTTCAATTTGATATACCTCTGTTTGATGAAGGATAGAACATCCATAGAACCTTTGTGTTTTAGACCTAAAAGATACAACAAAAGAGACAAAAAACAGCTAGACTATAATAATCATTCAAAATGTAGTCTCACTTTCTCTCAGGTGTTTATATATTATATGCTTACGTTAACTGTATTGTCTTGGACTTGGGATGTGATTTTTATCTGTAATACGAAAAGAATCGTAAACATCTTTGTGGATGTGCTCTGGGGTTCATGACATATAGGTAACTGCATGTTAAAACTTACTTTTATTGCCTTTCCTGCAAACTCGTTGAAGAGTATTATGTCATCCGTTCAGAATAACGGAGGGCGAGCTGTGTTCCAACTATAAGCAAATATAAATGCAGAGAAATCAGGACCAGCTTCTCTCATCATTTTTTTTATACCGGCAAGATGGCGGCCGTGTAACTGCTGCGGAGTCACCTCCCGACTGATCTCCTGACAATGCTTGCAGAAACGGTTGCACAAAACCCGAGCCGGGCTTTTTGATCACATCAATGGGAATATAGCTTATCTTTCTCCGATGATCATCTTTCATGAGCTGCCCCGACTCCCACTGCGCGTTGTAGGAGTCAGTATCGGCATTTTGCGCAGTCAACGGCTGTTTCGGGAGTGGCTTGCTGGAACTCTCCGGCGGTGGGCGGTGAGAATGGCTCCACGAAGAGGCGTGCAGAAGGAGACCACTAACGGCAAGAGTTCCGATTTGTCCAAGAAGCCTCTCAAGATGTTGGAGGCTATTCGAGCTCCCGATCAAGTAAGAGCAGCAGGTGGCAAGAACGGAGCTCAAAGTGGTGCCCGATGTCCCTCCTCTGAGGCAAGTGTGAAACTGAAGACTCCGACGGTTCCGGGGATGTTTTCCGGTAAATCGGTAAGCGGGAAACAGACAAGAACTCCGCTCGGGGAAACCTCGAGCAGCATTAATGATACAAGTAACACACGTACTGCGACGGACAATGCTGGCAACAATGTAACAAAGGGGGCTGCTATAGTTATTATACCTGATTCCTCCTGCATACGAGAGACTGACAATCTACAAGACAACTATATTACTCCAAATACCTCTATAGAGGTGGTTGAAGCAATGCACGGGAGAGGACAAAATATAGGTGAGGGTAATACACAATTACTCGCTCGCAGTAAGCACCTTAGTGAGCTGGAGTTAAATGGCCAATTACCCGGAACCCCTGATGGGGAAAATTTTTTCTCTTTAACAGAGGAGTCTGACTTTAATAATGCCACTGACCTGGATACCACAGACATAGATACCTCCGGGGATGAAAGTGATAGCCCCCCTCCGACGGCTGACACTTTGAGGAGAGCTGCTAATCGATCCAAAAGGGGAGGGGACATCTCTGAGGGTTCATAGATGATATTTTCATGACTTGGACAAGTACTGAGGAAAATTTAGAGCAGTTCCATCATTGGTTAAATAATCGAACAGAAGAGATCAAATTCAGTATGAATCACTCTAAGATAAAAATTCCTTTCTTAGATGTAGAAGTGTATCCAGCAGAAAATGGATTGGTAACTACTCTTTTTAAAAAACCAACCGACCGGAATAAAGCATTACACTTCTCAAGTAGCCACCCTAGGAATTTAAAAGAAAATCTGCCCTATGGGCAATTCCTCAGGATAAGACGAAACTGCTTTTACAAAGATGAATACGTGATACATGCAAACAAATTGTTGGATAACCTAAAGAAAAGAGGATACCCTAAAAAACTACTAAAAAAAGCCATGAAAAGAGCATGGTGGACCCCACGGGAAACCCTACTTGAGAAAAAAGATAAGCCTCCTTTGAAAAGGATAGTTTGTGTTTCGACATTCTGTCCGAATTCTAACACTTTGAAGAAGGTAATCAATCAAAATTGGCACTTGATCAAAAATTTAGATCAGTCCTTGAATGAAAATCCACTCTTTGCCTTTCAAAAAAGATCGCAGTATTGCGAACCAAGTTGTACGAGCATCAATGCCTGTAGTAAAACAAAACTCTCTAAGAGAGTATGTAGGCCTTCCACCAATATCCGGCCACCATAAATGTGGCACTTGTGCCTGCTGTGATTCTACTGAAGAAGGAGTGCTGTTTTCACACAACTCAATCTATTGGAAACACAAATCCTTCACAAATTGTAAAAGTAAAAATGTAATTTATGGAATTCGTTGTCCTTGTAACCAATTATACAAAGGAAAGACAAGTCAAGAAATCAGAGTCCGAGTTTCACAACATAAATCGCGGATTAACAAAAATTTGCAAAACGCGCCACTAGTGAACCATTGGAGAATACACAACCATCTTATAAAAGATTTAAAATGGACTATGATTTCAAAAGTTGAACAAGATCTAAGAGGAGGTGATCTTGAAATAAAACTGTCAAAAAGAGAAGCTATGTTAATACTAAAATTTAACACAGCCGTCAATGGTCTTAACAAACTTTCTGAACTGTACAATTTGAGATAATTTCGGTGGCACCACTCCATCAAAAATTAAGCTGACAAGTCTCTCATTCTCTTAAAAGGTTTTTTATGGTTGGAAGAACGGGAGCACTACACTACTTTTGGATGTTAAAGAAAGATTAATACGAGAAGAAGATATGCCATTCAATATTTCAACTACATCCCCCAGAAAGCAATAAACGAGAACATATAGTCCTTTATTGCAGTATTTGCATGTCCCTGCGATGAACACCATATTTTGCTATATGATAGCTATATGCTAAAGAGTAACTATGCTTGGTCAATAAAGCAAAGAAATCAATCTAATATATTTTACCGTCTCGAGAAAAGAAAAAAACTACAACTCCCATGAGCCCAGAGTGACGCTACGACGTTCTTAACCACACGTGATTTTGCATCCAAACGCGGATGCAAAATTTCTCCGTGTGCAATGAGAGAAGCGAAATAAACTCAGGTACGCGAGAACTAAGCAGCACAAGCGAGCTATAGGTAAATCAGCGTCGACGAGACGAGTCTGTCAACAAAATCGTATGTTTTCTCATCTTTCTTCTAGAGGGCTAAATCGAAACGCCAAGCTTTGCGCTCAAAATAAGAAGATTGAGATTTCCGGTCGAGAAAACTAAGGTATGCATTTGCCACTTCTCTCCGTCAAGTACGTTAACGGTTTAGATAGGCGCAATAAAAAGAAGCTGGTCCTGATTTCTCTGCATTTATATTTGCTTATAGTTGGAACACAGCTCGCCCTCCGTTATTCTGAACGGATGACATAATACTCTTCAACGAATTTGCAGGAAAGGCAATAAAAGTAAGTTTTAACATGCAGTTACCTATATGTCATGAACCCCAGAGCACATCCACAAAGATGTTTACGATTCTTTTCGTATTACAGATAAAAATCACATCCCAAGTCCAAGACGATACATTTAACGTAAGCATATAATATATAAACACCTGAGAGAAAGTGAGACTACATTTTGAATGATTATTATAGTCTAGCTGTTTTTTGTCTCTTTGGTTGTATCTTTTAGGTCTAAAACACAAAGGTTCTATGGATGTTCTATCCTTCATCAAACAGAGGTATATCAAATTGAAAGATGTTCAGTTGCATCTAGAGATTGTGGATATCCAGTAGCACTAAGCCTTGTTTCTGTTTTTTAGTTTCTAGGTCCTGATGAGAGTCCTGTTATTAGAAGGGGCTTGAAACGCGTCGACCCTAGTTCTTTGGCCATAAGAATTACAAAAAAATTGTTAGAAAGCATTGTACCTATATTACTTTGTTGAAAATTCTCCTATGGCCGTATTGAAAGTATTTTTATAGAATTGGTTATTTGAAGGTTTTTTTGAATGTTGAGAGTATGCCTGTTCTGGATTGTGTAGTGGGATATGGGAGTGAATGGAAGATATGATAGATGTGAAATGTATGAAGTGTGTAAAAAATGTGATTTAAAAAGTGCTTTTATGTGTTCACAGCTATATTTTTGTGATATATGTTTGAAATTTTCTATGTTGAGTCACTAAAAAGTATGGTGTAATATAACAAAAAAATTGATGGAATAGATTGATTAAATAAACGGAAAAAGTGGTCTATAGGCTCATGTTTTCTTTTTTCAATATGTCCCTCCGCAAAAAGATGCGGATTTAAAGTCAATGATCGGTATTGGTATTTTCGGTGTTATTTATGTTTATAGGCTTGGCCTTACTGATATAAGCCTAAACCCAGTTTTTGTTTAACTTGATATATTATTGGCAAAAGAGGGTGGAGTCTGTGGAATGCTGAAAGTTCAACATTGTTGTACTTACATTCCTGACGAAAGTAAAGATTTGAAAATTTATATTAAAAATATTACAGAATTGCATGACGAAATTTCACCACTGGAGGTTGAAGGTGTTTGGGAAAAGATTGGAAAGAGATTATCAGCTATTAAAGATTTCGTAGAAAAACTAGGTAGTACATTTTTAGGTAAGATATTATTTCCATTAACATGTGTGATTTTCATAGTATTAATAATTAGATTAGGATGTATTTGTCATAAAAAGGATAAATATCAGAAAAAGTTAAGAAGAGAAAATTTAAGGAGAAGAGATAAGAAACAAGAAAGAGAATTTGAAGAAATAGAATTGGAGGAAATCAAGGAGAGTATGTATAAAACAGCAAAAAGAGAAGAAACATGGGAAACTGAAATATGAATAAAAACAAGAAATCACTTTGATATTCTGTAAAAGGGATACAAAATGTTGTTGGTGTGGTGATATATTCACCAAAGAGGGGATTGCTGGAGCGGGTAGTACAAAATTTTGTATACCCCCCCATTCTGTATGTTTATATTAATCTGAATAATCAACTAATTGTATTAATTAGTTTGAAGTGAAAACTCACCAATTATATTAACAAAAGAATTAAACGTGGGATTTGCATTTTGCATGGCTAAACTAATTATATACTAATATATGTACGCATATTAATGGTAGAAAATTAGAATATTGCATGATATATGTTGCTTTATGATGTAATTGTAAGTTGCACCAGATGACATCACTGGGTGAATATAAACGCTTTGAATGTTGCTATTATGCTAGATAATTACTTACACATAAGGGAATTAGTGAGGGTTTAACATTTTATTAGCCATTTCAATGTTTTAATTACGTTTTTGTGTTTGTTTTGCTTAAGTTGACCATTTGGGCCTTCATAAAGATGGCTGACTGAGACGTACGACGTGACGGCTGCTGTCTCACGAGGTTTAGGGTGAAATGCGCATGTGCCACCGCCAGCAACAATGGCCTCGTCCTGACCCCAGGAGAGATGTACCCACCAAGGTCATACTGGGAGAGCTGCCAGGACCTCAACAATGGATTGTCTTTAAAACTGGAACCAGCAAGTGCGATGACTTAATCTTACGGACTATGTGAGAACTTTACCGAGTGACCCCAAATCCACCAATGAGGACTGTCTAAAACTCATTCTTGATACATTTTGACATTAAAATCATTATAAAAGACGGTAGGATAGTGAGGGAAAAAGTTTGTTCGATTTGTCTTGCTGCAGATTTCCTGACATTATGCTGACGGAGAGGACGGTGACACTGCTGGACAGCTGTTATCCTGAATCTTTGAGAGACTGAATTGCAGCCTGACTTTGATGAATTTAAAGAAATTTTCCACGAGTTGACTGACTTAGAGGACGACTAATAGCCAGATTAGGTAAATATGATGTTCTGCGGTTGGATGATGATTTTCTAAAAATTTGCAATTTAATTAGATAAACGATGTTTTGATTCATAGACAAACGTGTTGTGTCGATTATTTGAAGAAATTAGAATAAGAGAAGAGTATAGACAAATGACTTGAATTACCAAACTATAATACAACTAACTGATTCATCGCCAAATGAGAGGAATATCACGAGGTTTGGAGTTAATAAAAGTATTCAATGTGCATTAGGATTTAGGTGAAAAGATATTCCTTTCATGTCAGCGTTTGGAAAACTTATCCCTCTAGGGAAACAGATCAATGAAATGTGAGTGTTGGTGTTATGGGCCCCACCAATGAATGTATTTGAGTGAATGTGTTATTGCGATATTTGGTCTGTGATGAAGGGGGAATTAGACATTCCACGCTGCAACAACATCATTATTCTTACCACTGATATCCTCACTTGCCTTCTAACCCTACTGATGCCAGGAATGCCAATCAGGGGATCTGCAGGGCCTTCTTATCCAGGGTCCCCAGATGGTTAGTAATAGCCTTTTTATTGTTTGCCAACGTTTTCAGTGTTCAGAATTATCCACTGTTTGTCAGATGGGTACTATTGAATAAAACCACTTTTGT
This sequence comes from Triturus cristatus, assembly GCF_964204655.1. Lineage (NCBI taxonomy): Eukaryota > Metazoa > Chordata > Amphibia > Caudata > Salamandridae > Triturus > Triturus cristatus. Next base: position 106,831,557 of record NC_140584.1, on the reverse strand, counting down.
AAGTAAGGCAGGGTTGGAAACAGTAACATGTGCTCAGAAAGAAGAGTCCACCAGATGAATCAGATTGCAAGAAAAACAGTGACTGCTCCTAAAACATTGAAAACGTCATTCCTGCTTTCACATGCAGTGGATTGTTGCAATATGCAGTGAGCTCCCTCACTCTCTGAATTTTACATGTGAGTTACTTTGTAAACATATATCTACTTGCAGCAATAGTTATAGCACAAATAGACAGAAGTTCAATGTGAAGAAACATGGACTCAATTGTCATGCTCACGATGGAAACTTTTATTTAATGTGTGAACCTGTGGTGGATCGTGGGTACGTGCACAAAATTAGCCCGTGTCCACAGATATTCCTCTGGTATAACAAAGTGACTTTGGTGATGGTAACACTTAATGGCAGAGGGATGACTCTACGTAGGTTACAGTGCATATACTAGGGGGGTAGCTGTTCCTCAGAGAATAGAGAGTGTACCAAAAAGTTGGTGTGTGGGCTTATCGCGCGGTTGGGTCAAAGTGAGTGTGGGGGAATTCCACCTTCAGAATATAGTGCCCTCACACACCCTTTCGAGTGTCATGCTTCATCATCGGGCGTTGCTCCTCGTGGGGGTGGCGCTGCAGTCCCTCACGGGCCCCGCAAGAGGGCTCTTTATCGGAGATCTTTTATGGAGAAGCCGCAGTGGTGCATGGGGGTGTGTGGGCCTATAAAAAGGGAAGGTGAATTGGTGGGTTAAAATTGCTATATGGAACCCAGACCCAGAGTTTTTATTCACGGGTCCCGTATGGCAAAAATTAAAATTAATCCTGGAGCTCCTCTTTGGAAAAAAGGTAGAGGGCAGATGTATGACTTACCGCTGCTCTCAGGATGGGTGTAGTGGTGAGTGAAAGTCCTACAGAAATAGGGTCAACATGTTTCGCGCTTTGCTGTTGGTCCATAGGGGATCCATTAGAGCTTCGTCAGGACCGGTAATAAGGTGGGAAAAAATTGAAACAGGTTCCAGGGAAGCAAAGAACTGTGAACCTGTAGTACCTTAATATTAAGGGAGTTAAGCGTCCAAACGCTGATAGGAACTCTTTCTTTAGGAACCTATGCCCAACCCTTCTAGTTCAGGGGATGGGCTCCGTCGGCGCCTCGGAGGTAGCAGGTCGAGAAAGGGTGCTCGTCTGCCCAGGGTGTGGAAACCTACCCCTCCTCCGTAGTGTGCCGGGTTTAAGTAGGTTATCCCAGGACCTAACAGTCTATCCTTGCAAGTGAAAGCTTATGTCACCGATGAGTAATATCTAAATTAAATATGCTCTGCTGCACAATTTAAATGAGCATTCGTGGAAGACAGTAACACATCTGCCAAATGCAAATTGTTCTCTCTTGCATTGTGCTGAAAACAGTTGCAGTGCAGTAATCACTGGCGAAAATCTCAGGAAGGGTCATTTAAAGCCTGCCATACAGAATTTAATGTACCTGCCATCAAACCTGGAGTACTGCTCTACTCCTGTCAGGGTGGGGCAACCACTGACTTTGCAGGAGCATACCTCACACCCACCTCCTGCCTTTCCATTAGCAGCAGTGCTTAATTAGAACTGGCATGGTCAGACTGGAACAGAAATTGGCCTAGGCACACAAACAAAAGTGCCCTTCGATTGAGTATTAGCTACAAAATGGAGCCATGTTGGAAATTGGGTCTATAGTTGGCATAGGTATGCCCCATGTCCAAGTAGGGACCACAATCCTAGTCATGGTAAATCACAACCTAAATTATCCTATGCTCACCCTCCAGTAGCTTGGCACAGAGCAGGCAGCCTTACCTTGGAAGGCAATATGAAAAATGTTAGTGCAATAACTCATGAAGTAACAGAGTGAATGCACCACAAAAAAAGTCCACAACAGTTTAGAAAAATAGAGTATAACTGAATAAATGAAACAAGATTAAAATGATAAACAACCAATGTATAGCAGTTGAGTTAATGAATTTTGAAGAAATAAATGCAGTAAAGCACTTAGAAGCGAGTAGACCTAAAATGGTTACTTTAGGCCGCGCTGGATCGGGGCAAAGTCAAAATTCAGACCTACCACAATGGAGTGTTGGCCAGCTATAGGACCCATGCAGGCTCCTGTGAACAAAGTACCTGTCCTGGTTACAAACAGCAAGATGTGTTATCTTCGCCACTCTGTGAAGGCGATGCATCAGTTCTGAAGACTGGTGCCGGAGTCAAGAGGCATTGAGCGACATGCCGGTCTCTGTCACACATCCGAGGAGATGCGCCGATCTCACCAAGCTTCAGCAGCAGCGATACACTGTCCGATACACTGTCCGATGCGTTGATCTATGGAGGCAAAATGCTGGTTCTGATGCAATGCATCGATTTTACTCCCGCAACTGGGTCGATGAGCTGGTTCTGCTACACACAGAAAAAGAGATGCATTGAAATCTGTGTTGCAAGAATCTGGACCACTTCCAGTGAGCCAGGCACAGGAGGAGTGATAGAGACTTTGATATCTCTGAGTCTCGAGCAACAGGAGGCAAGCCAACAAGCCATTGCAGATCACTTAGAAGAAGGCAGAGTCCAGCTCTCCTTCAGCAGAGTCAGGGAGCAGCAGGCAGCAGGGCAACAAACAGAAAAGCCAGCCTTCTATATCAGCATTCCAATTGAGTCCTTTGAGCAGCAAAGAAGTTCTTCTGACAGAGGTCATTGATCCATGAGTGTCTGATTTGGTGGGGTCAGAGTCCCAGTACCTATACCCAAATGTAACTTTGTAGTGGGAGAGACTTTAAAGAGTGGCTTTGAAGTGCACCAGTATCCCTTTCGACTAGGGGTGGGCGGAATTTGCGAAATTCACTTTCGCGAATTATCGCGAAAATGTTAAAAATCTCCGCAAACACGCGGAAATATCGCGAAGATGTGGAAGTTTTTTTCCCGCCCGTTCGCGGTATTTTCTGCGTGGTCGTGGCTCGCCAACTTACCCATGCGGTTGCTCGCAGGCGCGGCCATCTTGTTTTCACTTGTCTCGCAGTACATGATCGCGAGAAGAAAGACGTGATCGCGCGACGAATGATGTTACTGCGGGCGCGAACTGTCGCGAGACAGCGCAAATGGCTACCAACAATCCAACATCTCGTGGAGAACGCGACCGGATCGGGAAAACTTGTCGGCGAACGCGGGGATTCAGGTAAGGCGATCGTGCGCACGCGAGAATGTATTATTTTACAGCGCGAGCAAGCAAAAAGTTTCCGATAAAATGCGGATTGCGGAAATTTTTATATTTTCGCGCTCTCCGCGGAATGCGAAAATGTCAAATTATCGCAATTTCCGTGAGCGGAACGGAATTTTAGCCCAGGCCTACTTTCGACCCAGTCCTGTCTGTCATATTTGTGAGGGGTAATCAGTTCTTTGTGTGGGGTCAGGTCACTACCTATTGAAGTGTACGTTTTAGCCCCTTCCTGCCCAGGAAAGGCCTTCAGAATTTAGATATATGTAGATGGGTACTCAACCGCACCTAGCCTTCCTGTGTTTGTGGCTGTCTACAGGGAATGAACAAAGTGTAGCTGCAACCCATATTGGAGACAGGTTGCACGGCACACAGAGCAGTAAGAGCAGAGAAATGTCCACTTTCTAAAAGTGGCATTTCTAAAATAGCAATGTTAAATCTAACTTTACCAGTAAAGAGGATTCATTATTACCATTCCAAAGACATGAACCATGATGGAGCTACACCTTTTTAACAGGAATTACAGCGTAAAAGTATTTTAAGGAATTCCCAGCCTATGAGAGGAGTAGGCCTCATGGCAGTAAAACATAAATTTAGCTGTTTGTCACTACCAGGAAATGTAAAACATAATAATACATGCCCTACCTTTTAGCTACACAGCACTCTGTCCTTAGGGTTGCCTAGGACCTACCTTAGGTACGAATGTACGTTGCTGCTGCTCTGACAGCAATTAGGAGGGTGCTCCCATTCGTTGGCAAGCCCTCATTGACTCCAGACGCATGCTGGATCTGGCCAACAGCCACCACCTCTCTCCTGATAATTGTATTACCATAACCCGGATGCTTTCACTCTGATGCCGGCTTCTCACGGTGTGAACACGTCACTACCTCCCTCTGGTTATGGATTCCCATGACACGGACGCTTTCACTTTGACACCCGTTTCACTTGGTTTGCATATGATTCTTCTCAGTGCACACCACACTGGGAGTGCACCCCTATAGGTACCATTCCTCTTGGATTCTTTTGCTCACATTTGCTTAAGTGCAACCCTTGATGTATCAAATTACATGGATAATTATCTTACTCCACTACAGCAACAACAATCCGGTCCTGACAATGATCTGAATTACATAGAGGTTGAAACACCGTTGACCACTCAGCACAATTTTTGGCATTTATTGGTTCCTAAACTTGTTGACATTTGGTGTTTTCGTAAAACTTTGATGTTTTGCAACCATTTCATGAATCATATTTCTTGTGCTGTTTTTGCTGTTTCTTACACTTTTTCACATGTCACTTGTGCCGTTCACTTGCTGCATGAGCACTGATGGGCACACAAATATTTGGGTTACACCTTCATACAATGTAAATAGTGCTGATACACAAGTTGTATTCACTATTATCTAGATATAGACAGCTCTATACATTTTTCATAACCATTAATGTCTCCTTGTTTCCTTTCAGCTGTCATTGTTGCTTATGCTTTACATAATTTCCTACAAATATTACCTGTTGAAATGTTTTTGACTGTTACATATTAACTACCCAGGTCGCAACAGGGTTTATGAGTTATTTCCTGTGTTTTTTTCTGATGCATATCATGATGGTCCTTCACCAGGCTGATTGATCTTCTTGAGCAACAGTGAGAGGAAGGAGCTGGCACTTGCACTTGAATAGGGAGGGCTGAGCCTGTCCCCACACAAAGAGGTGCATACCCCTCTGTTGTGTGTCTGGAGCCAGGACCAGAAAGGGCAGGGCTTGTGCACTACAAAGACCTTTCATTAAAATCTCCCTACTTCAAAGGCTAAAATTGTATAGGTACTGGACCTCTGACACCATATACTCAGAACACTTCTGGACTCAGGACCTTCTGCCAGAAAGAAGAGCTGTTGTGCTGCCACAAGGGACTGCTTGTTTTGCTGTGTTGGCCTGCTGTCTGATGCTTCTTGCCTAGGAGTGAGAGGACTGGACTTTATTCTCTACATTGTGTCCATCTAAAGGTTCTCCATGGGCTTGCATGGGCTTGCCTCCTGTTTCTGAAGTCTCAGGTATGTCAAAGACTTCACCTGCATCTTGCTACCAGTATCTGGGCTCCTCTGCTGTGAGTCCTGCTCTGCCAAGTGGTGCCAAAACCAGTCCTGGGTCCTTGGAAGTGACTGCTTAGTGCTGCAACCCAAGAAACCAAAGCATCAATCCCAAAGCATAATTCGGATACGATGTATTCCCTGCAAAATCAACACATTGCTGCTGCCTGCACGGAAGCCGTGGACACCACTCACTGAGTGCACAATGCAACAACCTCGACTTACAATGCAGCCCCAACTTTACTCACACAGCCCCTCCAAATCACTGCTGCTGCATGAGTCTCAGACACTGCATCACCGACGTCTGTGATGCACCGTCCACAACCTTTCACATCTCCGGACAGGCGTGGTTTCTACCTGATGCACCATCTTCAGCCCAAATGGTTCAGAATAAATGCTTCAGAAACGACGCACAGTGCTCTTTACATAGATGCATCAATGACTTTGCCTGACTTCGGGAACTGACACATCACCTGCCACAGCAATGCATCACCTCCGAATTTCAACACATCATCCCCAAGCATCAACACATCCAAGGTACTGTCTGCAGGTCTGCATGACTCCTGTATCCAGCCCATGATCCATCGCATTCAGACTGACCTTTTAGATTTGCCCCGGTCAAGCGCGACCAGATAGCCCTAGTTGGAGCTGTTGAATTCTAAGCACAGCATTTTGATTTAATCTTGCAAAATGTATATCTTGACATGTGTATGTTGGATTTTTGTCGTTTTAGATTTGCTTTACTCAGATAAATGTTGACTATTTTTCTAAACTGGTGTGGAGAACTTTTGTAGTGTTTTCACTGTGTTACTGTCTGTCTTTACACAAATACTTTACACATTGGCTCTTTAGTTTAGACTCATAATAATCAACATTTGTAAAGCACGAACAATCACCCGTAAGGGTCTCTAGGTGCTGGGGGCCATCGGGAAGATTAAGCAAGCTATTGCCCAGAGTCCCATGGTGCTGGGCTAATCTGCCGCCAGCGCCGGGGATCGAACCGTGATTCCCAGATTCCGGAGGCAGTCGCCCTGGCCACGGCACCAGACCTCTTCTGTGCCAAGCTGTCAGAGGGTGAGCAAAAGTAATCCTTTTAGGGCTTATTTACAAGCCCCTAGCACCACTTTTGCATCATTAGTAACATGGGAAAAGTGACGTACTACACTTACTCTGACTAGGATTGTGGTTCCTGCTTGGACAGGGTACATACTCTGCCAACCAGAAACCCAATTTCTAACACCCACTAGCAACATTTAATTTACAGGCCCTGGGCACATGGAATGCTCTTTACTAGGGACCTATAAGTAAATTAAATATGCCAATTGGGTATAAGCCAATGCTATATTTTAGGGAGAGAGCACTTAAGCACTGGTTTGCAGTGGTAAAGTGCTCAGTGTCCTAAAGCCAGCCAAAACGAGATCAGAAAAAGAGGAAGAGGAAGGCAAAACATTTGGGGTGACCCTTCAAAGCGGGTCATTTTCCAAAAACACATATGCCTCAAATTGGGCCAACTTTGCACCTGTAAAGACACATCTTATATGTTATTTGCAAGGTATGGGAGAAGACAGTATTTGTACTTGCTGCAAGTAATATTTGTGGTACTATCAGGGAAATCAACAATAAACACCTGCCAAGCAGACCATAAAACAGGCCCATAGTCCAAAAAAGACCCAGCCACTGACTTGTCTTACCAGCCCTCAGGCAAGGCCAGAATGCCCACAGGCTTGCCGAAGCCTGTAAGCTGGTGTTTGCAGTTGAAGCCCATCAGTACTCATTTTTAGGAACTGGCAAATGCCAATTTTCCTCAACAAGATGTGATCCAGAGCAAGTTAAGTTGGTGGTAAAATATTTATGTTCTGTGACTGGATTTCGGTTGCAAAACATTAATGCATACCTTAGGTAATCAGTATTTGGAAGGGATGTCCTTAGTGCACCCCATAAAATAGCAATTCTAATGGTTTCCTAAACCCATTTAATGATATTGAAAACCTTTTCCGTATTGTTAAATGGCTTTAGTACACTAGAGCTAAATGTACAAAGTGTTTTAGTATTTGACTGTGAATCGGTAAATCAGAGGGTTTTTGAATGCTAAACCATTTTGCCTCTGTGGTAAACACATTTAGTGATTCAGAAAACTGTGTCCGAATCACTAAATGTGTTTAGAAATTAAACTGATTTGTTATTTGTAAGGGACGTAGATGTCCCTTCCAGTAACCGAAATCTGGTCGCAAAATATTGATATTTTACTTATACCTCAAAGAAAGTGGAATCCCATTTGCAAAAGGGAAGGGATGTTGGGACTTACTGCTATTCTCTTTTTTGCAAACTGGCCTATTATTGCATAGGTTGGTTTGCAAAATGCCACACTATTCGCAAAAATGCAGGTCTGAAATTGCGACTAGTACTTTTTGAATAGTGTTTATCACATCTGGCCCCTACAAAAGTGTTTTAGCAACCACAAACCTCCTGATTTTTTCAATCAGAGCATTTGCAAATGCTAAGGCTCTTTGTACATAAGGCCCTCAGTCTTCAAAAATAATTTAATGACTGTAGGACACTGAAGCGAGTGCTTCAGCGGCAGCTCCTTCTCTATGGCGATAGAACATCGCCCCCTACTGCCTGTAGTTTCAAAACTCAAAAAAATAAAAGGATAATAAGACAGCTATATTATTGTTTTATTTTTCAAGTTTTAAGGGCCATCGCAAAGGCCGTCACGGTGGGGGATTGGTGGGTACTGCAGTCAGGGTGCATATGAGTTTGGCCGGCCGTCTTAGGATGGCCAAACCGACATGCACACTGAGATGTCTCCAACCCGAGCTGCGTTGCTGGGTTGGAGACAACAGGCACAAGCTCCCAATCGGGAGCACAAATCCAGGGCGCTCAGGCCAATCCTGACGCTGCTCTCATGCTGCCAGCAGCATCAGAGCAGCATCTGGATTGGGAGCAGGGGAGTATGGGACCTTATGCTGCAGTGGAGCCAAAGAAGAGCAGAATAGCGGCGATGCAGCAGTGGCAGGTAAGTTCTTTAGGTCTCGCCTGAGCCAGCACTTTAGCGCTGCTCTCACGAGAGCTTTTGTAAATCGGGGATCTGGAAGTGCAAACGAGTGCTTTCAGGCCTCCAAATACAGTGCATGTGCCCCGGGCGCGCGCACCATTTGGCAGCCTGCACACCATTTGCTTTCAGTTTCGCTTTGATGTTTGATCGCGATCGCGATCACTTTCACTTTCGCGGCCGCACGGCCGCTTGTTCTTTACATCCCAACAACTGGAACGGCGTCCAAGAAGCTGTACGAAGTACACACACGGAGCTTTCTCCCTGTCAGTACCCATCGTGTCCTCGGCGCACACACACACACACATGACCCTCTCCTTACTAGCACTCGGAGTCTCACGTGCAGATACACACATTGAGCCCCTCGGTACAATGTCTCCCACTCCTTTGTCGCATACGAGACCCTCCGTGTGCCTGTCCCCGAGATCCCTCTGCAACTCCCCTACTGCACACCCCTGGTGCACACTGCTGACTGTGTTCTCCCTTCTGCAATGCCTGCCAGGCGCCCTCTGCTAGGTCTCCCAGCAGACACCACCTCCCCACAGAGGAACTAAGCATGTTTGGTGAGAGTTCTGCAGAGCACAGCTCGATGCCTCGTGGCGGAGAGTCAATGCTCAACAGACACTTGAAACCAAAGTGACACTAGCGGGTTATTCTGGGAAGTTACACTTCCTATGAGTGCGGGGAATACCGTGTCAGTTCTACCCCCGTGGAGAATCACGGGGCAGAAAGCATGCTGCCCCTGTGCACAGAAACCGTGCAGCCCGGGTGTACAGTAAATATGCTGCCCAGGTGTATAGAACCCATGTTGGCCCACAATGTGCACAGAAGGCATGCTCTCTGGCTGTAATGACATTGCGTTGTCTTCGTGTAAAGATGCCATGCTGCCCCGGCGTAGGAAGGGCATCGTCCTGTCCTAGGTGCATGTAAACAGTCCATGCTTCTGATGTAAACACACATACTGAAATGCCGTGCCGCCATTCTACAAACCGCTTTAAAACACACTCTCTTCCCCTGGCACAAAGGCAGCATCTTACATGTGCTGCTATTGTAAACATACCATGCCCCGACCATTGTGAATACAACATGCTGCTATTGTAAACACACCATGCTGACACCGGTACACACACTGTGCTGCTGGTCTAAACGTACCAAGCTCACACAGGTAGACACACACTCTGCTGACGGTGTATCAATACCACGCTCAGGCCAGCATAAAGATACTATGCCGCGAAAGTTCATGCTAACCGAGGCATAAAACAACTATATGACCAGTGTAAATACCCCATGCTGCCCTGGTGTAAAGACTCCCTGCTGCACCTGTGAAGTCACCACTCAGCCCGGGTGTAAAGTCTGTGCCAGCGGTGTGAAGACCACGCCCTTTGGCATGCAGGCACTATCACAATCTCACATTGCACCCACATGTAGTGGCCACAGGCAGCAGATGCAGCATTTTACCACTGCGAGTTATCTCTGTCACACCCTTTCATGCTCCTCTTTGAAGATACCCCTGACCTCGGGTGTTTCTTGGGTGCTCTCGTTCCTGAACCGCTGACAAAACCACAGCCCATCTCCCCATGGCTTCTGAAGTCGAAGCAAAACTCCACAGTCTCTTCAGTGCGCCTCTTCACGCACTCCACCGACTCACCCAGACAACCACTCTCCTTTTCTTCCCTCTGTGGCCCTGCCGGTTGTCAACAATGCAAGCTCTCCCCATACCCCTTCGCCTCCTTTGGACCTGCAGGCCTTACCACTAGGCCGTGTCTCATAGTCCATCTCCTCCTTTCACCCTGCAGAACATAACCGAGACCAGCTTCCTTATTCCCTCCCCTCCTTTCACCGTGCAGAATGTAACCCCAACATGTCCCTCTCCCCGTCTCACCTTTCACCCTCTCCTGATCACCTTTCACCTCCTTCCACTGTGCACCCCTGCGTCCCCGCTCCCCTCTCACCCGGCTAGGTGTCTCATCTCTCCTCCTCACCCACTGCCCTTTTCTCCCTCTCTTCTCTGGTGTGGGGTTGGCCCTGGCGCACTTCGAGAAGCAGCCCCCGTCCAACCTCCGGAAGTCGAACTTCTTCCACTTCGTCCTGGCCCTGTACAACAGACAGGGGCAGCCGGTGGAGCTCGAGCGGACGGCCTTTGTGGTCTTAGTGGAGAAAGAGAAAGTAAGTGGCGGCCCGCGCCCACATTTCACTTCTGATTAAAGTGATGGAGGATGGCCCGGGCTCCGGCGCCGCTCTGAGCCCTAACGGGACTCCAGAGGCGTGCCACGTGCAGCTCACGCTCATTTGGCTTAAGGTTCGCGAACGGGGCTTTTACCAAATTACCCTCAAAATATTGGCTGCTGTCGCCAGATTGAATTAAACCTTGCATTTCTGGCCATGCCAAAAGTTGGTACCTGTTAGCTAAACCTGGAAGCACTTTCCAGCTCGAGAGGCGGGATCGGGGGCAGCGTGGGAGGGGTGTGACGCGTGTGTTAACCGGTGCCCTTCTTTTCACTTGTTTCCAAGAGCCAAACAGTGAGAAAACCAACAATGGGGTTCACTATGAACTGTAGCTGTTGTACAGTAATGGTAAGTTGATGGCACGGGGGTGCAGGGCAGCCCCTGCTTCTCGCTGCCGGGGGCACGGGGCTGCGCACTAGGCACACACTGCCTGTAAACGCAAATCTTCTCATGGCACGGAACGAAAACAAAGCATAAGCGATCGATAAGGGCCCTGTTGTCGGTGGTGCCCAGGGCCGCTCTGTGAAGGAGTAGGGACTATTCATTTCTGAATGACAAGTACATAACTGCCATCACCTATTTAGATGGGCTACTCGATATTTTTATGCCAAAATGCTTCTGTTTTAACCGTCCAGGCTTAAACAATTAATTGTCCCAATTTCTTCCAGCTTAAAGCCTGGAAGGAATTCAAGTGCCTTTGAAAAGGCAGTCTGGAAATCTGACATAAATATGGCTCGCCTTGACAAGCCCCTCTTGTGTAAGTGTCAAAAGAGTTCTACTTTGCTTCCATTGGCCGCTTGATTTACCGCTGTATGGGCAGCGTATGTTTAATATGGTCTTAATTAGGTGGTACAGTAATAGGTTAATAATGGAACATGTGTGACAAGCATCAGGTTCAGCCGCGTGCAGTGAAGGGGCAGACTCATAGACAGGCTTTCGGCGGGATCTGGCTCAGTTAATTTGGGGTGAACAAGGAAGACTGAAAGCCATCGTGGGGGTGAACGTGGGGGTGATGGACTAATAACAGCGACCACAGACCTAAGGGGGAGGCAGGTGTCGTTAAGGCTTCCAAATACCCATTACCAACATTTAACAGTGGAGCGATATAAACCAGTTGTTGCATCTCTCGGCAACTTAACACCTTTGGCCGTACCCCTGAAATTAACAAGCATTTGCCCTGTAATAGGTCAAGCATTTATGCAAGTTTAAACTATTGGCATTTTAAATGACAATGCATTTTATTTATGTTTCAAAAACAAAAAATAAATAAAAGGCATTGTCATTTACAATGCCAATAGCTCAAACTCACGTAAATGCGAGACCTATTGCATTGCAAATGCTTGTTTTGTTTGGTTGTTTTTTTGCATTTTCTCATCGTCCACCCCTCCTCCCCCCGCCCTCCTCGCCACTCTGCCCTGACACCAGCCGCTATTTAATATAACACTTAACACTGCACTTATGACATTTCAAAGTCCTTGTATGCAACAATTTTTACTAGTGGTCATGTTATTGGAAGCCATTTTACCAACCTCAGAGGAGAGTGAGCGGTCTCTCTAGGATTCACCCTGGTAATCTAGAGGCAATCTCGTGCATCAGCGGTGAGACTTGACTCAGATAAACATCCTGCCAGCTTTACTACAAGCGACAGCAAATGACCAGTCACCAGAAAAATTCATTCAAAGAGATTCTCAACACAAGCAGGGAGGTGAAGGCCGCCACCGTCATGTAATCAAGCTTCAAACCAAGATCACAATGCGGTTTAATCAGACAGCGTCGAAGGACGAGCTAACCCCTATGTACCCATTCAAGCCTTTCCTTTCCAGTCACGTAGCTTTAGTTATTTTTCCAAGCTTCCCAGTGCACAGAAACCTGTTAATATTTAACAACATGGAACAAAAAAATCCAATTTGTGAAACAACCCCAAGCATATTGCAGGCACATGTCAATGTTCCATCCTGACTTTTACAAGTCTGAAAAGGCAACACAAGCAGGATGGGTAGAAACTAATCAAAGAGCAAACACAATTATAACATCAGCTAATCTTTTGTGCATGATGTAATTGATGCTGCGGAGGAGTTTCCCGCGGGCTGAGCCTTAAACATCTGTTAGGAGGGGAGGCGGCCGGTGAATGACGTACTCCATTAAGCGAGCTCAGTGCAGCGCATAAAAGTCACATCTAAACAAAATGGAGATAAACGCTACCTAGTTAAAAGAACTACACGCCCACTTTTTTACACTGTTTACAAAAGTACAATTATTCTTCCTATCTTTGAAATTAACATCGAAAAAGGCACTTGTTTAATTTACTCCTCAATTATATTCATTTACATTCCAACAAAAGGGGTCATTCTGATTTGTGCGCACTTGCAAAGTTTGCAATGAATACTCTTGACTCAGTCAGTTAGGCCCTGTTCTGGTATCTTCGACATTTTGTCTTCAGTGCTAATGCACTGCTAAGCTTGTTCTTTGCAACGGTTATATATTAAAATTGTATAAGGTTTGAACATGCATGAAAAATTGACTGGTTTTCAACTACTATCATCGACCCCATGGAAGAGAAAAATGAAGTACTGTTTTTAATACCCTGTGAAATTTGGCCTTATAAATTGTACTCTAGCTCATGGATCCACGGGTCAAGGGGGCAAGACAATAACCAATAGTTATGAGCCGCGCCCTTGACTATTTTATTCTTGTTTTAACCTATTGTTTTTAGTAAATAGTCTTATAATGGAATGTAATTTATTCAAAATATCTTATTGATATGCTTTTTTAATCGATAGTGATTTTATAGTGTGTATTATTGATATAATGAATTTATACAAAAATGTTATCATTGTATATAACTGTTGTGTCTTTTATGATCATAATGATCGCAATAAAGATGTTTGACTGACTGACTGAAGTGATGTTTCCACGTGATCCACAATCAATGTACATAGTAACAAATGAGATTATTTCTGTTTGGTTGGTTTTTCTGACTACACTCCTAGATCTTGGTACTCGATGCCGGATGACTGTGTTACCTGAGAGAAGACTTGCTCCTATAGCGCCATGGTCTGTTGCCTATATTATAGAGCGCTAGGCCCTCTAATGCCGCCTTCATGAGGAAAAGCTTCCACCATGTTTCAAAGAAGTCCACAATGATTTTATGACGCAATCGCACTACTGTCGCAAATAGTAATTATGGCGTATTTCATATATTTCTTACTGACCAGAGTTTGTAGGGCAGAAAAGGATCAACCGAGGTACCTCTAAGATGTGACATCACAGGAAAGGGCATCAATTGAACATTAATGATCTGATATTGTTGAAGCAGCTTCGCCAGAAACGAATTGCCCAGTATGGATATCACTAAAATGGCTAAAATATCAATAATAACCCTAATAAAATAAGTATATTTTTTACGTTATGTTATGTTATGATAGGGGTATTTCTAAAGCGCGCGACTCACCCGGGGGCATCTCGGCGCTACTTAGTGATAGCCTGAAAAGGAAGACCGTGTCGAAAAAGATTCACGATGATCAAAACAGAAAAGCTTTCAGTTGTTTCCTGAAAATGCTAAAGGATTACAGCTGTATTACATGGAAATACATTACATTAATCAAACTGAAATATTTTTAAAGCCAGTGCAAAGCCCCTTAGTTGGGAGCTGGAGCAGGGCCCTGGTCAGCTGCCCATGTTGCCCATGCCTAGCTCTGGTCGTGTTACTGCCTACAGTTTTGCCATTTACAACGAATATAAAGAATGGATGCTATCATTAACCAGCTTAAAGGAATTTAGGGGCATTTTTACAAGGAAATATTGGAGCGCAGACCTGCGCCAAATTTGGCAGCGCCGCGCTCCGACATGTCCAAAATTCAGGGATGCGCCGTATTTAGCCATAGAAGTAGAAATTCATCATTATTTATTGATTGCTTATGTGCAGGTTGGGACACCTTCCTGCACATAAGCAACCATTAATTATGCTTTGCTCTTTCTATGTGTGGTGCAGAATGCAGCACACATTGAAAAAGCAAAAACAAGGAGGAATAAAAGTATTTCCCCGTGTTGCGCCACTCTAATGCCTGCTATTGCATGGCATTGCTTTTTGGCACTGCCTAAGATCTACACATCCTTGCACATCTGAGGCAGCATCAAAATGAAATGGGGGCAGCGGTGGAACAACCACAGCAACACCCATTGCACGCCTCTTTCACACAAAGCGATGGGTATGAAGGGGTCGTATTTACAAGGTGGTGTTAAGTCACTCAAAGTGGCTGAGCGCTGCTTTGTAAATATGGAGAAGGGCATAGTGGCACCAGAACGTCACTAAAAATGACGTTCTGGTGGTGCTATCCCCTTGTAAATATACCGCTTCGTTTGTCGATCTCATGTGGCTAATTTGGCCCCACCAACGACCGAACATGTCATCCTCAAATTACAACATATGTCAGCCGAAAGCGCTTAACTCAGCGATCCCCATGATGAAGGCGTCATGGTCTGTGGTGCACCTAAAGGAGAGTGATTTTTCCATTCTAATAGGATAGTTTTTATAATGTGACTGTTTTGAGTCTTTGTTAATGGGTGTAGGTGTACGGGGGAGACTGAGACGAGCTATGTTTCAATGGGTAAACAACGTTTATGCCGAAACTTTTTCCCCGCAGGAATTCACAACGCGGTTGTTACAACGACCACGTTGTGATTCCGCATACCATTACTCCGCAAGTCGGAACAACGACTTGCGGAGGGGGGGGGGGAGGTGTTGGATTAAAATCCAACACCTTCCCTAGTGTCCACACAGACTGGAGTTGGAATAGTAAATTATACTATTCAAACATCCAGGGCCCCCCCTCCGCTAGTCGTTGTTCCGACTTGCGGAGTAATGGTATGCGGAATCACAACGCAGTCATTGTAACAACTTTGTTGTGCATCCCTGCGGGGAAAAAGACTGCGGGACAAAGACATATATTCGTTTCAGTGGCGGAGCCAAAGTGTCATGGGCCTAGTGCAAGGAAAGGAAATGGGCCCCAGGCGCTGTTTGAACTGAGAGAGTCATCAATAACCGCGGTTCATTGGGCCCCTCAAGCCATTGGGCTCCAGTGCCACTGCATCTGCTGTATTATTGGTAGCCACACCCATACTGCCTTCCACCGATTTTAGAGGAAGAACCCTGTGCAGACTCTCTCTTGACAATATGGCGTATTTTTCCATGCAGTCTCTCACTTTACCTCAAATGGTGAATTTCATCACCTCAAACCAGCGCAAAACTCCATTTGTGCTGTAGAAGTACGAAGTAGAGAGGGCCGCAACATCCCCACTGCAATATACATCTGTTAATTAAAAAAATTTCTAAGCTCAGTCTAAAAGGGCCTTGGCGGCATTGCCATTTTTGCAAATATATTTTTACTTTTCTACTCTGTTATCTGATTTTCTGTCAATGGCGGATTAACGATTGTAATAAAGAGTACATGAGGTAGCAATGAAGCAAATGAAGGGGAGCACTCGGAGTTTGTCAGAGAGGGAGCACCACCATAAATTGAAAAGGCTCCAGTGGTGCAAAGTCAGTTTTTACACACAGTTGTTCAAGTTGGGGAAAAGTTGACACAGTGACTTCAGATCATAGTGATGGCTGGCTGCCTCTTAGAGAGGGCCGCCGGTCATCTCTTATATTTCCGATCGAAAACTGCCCTACGAGACAAAGTGGTACAGAGTAGGGAACATGTACAATGGCCCACACAAACAGGCAGAAAACAAAACAATTCTGCTGAATGCTTGATCAGCTAAACTTCAGTGACTTCCATAAAGCTGATGCACTGGCGGCTTCACTGAAGGCAGTTAAATCCCAGTCAGCTTGGGGGGAATTTTGAAATATGGCGTGCGTGGGGAGGTCATAGCATCCATTGATCTAGCAGCTAAGAGGCCTTAATGTGTAATAATGCACTAGGAGTGAGTGAAAAAGGATCCGTCCTTAACAGTGAAAGAGGAAATAAGCTTGAAAGATTTGTGTTTTTATAGCATTGATGAGTTATGGCTGAACATGTGTGCTGATACACAATAACACAAAAACAAAAAGAGCAACCACTGGCGTTAGAGTAACAAATATTGGGGCATATCAACAAGGGCTTTAGCTCTGCTTTTTTGGCTTTAAAAGCCCAAAAAGCAGAGATAAAACTAGCGCCCTATCAGCAACAGGGTGCTAACACGCAAATTTGCATGTTAGCACCCTTTTACTCTATGCTTCCCCTTGCATCTCTAATGAGATGCAAAGGGGGCGTTCCAGAGTAAAATAATAGGAGAAATGTCGCTAAACGACATTTCTCCTATTCTCAAGGACCCTGTTAGCGATAAAGAAAGCAGCGCTAACCGCGGTTAACGCTGCTTTTTTACGTCTGGTATTTTTCTGACTCGGCAAAAACCAAAGGAAATGATGGACGGAGTGTTGAACATTGCAAGCACTCACCCCCAGTCAACTGATCTGGGTTTAATCCATCACCGTTCTTTAGCCCACTCTGCCACCCCAGTTCAGACATAGCCATATGCAAATCAGTCTGACCCTGTGCCTCATGGGAACAGTCCAGCCCGAACTGCCAAGCCATGTCTTCCCTGGACCGGAAACAAGCTTCCTAGGACCGGTTTCTGGCATTTCAGCCGTCTTCAACCAGGCTTGCTTGAATCCAGTGGCAAAGTGAGCAAGGGCCTCACGTCTGAGCATACCCTGCCAACTTATGGCGAACAAAGCAAAAACCAAAGGAAATGATGGACGGAGTGTTGAACATTGCAAGCACTCACCCCCAGTCAACTGATCTGAGTTTAATCCATCACCGTTCTTTAGCCCACTCTGCCACCCCAATTCAGACATGGCCATATGCAAATCAGTCTGACCCTGTGCCTCATGGGAACAGTCCAGCCATGTATTTTAGGCAAAGTGTATAGACAGGAGATTTTTCACACTTTGGTCGCAAGGGACTTAGATAGAGCCATGAAGAATCTTAGACAACATCCTAATGATAACCTAAACGCTGGTGAGCGCAGAGCACTGAAAACATTAAAGGATAATTCTGACCTAATCATAAGAAGAGCAGACAAAGGGGGAAACTTGGTTGTTATGAATAAAACAGATTATGACCAAGAAATGTATTCCCAGTTACATAATGCAGAATGTTATGAAAGAATAGCGCATAACCCTATGTTCTCTTTAATTACTAAGATTAATAATCTCTTGAAAAAATGGCATGATGAGTGCCTTTTGGATGATGACGAATTTCTGTATTTAACTGTAAATCGCCCGCGGTACCCCTGTCTATACACTTTGCCTAAAATACATAAAGCTCTCCCATTTCCACCGGGGAGACCCATAGTCTCAGGAATAGGGGGGCCGACGGAGCGGCTATCACAATTTGTAGATCTTTTCTTACAACCGATAGTCAGCAATCTACCATCCTATATTAAGGATACTAGACACATTTTGAATATTCTTAGCGATATTACCTGGGATACAGATATGATGTTAGTAACGCTGGATGTGGTATCACTTTATACCAGTATAAGAAATGACCTGGGGTTACGAGCGATACATCAATTCTTGTCTAAAAAACCTGCGAATCAATGGGAACACACTCAAATGATTCTGGCAATGATAGAGTTGATTTTATGTAACAACTTTTTCCTGTTTAACGGGGAATGGTTCAAACAAACCCAAGGAGTAGCTATGGGGTCAAGATTTTCGCCATCATATGCGAATATCTTTATGGGCTGGTTGGAAGAAATGTTAATATGGGGCCCAAATGGCAGTCGATGGAATGAACACATTTTATATAGGGGGCGTTACATAGACGATTGCCTGATGATTTGGACGGGTACAGAGGGTTGCCTAGAGGAATTTTTTGCATATTTGAACACTAATGATATGAACATTAGATTTACCACATGTTTCAGCAGAACTAAAGTGATATTTTTAGATGTCGAGTTGTATGTTCAGGATAACCAGATTCAGAGTAACATGTATAGAAAGCCAACATCTTGTAATGCAATAGTGCATGCTAGCAGTGCTCACCCTCTTCATCAAATCAAAGCTATTCCTTATGGAGAGATGATAAGGGTGAGAAGGAACTGTAGCAATGATACTCATTTCAAGCGTTGTCTTAAAGATATTGAAAGAAGGTTTATACAGAGGGGTTATTCGCGACATGAGATTGCAATATCAAAGGCAAAGGCCCTAAAGACTGAACGTTTGACTACCTTGCAATCAAAGATAAACACTGTAATAACTACACAACCTATACGTAACTGATTATACACCACTAAATATGTCTCTACGGAAGAGTCTAAACAAGCACTGGCATATTTTGCAAGCGGATAACACACTGAGAGAATGTCTGACCGAGAAGCCTCAAATCACGTATCGAAGGGGCAAAACATTGGGCACATTGTTAAGCCCTAGCTACCCCCGTGCAAAGCAACAAGAAACTTGGCTGACTGCAGAAACGCAAGGCTTTTTTAAATGTGGCCATTGTGGCATGTGCAGATATGCAAAGGACAAAACAAAGTGTTTTACTGATAGCAACGGGATAATCTACAATATAATGACAAATATTAATTGCTGCACAAAATATGTCATATATATTATCATTTGCAAATGCAGTAAAATATATGTGGGTAGCACGATTAGGGCTTTGAAGGATCGAATAAGTGAACATATGAGGGCAGTAAAAAATAACGATATCAGATACCCAATTGCAGAGCATGTATATAATTGCAGAGCGCAATGTCACACTAAGTGCTTTGAATTCTTTGGCATTGAGCACATCCGTTTAGATCAACGTGGAGGGAGCAGGGAATTACAGTTGCGAAGGCATGAGGCAAGGTGGATCATGCGCTTGCGGGCCGTGGAAGATGGTCTAAATTACGATCATGAGCTTCAACACTTCTTAGGAGACTAAGATATAGAGATCTGTCAAACCCTCAGGCTGCTATCTCATGAATATGTAATCGTCACTTGTAAACTAAATTGTGTTAATACAATTATGGATAGGAGATGAACAGTTCTGGGGTAGGAATGTGAAACAAGTTAAGTAGATCCATCCCTTGGAGGGAATCAGATTATGAGATATTCTTTGACTATAATCTTGTTGTAAATAATGATGACTGTTAGATTTCGGTAATAATATGATATATTCTATAATTGTCTTTATAATAAGGATGAAGGAATTGGGTTATAGAGTATATAAATGGAATAAGATACCTTTCAAATTGGTTACAGTATATATAAGAAATGATATTACACGTCATGATAGATTCGGCTCCATTATCTTTGGAAGCGTTTCTACTTGAGGACTGAGCAGATCGAGAATATATGATGTCAAGCGACATGTGAATTAAAATCTCTTTTTAATTCCGATGACATTAGGATATCTCTTAGAGTAAGAAATATTACATGTTGATATATATGATCACCTTGGAAAGCATTCCCAGCTTTAGAATGCACCAATCCAGGACTCTAGATGCTAGACGATCTTTCATTTACCTGGGAAACGTCCCCATTCTAAGATGGCGTCTAAGTGGAACATGATAAAAGAGAAGGGCGTCATTTGTCTCTCGACATGGGACGCATACCATTAAATGACAAGTATACTGATATTTCTGCTGTGAAATATCTGATTGAACGTTGTATCTTATATATAGGGGCAATATACCCTCAGCACGTAAAAACATAGATCTATATTGATATTTGATAAACACTTTCGCTTCATATCGAAACTCAGAGAATATTCCCAATTCAAAATGGCGCTTACTCAGTACGCCAACGTAGGGAAGACATCGTTGATTTCTACAGCACCTACTTAATGACAGCATGAACAATGCCATACCGCCGCTGTATCGTTGATGGACTATTGCTGCGACCTGATAGGTATGTACCGAACGCGAATTAGAACATAATAATATTCAGGCTTGAATATTTAAACTCCGTGGGATGGTACTGTATTGCTACTATTATTTATTACCTATAGAACCCCATACTGCAGGGACAGGAACTTTATTATCACTACTACCGATGCACAGAAAGCTATTGCGGCCACAAGTACACTGACCTAACGTTGAGAAACGAGGTAAGAGCTTTGGGGAACGCTTGTGCCTCGAGTAATTAGTAGCTACTGAAGCTTCTGAAAATGAAATGGTGTTAGATAAATTGGCATAGCAGAGCACAGTTTACATTTAGTGTATGCTTTACTTCTGCAGGAAGATAAAACGCGACGTGTCTATAGAACTGGCTCACATGAATATTAATGATACAATTACTACAAAATTGGAGACTTTCGTTGCACAATCTAACTGATCCTGGGAGGTCAATAGCAGGTACGGCAATTAATATATTTGCCCTTGAAGGAATAGCAAAGCAGCTTATTGTGATACCTTGCCTCATGTGTTTCACAACTTACCCTGGTACTATTCGTTGATTAATTTCAGATCCTTTATCGGCAATTTAAACATAAGGTACTTTATAACCATCGTTGTTTGAAGGTTTACACTGGCACACTATGGTGGTAGGATGGTGTATATAGTTGATTGGACCTATTATTACCACATACTGGAGGTGTTAAATCAATTTCATAACACTAAAACTACTCTGTGTGCCTGATAGCCTGTTCACCTGTAAGTTGGATACTTTGAGACACTAAGGTTTATCTGAATGAAATGGATACAGATATATATCTTTTGAAATATTTATGTTTATTCTACCTTATTGGAGTAGTTATATACAAACGAGATACTATGTCCGTAAGCATGAGGTTTTAAAGGGGCTCATTTCTAAATGAATGTAATTTACGTTGATTTGTTATGTTGTACGCTATCTGTATTACAATGGAGGTTGTTTATTGCTTCCAGCCCTGACGAAGTCGCACGGTTGACTACCTAAGCGACGAAACGCGTTGGGATTGGAAGATTAAAGAATAAAGGAAGACACTAAAAAAGAGAAGGAGCCCCATACTTTTTGTGTTGAATCTTAAAAAACTGTTACTGTGCATTACTATTGAGTGTGTGCATCGACATAATCTGTTGACTGGGGGTGAGTGCTTGCAATGTTCAACACTACGTCCATCATTTCCTTTGGTTTTTGCATTTTTCTGACTTAGCCATGATATCCTATGTAAGGTGGATATCATGGCTAAGTATGTCTATCCCTATCAGCAAGCTATCGCCAAACCATGTGGGATTATCGCTGTATTTCCAGCGATAATCTCACAATTGGCAGCTTGCGCTCTGAATTTTATCGCTTTGGAGATAAGTGTTGCTGATAGCACGCTATCTCCGCGATAAAATTCAGAGTTGGCTGGCGATCATTATCCTCGCGCTAAGAGCGCTGAGCGATAATTATCGCCGGCCCAATTGTTATTTATTTACTATAGTACAACATCAAACTAGAGGTTGGCGAGCCAACAAAACAGGGAGATCCGTGCCAGGGGTTTGGTTTTGAGTTTAGAGCCTGCGCACCAACTGAGCCCTGAAAGAAATTGGTATGTGAACCATACAACAAACATCAAATAAAATATGATAAAGTCTCGTCAAAATTCTAAAACATGTATTTCTTTAAAATGTGTAAGCTTTGACATTAATAGGGAACCTTATAACACCTTATAACACTGCATGGAGAAGAACTTATTAAAAGTGATAGTTTTTGTAAAACTGTTTTTCTGTACTCACATATTTGAAAGTGCCTTCATGTTGGCTAATGGAGAAAATACATGAAGCTTCTGATGGTACAACAACATGCAGCAGCTCATCTGGTTCTGAAGTTGCCCCGCTGCTCCTCGGCCTCAGCAGCCCTAAAGACTCTGCACTGACTGACATTTTATAAAAGAGCAACATTCAAGATCTTGCTAATTACTTTTAAAGCCTTTAGAGCATCACAGAGCCAAAATATTTAGTTTTCAGATTTACGCCTTATGTTTACGCTCAGATCTTCATCTGCTAACTTGCTTCAACCTCCTTCCTTTAGGTATAAGACAAAAGGTGGTAAATCTCTTGCCATCCTCGGGACTAGAGCATAGAACCTTCTTCATAGCTTTCTCAGATCCATAGAATCAGAACTTCGGTTTAAGAATCTACTGAAAACCTGGATATTTGCAGTCCCGACTTTTTGTGCTTCTCTCTCATCTTAGAACCAGATTCTGTTCATATATGCTCTGAACACTTCTTCCATTTCCGCACTGGGCGAGGATGCTCCTTTCGGAGTGACAGTAGCGCTCTACAAATACAAATACAAACAAGAGGTTTGGTGAAATAAAATATTTGCCTAAGATCAAACAATATATGCAGGAAACCGCAATCTATCCAGGTTTTCTGCTATC
Organism: Triturus cristatus; assembly: GCF_964204655.1. Taxonomy (NCBI): domain Eukaryota; kingdom Metazoa; phylum Chordata; class Amphibia; order Caudata; family Salamandridae; genus Triturus; species Triturus cristatus. The sequence continues at coordinate 106,808,662 of NC_140584.1, read as the reverse complement.
AGTTTGCAAAAATCAGTAGGAAATGCCTATCTATTTGGCTTTCCTTATGTTAAGGCTTTGTTTTTACCTCTAAGTTCATTTGTCTTGAGTTTTTAAATATAGCGTGAAGCCGACCCGATGGCCGAGCACTTCACATGTGCACAAATTACATTACACAAGGTCACCTGCATCGTTTATAGGGAAAGGGAGATTTAATTATTTGCCCCGGATCACAGGATGTTGAGCCAATGCCGAGAGTTGAACCTGGATCCTCAGTTCCACAGCCGGCAGCCCTGACCATAGTGTCAGATCCTGGGTAGAGGGAAGGAGCAAGGCAGGCAGAAGCCACTTGAAAGTTCAGCTCGTTATAGGCTTGAGGTTCTAACAGGACCTTGAACTGAATCAGAGCCAGACTTCAGGCTCAAGCCTGGTTCAAGCTTTCAGTGGCTCACCTACCTCTATGACATACTAACATTAGAGTGATCCTGTTTTAGGTGTTTAGGCAGGTCTAAGTATATTGTAACTCAATCATAAATAAAACTATTTGTAGGGAGGTGGCAGTGTAGTGGACTCAGGCTGGACACATTATATCTTTCACTACCTTACACAGAAACACATGCCCAGCAGATGCCCAGTTGAGCACCTTTATTCGCCAGTACTCAATAGATGGAGAATTATAGATATGGACAAGGACAAATTGTTTCATGTGTTTGTCGTTTTCTGTCACCATTGTACATGTGTTAATTTTTGCACCCTTAAATTGTGTATCTCTGATTATACATTTAAGCTAAAGGAATATGCCCAGCTCTGTTTAGATTTATTAACTTTTGATTCTTTTGAATTTGCATTGAAAATTGATGTTTACAATGACATTACTAGAGCACTCAGAAGTGATGTTGCAATATAATGAAATTTTCTGTTAAACAAAATCCCTTGTAGGCATTTTTACTCAAAAACTTGCTAAAAGGGGCATTTTCAAACGGGCAATTTAAAATGCGTCTTCACCATAAATTAGGATTTAAGATTGTAATTCCAGAGACACCAAACTTGAACTGGTTGTCTCTTCCTATTTGGAAATTACACTTATAAAATGTGATAAGGCAACTCAAATGTTATCCTATGGGAGAGATAGACCTTGCAGTAATGAAAAACAAGTTTGAGAGTTTTTCACTACCAGGATAAGTTAAAAGTTAAAAGTACATGTCCTACTTTTTAAATACACTGCACCCTGCCCTCTGTGCTGTCCACGACCTACCATAGGTGTGACATATGTATTAAAAAGGAAGGTTTGGGCCTTGCAAAAGGTTTATTTTGCCATGTTGAGATGACAATTTAAAACTGCACACAAGGACTCTGAAATGGAAGGCCTGAGGTATGTTCAAAGTGCTACTTAAGTGGGTGGCACAACCAGTGCTGCAGGTCCACTGGTAGCATTTAATTTACAGGCCCTGGGTATATGTAGTACCACTTTACTAGGGACTTATAAAAAGTAAATTAAATGAGTAAAGAGCGCAAGACGTTGAGCACTGGTTAGCAGTGGTAAAATGTGCAGAGTCCTAATGGCAGCAAAAACAAGATCAGGAAAAATGGAGGAGGAAGGCAAAATGTTTTGGGGAAGACCAACCAAAGGCTGACAGGTCAAATACTTGCTCTCATTCCACCTCCCTCATTCTCACTCACTCTGACTCACTCATCCTCACTTACTGGCATTCAATTTCCCTGTCATTGGCTCTCACTTTCACTCCCACACACATGCTCACATACATGCATGCTTACACATAAACACATCTCTCACACAAACGCTCTCTCACCTACAAGCTCACACATAACATACCTTTAAAAACATTTTTATTTACCTCATTTGCCAGCAAAGGTTCCATTCCATCTCTTGGTGCTCCATTTTTTCTATTATGCTAGCAGTGAATAATATACAATTACTCACTGTTAGCGTATTAACAATTGGGACACAAACAATTAATGTTCTTGCCACTGATCTGCCACCTCCAAGGCTAGGGTTCATGAAGGCAGTACCAGAGGTCAAAAGGGGCAAGCCAGTTGTCACAACTGGTGACCATGCGTGGGCGGAGTTCGAAGAGTTAAGCTATGCAGAACTCTGTAAGTGGTCAAAAATCTCTGTGCACTGCGCAGAGTTCCGTGGGTGGGTGGAGTTTCTCAATGTGCCTGTTCATGTTGAGCAGCATGGAGTATGTCCTTGCATTGTGCTGCCATTTTGTTTTCTTACTCTGCTCATGGTGCTGGGCCTGTTTTTGAATCGCTTCTCAATCTTTTCAATCTTCCGCCCTCCTAATTAAACCACTCCTCATTTTTACTTGTATCAGTGTGTGTTTTTATATGTGTATTTTACATTGTTTTCATTTTTGGTGGTTTTTTATGAGTTTTTGTACTTTTTAATGTTTCCTTTATTCCTTATTTATATTTCAATTCAATTCAATAGTCTTTATTTCGATCACTCGAGATCACAAAAGACAAGAAACAATACACACACTGGTTTAAAAAAATATATATAACTCTAAAATGTGATCATTAACCCCTTCGGTGCTCATGACGGAACGGTTCCGTCATGAGCCACGGTTGAGCTGTGCTCATGACGGAACCGTTCCGTCATGACCACGCCCGCGCAAGATTCCGTCAGCACAGCGGCGGAATCTGCGCAGCATGGAAGGGGTTAAAACTATTACTTTCCACCTATTAAAGCAAAAACCAGTTGCATAACTATTTATCATATAAATAGTGAAAAGTACTATGATTAAAACATCAATAAAACCTATAAGATTATAAAAACATAATACAGTCATCAGAACTTTCCATGCACTGTGCAATTAGGGCCAAGCAGGTTGGAACCGCTATTTGCAATTACTAAGGGGATCAGTTAGAGCCCCACTTAAGTTCGGGATTTTGTTACTGACAGTAGGCTAACCCACCCAGTCCAACATTTTACTTGTTCATGAGCTTGTCGGAGGGTTCGCTGTATTTGGCGATCTTGCAGTTTTTTCCCGAATAAGCCACCCCCAGCTCAAGAATCGAGCAACAGCTATGACAGTCGGGACACTTGTGTCGGTCGCCAGTATTCTCTGTGCAACTGCACTACTTCTAACACCCATATTCTTGCATAATGGTTTCAGCCATTTGCGTTGTGGCGCCTGATAGGCCTGACAGACAAATAAAATATGAGAATAGGTCTCCTCTTGCCTCATACACAACTTACATTTATTATCATTTGAGTTGTGCCATTTACATGTGAATGAGTTTATAGGTAGCGTACCCACCTGAAATTGTAGATAAAGCTGTCTGTCCCTGGGTTTGGTGATAATGTCTCAGTAAGACATATTGGGGGCAGGGCTTATGCTCTAAAAATTTCCCTGTCAGCGATGAAGATTCAGAGGTCGATATGTTTCTCTTCGCCACCTTGGACCAATAAAGTTCCTTCATATCTTTTTTTGAGGAAAACTGCTGACCCTCTGGATCTCCCCATAAATGTCGCACACCCATGTTTGTCAGAGTGGCTTTGATGTTTTGTAGCCATTTTATTTTACAAGATGTGTCGGATGCCTATACATCTTTTAAAGCGGAGGTGTAGTGCTGCAGCTCTGGAGTAGTCCACAGTCTACGCCAATACGTTATGGGGCGAAACTTTGCTACATCATCCAGTCCCCTACACCCTAAGTCATAGTAGACAGGCTTTATAGGGGTGCTCTGCGGTACGCCAATGACGTTTTTCAGAAACTTGTTTTGAGCTAGGGTTAGTGGAGTTAAATTGTCGAAGCCCCAAAGCTCTGCTCCATAGATAACAGAGGCTATAACTTTAGAATTGTACATTTTTAACAAAGGGAGCATGGGCTGGTTCTTCGAAGACTTGTACTCTTTCAACAAAGCTCCGGACAAATGACAATGTTTGAGGTCCAGGGTTTCTATCTGTGGTTTCCAATTAAGTTTATTCCCTAGTGTTATCCCCAAGTAGTTAAAAACGTCAGTTTGATCAATTAGGGCGTCATTAAGAGATACCCTTCCCTTAATAGCCCGATGTCTATGGAGGACCATGAACTTTGTTTTGTCTGCATTTATTACCAGGCAGCGCTCATTACAAAATCCTTCAAATCTCATTAGTGCCCTCTGCAGACCACTCTGTGTTTTAGAAATTATGAGGGTGTCGTCGGCAAACATGAGTATGAGGATTTTAACTCCTGCAAGTGATGGTGCGTCCGTAGGGAGCATGGAAAAGTAATCGACTACCCCATTGATGAACAACGAAAACAAGGTTGGGGTCAAAATGCTCCCTTGTCGAACCCCTTTTTCTACAGGGAACCTACAGGTTTTATTGCCCTGCGAACTCCAGCGTACTTGGGTATAATTCTCTGTATGAAGACGCAACACTAAAGATAATAACTCTGCGGGCAAACCCAGATCAGCGAGCACCCTCCAGAGTTTTGTGCGAGACACTAGATCGAAGGCAGACTTTAAGTCTACGAAAGGGGTGTAGATGGTGCCTCCCGCCAACAAAACAACCCTCCAATATATCAAAATAAACCAGAAAACCTGATCAATTGTACTCACATTAATACGAAACCCAGCTTGTAATGGGGTCAGTATATCTTTTTTAACAATCCAGTCTTGTATCCTGTTTAGTGCCATTCTGGCTATGGTTTTCTGGATGGCATCTATAAGACTGATGGGTCTATAGTTACCTGGAAGTGAACGATCTCCTTTTTTGTAGATGGGCAAGATCTCAGCCCCCTTCCAGGTATCCGGGATGGGTGCTCCACTTGCTACAGCGTTTGCTAACATGAGTGTATAATCCTTCCAGGTAGCCCTGTCGTGAAGCCCTGTCGTGAAGAAAAAGGTCGGCTGGAACACCATCAGGGGCAGGCGCACGGCCACTAATGACTCCACCCAACGCTATTTCGACTTCCCCCATGTCAAAACTCAGCGTAATTTCATATTGCGGGATTATGTAGGGTTCCCCCTCTCTCTCCATCGCAAATTGATTGGAGAAGTGAGAAACCCACATTTCCTGAGATACATGGTTGTGAAGCACTGGAGCTTGCCCCCCCCCACGTCCCCCATTTAACCTGGTGCTAAAAGGAACGGAAGTTCCTCTCTTGACTGGCTTGATAAAGATCCGACCATCTCTGCTCGTTCCAGTCCTTTTTTGCCTTATGGAGTGTAAATTTATAATGCTGGCGAGCTAGCTCAACTATAGCATGAGCATTCTGTTTTATGGCAGCCGCAAGTGATTTGTACGCTACCCTACAATCCTTATTATACCATCTTGCCTCATTATCCCTCTGCTTGTTATTTATATAGTTTTTGTACTCTTTCATTTTTCCTTTGCTTCCTTATTTGTATTTCATTGTTTTTCCTTTCTTTATTATAATATATCACTCATTGGTACAATAGTTACCTGTTCCAATCCAGGCACTGTGGTAGGCACACACTTGTATGTCCTCCTTAATGCAAGCAAAAGCTCGGAATTTGGCAGTCTTGTAAATCAAATGATCTTCAGGGGCAGCCCCTCTAGGTGATGAAGAGAAGAAGGATAGGAGTGGATCGTGCAGGTAAATGTTTGCCAAGTAAGTTTGTAAAGGCCAATCACCTTCAGGAAAAATGATCACATATCAGGCCCCAAAATTGCAAATCATTAAAATCAAGTTTACTATTTAGTTGAACACCCTCCCTCACTATCTGCCACTACAAAAATCATCACTCAAAATCACTCAATCATTGTTGCAATAGTTGTAGTTTCCTCTTCCAATCCAAGCATGGATAGGTTAGGTAGTAGGTTTACAATTGATGCAGGGAACACAATGGAATCTGGTATTGGCACCCTAGTAAATGAATGATCTTCTGGGGCAGCCCTGTCAAGTGATGCAAAAAAGAATAGGCATGCAAGGGAGGAATGCATTGTCTCCAATGACACAAAGGAATTGTTGAGGCTTCTTCACTGCACACTGGTCTAACTGCAATACAGCCATTTATGTGACTGGAAAATGGTGGGGCGGCATACATTTGACACGAATATAATGTTCTACTAGCTACTTTTTTTGCAAAGAAGGACATTCAATGAGAAAAAATTAAAATTTTCTTGGATGGCACTGGCATACTCAGTCCGGGAAGTAGAGTTCATCCTCAAACTCAGGTGATTTACCTAGAAGTTGGTCAGCTAACACACTTGGGGGCATATTATCAAGCACGGCGTTAACATTATCGCCGCGTTAGCGACCAAAAACTGCCACTAAAGTGGCGATAATGGGCTTGATAATATGCCACAGAAAATTCCAATAGAAGCCCATGTTGACACCAGAACATGGGCTTCTATGGGAATTCTCAAGGGCATATTATCAAGCCCATTATCGCCGTTTTAGCGGCAGTTTTCTGCCGCTAAAGCGGCGATAATTTTAACGCCTTTTTTTTTATAATATGCCCCTTGATTCTGACTAATCCTCCTCATCCCATGCTGTTTCAGGAACAGTGTAATTGTGTGGTATAAAATCTTGGTTTGTTTTGATCATGGCCAATCTCTCTACATTTTGAGGTGAGAGACTGGTCCTTCTCGCTGTAACAACTGTGCCAGCTGAACTGAACACATGCTCAGCAGATACCCTGGCTACAGACAAGCCAGATACTTTATTGCCAGCCTGCTGAGCTCTGGCCATTGGCAGATCTTCCCATACCAATATTTCAATAGGTTTTGATCCCCATAGACCTCTTTTGGATCATCCAGTTACTCTTGAAATATCCTCTGGATGGTCATTGGTGCTGATACTTTCTCGACCTCTTTTGATATCACCTCTGCACTGGATTTAAACCCAGCCATTTAATACCAATCCAATGCAGAGATTGTGTCTGATCATTATCCTTCTGTTGCTGTTGTTGCCAATTTATTGGTTGTTGAGGTTGGCTGTTGTGAGACAAGACTGTCCTCTCTGGAAGTTGAAGGTGGCACCCCAGAACTGCGGAGTAGGACTGTAATATCCCCTTCAAAAAAGGGAATGAAAGAGGGCACAATTTGTATGTACAGTGGATCAAGTAGTGTGGCACAGATGTACTGTTTGGATGTTTTGCAGCCTTCAATTACAACCCAAGCGAAAGAGTAAGCTCTCAACCAAGGCATGCACTTCTGTGTTTTCGTTCACACCTGCGAGTGCAAACCTTTCAGACACCGTCTGAAGCTGGCAGATGCAACAATGGATAGCTTGGCCCATCTTACTGTCCTCTTTGCTAACGTCCCATGTGAAAACCTCAAAAGGGAGTGGCTAAGAGTAAATGTTTAGAAAGTATATTACAAATATATATTTTTGGTAAAATCAAAAGGTCTTGGATAATAACAGACACAAAAAGGATAGGGATTGTCGTAACAACAACAATCTTTAACCCCTTGCATGCGCATAACAGAACCACGCCGTCATGAGCCACGGGCGGCGTGTGCTCATGACGGCGTGGTTCCGTCATGCTGCGGCCGCTCCGCCCACGCGTCACTGATTCCCCGCCTGTGCGGGCGAAATAAAGAGTGGGCGGAGTCGTGACGGAACCACGCCGTCATGCGCACAGCTCGCCCGTGACTCATGACGGCGTGGTTCCGTCACGAGCACGGCGGCGACGCACTCACCCCACACACCCCCATTGCCGCGGCGGAATTCGCGCCGCTGCGAAGGGGTTAAAATACCAAATCTGGAAACAAATGTACTAGCGTTTAGAAGGTTCCCACTTTTAAAATCCTTTAAAACAATTTATTAGAAAATTTCCAAATGAAATTGCCCAGATTGAAAGGTTGATGGACTTTGTTCATAATGAATTGTTTATAGGAATCTCATAGTTTCCACACACTTAGTTTTTATCTATAGATACCGAAATGGTGTACATTCAACTTAAATCCATATTATCAGACCTATTTGTCAGGGACTATTTACATGTTTCCACCATTACTGTTCACTAAGAAAACTGAGTGACCAAACTCAAGATGCTTCTCAGTTTCTGCAAGCAGATTTACCGACCAATAGAAATGATTTCCCTTGCAAGTTTGTCAAAAGGGTTACTAGGAACAAACATGGCACAATGAAAAATTAAGTGGAACAATCTAAGTGGGTGTAATATGGTGCATTTAAGCCACATTTATATTTCCTGTAATAGACATAGATAGGTTAATTCTAACTTTAACTACTAGTTTAGTTTGTGCTTATATTGTAAAAACATAGTGCTGAAGTAGTGAAGGTATGCTACAAGTCTTTGATGATAAATTACTGTTATCATGGGGTAAAACAATTCATTTAATTATTTTCTATTTTGATTCATTAGCCCAATACCAGGGCAATCTGCCAAATTAATCTAAAACATTATGGATTTAATCGGCCAGTTTTTGAATGTGTATGGAAAATTGTATTATCATTTGTGCTGCTTCCAATGGCCCAAATTAAAGTTTAGAATCATGGTGGTGGGGTGAATGGACAAATTAAACAAAAGTAGGTGACAATTGTCCATTCACCAATACTAGTCTTTGTGTTTCATTATAGATTGACACTATTGTACCAATAAATCTTTTATAACATATGTGTTTATTGGGATGACCCATAAAAATTGGTAAGATGCCTTGTCAAATACCTTTCTCTGTTTACTGTAAGCATTACCAGTGGTCAAGCTGTGTGAGGAACTATCCTTTACAGAATGTTTTATGGCTGATATGCTCTATATTTGAACCTGTGGAGAAGTAATTAAGACAAACTCTGCTGCCCTAAATATACAAAATGTTCAATTGCCATTTTTGAAATATTAGGCAAAACCTCGCCATGTATCTTGAAACCACAGGTAATGAGTAAAATCAACTTATGAGACACTAGTGCAGATGTTAATGAGGCTGCAAAATTAGAGTTACCTAAGCCCTACTTCATGTTTTAGGTGTAGTTTACCATAATGTCCTGGACACTGACCTTCAATGAAAAAGGAGCAAAATATACAAAATGTCTTTTGTAAATACCCTGGGAAATCTACTATGGTAATTTCTTGTTTGCACCATTTGACTTCAATTTTGGAAATATCTGGGCATGCTAAGGACTTTAATAATCTTTATTAGTGTTTATGAGAGGTAGTTATCTGTCCTGGTGTAGATCCGTGTAGGTGCAGCTTGTATAACCTGCTGCTCCTCCATAGCAGAACCATTCAACATAAAAAATGTTCTTAATAATTTTCCTCAAATTCAAGTATCAGGTTAACACAATCCTCCATTCCTGCCTTCTTCACATGTTCGAATGTGGATGTCTCACAGGTTTTGAAAAGTTTATTATATGATAAGACTTGCAAGTCAAGCCCTTGACCTATTGTTGTATAATATTTAAATCATGGATGACATCTATATCTAAGTGTACCTTGAACAAAATTATTTTGAGGGTTTAAAACACCTGCTTCTAATGGACTTGATACAAACACACATATCTAAAGAATAAGTATTAAACTCAGAACATTCGATCTAATTGTTTTCCAAAACATATATCAGAATTTATCTGTCTGTCAGTAGGTAATACTGCACTGTTTTTTTAATAGTATAGTGATAAACATTAGCTGGATATAAACACAATGAGAAGTGTGAATGATCAATCGGATGTCTAGCTACATGCTCATTTGACTTAAACTTGTTATGAGTGAACAGGAGTGTTACTTAGAGATTGCTGGCTAGTGGTACCTGCCAAAGAATGGTAGATTCCCCATTTGCTAACCTTGTGGTTCTCCCACCCCATTAAAAGTTGAAGGAACTGCTGGGTTTCCAACAGTGGAGTCCCAGTTAGCTCTGCTGGTGAAATGCCGTAGAATAGTCGTCTTAAGCCATAGATTCTCACAGCATGGCAGGTGTGCCTCTGTTTGGTAGTTGAAAAGTCCTGTTGTAGGCTACAGATGATTGCCCACAGACTGCTTCCAGAGATTTCAGAAAGGAGAATGGTATTCCTAAACTAAGCTTGTTAGCGGCTTATCACCCGTTAGGGTCTCTAGGCTCTGTTCCTATTCACAGGGAGACTAAAGGGATTTCTTCAGAATCACAGGATGTTGAGCAGAAGCCGAGACTCAAACTTGGGCTCCCAGATCCAAAATCGGCAGCTCTGGCAATTATGCCACACCTTCTTCACATGGGGGCTAAAGACTTGAGGGTCTCAGGCCTGCAGAGACACCGTTAGTCCACTGGAACTCAGGCTGGGTGCTTTCTCCTGCGGAATCGCACTGCCGGAGGAGGTTTTGGTTGCCTGCAAAAACAGGCTGCAGGAAGGGGCTGGGGGACCAGTCCGGTGAAACCCAAAGGGGGCTCAGCTTTGTAGGGTCTCTGGACCTCATGAGCACCTTGATTCACTTCTACTTTACCTGTGGGGTTCGTGTGCAGTGATTCTTTCTGGTCTCGGGTCACGACGGGCCAAAGGCTCTTGTGGTTCCTACTTTCCTTCAGAAAGAGGCTGCAGGTGGGGATCTGGTGGCCAGTTCAGTGGAGACCAAGGGGGGCTCAACTCCTGATGGTTTCTGTGCCTTCATTGCAACTCAGGCGGGGGCGCTCATGTGGAGTGAGGCTTTGGCTGGCAGTGTTGCGCTGGCAGAGGCTCTCGTCGGTTCTTTTGCTACCTGCAACAGTGCGGGGAAGCAGTTCCTCTGCTCCAAGGGAGATGTTGCTGGCCAGTTGAAGTCACGGGTCACTCCTCCACAATCTTTAGAGGTGACACCACCTTCTGGATGAGCCGGGTCAGTGCAATTGTCAGGGCCAACAGGCAGGTAGGCAGGGTTGGCACCAAGTCAGTTGCTCCTCAGTTTTCAATTTCTAGGCTCTTTTTTGTTCTTCTTCAGCAAGTCTAATCTAAATACTCAGTTTAGGGGTATTAAGGGGAGTGAAGGGTAGTAGTCAATGGGCTACTCTCCCCTGGGGTCCCCTCACCCCCTAGATGACCACTTCCTGTGGGGAGTGGGCATCACCCTGTTCCAGAGTTCCTAATTTCGTCACAACCAAGATAGTGAAGTCCTAATTTTTGTGTTTACTTCATGTAGCCCACCTTAGGGGTGTGACTAGCCTGGAGGTGCAACACACTCCTTGCATAGCTAATTTCACAGCTATCCTGTTGCCAAATAGGCCTCAGGGCAGCGGGTGGCATCCTCCAGGTCTGGGGAAAGCCAGGCTCGCATATCAAGGGTTGTGTGTTCTTTGAAGCTTCCGGCCTTGACATGCTAATTTACTAGCATTCCTGCTGGAGGAGGTGTAAACACTTCTCTCCAGAGAAGGCCTTGTTTTTGAACTCTGAGTGTGGAGGCTTCACCTCCTAGGGGGTCAGAAACTCATCTGTATTGGCAGGCTGGACAGAACCAGTCAGCCAGAACTCTAGAAGACTAGTAGGGTTCAGGGGGTACCTCTAAGGTACCCTCTGGGTGCAGGTTTTAATAACTCCATCTCTGGAATCAATGTGTGTTTATTAATATGAAATGTTTGATACCGAACACCATAGGTTTTAGTGAAGCTGTTATGTAGCCAGAAAACTTGTTTTGATCAGTGCCAAGTACACACCTTAACATGGCTTCCCTGCTCACTTACAATATCCAGTAACCAAATTAGACATTACAGGGGCACATCTGCTCATGCAGATATGCCCTCACATAAAATATAATGCACCCTGCCTTAGGGCTCAAACGCCTGCCTTAGGTGTGACTTACTTATATTAAATGCAGTGACATTGGCATGGCACACGGGAGTGTGCTGTGTCATGTTTTCACTCGTGGTTTGCACCATGTCACGCAGCCTTCAATGGTAGTCTGGGTGAAATTTGTGCGGGGGTCCCTTAGGGTGGCACAAGATATGCTGCAGACCTTAGGGACCCTCTTCAGTACCTTCACCCTAGGTACCAGAGGTACCATTCACTAGGGACTTACAAGGGTACATGCCAATTGGATTACAATTATACACCACCTTGTTTTAAAGAATGAGCACTGGCACTGAGGGCTGGTTGGTAGGCCTCAATGCATTGTCAGAGTCAAAAGACTAGCTTCTAGTAGTTAAAAAGAGATCAAAAAATGGGGGGACAACTGCAACAAAAACCCAGTTTCCTACAGTTCCCACCAAATAAAAAGTGTGGACATCTTCAGCAAGTGACACTCATTTCTGTAATACAAGTCAGTGTTCCATTTGCGGCTGTAGCTTTACATTAATAAAATGGAAGAACGAGGGCTTTTAATAAGCAGGTCCAGCATAAATGCCCAGTAACATGTAGAACAGTAGTGGTATGCAGTTCCTAAGGAGGGGAGATGGGAGTGGGGAAAAAAGGGGGAAAATGAAGACAGGGATAGGTAAACAGGTAGGAGAAGGATTAAAGGGGGAGAGCTCCAATAAGGAGCAAGGGCCCGCACACACCTCTAGAGATGTCATGCCTCATTATAGGGCAGCTCCTCGTTGGGCCGGCACTGCAATGCCCAACGTGCCCCACAGGGGGGCTCCTTGCCGGAGGTCTTTAGAGTTGGAAGCCAGGAGGCCCTATGTGAGGAAATGGAGGGGCAAAGGGTGGTGAGTGGAGTGGGTGCAAAAATTGTGTTTAAAAATAGCTATGAGTGCTCCAGGGAATCTTTATCAGCTGGACACTTATGTTATGGTTAAAAAACGAGACTGCAGGAGTCTTGGCTAGCAGGGGGAATTCATCCTGCTGCAGCTCAGTGTGTGTGGTGATGAGTGTTAGTGGTTAAAGAGTCAACATGTTTCATGCCTAAAAACTCCTAGTGGATGTGCGGCGTTTCTTCAGGACCAGGGAAGAAAAAAACCTTATCTACTCTTACATGTAGGAGACGGTCATAAGGGTATCCTAAATTGTACCCTCCCTATTATATGGAATTAAGTTAAACCAAAAAGGGGGGCAAGCATGAAATGCCGAGTGGTTCGTCCTTCTAGCGAACCTGGAGGATAAAGAAAGGGGAACAAAAACAACAGCCATCAAAAAATCATGGAATCTGAAAAGCCCACAAAGCTCCATTATCGGGATGTGTACATGTGACTTGAAGTGGTGATACTTTAGACACAGTTCGTGGATAGCACCTAGTGTTTGGTAATCCACAAAGTGAAAAACAAGTACAAAACATGCTAGTTACATACCTGTTGCTTCTGTCTAAAGTGAACTCAGTGAACTGGCAGAAAAAACCCTACGGGCACGGCCTGTTGAGGACGGCAGAGCCCTATGGCCCTACCAGGGGCGCCCATGGCCAAACTAGCTCAGAGGGTGTGGGAGCAAAGGGGGGCGGGAGACTATGAAGAGAAACTCACCTCTGGGGGGATAAACTGGGGCTTCAGCCAGGACTTCCAAGGCCATCCACAACAATGGCGGAAGCGAGTAACCTAACGAGAGGTAGAGTCCATAGTAGTGGGTATCATGGCGATAGAGTGTAGCATTTGCTCATAGTTCTATCCTGCCTAGGGTGTCAAGCCCACCAAATCTATGAGGTAACAAACTAAGGGCCATATTCTCAAGGAAACATCTCCGAGTTAATGGCACTTTAGCGCAGCCACAGTTGTGAGAAATTTACCGCCCCATTCACAAGCCGGTGCAAACAGCCTACAGCACCACTTTTCCGGCGTTAGCATCCGCAACAAACATTGCCACGGATGACCCCGGCAACTATCGCTAATGAGATGCAGAGTAGGCGTTTCCGAGCAAAAAGCAACGACAACATCATTCCGCAACATTCTCAACGACCAGCCAAATCTGCAATAAGAACACAAAACATGCGATAAGGCGCATTAGCACCAGGAAATTAACACCTGCTCTGACCTGGTGCAAAGTCGGACCACAACCTGCACAAGACAAGGGAGCACAGCCCATAGCCACACATGAAGAACAACAGATGCCCCCGAGCAACTGCCCATGCAGCGCGGACACCCAAGAGGGCCACAAGAGCCACTGACACCACACCCAGGCCCGAACCCCCCCCCCCCCCCGGGCACCCATCCTGGGCCCCCTCCAACCCCGGACAAAGAAACTGCACACCAACACTACGAATCCCAAAACAAAATTCTTGTGCCTGATATCGCACAAGCAGGAAAATTAACATACATGCGTGGCCGGAAAATGGAGAATCAGTCATACAGCAATGCAATCACCAACACAAAACGCCATACAAACAAAAGCCAAAACAACCATTCGGATGAGTCCTAGCGGGTCCTCACTGGAAAATCTGTAGGACACAGCCTGGAAGACAAAATTCAAGAGAAGAAGGATTGCCATGCACCCAACAGAGGAAAGAGAGGAAGTGAGAGAGCGAGGCAGAGAGACGGAGTGAGATTGCACAAGCAGTGCAAGGCCTCTTGGGCACCTGGCTCCACATGCCAACATGTGTGTGTGTATCGCCATCGGTACACCATGAGCCCAAGGCCTTGTCTCAGTCTCAGCACCAAAGCCACATCACATTCCGAAAACGTAAGTAGTAGTCCAACACACATTAGGGATGAAAACTCCTTTGGTCCAATGCAGAAGGCGGGAGGACACCTGTACCTCTGACCTTTGTCCTGAACGCAGCTGGAACACCCTGAGAAAGATGCCATGGCAGATGGGTACAACTCCCACACCACACATTGTGCAAATGAACTATCCAACTTATCCACACTCCACACACAGAAGCCCCTGCCTAAGGTACCCCCGCATGGGATGCCCTTGACACTCACGGAAACAGCAACCCATTCTCCCCAACGTTGCACACACATTCAAATCATTGCTCAGAGCTGTGGCATATCCTCCACACAACTGCCGCAGTTCAGAAGAGTGCCAGTTCCACAAGACACACCAACGCAATGGCAGGCCAACCTGGGCACATGCACAACCCCCGTCATGTGGAACAGTACCGTGTACGTATGCTGCATTTACTGGGCGCACTGCCACTGGCAGTGCTGCGGATCAGTTACCAGCTGAGCTTCCGCCTTGCCTACGTCACCTGCGTCCAGCTCTGGTTCCACTGCCGAACATGCACATTCAAGTGTCCCATGGATGTCTGCCTATCCAACACAACCGTAAATGAATTGGAGTGTAACTGAGACAGCCGTGCATGGGATGCCTTGACATACTGCATATGTATTGGCAGTTGTGCATGGGAGATTGCACAATTCCTCGTGTGCAGTGACCACATCGAGGCGCTCCCCTATTGGGCTGTGTTGCGGATTGGTGAAACGGCGTGGGCTGAGTACACCTGCCCGGACCAGTTAATGGATTGGCTCACCCTGGTGTTCCTTGAACATGACAACAACGTACTATTGGAACACATTGCACATGAAGCTGCACGGGCATTCATGGACGAGTAACTACGTTCCTACAGCCACATCGGTTTGTCACCCACAGCACAGGCCCCAACAACTTGTTGCATCGTGGGGAATGCTCACATATCCCACCACAACCGAGGACATGTCTGCCTTTGTCAGGACTCTGGATGCATGTGGGTGGAACTACATGTGTGTACACACACCTGTGCAAGATGATGCAGGTCCATGGTCGGAGCAACACAGCGTTGTTTGGCAACGTTACCAATTCAGACACACTGCTGGGGGGAGAGTAAACACATGGCAATGTAGCATGACGTGAACTTGTCAGACCCTTTCACCTGATCACTGTCAGCAGAGCAGAGAATCGGTGCACTCCGGTAGCAGAGCACTATGCAGATTCCATGGGCAGTGAATCGTGCCCCCTCACACAGGGCAATTGGCAGACGCCAAACAACACATGACTCGTCCAGCACGGCAAGGTGGGCTGAGACCGTTGCCATCCGTGATGATTGTTGTCCATTTTTGCCTCACCATTTTCTGACCCTCGACATGTTCCCATGCTGCGTGTAAGTGTCTTAAGCATGTCCCTGCCTGTTGTGGCCGTTGCCTCGCCCGTACTGACACACACATGCCAATAAAGTCTATGCAACTCCACTGGTGTCTAACTGTGATGAGTGTTGAATCGATTGTCGACTCGTTTGCCACAATGAGCATCGTCCGTACACAGCGAGGAACTGCTTGACGCAAGTACAATGGGGGTGGCTCCCTTTTGTAAGCTCCACCTCTGTGGGCCAGACATTGTTTTGGGATAGTTGCTGGCTGACCTGTGCACTTATGTGACTTTTGCAATGTGAGTATGGTGTCCAAACTCAGACCATGTGGAGCAATGTTATGAATTGTAACAGGATGTGTCCACACAGATGTGTGTGTGTAGGTATGTGACGTGAAGTTTGGTTGTCACATGTGATGTAGGACACCACTTCTGGCCTGCTACCGATTGGGCATTCCTACACGCAGCCCTATTCAATACATGGACGTGTGCCTACGTTGGGGGGTTGTGAGATTGTTGTTAATGTGCAATAGGAACACAGCTAGTACTCACCTTCACAGTCATCCAATTGGCAATGTGTCTCAGGGATACACATACGCATAGATGTCAGTTACCAGAGTGTACTTTCATGTGCAATTATTGTCCCTACATCCAGCCATACTTCCATACATGAGTGAACATAGTTATGACACATCTGTGTGATTTAGAATGTTTTTTTCACATTCAGGTGATTGACGGAGCTGGAGCTGTACATGGCCATCCAAGCCCACATAACATGGAAGCCCCATGGTGGGCCAACCAGAGTCCTTTGGGGATTGAAAAGTGATTTGGAAGAGAATGAGTGCAGTCCGCAGCAGGATTGCTGTGAGATTGTCCAGCAGTGAAGATATGGCAGTCCGTGTTGGGGTCCGGGTGAATGGCGCAGAGTGTTCCGGGTGGTCAGTGGGAGGTATTGTCCCAGGGCATGATGCATAGGTCAGAACCAGGCAGGGACAAGCCATATGGCGGAGATGGATGCTACTGCCTCCTTCCTCACAAAGTAATTACCATCCTCATCTTACTCCCCTGATACAGGTTCTGTGTCCGGTGTGTGTGGTGGGTTAATTGCTGCATCACTGTGTGCCACTGACACATCAGGGGTTGGAGCTGTGTGTGTCGATGTTCCTGCTACAGTCATCTGGGACAGGCTCAGTGGCAGCAATGGCAGGATGATGAACTGCAGGGCATTGAAGTTCCCAGCTACTACTCGCTGGTGTCCAGACGTGGCAGCCATACTTCCAGCCTGCATCTGCTCCATGGTCTCCATTGACCTCCGCATCTGTGCTAATTCTGTGCTGTCATCGCTGGTGCCTGTCTGACCAGACAGTTCTTGTATCCGATTAATGGCCCCAGCGAGGTCAGCCAAGGTCTGTGGTGGAGCATGGTGCATACAGGGGGTGTCCGATAGGGACTGTACGTGGTCCCTGATGGGACTCACACACCCACATATGGCATCGAGTTTGGCTGCCACGAGCTCGAACCCCACCCGCAGCTGATCAGCCAACTCCACCTGGCAACCCCACACAAGCTGTTGGAATTCCATGTCCTGGTCGGGGGGGTCCTGGGAGACAGCCGTGGTGGTGTGTATTTCCTGCTGTGTAGTTTGTGCAGGTGGTGGTGTCATCTCGAGGCAGCTGCCCTGTCCTGCTCCTGGGGATGGGATGCGGAGGCTGTCCATTATCCGTTGAGAGTGTCCTGACATATGTGCAGGTTGTCCTCTTCATCATCAATGATGAGAAGTGTGGTCTGCTCTGCAGGAGGTGTTATTTGTCCCTCTGCAATGTAAAGGGGAGATGCAGATTAACAGTGTTTCACATGTATGTTGAAGAATTGCAGATGTTTACATTCAGACTGCATGCTTGCCAATGTACATTGTGAGCTGGCTATTTGATGTCAGTCAGTGTGTTTTTCGACTACATGACGGATGTGTGGTAGTACCCATACATTATCTTCACACAGTGTCAGGCAATGCCAGATGAGAGTAGACAGTTAATACGCACATGCAGAACCTGTTGTGAGCTCTGTCCTGTGGTGTTGGTTTTGCACTTTGTACCACATTGCGTCATCACTGATGTTCTGTGATTGCTGTGTGTGTGTGCTGCATTGTGGGGAGTTGCCCCTGCAGCTCTGATTTTGTGTACCCTTCTCCCTTTGAGGTGGGGTGCCTTTGAATTGTGCCCTTTTCGGGGGCTGAATTGTTTTTGACTTGGGTCATATGTGCTCTCGGACAGATTTTATGGCCTTGTGCATTGTTCGTCAGCTGTGTGTATTGTACGGCATGGGTCGTGGGTGCACGTGGATATGTCAGAGTGTGAACTGCTCCTTTACGGCTGTGATCTGCACTGGGCCACCTCCATGTCGATTTGTGGGCCATGTCATGTTTTTTGGCTGCTGCCATGTTATCGAGCATGCAGT
This sequence comes from Triturus cristatus, assembly GCF_964204655.1. NCBI lineage: Eukaryota > Metazoa > Chordata > Amphibia > Caudata > Salamandridae > Triturus > Triturus cristatus. The sequence goes on along the minus strand of NC_140584.1, from coordinate 106,790,423 downwards.
GTCACTTGCATAGTCAGTGTGGCTCACAGAGCCGCTACTTTGCTGGATTCAGCACATGTGCATGGGTAGGTTGTGATATTGGTTTTAGGGAGGGGGGCCCCTTTGTGCACATTGTGGACGGGGGCCTAGTTGGTGTTTCTATGTGTGCTGAAGTGTGTCAAGGCTATCAGGGACATGTTCCACGATCATTGTGGGTGTGCAGTGTGCTACACATAATTGCGTATGTGTGCCATTGTGCCCATCTCCCCCTGTCACCCCAGTCCCTTGTCGTTACTCACCCTGTTGCTGTTGGGTGAGGTCATATCGAGCTGTGTCCAGGCCCCCAAATCCTGCCACCGTCTCCACACTGCTGACTGTGGCCACCATTTCCTCCAGCTCATCCAGCTCCGCCTGTGTCGCAGGACTCCCACCTCTAATCGCCGTTGTTGCCTTCTTGTTGGCGGCGAGTTTCTCCTTCATTTGGCTGTGCACTTCATGCTAGCACTTCCTGACCTCCTCCACTGACCTCCTCGACACTCCGACTGCATTGACGTTGGTGACGATGGACTGCCATATTTCCAATTGGGTTGCCAGTGCCGCAGTAGAGGTGATGAACAGTTGTTGATAGTTTTCTATCACCCCCATGACGATGATCCGGTCTTCCTGCGGACTGACCCCCGTCTTCCTCTTTCTCTTCTCCTTGCCCTTCCCCGAACACAGGGTTCCTGGCTGGTCCTCCCTGGGTCTTGTGGGGTTCGGCTTGTCCTCTGCACTCAGTCCGGGTGCATCCATGGGGCTGCGCAGTTTGAATTGGTTTTGGTGTTTTTTTTCTTTCTTTTATAGTGCATTTTCCCGCCAGACGTGGGGGATTTGCAGGCCTGTGGCTGGTTTTCACTACTTTTTGTACTGCGATTGGTCTCATCGCATGATTTTTTACGTTCGTGCTTTGCATTTTTGCGGCGTAGCGTTGATTTTGACGCTGACATTTGACGTGTTATCTGGTGACTATTGCATGCTACTGTTGCGTTGTGAATACTTGGTTGGCACGGTGTAATTTTCCCGTGATAGGCTGCGAAATTGAGAGTTGTGTTAAGCTACTCTTGCGGTAGTTATCACACGTTCTTGTGAATATGCCCCTAAGTATTCTGAATGCCGGCATGTACGATGCCCCTAGTATGGAGCCCCAAGAGTGTGTGTGCTCATTAAAAGTAGGGTGCGTGTCTCCACTTGTTCAGTGTATTGAACTGGTGTATATGATGGTCCTTTGGTCTTTTTAACGTTGTTATGTTATTGTGTTGCAGCCCTCCTTCTCCAAAAGCGCCGGGACACTCTTTTTGAGTAGCCGTGCGCTATATAAAAGAATAAATAACATAACATAACATAACATAACTGTCATCACGGAAACATAGGCAGACAGTAGCCATGCTGGTTGGGCCCGTGGCGAGTGGCTGAAAAGGAAGATTGTTTGGGGGCCTGCACAGCCTCTACCTTCAAAGTAAGGAGTGAGAAGGAGGCAGCCTTGTTATCGGTAATTACACCCCGCGGCATGAAAACCGCAGTGCTGTTTGGGATTAGGCTGATGCCTACAGAGTGGCGTCATACTGTTAGCTACCCGGTATTGAGTTTACCGCCTGGGGCAATGGGTTGGTAGTATTTCTATGTGTCATGTACCTCCCAGAGTAAAGATGAAGGTGGTCACGGGCACAACCTAGTGTGCATCAATGGCGGTCCCAGAAATGGGTAGTCAAAGTAGGCATGGACCCTTTGAGGGTAACGCATGGCCTAATGTGGAGCAATGGTGGTCCCGCAATATAGTCCATGAAGGCATTGACCCTCAAAGGGTTACGTGTGGCCGCTAATTCGGGGAGCCCAGGGGTGCCAAGTGCCGGGCGCGTTTACTCACCACCTGCTCAGTGTACTCCTCCTGGGAAGATGTCTACCACTTCAATGAGGGGCACGTTTAAGAGTTGTAAGTCTTGTGTGCATCCTCATAGATAGTGAGAGGTGACGGGGGAGCTGCTAATGAGCACCATATTCGAGTGGTGTAATGCCTAGTAAATGTAAGACTCATGCGGGCGTCATCTATACTTGCGTAATACCTTTGTAATTAACTATGTGTAGGCACAGCAGATACGCATCTAGGAAAGCCGAGTGGACACTACAGTGCCTTCCCCAGTGTCTGGGAACTGGGGGAATTGTCAAGGAGCACCATATTCGAGTAATGTGCGACCTGTAGAGTACAGGGACTGCAGCGGGCGTCATCGTAATCCAGCACGAATATAGATATATATGTGGTGTGGCACTCGAGAGACAAGAGAGACATGGCTGGTATGTACACGCAGCGCGTATTCTATGGTGTAAAAGGGTCAGCAGGCTGGTGTCTGTGTCAGTGAGCGTCCGTGGCATAAGGGATGTTGGTCCTCATGAGCTAAGACTGGTATGGGTGAGCAAGATGCATGGAGGTTGAGGCTATGGGACCCAGTGAATTTGTATGGGGAGGGGGCACTTTCCTGGAACAGAGAACCATAGTCCCAGGTACTTATCGATCCACCTCTGCCCATGGAATGTCGTTGTTAAGCCCTAATAGAATTGGTGGAAAGGTAGAAAATCCAACGCTGTTCTTTGTTAAAAAGAGCCTGTTGAGTGATGTTAGAGAAAGATTCCAGTATTGGCCACTTGATATCATTGTGAGTGTGATGTTTCTCCATGTAATGTGATAGCATCTTAGATGTAGCCCTCCCGCACCGGATGTTACTCCAGTGCTCTGTGATGCGAATCTTTGCTGACCTGGTCATCATGACAACGTAGTGTTTTAGAGAGGGGCAGGTAATCAGGTGTATACAATTGCGTGTGTTGCAATTGGGTCCAGGTAGAGGTTGGGTTAAGTATCACTTCTTTGGAAGGACACATGAATGGGCACATGCTGTAGGAACCGCAGGGATAGTGTCCCTTAACAGGGTGGAGCCCCCAAAGTTGTTGTTGGTGTTGAGAGTGTGTCAGAAGTGGCCTTGTGTGCACTATGCTGTCCTTGATGTTGCTTGTGTGTTTAAAAGAAAAACGCGGAGTCGCTGGTGTCAAATCCCCTGAGTGTAGGATCGTCCAGTGTTTTCTGATTATCTTTTGTAACAAGTTAGATTGTAGTGTAAATGACGTGACACAGGTAATCGCATCACAAACAGGGCGGTCGCGTGTTTCGAGGAGGATGTCCCTGTTGTTATTGTGTGCTCATTTATAAGCTCTCTTAACCACGTCCTGAGGGTAGTGTCTGGCCTCCAGGTCTGTGGTTAGTGCATTTACCTGTTCTTTGTAGTCCCTGATTGTGCTACAGTTGCGACGAAGTCACAAAAACTGCCCAAAGGGAAGATTGGCCTGCAGATGTTTGGGGTGGTGGCTGTCATACCTGAGGAGACTATTGCAGTCAGTGGGCTTTTTATAGGTTTTCGTGGATATTCTCTCTTCTGTCAGGGAGATCAGGAGGTCAAGGAATGCAATCTCAGATGTGGACGTGGTGCTGCTAAATTTCAGGAAGCTGTTGAGATTATTCATCCAGTTGCAGGACTCCACACAGGTCGTGGGTGAGCCCTTCTGCAGGATCGGGATATCGTCGATATACCTGCACCACACTATGATGTTCGTTTGGTTGGGATTATTAACGTGGAGGATGCACCTTTGTTCGAAGTCAGCCATGTAAAGACAGGCCAGACTAGGAGCAAAGGTGCTGCCCATCGGTGTACCCTGGGTCTGGTGGTAAAGTTTGTCCTGGAACGGAAAAAAAGTTTTCCTTGAGTGCCAGGGTGGCACACTCCATGGTGAAGCTGATGGTAGTGTCCAAAGTCCAGGTCCCTGCTCTTAGGTAATTTTCTATCACCTCCAAAGTGTCGTCTTGGAGTATGTTAGTATATAACGACTCTACTTCGAGGGTGATGAGAATGTCCACATGGGTGTCCTCCCCGAGGTTGTCGAGGAGGTTTAGCGCTGCAGTGGTGTCCTTGAGAAAGGTGGGTTTCCTAGTGACCAGTGGCTGTAGGAAAGAATCACAAAATTGAGACCGGGGTTCTAAAATCGACACAATCCCTGACACTATGGGTCTCCCTGGAGGTGGTCTGGTGGCTTTATGGATCTTCGGGAGTGTGTAAAAATAGGGTGTTTTAGGATTTTTATTGCCCAGGTATGCTGCTTCTTTTTTACTGATCCATCCTTGGGTTTCTGCTGCAAAGACAATGGAAGTAGCCCCTGGTGGGCGGTAGGGCTCTGCCATTCTCAACAGGCCGTGCCCATAGGTTCATTTCTGCCAGTCCACTGAGTTTTAGACAGAAGCAAAAGGGATGTAACTAGCATGTTTTCTACTCGTTTTTCACTCTGTGGATTACCAAACACTGGGTGCCATCCACGAACTGTGTCTAAAGTATCTCCACTTCAAGCCACGTGTTCACATTCCGATAAGGGAGCTGTGTGGGTTTTTCAGATTCCATGATTTTTTGATGGCTGTTGTTTTTGTTCCCCTTTCTTTATCCTCCAGGTTTGTTAGAAAGACGAACCACTCGGCATTTCATGCGTGCCCCCCCTTTTTGGTTTAACTTTATTCCATATAATAGGGACGGTACAATTCTGGATACCCCTATTACCGTCTCCTACATGTAAGAGTAGATAAGGTTTTTTTCTGCCCTGGTCCTAAAGAAACACCACACATCCACTAGGAGTTTTTAGGCGTGAAACATGTCGACCTTTTAACCACTAACACTTGTCACCACACACACTGAGCTGTAGCAGGTCAAATTCCCCCTGCTAACCAATACTCCTGCAGTCTTGTTTTTTAACCATAACATAAGTGTCCAGTTAATAAAGGTTCCCTGGAGCACTCATAGCTATTTTTAAACATACTTATTGCATCCACTCTACTCACCACCCTTTGCCCCTCCACCTCCACACATAGGGCCTCCTGACTTCCAACTCTAATGACCTCCGGCAAAGAGCCCCACAGCGGGGCACATTGGGCATTGCAGCGCTGGCCCAATGAGGAGCTGCCCTATGATGAAGCATGACATCTCTGTGGAGCTCTCCCCCTTTAGTCTTTCTCCTACCTGTTTACCTATCCCCTTACGTCCTTTTTTACTCCTTTTTTTTCCCTACCCCCCTCTCCCCTCCTTAGGAACTGCATACCACTATTGTTCTACATGTACCATTGCAATGCCATGGCATCTGGACACAATGAAGTGACCTCTGTTTCCAAAGCAATACTGGTGCTCAGAGAAGTTTATTTTGATCTCCTTGGAAATGCTTTCTGTACGTAGTGGAGACCAGCGGCGGCTCCTTCACTAGGGAGGAGGAGAGTTGCCCCACTGCTCTCATGGCAGTGGAAAAAGGGAAAAATAAAATGATAATAACACAACTTTATTATCATTATATATTTAGTATGGGCTACGGGCCAGGTTAGGGATGGGTGGGGCTGGGGTCAAAGGGAGAAGGAGTGGTTTGTGTACAAAAAGTGCGCATAACAGTTTGACTGGCCATCTTGGGCCGGCAAAACAGTCATGCACACTTAGCATTTCTCCACCTGGCTGTGTTGAACAGCTGGGTGGTAAATAGTCCCAAGGCCCCCAGGAACTGTCTGAGCAGCCAAACAAGATGCTCAGACCAATCAGAATGCTGTTATCATGCTGATGACAGCAGTGTTGTGATTGTCGTAGGGGAGCCTGTGTACTGCTGGGAGCCAGGGAAGAAAAGAGGACAGAGCAGAAGCTGTGCCGTTATCAAGTAAGTGATTTTTAAAAAAAATTATATCCTCCCTCTGCCCCCTCACCACTTTTTTCATATCTTTGATATTTTTTATGCTTGGGAATGTTTTTGCAAAAGGAAAATACAACAGGATTTGCATTTTACCTAAAATAAAACTTGAACGTTTACTTGTGAAAGATAGATATAAATGCACTCGTTATAAGTGACACTCAGAGAGCCATTTAGAATTTTTGGAGCAGATGTTCTGCTGTATACCAGCAATCCACTGACCTCTCCAAGGTCCCACCACTCCATTCAAAGGTAAGAAAACTGCAAAGTTTCTGCAAATTGTTTGATGTCAGAGCCTCATGTGCCATATGGCAATCAGGTCATAGATAATGTCACCATGCCCTATTTAGGGCAAGGCAACCATCACTAGATTTCGTTGGCCATGAAAAGCATGGGATAAGTGGCAATCCTGCAGAGAAACATTCCTTAGTGGCCTCCAAACGCAAGCAGAGCTTTGATGAGCAGGGATTGGAAGAGCATTCTAAGTTCTCATTCTGAAGTGAAAAGGTAAATAGAAAACAAAAGTAATCAATTGAACTCTTATACTGCTCTTTACTTCTTGAGGCTACATCTTTTTTTAGAAGATTTGTGAAAGATCCTTGAATATCCTTTAATGAGCTGGTTCATGGAGTAGTTCCTTAGTTGGGACTTTTATGTACTGTACATCCATTGATCTATATGTATTTGTGCATGATAACACTCATCAAATATTTCTAGTTAATTGTTATTTTTTTGCATTTGTAGCACACCCGTGCAAACAAATCAGCTTCAATCCACATGCTTAAAGGGGATGGAGAAGACTACAGAGCTAAGGGATACAAGGGATGAGCAGGACTGGAGATAAGGAGGATAAAGACCAAATTAGTGTCTAGGGGATGCAAAGTTAAATTTACATTACAGGCACTTGAGAACAAACAGTGGTATGCTTTTAGAGAAATGGCGCTATGAGGGTGATGTCACCCACTATCAGTGTTTATGCAAAAATGTATCTGATGGTGCTGTAAGGTGGGGAGAACCACTAGCTTTCCCAAACTTATGCAGCCTATGCCACACTTCCAGTACAAAAAAACAACAGCCCCAGCACACATCTCGTATAGAGGTATGACAGCTTTAGCTACAGTAAGTCAAGACAGTGTAACAGATATTAGAATACGTTTCTTTTGTTCTTTATTCTTCTTTTTTGTTCCTTGGTTTTCAGTATTTTATACAGGTTACAAGCCCACACGTGTTTCGTCGCCAGCAAGGGGATTACCCGTGACTTTTTCAAGGCTCCTCAGTCCTGTATTCTGTTTATTTTTTAAGTGCGGTGATAATTCCGACCCACACGGTCTGTAGGTAAAGGCAGTAATAAAATGAGTCCAAAGAACAGATCCAGAGTCTTGGTCTGTTACCGTAAGTGTAAACGGTGGTCACACATCTGTGTGTCCAATCGCGTCCTTGAGTACTTGCTGATGACGAAACACGTGTTGGCTTGTAACCTGTATAAAATACTGAAAACCAAGGAACAAAAAAGAAGAATAAAGAACAAAAGAAACATATTCTTATACCTGTTATACTGTCTTGACTTACTGTAGCTACAGCTGTCACACCCCTATATGAGATGTGTGCTGGGGCTGTTGTTTTTTTAAATTTACATTACACTCAATTACATCTGCCACAGGACTGATGGCTTCACAGTGTAACAGAGACCACTCACTTTATGATTAACCTTTCAGTGCTGTTTTCTCCATAGGTGATCACTGTGTCAGTTACAGTGGTCACAAACAGGAAAAATAAACAATGTCTCTGCCATGGAGGGGAAATTTCTCAGTGAGTCAGGGTCTTTGCTATTTTGTTTTACAAAACAAACCCAGGTGTTTCTTTTCGTAAAACAAAAAAATTGCACATCGGTTCACTGACATAGCGGAAGTACAATTGGCATAAATGCAGTGGCTGGATGGCAGTAAATACATGGCTTCCCAATTGGTATCGCTGTTTCACTGATTGTGCTCCGGGTATGTCACCAGGAGAATTATGATAACAATTTCCTGCTAGAGCAGTGAGGAAATCAAAATTTGGTGAGACGGCTACTGCTGGGCTAGATTAAGGATGACTTTCTCTGCCCTTGCAATGTGGTGCCCTTTATGCCAAATTCTAAATGAACATCAACACATTCATATAATGAAGTTCACCATGGAGAAAATGATAGATCTGATCATTTAAATACAAAAGTGAAATAGATGAAATATCAAGGGGATCATGGTCAGGGTAAGGCATTTTTGTTCAATCAACCCTGTGTCTTTTTAAGGCCATGTGGTATGGGGTGAAAGTGACCAGCTCCTGCTGTCTCACACTGTTCAGGTTTGACATGCTCTGTGCAATCATCATACATCTTCGAAGTTGAACAAAACTGATTGATGATCACTGACACTACGCCACTGTAGGCAGTAACACCCAGGAGAGAATTGCAATGAGTCCCAAGGGGCACAACAAACCAAAGTGTAAGTAGGTGAGAGATAGGTAAGGATTTAAATTGTAATAACATATTGTGATAAATAACTTCAACCAACAGAAAACAGACAGCTTTGACTAATCAAATTATCAGGTGGATCCGCTGTGCCTCGTGCACATCTGAGTCAAAGGCATGCAGCACTTAATGACACAAGACTGCATGAGCGTAAAGTACATTCTGTGCTGTGTCTGAATATTGAATCGTTGTCAATGGCAGTATTGTTCTGTCACGAGATTTGCAGTACTACCTGTCAGTTTCTACATGTTTTTCTAATGTGACGTGTATTAGAAATGGGATTAAATTTAGCAGTATTTCCTGGATGAAATGATGATTTTTGTAATACCACAGCTACAACTGCAAAATATTGGTTTAATAGGCGTTCTTAGAAAGAAATAATGTATCACAGAAAAATGTAATAAGGAATCTGGAGCAAGCATGTTTCAGTGTTTAGTTACCCACTGCGAACTGCTGGTACAAATAACATCGTTCTACCTGCAAAGACTTGGCTGATTTTACCAACGTAACCGTATGTCATCTCCTAGGGAAATATGTATAATCATGGGTGTGTACCTATGTCGTCTCAAATCTTATTTACCTCGTATATCATTATTCTAATGCCAATTTATTTTCTGTTTGTAATTTGCCCATTCAGGTGTGCTACATTATCTGCCCATCGCTAGATATTTAGATTTCAAGACCTGTACCATCAAGCATAGGGCCACTAATGGCAAAGGAAAACTTTCATCTAACTAAAGGTGAAATATATATACAAAAGAGAACAGTCAGCAATAATTTGACACTGCATCTGAGCATCCCTACCTATATGTGGGGACATGGCAGTGGCACCTCATTCAATTTCCTAGCTGCCAAGCTTTGGAACACTCTTCCAGCAAACCTAAGAGCCATTGAAAACCATCTGGATATCATTAAGGCTGTGAAGACCTTTGACATCTCAAAATAATGACACAATGACTAGATTTAACCATTGACATTTCCCATAATACACTATGAAATCTGAAGCTCTCAGCAACCTTAAGGTAATTCCCAAACCCTCCCATCAATGACAAAGGCCAAGCTCCCATGCAAGCAAACTTTAAAGAGATTAACAGTATTGTACCCTCAACTCCAGGCTGGTATCACAATGACCATGCTTCCCTATAAAAAGAAACACATCGGTGGAATCTCCTTCACTAAGCTGTGGAAAACTCTTTCAGCAAGGATAAGAACCATTGAGTACAAGCTGGTGTTCAAGGGAAGGGCTTGAGTGCCTGGCCCTGTGTAATAAGAGTAACCAGTGTAAAATATAATTACTGTAGTACAGGATCAAGTTCAATGCATGCGTGACTGAAATCACCCACTGGATCGGACCAACCGTTTGAAACTGAATACTGACAAGACTGAAATTCTGATCTTCAGGAGAAGCACTTCACTGTGGGACTCCATCTGTTGACCAACACAGCTAGGACAGACTCCCTTCCCCACCGTCTCATGCTTTCACACCCTGAAGATGCTAAGGAATATTTTCAAATGGCTCCCAATCTGCACCAAGAAAATCATCATGCATCCCCTTGTCACATCACAAGCAAGCTGGACTCCGGGGACATCCTCTATGCCGGGATCAACAACAACTCACCAGACGGATATAGACAATTTATAACCCAGAGTCCAGAATTGCTCTTAACCTCTGATGCCACACTCACATTACACTACAGCTGGCTCACAAAACACAAACAAGCACAAATCATACTCCTCACCCACACTTTCAAGGCACTACATAACACTGGGCCAGCATACTCCAATAATCACATCGGCTTTCATAAACCTTCCATACACCTCCTTTCGTTCAAACTCCTACTCCCACACATCCTACATATACAGAAAACCAAATGCGGCGGTCAAGCCTTCTCCTTCATCGCTCCTAAAGCATGGAACCACCTGCCCCTATACATAAGAGCCTCCTCCTCACTTCTAGAATTCCGCAAGAATCTGAAGATCTGCATTTCGAAGTAGTTCCACTAGGCCATAGGCCCTCCCGGGTGACAGTGTGCTCTATAAATCTGCATAGCATAACATAACATACTGCCATCATACCAACTAACCTATATAAAGCCCACCAAAATAAAATTAAAAATGTATCTGCTTTGCTGTTGTCTGGTTTAACAGCACGTCTTGTATAATAAAGTGTAATTTAGCTATACATCTATTAGTACATGATTAACTAACTGGTTTAACGCTCTCCAGCATTTAAAGTTATTCATAGACTGTCCATGGTTAATGCCTCTGTGTTGACAACACTATTTAATCTATCAAGGCTCTTTTATACTGAAAAGTGTGTGATCTGTCCTATTTGTGTAAACATCACTAGTGGTTTACAATGTATCTGTAGCACTGCTGTTATAACATTATTTAATTTGTTTACAGTCCACCTGACTTGAAATGTAATGCACACGTTTGTATAAACATCACAATCGGCATGAAGTGTAAATACTTGTAAGAGAGACACTCAATTGTCTGGGAAAGGATCCCTCCATACATATAATCAAATGTCTTAGAATGTCTGGGTTTAAACCACCGAATAAGATGCTGTGCCTCAGAGAACTGGAAGCATAGTATTTAAGAAGAACCAACAAAAACAGGTTTAGAAATCAATCAGTAAATTTCTCAAACTCATTTACGCAAAAGAAGGCAAATATAATGATTAAAAAAGACAAAAAAGAAAGAGAATCAGGGCAAAATTTCAAAATCACCCCAGGGAAATGTGAGAGCGTCACAGTAAACTTTAGTCAATGTGCATTACCAAAAGTGGGAGGCCATTTGGTTTGCAAGTGTTTCTAGTTCTTGGGTTGTGGTAAATATTCTTTTCACCTAAACTGAATTTCATACGGAATCTTAAAATAAAGTAAAATAGCTCAGAATAACAAGAGGCAGAATCCGTGGTATAAGAGGTTTTCTAAATGGGCTTTATTCCAAAATGGCCGACTCGAGTCGCGGCCTTCAGGTTCCGTCACCACGAGGGTTCAGGAAGTGAAGTACAATACTTTATTGACAAGAAGTAACTTTTATAGGTCATACATTACAATGAAACGAATGCAAAAGGCGTAACAATTGATAAGATAAATGACATGGTAATACGTAATCGAAACTAGGCGTAATAAGGAGCAAAAAGAAACATGATTGGCTCTGATTATCTTACATAGGTGGATCTATAAGATAATCCTTAACATAGATGCGCGCGCAGCAGCATGACGTGTGATTGACGTGCAACTAGGGGGTGAAGGGGACTTGACATTTAGCTCTACATGTGGAGACGAGAAGTCTGGGGGGTCAAGTCAACCTAATCCCAAATCATATCTAACATCCTATGTTTAGAGAACGATGTTATCCACAAGGAAGGACTCTCGGACAGAATCTATTCTATACTGACTGTGTGTGCGTGTACAAGCGTCTAAGTGCCTATATGAGATGCGAGGGGCAGAAAACTTTCCATGGCAACAGGGCTATGAATCACTTGCAGGAGGACGGAAAGGCTGAGTCCTTTGCTTGTGAGCAAAAGGAAATGTTTACCTAAATCACTAGACAGGAATGCATCGGCTGAAGAGCAAAATAGATAATTCGAAGGTGAAATACAGCTTCTTGGCAGGCAGGCGAAAACTGGCCGAGGCAGGCACCGTTAGCTGCACAGGGAGTAGGACAAAGTTCATGGATACAGATGCGAGCTCAAGCTGAAACTGTCAGAGACAGAGAGCAGGGAAAGGCTTTGAGGAAAGAATCGGGCCTACTTGCCTGAACGGTAAAAATGGAATAACTTAGCCATATAAAGTCGGTGGTCTTTCATACTTAGGAATCGAATATCCAGCCCATTGATGGCGGATCTGACAGAGAACATGTCGACGGTAGACACACATATGTTTGCGTCTTAGAAACTGGAACTGGAGGGAACATACATGTACTTGTAACATGCATATAGAACCGTTGGGGTCCAAGATAGGGGACATAACTGATCAGGAAAATCCACATTTCCACATTCCCTCCTTGTCCCCTACTTGCCCTTCAAGAGATATCAATCTTCATCATTCCATCGATTTGCTCATGGAGCATCATTTCTTCTTCCTTCTTTTTCCGGCATTTTGAACGAGAACTTTGATATGGAATGCATGATGTGGCACACAGACCACAAATCGCTGGTCCACATTGCAGGCATAAACAACAACTGAAGAGCATAAGAAGGCCAATACCTAGGAAGGATAGAACTCTCCATCCCCAGGCTGATATCACACTCCAAAACCACCCGGACCACGTCCAAGTGCCTGGATTCTCGTGTATCTGGCTCACAATCTTATGAAGGCGTGTTATAGCTTTATATACAGATGGCGAATTTTCTGGTATGAATATGCAGCAGCTGGATCCGATGACCCTGCAAGCTCCGCCCCTATCGGCCAGGATGACGTCAAGGACAAGACGATTCTGGAGAACAACAATTCTCATCACTGATTGTTCCTCTGTCAGATTGCCTAGGGCGGCTATAGTCTCGTTTACTACAGCTTCAAGAGTCTTGGTTAGTCTGCGTATCAGCTTACTATTTGATATTGTACCTATATAGGGAAAGATACCTTTATTGAAATCTACATACTTGTCCCATGCCGTCTCAGTATAATCGACAACTGGGAGATCTCTTCGCTCTCTTTTGTGTACTAAATGAACATTTCGATAATAATCAGGGGGGGCTAGGAAAACAGGTGGTAAAAGGAATGCTATGTAACAGGTACCATCCCAATCTAGAGGCAGACGCATATATGCCGTCTGACCACATATAAAGTAAGAATGGCGAGAAGCTCTAAATGAAGATTTACCTTGATCCCTATATTCTATTGTAGTAACGCATTGGCTATGGCCGATATGTATGGAACCAACTTTTCTTACACATAATTCACCCTTAACTGGAAATACTGACATAGTGGGCAGAATTAGTTCAACTTCGGATTTGACATTCAGAATCATAAGATTAGGCGTAAAATTACCTAATTTATACACTTCGTTTTCTAAATCAGTTCCTGTTCTACTGGGGTGACCCTCCTTATTAGGGTGACAGACTTTGAATAAAACTAGATTCAGATTTCCCCATATCCAATGTTGTTGATAAACTGCTGTGTCTGGGTCTATGGAATTTAGTAAACTAAACCATGCTCCACAGGAGCCATTGTGTGTGAACGGATGTGGAAAGAAAGGCAGAACTCCTTGGTTATTCTGATAGGGAGGGAGTCGGCCACACACCCAACAATTGGTGGCATTACTAGTCTGATGGGAATGATGTAACATACTAATGAAAGTGTTATTGCGCAGCGCAAGTCTATAAGATAATTCATGTGGCGGTAGGTCACTAAAAGAATGTTCAGCAGCAACATTATAAACATGTCTAGAAATAGGATGATATATATGCAAAATCACACTCGTAATAATTATTAAAACACTCAATAAAAACAGAATTAATAATGTCCTCACACAGTAGCTACGCAGTGATTTACAATACGCCTGTCGTTTCAACATTTCTCTGGTATTTTCTCTACTCAGGTCCAAGGGATACATGTCAGAGACAATTCAACCGCTTCACCTTGGAGAGGACTTAAACAATCAAATTGCTCGACTGTTTGGGCCTAAGTTTTAATTTATAGCACTGAGAGTCATTCTTTTCAACAAAAGGAAGTTTTGAATCAGTCTGTGAGGGAGTGCAGGGCACAGTGTCTATATCCGAGGATAGTCCATGAAATTTCTTAATGTGGCTGGAATGTATCCAGCCCTTGCGGCCCTCAACTTTCACGGCTGTTCTTGTGGTCAGCAGGACTAGCTTCGGTTCTTTCCACCTGGGCTCCAACTGGGTTTTCCGATCGAGATTCCTCACAAATACCAGATCACCCGGAGCAACGTCATGGGGTTTCACCGCAGTATTGTCAGGAAAAGCTGCAGCTACCTGTGAACGACAAGATTGTAGTGCAGACATCAAGGAAGCCAAGTAGTCTGTCAGCATATTACAATTAACATCAGTTATTTTACGTGGTATAGGCGTCCCCCACATATTTGGTGGCCTTCCGAAGATCACCTCATACGGGGATAGCCCTGTTCGAGAGTGTGCTACCATTCTTATGTAAAATAGTGCAACTGGTAAGGCTACTATCCAGTCAACACCTTTCTCCTTACATATTTTAGACAATCTGATTTTCAAAATTTGATTATGTCGTTCCACGAGGCCTGCTGCCTCGGGGTGTCGGACACAGTGGAATTTCCACTGATATCCCAACAAAAGTGAGACATGTTTCATTAATTCGGATGAGAAAGGCTGGCCGTTATCTGAATATACAACACGTGGTAAACCGTACCGTGGGAAGAATTCTCGAACTAACTGTTTGGCAGTAGTCGGGGCCGTGTAATCTGATACTGGGTACGCCTCAGTCCATCGGGAGAGAGCGCAGACAACTACAAGAACATATTTGAATCCTCGACATCGTTCCATCTGGATATAATCCATTTGGAGCACTTCAAAAGGATGATCAGGAGTCTGGAATCCACCCTGTTCTACGGGAACACTTTTTCCTGGGTTGAACTGACAACATATCATACAGGTACGGACCTTTTGTTTAGCTGCTGCTCGTAAATGTTTATTGAACCAAATGTGTTGAATGCTATCTAACATAGCTTTTTCTCCTAAATGCGCCGGGCTGTGAATTGTAGCTATAATGGCTTGGACCATAGAGTCAGGAAGAAACCATACAGATTTCTCCTTCGTCATCCATCCCTGATCTGTCTGGATCCCTCCTAGTTCAGTCCATTTCTTTAATTCTTCTGCAGTAGCATGTGTCTGTATGTCAATTACGTCAAGTGCGGGATCCTTAATTGTCATACACTGTGTTGGTGTCTGAACTATTGGCTTTGTCATGTCTAATGTGCGGTTCTGAGCAGTCTGTTTAGCTGTTCTGTCAGCTAAATCATTGCCTTGAGAAATGATATCAGTAACCTTCGTGTGTGCTTTACATTTCATAATCGATATAGCAGTGGGCAGATGTATTGCGTCTAACAAGGCATGAATGAGGGGTCCGTGCTGAATGTGGGCACCGTGGGAGGTTAAATAACCTCTCTCTCGCCACAGCACGCCGAAGTCGTGTACAACTCCGAATGCATAACGTGAGTCAGTATATACATTAACTTTCTTATTTGTGGCTTGAATACAGGCTTGTGTTAGAGCAATAAGTTCTGCTGCTTGGGCTGACAAAGTATCTATACAATTTGTCTCAATAACTTCAGTGTCTGTTGTGACTGCATACGCGGCCACTAAATCTCCTGTACTTGTTCTCATGCACGATCCGTCTACATACAACGTCAGGTCTGGATCTAACAATGGAACGTCTGTCAAGTCTTGTCTAGGTTTCGTCTTTATTTCAATGATTTCAACACAATCATGAGCTAGTGGGTCTGTTCCAATTACAGGTAATAGTGTAGCAGGATTCAATGTATTACACCGTCGGATCTCTATGTGTGGCTGAAACAATGTCAGTTCATAACCGGTAAGTCTTGCTATGGTCAAGTGTTGTGTTTGTGTTCGGTTCACAAGAACCTCTACTGCATGCGGTACTTGTACTGTCAATGGATGTCCTAACACTATGGCATCGCTTTGTCTGATTGCTAAAGCTGTCGCTGCCACTGATTTCAGGCATGCAGGCAAAGCCTGAGCTACGGGATCTAATGTACTGGAAAAATAAGCACATGGCTTGCGTGATCCTGCTTGATCCTGAGTGAGTACTGACAAGGCCGTACCTTCACGTTCTGTAACAAAGAGTGTAAAATGTTTGCTATAACATGGTGTTGCTAAAACAGGTGCTTGACATAAGGCTTCCTTTAGGCTTTCAAAAGCTTGTGTATGTTCCTGAGTCCAAGGGAGAACAGTCGATGTGGCTGCCTCCTGTGTGGTTAACTGAATGAGTGGTTTTGCTAGAAATGCGTACTGAGGGATCCACTGCCTACAATATGAAGTGAGGCCTATGAAAGCCCGCACCTCCTTTTGTGTCTGGGGTATTGACATGTTAGCAATTAACTGGATGCGATCTGGTGTAAGCTGCCTTCCCTCCTTGGACAGCGAGTGACCAAGATAAATAACTCGCTGGACACAGAATTGCAGCTTAGAAGGAGACACCTTGTGCCCCTTGTCGGCTAGAAAATGTAAAACTGTCAGAGAAGCCTTTTCACATTCAGGTTCGCTTCTCGCGGTGATCAGCAGATCATCGACATATTGAAGCAGTGCAGTATTGACTGGCATGTGGATACTGTCAAGTTCTCGTTTCAGTGCTTGGCTGTAGATGCTGGGGCTTTCTGTGAATCCTTGGGGAGCGCGTGAGAATTTAAAGCTGCGCCCATTTAAACTGAATCCGAACAAGTATTGGCTTTCCGGATCTATTGGGACGCTGAAAAAGGCATTCTTGAGATCAATTACAGTAAAGAATGTTGCTTCGGAATCAATTGCTGTCAATAATGATGATATATCAGGGACCACAGGAAATTGTGGTACAATGCACTTGTTTAGTTCACGCAAATCAATAACCAATCGGTATACTGGTGGGGCAGTAGGATCAGTTCGTTTAAGAATCGGAATTATCGGTGAATTACATACATTGGAGTCTGTTTCTACAACTACTCCCTGGGCAATTAGCTCATCAATGATTTTCAACAAAGCCACTACAGCATCATGCGGTAACTTGTATTGTCGCATTCGTGGCAGTACCACTCCTGCTTTCAATGTGACTCGGTATGGTGTAATGTTCATGCAGCCGACATCCGTAGGGCCTTGTGCCCATAGATGTACTGGTAAAGTCTGTAGTCGGGGATCCATGTCTCTAGACACATAGTGACCTTTAAAATCACGTAAAAACAACCTTACTCCTTCCGGAGAACAACATATTATGGCTCCTAGTGCTTTCAGAGTTTTAATTCCTAACAGATTTTCTGGGCATGATTTAGTAAGCAATAAATCTGTAGTTCGTGTCAAAGGTCCTATCGTAAGTGGGAGAGGCTGTGATACTTCATTAACAATAGGTTTTCCTGAAAAACCAAGGGAAACATTTTGTGAGCCTGAGAGGGGTGCCCCTGGAACTTCACTACGTTTTATAGTTGTTCGACTTGCCCCTGTATCGAGTAAGAATTTTCTATCTTGACCTAATAATTCACTATGTACATAAGGTCCTTCTTGATCTACAGGAATCTCGATAAGCGGTAAGTCAACTTCCCTCTCTAGGCTTGTTCATGCGTAACGCTGATACTCAGGATATTCATACTGTGCAGTCTGATACATTTGTCGTGTTGTGGTTTGTGTGGCAGTAGCAGGCAACGGTGGTGCAGCTGGCACAAACTGTATTGGCTGTTGTGCGGCTGGCATGGCCTGGGGATGCGGCATAGCTCCTTGTTCATTCTGATCTTGTCTGAGTGGCCGTGATCTTTCTTGTGTTTTACCTATGGCGATATTATGTTTTAAAACTGGACAATCATGTACGTAATGACCTGGCTTTTTGCAATAATTGCATGTTCCTTTTACCGGTCCTGCTGAATCGGACTGTGTCATACCCTTTTTATGTCCTTCAGCCGGTACTGTCTGAGACACTAGCATTTTCATTTTTGTATCTTTCATACGTCTTTGTTCGTGTTCTTGTTCATCTCTAATTCTATTGTGATGATACTGTAACATTTGTAGCATTTGTGACGGAGTGTTACTTTGCCAGGTACTCTCGAATTTCAATATTCTATTCTTTACTGGAGGTAATGCATTTTCTACTAATTTTGTCACAAATAAGTGTGGATACGATTCACTACTTGTTTTTATCCCACTATTTATTCCAAAACATTTTTCAAATCGGGCATAATAATCACTTGTGTCTTCATCATGCTTTTGTTTACAGGCCGTGATTGCACCCCAATCTTCCTTTTTCGTAGTTAATAAACGTGGCAGTACTTGTACTAGTAAACCTGGTAATGCTTTGACTTTATCCCCGAGTCCTGAACCTGCAGTTCGGGCCTTTTCCTCCGTTTCTAATGCTGTCCAATCTATCTTTTGGTCACCCACTTCCCACTCTTTTTCTTTCAGTTTTTCATAAATGCCAGCAGGTAAGAGCACCTTTAATATCGTCATAATATCAGGATAGGTATACTCTCCCATCAGTAACATGTCCTTAATTTCTCGGTGGAAACCCGCTGGGTCTTTGTCATGACTTGGTACTACTTTCTTCATTTCTAACAATTCAATTTTTGATATGGGTGTGTATACAAATACACGGTGAAACTGATTGTCTTCGCCTTTTATTGGGTGCACTTCTCGTAAGGGATTTTGTCTATCCATATAGTACGGCGTTCTTTCTCTGCGGGGCAGCGAGAGAGAATCCGGACTTACAAAAAGGACATACTGTTTACGTGACACTAATATCTCTTTAATTAACTTGTTACTAGAACCTCTCCATCTGTTCGTGAGTAGTTCCGTTAATATATCAGGTAAAGGACCAGGGTCAGCATGTTGGCTCTTATATAATATAAGGAGTTGCTGAATCATATAGATTCCAGCTAAACGTTGTTCATCTGCACTGAGATTAAAAAACGTGTGTGCTACGGTCTCATCACCGTATTTTTCAGGACTGTCAATCCAGTGAACGGCTGATCTGGCTAATTCTTGCTCATCCATGGAATCGAGGAGGTGGTAACCCCTTCGTTCTCGTAGTATTTTATCTGCGGCTTGAAACAAATGTTCAGGAGACTTCAGATTTATTACAGGCGTCGGGTACGTTCTGCTGTTATTTGGGCATACAGAGTGTATGGGATCAGAAAAACATCTAGTATTATCACAGGATCTTCCTCTGCCTACATAGGCTATGGTCTCTGACTGTCTTGCGGAATTCCCTGATTCGGACACTTCATCTTGCTCGAACTCGTCTGTTTCCAATCTTTCTTCATGAATACGCTCTATCTCTCTACGGATTTTTCGGCACATGGCTATTATACAGTTTTTCTTATCGTGTCTCCCTTCTGATATATTCTGGCTCCATCTTGTAAGAATAAGCATTGCATTCGGGTCTACCCCCGGACGGTCTTGATTTCTGATCACACAGTTTATGAGGAAACGTAACAGTTCCCCCTGTATCTCTACTTTCTGGAATTCCATAGCTCTGTTAATACATTCTGGATCTCGCCCTGTTTGAACAAAATGATATATTTCGTCTAGATGCGTAGTCATTCCTGGTAACCTCGCTAAATACTCTGCGGCTCGTCTGATACGTAATGATGCCAGGACCATTTCGTCCTCTTTACCAACCACCGGGTCATATCTACAATTTACAAGGAGTTCCTTAAGCGTACGTTCACTTACGAATTTGGGTGTACGTGAATGCGCTGACTCTTGAAAGACAAGTTTATTTATTCTAGGTGGTGTAAAGGTATTGCTAGCACCTCCCGTGGCCCCATCTGGGGCGTCGGGTGTGAATGGGTTCGTTGAACGTGACACTGCAACTATGGGTGTCGATACCACTGTAGAATCGACTGCGGGGACAGATGCGGAAACAGATGTGCTTGCCGAAGCTTGTATCGGGACTTGCTGTTGCACGGGGACGGATACCTGATCCTGACGTTGAACCCCTCCGCCAGACGGTCTATGTGGTGTGGCGTTAGCATACTCGGGAGCTGCGTCGTCTAGATATGAGGAAAGAAAAACATCTTCTGCGGTTCTGGGATGCCCTTCTGGATGTACCTTAATTGGAAATAATGGGGGTGGCAAGTCTTTTGGCATCTCTGGAACAGCCTTAGGTAGTCCTTCGGCTAGAAGGGGGTACATACCATTCGTAAGAGCATTTCTTTGTCTATTTACTTGTTCTGATTTCACTCGGATACCTTCCTCAATTAATAGATTTTCTTGAACTTCCTTTGAACTTTCTTTGCTCCTCTCTTCTTGTCTACGTGCTTTTTCTGTGCGTCTATGAGATTCTTTACGCCATAACTCAACAGCGTCTTTCTGTGACTGTCTGACCTTTCTTTTCCATAACTCTTCCTCCACTTTCATGATGCACTCTGCATCCCAGGTTCCCGCTGCGGGCCACCTTTGACTTTCCGGCAATCCCTTGGTATAATCTACCCATAGATCAAGAAACAATATGGCATCTAAGCCATGCTTGTGATACATAAAATGCCCTGGAGTGTCCCTAGGAGGAATAGGAACTGCTTCTTCAAGCACCCCTTTTCTGGTAGTAATCTGTCTTAACTTCGAGAAGAGCGGCATCTTGACAACTGATCTGATACTTACTCTTGAATTCACTTAATACGAAAAACACAATAATGAACAGTGAACAATGAACAATCATTCATACCACAATATTTGAACACTTTAAACATTAAACATTAAACATTTTAACAATGACCGACAATGATGACAGTCTGCCTAACTAATCACCACGCTGAATTCTTGACAATAACTGAATACTTCGGAATACTTGATATACTGCTAAACAGTACATATACACTGCTAAACAGTGCAGACCGGATTTGTGTACCCAAATCCGTCTTGACCGGCACAACCTATGTGCGCGTCAACACGCCTCCCCGGCGATGGTACTCACCGAGTAGCTCCTTGAAACGGAAGGCCTCAGAGAATGGACGGGACTCGATGACTGCGGACAGCGGACCCTCTGGACATCGGGATTTCGAAAAAACCTGGTGGGCCTCTGTATACCTCGGATCTTGCTCTCTCAGCTAGGCTCTGGTCGGGATACTTCGCACTTCTCACCGCCTCGTCTGGGTTGATCGCAGCCTCAGTCGCCCCCGCTTGACCGGAGGGAGCTTACAGGAAATCCTGCTGGTACGCGTTTATGGTCCGTCCAGCTGTGGCAGGAGACCGGGCCTGCAACGCACCGCCGGCGCGTGAGATGAGAAAGTGTCCCTGTTCGGGCGCCATTATGTGGTAAATATTCTTTTCACCTAAACTGAATTTCATACGGAATCTTAAAATAAAGTAAAATAGCTCAGAATAACAAGAGGCAGAATCCGTGGTATAAGAGGTTTTCTAAATGGGCTTTATTCCAAAATGGCCGACTCGAGTCGCGGCCTTCAGGTTCCGTCACCACGAGGGTTCAGGAAGTGAAGTACAATACTTTATTGACAAGAAGTAACTTTTATAGGTCATACATTACAATGAAACGAATGCAAAAGGCGTAACAATTGATAAGATAAATGACATGGTAATACGTAATCGAAACTAGGCGTAATAAGGAGCAAAAAGAAACATGATTGGCTCTGATTATCTTACATAGGTGGATCTATAAGATAATCCTTAACATAGATGCGCGCGCAGCAGCATGACGTGTGATTGACGTGCAACTAGGGGGTGAAGGGGACTTGACATTTAGCTCTACATGTGGAGACGAGAAGTCTGGGGGGTCAAGTCAACCTAATCCCAAATCATATCTAACATCCTATGTTTAGAGAACGATGTTATCCACAAGGAAGGACTCTCGGACAGAATCTATTCTATACTGACTGTGTGTGCGTGTACAAGCGTCTAAGTGCCTATATGAGATGCGAGGGGCAGAAAACTTTCCATGGCAACAGGGCTATGAATCACTTGCAGGAGGACGGAAAGGCTGAGTCCTTTGCTTGTGAGCAGAAGGAAATGTTTACCTAAATCACTAGACAGGAATGCATCGGCTGAAGAGCAAAATAGATAATTCGAAGGTGAAATACAGCTTCTTGGCAGGCAGGCGAAAACTGGCCGAGGCAGGCACCGTTAGCTGCACAGGGAGTAGGACAAAGTTCATGGATACAGATGCGAGCTCAAGCTGAAACTGTCAGAGACAGAGAGCAGGGAAAGGCTTTGAGGAAAGAATCGGGCCTACTTGCCTGAACGGTAAAAATGGAATAACTTAGCCATATAAAGTCGGTGGTCTTTCATACTTAGGAATCGAATATCCAGCCCATTGATGGCGGATCTGACAGAGAACATGTCGACGGTAGACACACATATGTTTGCGTCTTAGAAACTGGAACTGAAGGGAACATACATGTACTTGTAACATGCATATAGAACCGTTGGGGTCCAAGATAGGGGACATAACTGATCAGGAAAATCCACATTTCCACAGGGTGCTAGGAGAAAGCATGCCTGTCCTTAGTCTTCTGAATCAGACAACTGCTGGCCCTTCATCGTTGGACGCAGGCGAAGCAGCGATGTTAGTGCTTCTCGACCTGTCCGCTGCATTTAACACAGTTTTGCTTGAGAGACTTTACAGTCTCTGGATTCAGGGCACCCCTCTGTCCTGGATTCGATCCTTCCTAAGTGGCCGCACTCAACAAGTCTCCCTTCAGCCATTTGCTTCTGAGGAGAAACCCTGAGTTGTGGAGTCCCCCAGGGCTCTGCTCTGAGACCACTGTTTTTTAATGTATATCTCTCCTCTCGCCACATTGGTAGAATCCTGTGGAGTCAGAGTGATCTCTTATGCTGACGACACACGATTGGTGTTTTCATTTAAAGATCCCTCTGAAGCAGCTTTTTCTAATTTCAGACGCTGTCTGTGTAAAATCTCCACCTGGATGTCATTAAACACACTTAGGCTCAACTCAGACAAAACCGAGGTGTTGTTCTTCAATAAAAAAAAAACCCTCTGCCACTACTGTGGTTGCCATCTGAGTTGAATCACCCTCCGGAACCTGTTGACTCAGCTAGGAATCTTGGATTCCGGTTTGACAATGAGTTATCCTGCAAATCTCAAATAAACCAGGTCTCCTCGGCCTGTTTTGGTAAATTGCACATGCTCTGTAAAATTCTCCCTTTTCTCCCTATGGAGTCTCGCCGGACAATTATTCATGCCCTGATCACCTAACATCAAGACTATGCAAATAGTCTGTACGCAGGGACTCCAGCCTACCTAATCAAACGCTTGCAGATTGTTCAGAATGCGGCTGCAAGGCTGATTTGTAACATCCCATATCGCCGTTCTATTTCACCCCACCTGAAGGAGCTCCACTGGCTTCCAATGATCAAACGTATCCAGTTCAAGTCGCTGGTTTTGGCTTTTAGAGCAATTCTGGGTCGGGGTCCAGCCTACCTTAGAGCTCGACTTAAGCATTCTCAGTCCAGCCGCTCACTTAGATCGAACCATCTCCGCCTCTTGATGACTCCCCGTTTCCGCCGTTCCAGAATGGGTGGCAGAGCTTTCGCAGTGATTACTGCCAAAACCTGGAATAGCCTGCCACTGTCCCTGTGTATGGCTAAAACCATTTTCCGACGTGTCCTGAAGACCTGGCTGTTTTCCAACCTGTAGCCCTCTATTGGTACCTGCAACTGTCACCTGTCTTAGTGCCGGGATACCCCCGTCGGGGGTAGCTGAGCGCTTTATAAGTTTAAAAAATAAAAAAATAAAAACATCGTTTGATCCTTCCCAATGCTGTTATTTTCTGAGTTGGTGGTAAGAACCCTTCTTTAGAGAGGTCAATTGCCAGTGGTTGGTGAGTCGCTCTACTCGTGGCCTCTAAAACTTCTCACAGTCAAAGCAGTCTTCTTTTTGAAAGGTTTGTCTCGGTTTACTTCAAAGACACCCTAGAAATCTATATTTTAGCAGTACTTGCAAATGGTGGAATTTCACTGGTGTGTGAGTGACTTTCACTGCCCGCCTAAAGTGCAGGCTTACAAAATGAGAAACGTCCCACTCCCACCCCATGAAAATCAACTCTAGGTGATTTTGTGCCCACGTTCATTCCTTGGGTGTGTGGAGTCAGACAGAGGACAGGACAGTTTTAAAGGCAAATCTGTCCTGATAACACTGTTTAGTATAAACAAGCTACTTACTCTGCAGTGCCGGATTAAACCCTGTGAAGGCCCCTAGGCAGATAAAATTTCACGGCCCCCCTCACAAATTTTCTCCTAATACGTATTTCATTTTATCAACCAACAATTTTAATAAATTCATTGTATTACACAAAACTAAACATTAACAAATATTAATGCTATTAAAAATTAATTGGAAAAAATGTAAGAAAGCTTGATTGTCATTTTCTTTGAAGATCATATCAATATTAATTTGATCCGTTGCCGCGGGGCCATATAAAAGGAGTGGGGCCCGTAGGCAGGTGCCTACTTTGCCTATTTGGTAAACCGGAACTGCTACTTGCAAGGCTCATAGCAGGGATTTGCAATGTCCATCCTCTGTCTGAGGTAACTCTCTTCCACATGTCAAAATTGAGGTATTGTAAGTGCTACCCTTGCCTTCCTTACAGAGATCTGCGGGGCTAAGGCAGTTTGTTCTTGCAGGAAAACTATATCAAGCTCAAGGATCCAGAAAAACTATATTAAAAACATAGGGATGAGCAAAATTCGTATAATTTGCTTTTGCATAAATATGTGATTTTTCAGAAAACATTATGCGAAATTATATGTAATTACCTTAAATGTGAAAATGGCTTTTAGTGTTATATTTTAACTCTGAATGCATCATCGTATTCATTTTTGATGCAATTAGGCATTTCCCAATAAAAAAGTGCAAAAACACCTGCGCTGCAAATTGAAGCCTCTCACATTAGTTCCATGTGCTGGCTATCATTTTTGCTGCGAACGGCATTTAATCATGTGGTGTAGTATAATAGCATCATTTTTGGTATTTCCCATAACGTAGGTGATGCCAAATTGCTGAAAATTTCATGAGATGATGCCAGCATAACAGAAACTTGGTTCTGGCCTACTGTTAAGCAGAGCTGTGGAAATAAATACTGGCACTGAAAGTGAGTAAGCCAGGTAGAACTGGTTTCATAACTGCCTAGGCTTCAGGCAGAAACAGAACAGACACATTTTTATAAACTCAACCTTGGAGCATATTTACCAAAAATGTATATTCTGCCCTAAATTATATTTTTTAAGAATAGTCAAACTCTGTTCAAATGGTCTCTGTAGCTGCTCCAAAGCCGGCCAGGCAAGAAGATGACTTTTGTTCACATTTAAGCTTTTACCACAGGAAAGAGCGACCATGCCGTATGGAGTAAAGTAGCATTTTTAATCTTCACACTGCAGAGGCAGGCTATCTTTATGTCACACTTGTTTCCATTTCCTTTCTTAGCCTTGTGGGTTCCAAGGAACAACTTGAGGGTGTCTTAGTTAATGTTCAAGGTAGGTGTTTCCAAATGCCAAATCAGTTTCCCATACCATATGCTAGCTAAAATGTCTCCAGTTACTCAGGGCTGCACTGGCAGTCCTGAAGCCATTCTCTTGCTTTGACTCTTCAAGGTGGTGTAAAGCCGCACATCAATGTACATAGGACACCTGACCTTCACACCACTGGTGTGCTTTCTGTGCCATATTATTCCAACCTGCACACCTATGTGTCCAAACGTTTGAGATGATGATGTCTTTTTAACAATGAATGCTGCTGTAAGCTTGAGGACCTGCCTGTGGCCCTGTGAACAAAACTACCCTGGAATACAAAAAAAATGTGAGGTGTTCGCTTTAAAACACTCTCAACAAGCGATAAAGATCAAAAAAGCTGTCATGAAGAGATGGGGAAATTCTGTAGCAGGAAACTGACTTTACAACGGTATTTTTGGATAAACCTCTTTTCGCCCACACACGGTTGAAAAACCTAAAAGAACTCTTGAAATCAACACCTTCACCAACATTAGAAACACATAAAGGTATGCGGAAATGTTGGAACTGTGGACAATGTGGGAATGCAATCACAGGAGACTCTTTCCATCACCCTCACACTGGCAAAAAGATTTGGTTAAAACATACCTCAGATTGTAATACAGAGGGAGTCATCCACGCTATTCAATGTCCCTGCGGATTAACATATGTAGGCAGAACAGCTTGTAAAATTAAAATAAGAATAATAGAACATAAGAGCATGATATGCACCAAGAATCGCAACTCATGTTTAGTGGCCCATTGGATTGTTACACCACATACTATCCCTCAATTACGATTAACGATCTTAGAGAAAATTGTTGCGTGCGCTGGTATAGAAACCCATACTTTACTAGCCCAAAGAGAAACCTTTTGGATTATTATCTAGGGACCCAAATACCAAAGGGTCTCACTGACCATTATGAACTGCTATGTTTTCTGTAATGAACATGTTTGTGTGTACCATTTTGCCTTGTCAATTTCGCTTGTACATCTGTGTTAGCATTCACTGTCACGATGTGTCACTAATCTACACTCCCCAACTCGCACTTTAGGTCCCCCGTCATGATATGCGAAGTACACATTTTTCAATCTGGTTGTGAGTATCTTTCTCAGATTTATGCACAGGCAGTACATGCACATTTTCGTCGGGTTTTTCACGTTCGGGTCAGCCCATTGGTTAAGATGCCTCGAGTTTATCTTAAATATTTTGTAGGCACAGTTGTTGATAAAGTTAAGGCCCCTTTGAAGCAGATACATCCCAGCAAGCACCGCTATAAATGTAGAGAACAAGTAGTCACGACTCACGTAATGCGGGGTCATATGACAAGTCACGACGTATGTCAGACGCGGGTGAGTTAGAACGCTGGCAATGTTTCATATTTGAAACATGGGTACCGATGCATTGAACGGTATCTTAAACAATATATTTTTGAGTTATAGAGGGGATTTAACATGTCTTATATGCTCTTGATGGCCAAGTTTCGAGGTAAGGGCATTGTGGAACGATAGTCATGTAGTATGCACAGCGCATCTGTTTGTAGAAGGAGAGTCAGTAACATCGGGAATTTGTATTGTCATTTTAGATTCAGTGTGTTACGCTGTTGATATTGGTAAGATTTTTAGGTTTTTACATGTTGTAGGTAGTCAGTGAATAGCACGCCATTTGGGTTTACGCTCAATTTCTGATTTTTATAGATACGTTTCATTTTGAGGCAGGAAGTCCACTTCGGGTCTTCCATTTTTTCACTCCACGTTTTGAAGGTAATTGATAGTCTCTATGATTCAGTTTCCTTTGGCAGGCTTCAGATGCACTCGAAAGGAATGCACAGATCACCATACACTTATGATTCTTTGAACTTCATATAACTAGTAGAGGCGCACGGATTTTCAACGAGTCACGTATGGGCTCCTTGGGTCACATTTCACAATTGAGTTTGCATGCGGGAAATGTCACACTTTTGTAGTGATACAGCATAATTGGACAAATCGATAGTCTCTTTTAGAGTTGTTGCATGTATTTGAACACTCTGGCAGCATGCATCCCAAGTCCACACTATGGCACCGTGATTGCAAACACAGATACTTTGAGTCTGCTTGATGACATTGTATAATACATTAAGAGGGATTCGCTGTTTTCTTTCTTTCCTTTTTTTACTGTTCCGGCAAGAGGCCACAGACTACATTGGAATGAAAAAATTATTTGCCCCTGATGAAGGGTCTAATAACCCGAAATGCATTGGGTCCGCTTTAATTGAATGACAAAAATAATGTCTTGAGTATATTGCTGCATACATTTGAATGTGTTTTATGTTTGTATTTTTGACATTTTTTGTGATGAAGACACTCTGTCTGTTTAAGATATTCGTTCGAAACGGAAAAAAAATATCAAATGAAATAATTTTTCAAACCATATGTGTGTACTATGTTTAATTGTTGATGTAATGATTTTAAATGGTACTGCTGGACCTACCAGGAACTCCATTGGCACCTGCATGTCACAATTTCTTGGGTCACGCTACTCCCTGCAAATCATCCTTGGATTTCGCATCTGTCACTCATAGGTTAATCCTCATAAAGCATGCAGCTAGAAGTACAGTATAATACCATGACTCGCTGTAAAATGCTCATTTCTCTGCCTTGATCTATGGCACACTTGGTAGACTGCCCAAGATCCCCTTAAAAGGAAATGAATTATTGATCTGTCCATGGTTGTATGAAGACCACCACTGGTGTAATGTGGAATTTGCTTTAAGACTATTACTACTTAAGGTTTAGCTGAACTGAAATATTAGTGGGCAGACTGCATCCTTATGAAAAACAAAGTCCCGGGCACACGTGATTAGGATCAATATCTGGTTATGAAAGGTCTCGCATTCAAACAGATTCTGTGGTCCACACCAGATGAATGGTTTCACATGTGTTTAATGAATGAAATAATGCAAAAGCAACCAGCCGACACGTGTTTTGTCACATGAGGGAGTGATCTCGTGACTTCTTCAGGGCTGGGGGGGGGATACAAAACAATGTATGAAAAGGAAATACTAAAATCATTTCAAGTGGTGGATGCCAGGGATATCCGACATGACCAGCTAGTCATGTGGAGGTACAACACCGTAGTTGCGTGGAAACCCTAAGGGCCCGATTCACAGAACTAACTTAAGACAAAATCCTAAACTTACTACCATTTTGGTATTCACAGAAGGCACTTACTCATTTTGGTATTCACAGAAGGCACTTACTCATTTCGGTATTCACAGAAGTTAGGAGTCCTAACTTTAGGACTCCTAAATGCCTTCTGTGAATACCGAAAGTCTCAAAATTAGGATTTTTCTCAGTTTAGTAGTAGTATA
Organism: Triturus cristatus; assembly: GCF_964204655.1. Classification (NCBI taxonomy): domain Eukaryota; kingdom Metazoa; phylum Chordata; class Amphibia; order Caudata; family Salamandridae; genus Triturus; species Triturus cristatus. The sequence continues at coordinate 106,761,646 of NC_140584.1, read as the reverse complement.
GTTAGGACTCCTAACTTTAGGACTCCTAAATGCCTTCTGTGAATACCGAAAGTCTTAAAATTAGGATTTTTCTCAGTTTAGTAGTAGTATAGTTAGGACTCCTAACTTTAGGACTCCTAAATGCCTTCTGTGAATACCGAAAGTCTTAAAATTAGGATTTTTCTCAATTTAGTAGTCCTAAGTCTAAATTTAGGACTACTAAATTGAGAAAAATCCTAATTTTAAGACTTTCGGTATTCACAGAAGGCATTTAGAAGTCCTAAAGTTAGGAGTCCTAACTATACTACTACTAAACTGAGAAAAATCCTAATTTTAAGGCTTTCGGTATTCACAGAAGGCATTTAGGAGTCCTAAACTTAGGAGTCCTAAATTTAGGACTACTAAATTGAGAAAAATCCTAATTTTAAGACTTTCGGTATTCACAGAAGGCATTTAGGAGTCCTAAAGTTAGGAGTCCTAACTATACTACTACTAAACTGAGAAAAATCCTAATTTTAAGACTTTCGGTATTCACAGAAGGCATTTAGGAGTCCTAAAGTTAGGACTCCTAACTTCTGTGAATACCGAAATGAGTAAGTGCCTTCTGTGAATACCAAAATGAGTAAGTGCCTTCTGTGAATACCAAAATGGTAGTAAGGTTAGGATTTTGTCTTAAGTTAGTTCTGTGAATCGGGCCCCATGTGAGAAGTGAGGCGGATACTGTGAGAGTTAAAAAACAAAAACAATAAATTTGTGACTCCGTGGAGTGCAGATGTTCAAAAGAACAGGTTACATGATTCTGGTACATGGTGAAAGATGTTTGCGATAGTGACAACCAGTAATTGGTAACACAAGTTTAAATACGAACTCCAAATAGCATGAAAGCATATAAAACAGTTGTGAACTTGGGGTATAGTGGGGGTGTCTACCGCAGTAGAGGCTTGGAGGAAGACAAGAGTATTCAAAATATAAGAGGACATGTCCGTGGTAGACTAGGGCGCGGTGGAAGGTTGTCTGAGATTGGGGAGAGTGTGAAGTGAGTGAGGCCAGGATCATAACCTAGTGGGAATAAAATAACGCAGGCAAGATGGAAAGGTACCTGAGAGAACTGCAATGTAGGATGAGTGTAACTAGAAGGGAAGTGCAGGAGAGAGAGAAAAGTAAGGGTGAGTATGAGTACAAGAAGGGGGAGGAGAAAAGCGCGTTGGAAAAAGAGACTAGATAAATCTCTTGGTAGGCAACGAAAATAAATGACTGTAAGCGAGTGTTGCAGGGTAAAAGCAGACGACTCACCGGCAAGCCGGTGATAATTCCAACCCGGCTGGGTAGTCACGGTGGTGAAGTTCAAATTTCTTGGATGCGCAGGCCTAGGGACGGGAGGGACAATGTCATCAATGAGAAAGCCAAGTAGTTAGGAGGAGAAACGAGGGCATGTACGCAAAGATCGCTTATCTAAAATGCGGGCGCATACATCTAGGCGATCCAACCAGGGAGGTGTACCGCTGATGAGAAAAAGGGGAAACGGGGTTGGGTGGTTTAGAGGAGGCGGGGTGCGGGAGTGAGGGAGTTGGGAATTTAGTCAAACTGAGCTTACCCGTTTAAAGCAATGGAGCACGGTCCAGTGTTCGGCGCAGGAAAGGCGGATATGCCTGAGCCGTGGCGAGTCTAGAGAAATGAATACTGCGAGTGAGTGCAGGGTCTTAAAGAGAATGCAATGCGCCAAAACGTATGCTGACAGAAAGCGCCATGGGGACTTACCATAAACAGTGAGGAGGAGTATAGAATAACACTGGTGCCGTATCGCTGTCTGGATGTGGAAGCGATTGGACGTCAGTGACGTGGTATTTATGGGAACTAAACCAAAACAACTTGACCGCGGCCGGTGGAATGAAGATCCAAACCGGAAGTGAGGAGCCGCGACAGCCGCTCCATGGGGAGTGCCTATCATCACATTGTAGATGCAGGGAACAATGTCTGGAACGCACAATTAATGTGCTTAAGGAGGGTAGATATGCCCGAGAAGTACGAAAAAGGAAAAGACCACCACATGGCAGTGTGGTAGAGGAGAGGGAGAGAGATGTATGGGGAGTAGAAAAAACGAAAGAGCGTGGGCGGAAGGAAAACAGGGACAAAAGGTGTAGAGGCTAATGTTATGCTGTGAAGAGAGCTAACTAAGAGGTTAGAGCAAGTGGGAGTACACATGCAGTAAGCTGGGAGGGTACAAGTAGAATGCACAATCCGATCTGACAAAACTAATTGGAGTGAGCAAAATGAGTCTATGGATACAAGGACAGCCGGGAAGCTGTCCCGAGATTTAATTTGACGAGAGGTAGCGGCCAGGGTGGGTGAAGTAGGAAAAACATGGAATGGATGAGTGTCAAAGTATACACATGAATGTTCCAAATGCATTGCAAAGCAATAATTATATTGATACAGTAGTACGGATAGCTGAAATGTAATAGCGGGCTCAGGTTTGATGTACTGTTGTTTACCAGTCATCGGCACGAGAGCAGGACACAATAAGTACAGTATTAGAATGTTCAATCACCAAGGAAGTAGTTAAGCTCATGGTCAGTGATCAATCCGTGTTGAACCGTCTGTAGGCGCATAATCCATGTGGCCTCAAGATGCCTTAGTCTTAATTCTCTGTTGCCACTTCTGGCACTAGCGGCTGCCACATCAAAGCCGAAAAAGGAGAAGCGTTTCTTGATACTTTGGGTCATGTAGTTCATTACATGTATCGCCATGGGGTATCTGCTGTCTTGGTGTTGGAGTGCCCTGACGTGATCCCCAATGCGGTCTTTCAGTGGTCTGATGGTGCTTCCGATGTACCGTCGTTTGCATGTGCACTCGAGGATGTAAACAACGAATCTCGTGTTGCAGTTGATGTTCCTGATTGTCTACTCCTTGTTGTTGGCAGTGAAGGTCTTGACACCATTGTGGGCTAGTCTGCAGATGCCGCAGCAGCCACATTTGAAGAATCCCAAGGTGTGGGCGATAAGCCATGTCTGTTTGCTCACGGGACCCGGTATACTGGGACTCAATCTTGTTTTCAGTGTTCTACCCCGTCTGTAGGTGATTTGTGGTCTAGCTGGGATGATCCCTTTGAGGGATTTGTCTGCTACTAGAATGCCCCAGTGTCTGTTAAGGCTCCTTTTCATGGCTAGACCCATATCGTTGTAGTCAGTAATAAGCCTCACTGTTTGTTCTTGTTCCATGTTCTCCTGCTTCTCATGTAGTGTTTCCTGTCTCTTCATGGTGTCTATTCTTTTCTCTGCTTTACTTACAGTATGTGTGTTGTAACCCCTAGCTTTGAACCTGTGTTTCATGTTGGACATGCACTTTTGGAATTCTGGTTCCTCACTACAGTTCCTCCTGGCCCTGATGAACTCCTCAAAGGGGATAGCCTGCATTTGATGGGAAGGATGAGAGCTCTCCACGTGTAGGATGGCATTGCACGAGGTAGCCTTTCTGTGTCGTCGACTGTGCAGAGTATTTGACTTAATATAGAGTTCCACATCAAGAAATGTGATGCTAGATGTGCTCGACTCACTCGTGAAACTCATGTTCATGTCATTGGTGTTCAGATATCTGCAGAAATCATCAAGTGCACTCTGGGTCCCTGACCATAATAAAAGACAATCATCTATGTAATGTCCCCAGTAGATTATGGAGTCAACCCAAGGAGCCCCTTTGGTGCTCCAAATCCAATTTGATTCTAGGACACCCATGTAGAGATTAGCAAATGAAGGGGAAAATTTGGAGCCCATGGCAACACCCATGTTTTGTTTGTACCAACTGTTGTCATACATAAAAAAGTTGTTATTCAAAATGATGTCCATCATCTTGATGAGCATGTTGGTATGTTGCCATAATGTGGCAGGCCTGTTGAGTAGTAGACTGGTGACTGCTTTCAGTCCCAACTCTGGTTCGATGGTGGTGTATAGAGAGACTATGTCTAAGGTGGTGAGAATCATGCCAGATTGCCATTGAACATCAGCTAAGATGCTTAAAATGTGCTTGGTATCTTGGATGTGAGAAGGTAGATTTTTGCCCATGGGGCCTAGGAACAGGTCTACATATTGAGCGAGTCTCTCGGTGGGACCGCCAATGCCAGAAACTATGGGTCTACCTGGTGGAAATGGTGCTGGCTTGTGTATCTTCAGTAGAGTATACAGGCAGGGGAATGATGGTCTATGTACCTTAAGATAAAGGAACTCTTGAGCATCTATCAAGCCTAGTGTATGCCAATCAGATAAGCATTTATTGATATTGGTGATTAGTGTGCCCGTAGGATTGTACGTCACACGCTCATAACAGGAGGTGTCCTGTAATTGAGACAAGACCTCATGGTGGTAGTCCGTACGGTTCATCACCACCACATTTCCCCCTTTGTCTGCCTCCTTAATTATGAGGTCAGGGTTAGAACCTAGAGTCTTCAGGGCAGCACGTTCCTCTCTACACAGGTTGTCCTTAATTCTATGTTTACTTTTAAGAATTCTGTTCTCGTGTTTGTCTATGTCAGTCATGACTGGATTGTGGAAGGTATCAATAGGGCTGCCCCCTGGGAGAGTGGGCATCCATCTGGACTTGTTTTTAAGGCCACTGTTGATCGTCAAATCGGTCTCTATATCGAGATCATGTAATAGCTTATCCATGTCCATGGGAGGGTCATCAGAGTCTGTCAGGGACAGCAGTAGCTGTGTGACTTGGATGTCTCTTATGCTATGAACTCCTAGTGGATTGTCAGTACAATTATTTTTGATGCTCCTGTTGGTAGTTTGAGTCCCTTAGAAGTGTGATTTTTTATTTTCAGGGTCCTGACAAATTTAAAGAGGTTTATCTTACGTCTGCATGTGTCTCCTTGTTCGTGAGGGTTGAAACTCAGGCCTTGCTAATTAATTAGATCATCCCACCGTTGAGGGTTTGAGAGGAAAGGTTGACAACCTGTATGTCCAAATCTGGTTGTTCTATTTGTTCTTCCCGTCTCCTGACCTGAGTTTCCTTTTGTAGTCCTCTGTGTCCTGCCCACTTGCCTCTACAGGTTTTCTGTCTTGGGTTCCTTGTCTCTGTTGCGTTCTGTTTTCTCTTCGTATTGACTGGACCTCCCGTAAAAAAGACGACTTAGTTTGGCCTGTTCTGGTTGAACCGATAGACTGATTATCAGATTCACTGTCACTAGTGAGAATGGTATTGAGGGAGGTGGAGCTGGATGATACCGAGTGTGTGTCTGTTCTAGTTGCTCTGTCTCCCTGAGTTCCGGTCTGTACTAACTGGTCGTATTTTCTCGCAAAGGTGAAAACACGTCCTTCTTTGTAGTCTGCTTCGTCCCTTCTTAGTTGTCTGGTTTTTCTGTCCTTAATCTCGTTCTGGTGTTTGGTCAGAACTTCGTTGAGAATAACGTAGTTCTTTTTGGTTGCTTCGTTAAGATCTAAATCAGCAATCTCTTTCTCTAGATTAGATATTTTGATTTGAAGTTTCGCTACTTTGCGTTCCGCGTTCTCTATCAATATATTGATGAGTGTGTTTGAATTAGAAGTTAGAGTTTCCTCCCATGTGCCTAATAAGTCGTCATCTAGGTCGTCAAATGTGGGGGAAATCTGAGAGCGTAGACCTCTTGGGATTCTGTTGAGTCTCAAATATTGTTTCAAGGTGGCACTGTCCCACCACCTTGAGTTCTCAGTTTTCTTAAGTCTTTCAAGTCTTATGAACTTTTCTTTAAGACCTTCTTTACGTGACAGGTTTCCACTAGTAGAAGTTGAGCTGATCGGAATCCCTTTCAATAGGTTGGCAAATAATTCTGATGCGACCTTGTCTCTATCCATAACCAAATCTGAGGCTTGTGTGTAGTAAATGTAAGCAACGCCGTGGCTGCCCTTCCCGAGACCCTTTGGTACTGTGTCGGTATAAGGGTTTTAGTGGTAACAGGAAGAATGGCGCTCAAGCTAATTATGCGTATGTTTGTTATGCTATGTGTATGTACGGTGCCACCAGGTCGGAGGGAAAAACACCTTGAAACCCCTGTAGTTATGTGAGTCCAGAAACCCACTAATTCAATGAGAAACAAAGTCCCGGGCACACGTGATTGGGGTCAATATCTGGTTCCGCAAGGTCTCGTATTTAAACAGATTCTGTGGTCCACACCAGATGAATGGTTTCACGTGTTTAATGAATGAAATAATGCAAAAGCGACCAGCCAACACGTGTTTCGTCACATGTGGGAGTGATCCCGTGACTTCTTCAGGGCTGGGGGGGATACAAAACAATGTATGAAAAGGAAATACTAAAATCATTTCAAGTGGTGGATGCCAGGGATATCCAATTTGACCAGCTAGTCATGTAGAGGTACAACACCGTAGTTGCGTAGAAACCCTAAGTGAGAAGTGAGGCGGATACTGTGAGAGTTAAAAAACGAAAACAATAAATATGTGACTCCGTGGAGTGCAGATGTTCAAAAGAACAGGTGACATGATCCTGGAACATGATGAATGATGTTTGTGATAGTGACAACCATTAATTGGTAACACAAGTGTCAACACGAACTCTAAATAGCATGAAAGCATATAAAACAGTCATGAATGAGGGGTATAGTGGGCATGTCTACTGCAGTAGAGGCTTGGAGGAAGACAAGAGTATTCAAAATATAAGAGGACATGTCTGTGGTGGACTAGGGCGCGGTGGAAGGTTGTCAGACATTGGGGAGAGTATGAAGTGAGTGAGGCCAGGATCATAACCTAGTAGGAATAAAATAACATAGGCAAAATGGAAAGGTACCTGAGAGAGCTGCAATGTAGGATGAGTGTAACTAGAAGGGAAGCGAAGGAGAGAGAGAAAAGTAAGGGTGAGTATGAGTACAAGAAGGGGGAGGAGAAAAGCGCGTTGGAAAAAGAGACTAGATAAATTACTTTGTAGGCAATGAAAATAAATGACTGTAAGCGAGTGTTGCAGGGTAAAAAAGGACGACTCACCGGCAATCCGGTGATAATTCCAACCCAGCTAGGTAGTCACGTGGAGTATTAAGAAGGTGGTGAAGTTCAAATTTCTTGGGTGCGCAGGCCTAGGGACGGGAGGGACAATGTCATCAATGAGAAAGCCAAGTAGTTAGGAGGAGAAACGAGGGCATGTACGCAAAGACCGCTTACCTAAAATGCGGGCGCATACATCTATGCGCTCCAACCAGGGAGGTGTACCGCTGATGAAAAAAAGGGGAAACGTGGTTGGGTGGTGTAGAGGAGGTGGGGGGTGTGGGATACGCCTGAGCCGTGGCGAGTCTAGAGACACAAATACTGCGAGTGAATGCGGGGTCTTAAAGAGAATGCAATGCGCCAATCCGGACAGCGATACGGCACCAGTGTTAATCTACACTCCTCCTCACCGTTTATGGTAAGTCCCCATGGCGCTTTCTGTCAGCATACGTATTGGCGCATTGCATTCTCTTTAAGACCCCGCATTCACTCGCAGTATTCATTTCTCTAGACTCGCCACGGCTCAGGCGTATGCGCCTTTCCCACGCCGAACACTAGACCGTGCTCCATTGCTTTAAACGGGTAAGCTCAGTTTGACTAAATTCCTGATTCCCTCACTCCCGCTCCCCCCGCCTCCTCTACACCACCAAACCCTGTTTCCCCTTTTTCTCATCAGCGGTACACCTCCCTGGTTGGATCGCCTAGATGTATGCGCCCGCATTTTAGGTAAGCGGTCTTTGCATACATGCCCTCGTTTCTCCTCCTAACTACTTGGCTTTCTCATTGATGACATTGTCCCTCCCGTCCCTAGGCCTGCGCACCCAAGAAATTTGAACTTCACCACCTTCTAAATACTCTACGTGACCTACGTGACTACCCAGCAGGTTTGGAATTATCACCGGCTTGCCGGTGAGTTTTCAGTTTTTACCCTGCAACACTCGTTTACAGTCATTTATTTTCGTTGCCTACCAAGAGATTGATCTAGTCTTTTTTTCCTATGTGCTTTTCTCCTCCCCCTTCTTGCACTCATACACACCCTTACTTTTCTCTCTCTCTTTCGCTTCCCTTCTAGTTACACTCATCCTACATTGCAGCTCTCTCAGGTACCTTTCCATCTTGCCTGCGTTATTTTATTCCCACTAGGTTATGATCCTGGCCTCACTCACTTCATACTCTCCCCAATGTCTGACAACCTTCCACCGCGCCCTAGTCCACCACGGACATGTCCTCTTATATTTTGAATACTCTTGTCTTCCTCCAAGCCTCTACTACGGTAGACATCCCCACTATACCCCTCCTTCACGACTGTTTAATATGTTTTCATGCTATTTAGAGTTTATGTTGACACTTGTGTTACCGATTACTGGTTATCACTATCACAAACATCATTCACCATGTTCCAGGATCATGTCACCTGTTCTTTTGAACTTCTGCACTCCACGGAGTCACATATTTATTGTTTTTTAACTCTCACAGTATCCGCCTCACTTCTCACTTAGGATTTCCATGCAGCTACGGTGTTGTACCTCCACATGACTAGCTGGTCATGTCGGATATCCCTGGCATCCACCACTTGAAATGATTTTAGTATTTCCTTTTCATACATTGTTTTGTATCCCCCCCAGCCCTGAAGAAGTCACGGGATCACTCCCTCATGTGACGAAACACATGTCGGCTGGTTGCTTTTGCATTATTTCATTCATTAAACACATGTGAAACCATTCATCTGGTGTGGACCACAGAATCGGTTTGAATACGAGACCTTGCGGAACCATATATTGATCCCAATCACGTGTGCCCGAGACTTTGTTTCTCATTGAATTTTTGGGTTTCTGGACTTACATAACTACGGGGGTTTCAAGGTGTTTTTCCCCCCGACCTGGTGGCACTGTACATACACATAGCATAACAAACATACGCATAATTACCTTGAGCGCCATTCTTCCTGTTAACACTAAAAACCTTATACCGACACTGCATCCTTATGAAAACAGCACTAGAAGCATGAAGGGTAGTCTGTGGTGACTGTTAATTCTTGCACATCTCTTCTTATTACTACGCAGTGTTAATTCTTGAAGATCTCCTCTCAGTATTATACAATCATTTGACACTTCGGACCTAAATAGCAATTTACTTTTACGGACATAGTGAGTACGGGTCCGCTACTTCCCAACGCTCACGACTTATGATAACTATAGCATTGCACGCCACTAACTTTCACAAATAAGTACACATTGTTGGGTATGGTGAGGTCTGGATACACTAAAATTTCTATTGTACTTAGGTGATTTTAAATACTACTTATTGAAAATATAGATTCTTTTTATAACCTCAATGACACATTTTCGGGTGAATTTCAATGGTCGATTGACCAGGGTGACAGTAACCATACAAACATTGTAGATTACTCCCCCTGTTCAAGTGAAATGTTTGTGTTTTAGATATTGCCCTGATGAAGTCTGCTGTAACTGAATCAGCTATAGACGAAACACAAGTTGGCACATGAGCACCTATAAAGACGTTGGAAGAAAACACTTCTGAAACCACAACCTCAGCTGAAAAATTCTATGTGCTTGGAGAAATTGTTTGATAGTCTGTGGTTACTGCTGGGATTATACGGTCCTCTATGACCTTGGGCTGCACCAGTTCCTCCGTATCATTTCTTGAAATTACTCAACAACTAACTCTTGACTAAGCATGTGAAGTTGTGCAATGCCCATTAATACGGATCAGTCGATGCCACAAATAGGATGCGTCATCAAGATGCATACTTTGTCTGGCCCACAATAACTGCTTCTCTGACTCTATGATGGTCTTAGAGTATATACAGATGTGGATCATATAAACCTCATTCCTATGAGTCACTCCCTGCTGCTCTTGAAAACTCTCAGATCATACACCATGGCTAGTGACATAATGCTAATTCCTGTGAGTTGCTCTTTTATCACCCCTGGGTGCGTGTTATAGCACATAATATAATGCTAGAAGCACCTAAATGGGTACCACAGACAAGTGCTGCAACCCATATGACAAAGAGAATTCTTTTGGATCACTTATTTTCACTTCAGAATCATGCATAGGTGCGGTGATAAAACCCCAATAAAGAATTATGTTTGCCCCCAGCATGATATCGTTGAATACCTATACAGCCAGCAGGAAAGACACACAACCCTTCATGCATAACACTCCCAGGTGTCTCAAGACATATGTATACGCAATTACAAATCAATACAATAAGTGGGTACACTTCCACAACACAAATGGAGCATAATAAAAGACTATAAAGAACAGCGTAATTAGAGACTGCTGTGTTCATCTGCATCTATCAGAGAAGCATTTAAATATAAAGAAAAATGTAGGGTGAAATTGGAAAAGAAAAGAAGGAAAGAGAGGAAGAAAAGGGGAGCATAAAAGTAACAGATAGAAGGAGAAAATAAAATCCATTAGCCAGTGGTTGAGGGGGTGACGCCTAATGAGAATCGCGTGTCCACCTAATGATAAATCAGCTGTCAATCAGCGGTAGTGCCTGGGTTCCTCAAAAAATGTTAGCAATGTCTTGCTCAAGTAGAGCAAGAGATTTAATTTTAACCAGCCAATTTGTAACAAAGGGAGAGTGTGAATTTTAGCAAATCCTACAAATAAGCAATTTGTCACAATGAAAGGAAGTAAGGCTTGCCCAATCTTGCGCGTGTACCCTCGTGGCTTTGCCACATGTAATAGTTTTCATGAGCTCATAGTGCATAATAATACTGTTTCACACTTAAGCTTGTTACCCTTGTATGTACGCTATATTCAGCCCTGCCACTCATGTGCGCTCAACTCAAAACCTTAGCAACCATGTGCGAGGTCTTACTTTGGATTAGAAACTTGTCAATGGGGTGTGGTATTTCTACTGATAATTTCAACCACATAATTAAGAGATGTCAAATGTTTGCCACTGATACTATTATTTGTGCTATGATATATAATGTTATTTGAGATGCCACATAAGTCACCTAAGATGTCAAGCGGAAGTCGGAGTAGCTTATTTGGTCAAATTGAGGCACTATTCTAAATCAAACATCAGGTTTGACTACAAAATGGCTCCATTAAGCAAGTATTGCTGATAGCTGGTGTGACCCATGGCTTACAGAGCCAAATCCTTGCAAGGCCAACACAGCCTTTCATCTATCTATTTAATGTGAATACATTGAGAATCATTAAATGAAATAATAATAGTGACAAAAATTGCAATATCAAGAACTATAAAAATTAGTTTTTAATTCCTTGCTGTGAATGTTCTGATAGAGTAACAGTAACATTCATTTAAGTGATATTTGAAATTATTTTAGGCCAATTTTGCTGAATTAATCTGTGAACAGCAGACTGCTGTCTCACCGAATCATTGATGGATGAGTGTGCTCTGCCCCGCCCAGCCCTCACGTGAACAGCGAAATTAGACAACTTCCTGTAGCCTGAAAGGTGTCAGTTAGTATAAAAATAGAGGCGCTTGTGTGAACAGGGCTGGCTTTAGGGAGCGTGACTGGTCCGGCCACACTGGGCGCTGAACTGGAGGGGGGACACTGACCTTGGGCGGGCTGTGTTTAGCAACAACCTGGGATTTAAAAGCCCCTGGTGCAGAGTTCCATGTGTGTCCAGCTTTCAGGCTGCAATAAAAATGTCATGATAACTCTTGTGAATAATGTTCCTTGGAGTTTTATATAGTGGCAGTTTTGGATCGCAATAAAGTAGCACAGAGGGTTAATATTCGTGCTGCAAAGAACAGATCTGTATTTTATATGGATAGTTGAGTGGATTAGTAAGGCCAGCCTTTACCAGCCCTTTAAAACAAGTGAAATTTATATGAGAGAGGCTTTGGAGATTAGAGGGGCACTTTGAAGAGTGGTAGTGAGGGAATCCGAGGACAGTGAGGTAGTCCAAGGAGTAGGTCAAATGGTTGTGGGGGGAGGGGACAAAAACAGTGCTGCACCAGGCGCCACCAGCGCTAAAGTCGGTCTGTGTGTGAACAGAGGCATCATGTTCAAGGTTTCATCCACACCAGCAACTTTTTCTGTGCATATCTGCGCTGCCCTCGTCCTCCAGAGCTTACATAATGAAATAAAAGTTCCCGAGGGGGCGCACACACGGTGCCAAGGTGGGTGGAGATTTCGTGTGTTGCTGGGAGCCCCCTCTTTAGTTAAATTCAATGGCCTCATCTTAAAATTACAATATGATAATGTCATTTATACATATAAAAAATAATGTTTACACCTAGTAGACATTGCAACAAACGAAAGTCTTACAAAAACGTAATTTGGTGATGTTGGGAAAGGCGAAATAGGCACACATAAGACCATACTGGTTTACGATTGACGTGTTAGCAAGGAACTGCTGAGAACATACTCCAGCCAATCAAAGGCTGGCTTTGGAAAAACAAACACAGGCAGGCTGCACCTCGGGGCCTATCTAAACACCTGACACTCCACAGTAGCATTTGTTCTCCTTGTGTTTCAGTACTAACGGTATTTCTTTCAACGCCGTATTGCGTGTCCACACTTTTATTGTTATCCATGCTCCCATTCACGCGACGCCCATCACTCAGGCCCCGGTTGTGTAACAGGCAGCGCACAACACTGCGGAGCACAGAGTGTGTTCGAACAGCTCACCCAAAGACCAGTCAAAAGAGACACAAATACAGTCAAAAGAGACACAAATTCACGTTTCAGCAGTCTGAAAGCACTTGCTATCAAATTTCCACGCTGCAATTGTGTTAAATTCAACTGACCACCAGTGCTTTAAATGTGCCGGTACTGAGCACCGGCACGTTTTTATTTTGAGAGGGATATGTAATACTTTTAATTGGAGAGTACCGGCACCTCTTCGAAACAAGCAGGCGCTCTGGTATAGAGTACCTGCACTTCTATTTTTCCATTTCAAGCACTGGTGACCACGTTGTACAGGAGGTGAGACTGTGGACTCTGAGGAAACAACATAACCTGCTTCTCACAAGAACGCCAAAAACACTGTGCTTATATGACAAATTAAAAGTGAGAAAATAGCAATATGAAGAAATACATTACAGTCGCATTGATACCTGTCATCTTTCATTTGCAACTGAAGTCTAAAATCATTGACAATCCTAACCCATTTGTTTCATGTAGCGCTTTATTCTACCGTTCCTGTGTGCTGTGAATAGCAGGTGTCACCAATACTCAACACAATGGTACTCTAATATTGACATGGTTTGGATAAAAGGCTTAGTCGGTCTTGCCCGATTTAAATGTGTGACCTAAGGTCACGACATCTGTCACCAACAGGGGATCAATTCAGCACACCCACAGGGCAGACTTCATTTGTATCGATTTCTGTTTTGTTCCTTTTAAACTCATTATTCAATCAAGTTTTATGCTCAACATATTGCGTTGTGTGACTACATGCGATGTTTGCTGGTTTGTTTACACATTTTGGTAAACACTCAGTCGAGGTAATGATCAGCGTCGACATGACGTGGCCGAGGCTATGGTAACTTTCATGTAGTGTACAAAGGGTCTGGGTTTTGGTAGGTGGAGGTTAATTGATGGGATTGTAGGTTAAGGCTATGGTCAGTGATTTAGTGAAATACTTAATTTTAATTATTGTTATCTTTCATGTACACTGCTTTGTTGTGTACCATTAACTGCAGAGCACGTGCCTGATATCAGTATGGCGTCTTAGAGCCTGAAGGCGTTCCAGATCTGTTGAAAGTCTTTGGGGGATATGTACAAGGAAGTGGCGGAGTGCAGCGTTAGCCTCCTTGACTTAACACTGTGCTCTGCCACTTCTGAAACGCAGGGCTGCACCATATTTACAAAAATGTGGTGCAGCCTTGCGTTTTCCCCTGCGATGGCGCTAAGTTTAACAACTTAGCACCAACGCAGGCACCCTTGCACCACAGTGCAAGGGTGTCTGCGTGCAGGGGAGGGTTGGTTATGTGTAGGAAGGTGTCCCTTCCTGCACATAAACGATCCTCAAAAGCCCTTCTGTCACTTTCATGTGTACTGCTTCATGCAGCACACATGAAAGTGACAAAATTGATTTTTTTTAAAGGTTTGTTTATGTACAGGAAGGGACACCTTCTTGTATAGGAACAAACCATGGCATTTTGCTCTTTCCATGTGTGCTGTACAATGCAGCACACATGGAAACAGCAAAAACGAGGAGAAATAATGCATTTCTCCTCATTTCGCCAAGTTAAGACCAGGAGTTAACGCTGCCTTGTACATAAGACGCAGTCCCTATCGCCACCACAACGTCCGTAAAAGTGTCTCTGTGGTGGCGATAGGGGCTTGTACATCTGCCCCATTGTTTTGGGCTATCTGGAATACACAGTATGGACTGTCTCTGTGTTATTGACTGGACAGGCATTGTTGGCTCACACACCTGTTTCATTGGGCCGGTGTGACTGTTATTTATCCAACACATTTCGTTATTTTGGAGAGTGACACATTCCCATCTTTCTTTGCTGTTTGATTGCATGAGAGTGGGTTTTTTACTCAGGTTAGGCACAAAAGGAGAGATAATGTGTGGATTATGCCCCAAGCCCTATGCTTTGTGAGGCCCTTCTCTCCTTCAGCAAATTGTATTTACAGATTTTAATTGTGAGAATGTCTGACATCTTTAATAATAATGAGGTAGTGTATACAGCCATACAACTAGTTAGCACCAGTCGCCATGTTTTGTCTTTTCTCTGGATACTTTTTTTAATACTTAGAAAAAGATTGCCTGTGGCATCTGGCGAATTGGTAGACGTGTCCAGAGTGCAATAGATTCAGTCCCTGATTACGAGTCTGGCGATCTGAGGACTGCCAGACTCGTACGGGACTGGCGGTGGCACCCCAGCCACCTCCACACTGGTGGTTCAACCCCCCTATTTGGACTTCAGCGGTCCGACCGCCATTGCACTACCGCAGCGAGCTGTTCCCTGGCAGTCCCATGCGGTCTGAGGTACGCAACATGCTTGGTGGTGCCCAGAGGCACCGGCAAGCATATTGCGACTTTCATCACTGCCAGCGGCCTCAGGGAACTCCATGTAACTGCTGGTGGTGAGGAAAGAAAGGGGGCCCCTCTTGCCCCTGTGCACGGGGGTGAATGCAGTGGGGCACATGTTGTGCTCCCTGTATTTCTGCACCACCAGTACCTGCACAGGAAGAAATTAACGACATGGTGCATTTCTTCTTGTGCAGGAATGTGCACTGGCGGTCCCGCAGAGATGCTGCTTCAGGCTCACCATCAGCCTTTTAAACAGAACCCCCACGGGACATCGATGCCATCCGTTGTAATCGGGCCCCAAGTCTTGACCCTTAATTTGAATGGTGCCTTATGGCCATTACTATGACAACTGGTGCTGTGCTGGCCGTGTTCCAATGCATTGGTGGTGATATGTGATGTTAGATGCTACTAAAAGTATATAGCACCAACCGGAACGGGTGTCACTATTAACATTCCAAATGGACTCATTTTATCAGCCATGTCGGGAGATGTGGCTTCAACTCTATAGAATTCCGACTTGGCACCAACCCAAAATGCACTCTGGTTGCCGAGCTGCTGTAATGACCCATAGGCTGTCTTCTCGGCTTGTAATTTGAAAAAAACAAGTGACTTACAATAAACTACCAATGTTTGATATGTATGTATGCATATATATATTTCTGTGTATTTGTAGTGCGTGAACCTCATTTGAGAGCACTGAAGAGATTAGGATAGTTTACAATGTTTTAGGAGAACCTAAGTGGACTTTTCTATCAGGTAGAGGTGCATTGTTCTCTGAAGAAGTAGGTCTTCAGAGCCTCGCAGAGCCGGAGAAGAGTTGGGGCACTTCTGAAATCGACAGGGCTGTTCTAAATATTCTGGGCATGGATGGAGAAGTCTGTCTTCTCTATTTTCTGATTCACAGTTTTGTATCCCGGCTGGTAATTCCCTGGCTTCTTATGCGGCAATTTCCAATTTAAGATTTCCGTAACATTCACATCATAACAACATTCGTAACATTAATTTCACATACTTGTTAAGTGTGCAAATATCATCAAACAGATTTGCTATTAGTTGCAGATTAGTATACTACTGAATGCAGAAAGCTATCTATTTATCGCTAGGGCTGAAAGCTGTGAACTTCATGTATGCACTGTTTCAGTAACTAGAACCCCACACCATACAAAGAGCATATACCATTGCACATGCAACAGCAGAGGGCAGTAGCCAGCAAAAGGGCCATTACTGCTGCATACGTACCCTTGAGTGGCACAAGCCCCATTTTTTTGCAGGCCGTGAGCTTTTGATGAGAATGAGAGGCTGGGATATTTCATTAGAGGTTGGATATGATTTAAACTACTCGATTCAACCACATCTGGCACTTCTTACCTCCCCCTTCTCCATCAAAGAGCCTGCTTTTTTAGTCTACCAACCATTTATACTCTGTACATAGAACGTGAGTTGTTCAGAGCCTGTATCATATTTTCTAAATGAAATTGTTAAGGATTTTATGGGTTTATATTTTTGTGCATCATTAACATTGTGTAGTATGCATTCAAACATACACTTTCATATGTACAGACTGATTGCTCTTAGAACAAATTTCCTATGATGTGCTGAAGGGCATTTTTGTGAACTATGGTAACTAGGCCACATTCTTTTGTACGCCATCTTGACCAAGCTGGAAGTCATCTCTGCCACTCATCTTGTGTTTCCCTTTACACACATCCTTTCCCTACAAGCTCCACAGCACACAGTTAAGCTGAGATTAAATGCGTTATTTCTGCAGTTTTTTTTAAACATATGTTATTGATGTTGACAGGATGTATTATAGCAGTCTGCATCATCTTTGTAGGTGTTTTCTTTTCATTACATAGCTCAAACAACCAACAGTAGTCAGGTACTGTTTCCCTCACCTTCCCCACCCCCCTCCCCTACCCAGGCCATTGCTCCCTGCCCAACTGGCTCCTGTTAGGCAGGAGCCTCAGAGTGATCGCCGTATTACATATGTTCCTCATAGTTTTTAAGTTCCTGAGCTAGTGAATCGGCCATGGGCTGTATCGGTTCCAAGCACATTCCTCAGTAGTCGGCCCATGCCTGCCAGATTTTGACATATTTCTACCGGCAGCCCCTGGCCACAATACTGGTCTCTCCATACGTATGGAGTGACCCAGGCCCTTTTTATACTCCCCAGCCGATGGGGAGCTGCAGCTTTCCAGTGCTAGGCTACATACCATTTGGTGATTAAGAGCCCCAGCCGGAGTAGCGCCCTCATGTATCTGTTGCTGTCTAAGGCCTTGCTTGTGTGAAGCAGAATCAATTTGGGATTCTTTGATACCCTCTAGTCCAAGATGGTGTGAGGCATGAGATGACGTTCTTCCAAAATCGTTTCAGTCTGTCACAGCTCCCAAATATGTGCAGAAAGTTCCCCTCGTTCGTGTGGCTTCAGAGGCATGAGAAAAGGCTACCACCGCCATCTTCTGTAGCCTCTGCCTGGTAAGGTAAACTCTGTGGAGGCATTTTAATTGTTTCAGGCAAAGTCTAGCCACTATGGCTGAGCCCCAGGGTGACTCAATGGCCTCTGCCCATCCCTCATCTGTGAGTTTCATCAACTCCCCGCCAGAAGTTTGTCCTCTCGCGGGTTGAATTCAGGGAGGTCTTCCATCTTTGTAACATAGGGTGTGAGAGCATGTCAAGGCTCTAGGTATTGTGCAATGTAGGATGTATTCTATCTGGAGGGCCTGCCATGATTTAAGGATGGACCCCTCCATTATGTCACCCATTATTGTGAAGTCTATGAGGTTCTATTGTCAGAAGCCCTCCAGCGTCACCACCTGTTGCAGCCAGGTGCCCTTCCACAGCAGTGTCTATACTATAAGACTGCCCTCCCACCTCATCAGTATCAGGTTGGACTTCCACTTCCTCACCACCTCCCTTATCGCAGGCGGGAGTGTCAAGCTTCTCCGCTCTAAATAAAAGGAAATTAAATGGGGTATCCCCAAGGATTTGCTATTATATCCATTCTTATTATTATTCTGCTCACAATGAACCTTCTCTAGTTCAACTGTAACTTATAACGTTGCAAAGTCTTCTGCTTGTTCACTCATATAATACATTATTGTTAATGTATCTTGCTCTGTTCGAGCATCACTGGGTGATATTAGCAGAGAGGGTGCTGAATAATTATTCATGTAAAGGGTTAGTGCTTAGGCGTTAAGGTAATATGACATTTATTTTTCATATGCTCAGATTTGCTGAAGAAATTATACATTTGCTCACACCATAATGAAACTGTAGAAATTCTTATGTCATATGCAAGAATTATGTATAAAACCCCTCAATTTTTGGGGTAAGTCAGAAGACTTTCCTATTCTACTAGGGATAGTGTCCGATTCTTTCCTGATTTTGGTGCCCATTTGAGACTTAGAATATTTTCTGATTATTACATACTCTTTATTATCTACATTTTTTTAATATGTCAAGTCAAGTCAAAGTATGCTTTATTCGAATATTATTCATAAAAGCAAAAAAACATTTTACAATAACAATTTCATACATGGTTAAAAAAGAATTAAATTGAGAACAATAGATACAAAGCATACACATGTCTTATACATGACCCTATGACATGTTTTTCTTAGGCGGTATATAGTTAAAAAAAATTTAAAAACATACAACATAAGAGAGAATAATCAAAAGACTAGCAGTCTCTCCTAAGTCATGAGAATAGTCAAACGACTAGCAATCTCTGTCTAATTGTCCACGCCCAGCCTAAATATTTTGCAGTGGCTACTGTAATCCATGGCAAAGTATTAGTACGTATTATACGCAGGGCCACGATGCCACTGGTTGTTCCCAGATTTTTACACATCGGGGACAACC
Source organism: Triturus cristatus (assembly GCF_964204655.1). Lineage (NCBI taxonomy): Eukaryota > Metazoa > Chordata > Amphibia > Caudata > Salamandridae > Triturus > Triturus cristatus. The sequence continues at coordinate 106,742,834 of NC_140584.1, read as the reverse complement.
AGAGACGCCTTGGGACCGCGTAAGACTTGCAGACAAATAAAAAGTGTCCAGTGGTCTCCTTATCTGTGCCACATACAGGACATCCGTCACAAGAACCCCCTTCCCACTTAGATGTCAAAAATTTGAGGGGAAGTGCACCTACTCTCAGTTGGAAAAGGAGCTTTCTTTCCAAAGGCCTTGTTATGATATCCCAATATGGTTCCAGACAAGGATACATCTTAACCTCCATAAAGTCTGCAGTCATAAAACCAGCACTCAAGCTGTTCCAGTTCCGTCGAGCAACCGACTCCCAATAAATATTCTTTAAAGTGCTTTTAGATGGAAAGCTGGCTCTCGCCGGATCGTCCCAAAGTGAGCGCAAACCAAGTTTAAACAGAGATGTCCTGAGTGCCTTTAACCATTCTATTTTATGGAAAGCATCAGACCTTATGATATCTAAAAAACCATCTACATAGTGAGAAAGGACAGGGGTTGTCCATATCCTGCGCCAATACAAAATAGGGCGCAGTTGTACCAAATCTGAGATTGCTTTTCTGCCCAGATCGTATTTAAGGGGCAGCAATGGGGTACTTTTAGGAAGACCTGTTATTGCCCTTAAAAATTTATTTTCTGAGGATTGAAGAGCAACAACCTTCTCAAAGCCCCAGAGCTCAGCACCATATAAAGCAGAGCCTAGAGCTTTGGCTTCATACACCTGTAGAACCGGTTTTATAGGTTTGGTCAATGATTTTCTATGCTCTGAGGAAATAGCGCCTGCCAGTTGCCTATGCCTAAGTGTAGCAATATCCGTGTGATGCCGCCAATTCTGCTTGCTAGATATATGCATGCCCAGGTACGTGAAGGTGTTCACTACTTCTAGCGGGCGATCATTCAGAATAATTTTTGATTTAAAGATACAGTGAGGGTTGAATATCATTAGCTTAGTTTTGGCAGTGTTAATTTCTAACCCATACTCCCTACAGAATTGGTCAAAAATAGATAAGGCACGCTGGAGTCCACTGGGGGTTTTAGATAAGATGAGCGTGTCATCAGCAAACATTAAAATAGGGATTTTAATCCCAGCTAAAAAAGGAGCGTCCACTTGAGCAGAGGTCATGCGGGCAACAACATCATTAATATATAGGGTGAAAAGAACGGGAGCCATCGAGCATCCCTGCCGCACTCCCCTTTCAACAGGGAAGTCCGTGGTTACCGAACCGAGTCCTCCCCACTGGATTCTGGCATAGTTAGATTCATGCAACCTCATAATCAAAGACAGCAGATCGCTAGGAAGGCCCTGCTTGTTTAAAACCATCCAAAGCTTGGAACGGGGAACAAGGTCGAAAGCGGCCCGTAGATCGACAAAGGCCGCATACAAGCTGCCTTTGCCCAGCATCACCGTCTTCCATTGTATCAGGGTAAAGCGGAATGCCTGGTCCACCGTGCTTGTGGACCGTCGAAAGCCAGCCTGGAATGGTGAGGGAGCATTGGTCTCATCCACCCATTCCAGGAGCCTATTGACGATCACACGTCCCACAACTTTTTGAATGGTATCAATAAGACTTATTGGCCTATAGTTGCCTGGCAGGGATCGATCGCCTTTCTTGAAGATAGGAATAATAACTGCACCCTGCCAGGATTTTGGGACCGCAGCACCCAAGGCAATAGCATTAATGAGGAGATGAATATACTGGCACCAGCGGTCCTTATCATTTACAAATAAATCAGCTGGCACACCGTCAAGACCAGGCGCACGACCACAGGCAACCGTGTTCAGGGCCAACATGATTTCAGCTATGCCGAAGAGATTCACTTTGGGAAGGTCTAACCTAAGCTCCTGGGCCATGCTATCATTATTTTGGGCAGCATACTGATTTTTGAAAAATTTTATCCATTCTTCTTCAGGCACATTATTATTTGGGGATCCAGGAGAACCAGTTCTACCCCATCTAACAATATGCCAAAATAATCGGGAGTCCCTACTATCACTGGCTGCCTTTAGCTCAGACCAGTGATGTTCATCCCAATCTTTTTTAGCCTTAGATATACTTATTTTATAATTCTTTCTAGCGGCTTGAATTAGAATAGATTGCCCCCCCTTGATAGCTTCACCCAGGGTTAGTCGTGATTTTCTGCATTGTTCGTTGTACCAATTGGCTGGCTTAGGAACTCTATTAACTTTATTTTTTACAGGTTTGAAGAAATACTCCTTGATTTTACAAAAGAGAGAATTGTGTAATCCTTCAACCTCACCTAGACCAGTTCCAAGTGAATTAAGGTGCTTTATATCTGATATTGCAGTATCCACCCGAGAATTAATCTCGGCAATGACCTGGTGGTTAATAGCTACCTTTTCCCACCTTAATCTCCGCATGTCATTTGTGGGGACGACCCGAGGAGGAGCAGTCGCAGTGAGGCACGGTGATAAGATGGTATGGAGCCACCATTTGTGAGTAGCACACAGGGGATTGTGATCACTCTCAATCCTCTTAACAACCTCCATGTCACAGATCAAAGGCCATAGTTTTAGACTACATATCACATAATCAATTCTAGTGTTATGCCGGCCATTGTCAAATGTGCTTGACCCATTCCTGTCGCCAATAGTCCTACCATTTAGAGCTCTGAGGCCCTTTTCGTAGCATAGAGTGTTTAGGGCTATAATATCTGCCGTCCACCGCAAAACCGGTGGGAGCTCTAATTTAGGAACACCCCATTGTCGATCCTCCTCGTCATCAAATAAGTCATCCTTGTTCAATAGGGGTTCAAATGTTCTATTAAAGTCACCCGCAATAATGATATTGTTATTTAGAGAATTATTATTGAGTAGACTACTTAATGCAACTAAAATATCAGACCTGCTCCCCTTGTTGCTCCGGACATAAACATTATAAATATCCAATATACCTGCTTTGTCTAATAGCAGTCTAATCAATTGAATATCTTGGTTTTTGGTGTCAATAACTTTAATAACCAGCCTTAGGCATTGACGAACCCATATTGTTAATCCTCCCATGGGTCTGCCCCTAGGGCCCTTTGAGGCCGGGACAAAATAGTTCAAAAATCCCTGAGCAAAACAAGGATCACATGACCAAGTCTCCTGAAAAATACAAAGGTCATGATTTTTGACAAAACCAATCCAATCTTCTGATTCCAGTTTGGAATTCAGGCCAGCGATGTTCCAGGACAATAAACTCCCCCTGGTTCCCTGTGCATTATTAGGGCGGATAGTGGTCAATAGGGAATCATAGGATTGTATAGGACAAGAATCTGTAATTACTCCCTTTTCCTGATTTACTGTCTTATTGCTAAGAGGAAATGAATCAAACAGTGACTCAGCAGAGCTTGCTAACATGACCTGGTTATTATCAAGTCAATCTACCTCTTCAAGATTGGCTAACACCTCAAAACGATTTCTCATCGGGATCGGGACATTTGGTTGAACACTTGTTGAGTTCCCAAGATTGAAGGTGGAAAGTAACCTGGGTCTAGGAAAAAAATAAGTTAGTTCCCAGGTACTGATGGCGGACCTCCTATGATCTATATGCCAGTTTAAGATGTGATTGACAGCCCTGGGATCTCTAAAATTAACCAAAATAATGTCTCCAATTATGTTTTTCGGTGTGTTGCCCAACCATGGTAAACGCCTGACATGTAAAATTTCTCCATTGATATATGAGGGAAGGGAACGATTTTGTCCTAACCAATGAATGACCTTGTTTTTTAATTGGGAATATCCCTCTCTAACCTCGCCTTTCAGAATAGGGACACCAGCAAGCACCACTACAAGAGGGACGGCTTCTGGTGGAATATTGACAGGAAGAGATTCGTGCAACTTAGCCATTGGAGCCAAACATCGACTCTTTCTGTCATAATTGACAACCCCAGATAGTGGAGTTATCCCTCCTCGACATAAGATGTCATTATTTACCTGGATTGGCATAGAAATAGTGGTTCTTCCTGCGCAATTATTCGTTGGATTAATCATACTACTCTCACCCTGACTTACTGTCTGATGTAAAGGTAGAGTAGGAAATGATACCGTAGGAAGAGACACGGTAGAAAGCTGCACTATTGACTTTACAGGACTCGGGGATATGACTCTTTTGCTACCCATTAAAGATTCTACTTTCGCCAGCCTATTTTCAATGATTTTTAGGCTGTCCACAATGGGTAGTAGATGGGTTTTAAACAGTTTGTCTATATTGCCCATTAATTCCGCTAATGTAATGTTGTTTATGGAGCAAGATACCGAGGTGCCAGGAGGGGGTATGTCATTGGAATCATGAATAGGACCAATACCAATATGAGCCAAATTGGGTTTGTTACAGGATTTATAATTCCCTTTATTTTTGCGAGCTTCTAGATCCAACTTTCTCCTTTTCTTAGGTAACGGGCCTGCTAATTTAGGTGCCCCTGGGGAAATAGTAATTTGGGACTGGGGTGCCACTGTTTGTAAGTCATTCAATACAGCTGGTTGACAAGTTACCTCAATAGGACAAGATATAATAGTAGGGGACAGGTCTTTAGATGGATCATACATGGTTGAATTACCAGGGGGTGGTGACATAACGATGTTGTCTGAACAAGATATAGTATCATGGTAAGAAAGGGCACTTTTATCAGGTAGAGTAACTTCATGGAACACGTTTGGAGTTTGAGACATGTTTTTTATATGCTCTATAGAGCTACGACGTCTCGCCCTTAGTTCGGCTAGAGTAGTTTCTTTGTCGGCCCCAGGATTAACTTTCCAGACATAACCATCAAGAATACCCTTGTTAGAATTACTAGTCATGATCTATAGCTATTGATACACAACCCCCCTGAAGAACAAATCTAACAATGCTCAGCCACAACAGTGAAATGACAAAGCACAAACACGAAGCCTACTTGGACCAATGCAGCCACAGGTAGTAGCTACCGCACAAGCACGACAATACCGCCAGGAGTCAAGAGTCAAGAGGGTGAGCCCAGCCCGGCCTCCTTCGGCTCCTGAGGGCTACAGAGGGCCCGCCCTTTGCCCGGGCTTAGCCTGGCGTCGCCTGCGCGCGTCCCACGACGCGGAGGCAACGGCGAACTTTTAATCGCCTCGTGGCGCGAACAGGGCATCCGTGGGTCCAGTGGCGCTCGGGACGCTGGGGGATGTAGTTCAGCCCTGTCCCCTCACTGCGGCCGCTGATGTGGATGGCGGCGGCGGGGGACTGCAGGACAACAGGTAGGCAGCGCTAGTGTGGGCAACAGCAGGAAACTCCACGGAAATGACCAGTTGAACTCGGAACCCGCTCCGTCGAGGCAACGGCGAACTTTTAAGCGCCTCGTGGCGCGAACAGGGCGTCCGCGGGTCCAGTGGCGCTCGGGACGCTGGGGGATGTAGTTCAGCCCTGTCCCCTCACTGCGGCCGCTGATGTGGATGGCGGCGACGGGGGACTGCAGGACAACAGGTAGGCAGCGCTAGTGTGGGCAACAGCAGGAAACTCCACGGAAATGACCAGTTGAACTCGGAACCCGCTCCGTCGAGGCAACGGCGAACTTTTAAGCGCCTCGTGGCGCGAACAGGGCGTCCGCGGGTCCAGTGGCGCTCGGGATGCTGGGGGATGTAGTTCAGCCCTGTCCCCTCACTGCGGCCGCTGATGTGGATGGCGGTGGCGGGGGACTGCAGGACAACAGGTAGGCAGCGCTAGTGTGGGCAACAGCAGGAAACTCCACGGAAATGACCAGTTGAACTCGGAACCCGCTCCGTCGAGGCAACGGCGAACTTTTAAGCGCCTCGTGGCGCGAACAGGGCGTCCGCGGGTCCAGTGGCGCTCGGGATGCTGGGGGATGTAGTTCAGCCCTGTCCCCTCACTGCGGCCGCTGATGTGGATGGTGACGGCGGGGGACTGCAGGACAACAGGTAGGCAGCGCTAGTGTGGGCAACAGCAGGAAACTCCACGGAAATGACCAGTTGAACTCGGAACCATTTGAGAGCCTTCATGGCAATGACTCTGTGTTGCTTATTTGTAAATTCTGCATAAAGCCCAACTTTTCACGGATCTAGAACTTAGTTGTCAATTGTGCCCATTCAATCTCACCAATTAATTACTGAATTACATTTTCCTGATTTTGATGTTTTGATAGTTGCCCTAACACAGGGACAAATTGCCTCATGAAATTGACTTTTGCACAGTCTCCGATCTTGTATAGTGTTGGAAATCAGATCTAGGCAGTGCCTGAAATGGAAAAATAAAAGTGCAGGTACTCTGTAGCACAGTACCTGCTTGTTTTTGAGAAGTGCCGGTACCCTCCAATTAAAAGTATAGCATTTCTTTTGAGAAGTGCCGGTATTCTCCCACTCAAAATAAAAAAGTGCAGGTACTCCGTACCGAACAGTACCGGCCCATTTAAAGCACTGGATCTAGGTACATTTTGGGGTGTCTCAGTTTTGGGGTAGCATTTTCCTCCCACAGAGCTGCAAAAGGTTTCTTTTAATGTATTAGTTGAGTTGCAGAGGATATGTAAATGAAGACGGTAACTTATAGCTGTTTTATCCAAGGTTAGAGTGGGGCTGGCATGCAGATATGTTTGATGTATTGGCGTGCACTTCCAGAATCTACCACTGGGATACTCACAGGGTAAGTAAGGGGCAGAGTTAGATGACTTGGGGACCTGGTTCATATTTGTCAATCTTAGTAACATATCCTCTGTTTGTTGACAATGTAGCGAATGAAGCATGGAAAGTTTTAGTTGTATTTCTCTGAAAAGACAGTATGTAACTGGAAACGTGTTACTGAGAGCTGTCTGCTCCCGCAAACGGGTGCTTGATCATAAAACGTGGCCAGAGCCTTTTAGCCACCGTTGACCCTTAACCTTGACGTGGCCCTTAAATGTCCGCAGACTAAGGTGCTACTCTACTTCCAAACGTTTTCACTTCTGAAAGAACTATGCACGAGCTTTTGATTACAACTTTGGACTCGCTTCCCAGGCGTACTCTCTGCAATGTGGACACCCCCTGTTTCTTTTCAAAGGGCAAAAGAGCCGGTGGAGCTGACAGGTTCCTGGCAGCTTCCCATCCGAGCGCTGCCCTAATACAACATCACACTGTGCGTGTCTCACTGAGCTGAATACACAGCACGCGTTTTTTCCCGCTCCTATCAGAAGGAAAGCACATTCTAGCGGTCGATAGCACGTTTGTGTATGTATTTCTAAAGTGCTGATAACTCGTAATCTTTCAGGGATTCCATGCTTCTGAAATATTTCCTCTTGTGTGAACCAGATATAGCGTTTTTTTTTCTCCAGCTAAGCAGGGAAATAATGTGTTTATTGCTTCTCCTGAGGAGGCGCCTTTCACAGAGGCGCCACTGAGGTTGCAAGATCGAAATACACACAGGAACAACATTCACAGCCACGACCAGGGTCGGACCGGCCTCTGGGGCATCTAGTGGTGCCAGAACGGCTGGTCTGACAGGTGAGTATGTGGGCCGGTTTTTGACTCTTTCTGGACCTGTTTCATGGTCTGGTAGGCCGTTCTTTTTTTATTCTTTGTCTTTCATATTACCGCAGACGTTGTTTGTAGCAATCACAAATGCTTACAGTCTCCTAGACCTATATAGCATGCCTTTACAAGTGCAAAACTGCCCCGATGTAAATATGTGGGCCACTTTTTTTAGTTCCCCGATTCACTAATGGAGGCCATTTTTATTTTGGTGCCTGGGATTATTTTCTGTCCAAGTTTCACCCGGCCCATGACCTTTCCTTTATAAAATGTTTTTCTTGGGATTTTAGTCCAATTGGATTTATAGATTTATCCCATACCTACAAGTCACAGAATTCACAAGGTCATCAGATGTAGAGGTGGGTGGGCCACTTAAAGTTGGAGCCAAGCTCGAGACAGATATCTCCAAGACCTCTTGCAGCCTTGAGCCCAAAACAAGTCGAGCTTTCATGTGGCTTCTGCACCTACCACTCACGCTGTTCCCTTAAGTGCCAAGAATTACAAATAAAGGTTAAGTGTTGATGCTAGAAAGAAGTGAAAGAGATGCCCATCTAGTTATCAATTGAAAAACGCGAAATCATAAAAATTATGGTCAATCCCGGCTTTCCCATTTGACCAAATTGTGTGATCCTAGGGCAAATAATTTATTTCACCAAGCCTCTTTTTCCTCCGTTAAGACATCTGAGAGCACAGCCAAAAACTTGAGCTCAGGGGGTGAACTGTGACCTCTGTTTGTTTAATGGACTATACATTTGTTCTAAATATATAAAATAATCACCTCTCACTGTTCGCGCCCCAAAAAAAAAAACCCGAGCCACTTCCAATGGCGGGCCGTGACGGGGTCACGAACCCCAAATATCCAACACAATCGTAATCCACAGGTCCAAGAAAACGATGCCACGACCACACAATATCCTTTTCAGCTTGTATTTATTTTAAAGCCAAGTCACTCTACACGTTTCGGAGAAACACCTCCTTGTTCACGAGTAAGAGTGCAATGCAAATTTGGGGGCATATTTACAAGCAGGCGATAAAAAATTATCGCCGCTTTTGCAGCCGTTTTCGGCCGAAAAGCGGCGATAATTTTATCGCCTAATTAGCAAGGCCACGCTAACGCGTGAAACCTTGCTTTAGCGTCAGGATTCCTAACGCCCAGCTTTACATCTCTAATGAGATGCAAAGTGGGCGTTCCTGACCTAACATGACAGGAGAAATGTCGCTAAGCGACATTTCTCCTATCATCAAGCCCCACGCTATGAAGCATAGCGTCAGGAAAAGTAGCGATAACCCCTGTTATCGCTACTTTCCTTACGCCTGCTTCAGGACTGACTTAGCCATGATATCCTATGGAAGGTGGATATCATGGCTAAGTTTGTGAGGCCCTATCAGCAAGCTAACGCCACATTGCGTGAGATTATTGCTGGGTTTCCAGCGATAATCTCACGTTAGGCAGTTAGCGTGAGGATTTTTATCGCTGAGGAGATAAGCGTTGCTAATAGCACGCTATCTCAGCGATAAAAATCCTCGTTACCCGGCGATAATTATCCTAGCTCTAAAAGCGCTGAGCGATAATTATCGCCGGGCGTTGCTGATATGCCCCCAAGTCCTTTTAAACATATCACGTGACACACCTTGTGATCATAGATAGTGAAAACAGATACCAGAGTGGTAAACACTCACGGAAAGGAAAGCATAACATCAGTGATATTTTTGCTGTAACTTTCAAAAAATGCAATTATAATAGCAAGGAGATGCAATGTGGTAATATTTATACAATAAAATAAACTGTCATATATTACATCATTGCAAGTGCGTGACGTAAATCAAAAACTCACAGAGAGCGCTAAAAGGTATCATTACCTAATAACCATCTAAGCAGTGCTGTTGCGCTATTAAAGCGGATGTCAGCGTAAATATAGCAACGTAATATTCAAAAGTAAAGCTGAGCATCAGATACAGTCAAGCCCAAGTTGACAATGGCATTCCCATCAGGGCAGGGGTCCAGGAATGTTCTTAAGTTCATGTTTAAATATTTACTTGTCAATGCAGTAATGTAATATAATGTACTAAAGTGAAACGATTCTGAATGTTAAAGAAACACACTTTTTTGAATTTCGAAGACACCTTATCATATTTTTATATGCTGTTTGTTGTATGATTTACTTGCCAACTATTTTTATGGCTGGGTTTGTGCATGGTTTTTAGAGCCAAGCTAGACCATTGACTTGACTGAGGCTCCGCTCTCCATGTTAATTTGTTGGTTCGCCCACATTTAATCAATTGAAAGTATAAGACAGCAAACAAGGGTGTCTTACTGACAGTCAGCTGGTGACCCTGGACTACGCTCAGCTCACTCAGATGCTAGAGTGGTTCTAGGGTTTTCAGCTTTATGCCACCTGATGCATTCAGATCGTTCTACCACCTCGCCGCCAAGACCTGGAACACCCTCCCCATCCTCCTACAGCAGACCCAGGACATGCTTACCTTCAGAAGACTTCTCAAAACCTGGCTATTCGAGCAGTAGCAGCATCCTCCCCCCCCCACCCAGCGCCTTGAGACCCCCATGGGTGAGTAATGCGCTTAACAAATGCTCTGATTGATTGATTGATTAATATAAGGCCCAACTAGTTGGCCCCTACTCCTATACCTCGTCTTATGGTATTATTAGTATAAGCAGGAGGTAGTGGTGGTGCAAGGGGTCGCACAACAGTACAGAGAAGATTTAATGTGGGCAACGTAGTACTAATTTAAGTTCTATGAAACATAAGTCTTGGTGCCAATCAAGGTAACAGAACACCCCACTACCTTGGGTGTTAGTACACGATTATCGAACCCGATCGCCGTGCCAAACTTAAAATGTCAGTTTCTGCTCGATGTGTTCACACATTGAGCAGAAACTGACATTTTGGAGACAAAGAGGCCTTATTACGGATGTGGAGTTTAAATACCTATTCACCACATCACCAAGGGCACCTTGTATGTATATGCTGCTGAAGATACACAAACCAAGCACTTGTGCTAGAAACAGAATTAAGAATGAGGAGATAAATAGTAGGAGTGCCGGGGCACAATTGTCATATTATGGTATTATCAGCACAGTTCTAACAACACTGGGCAAATTACCTCAGTCTGCCAAATCCAGCTTCTCTTGGGCAGGAGCCGCACTAGGATGTGCGGTTCCATTGGCAGAAAAGGGAGTGTGAAGCCTTGTAGTCTGTCTTAACAATGACATTCCCTTAAATGATATCAATTACGATGCAAAATGAAATAATGTCAATAGTTTTTTTAGAAAACGTAAAAGCATTGGAGTGACATCTCTTCCAAATGGTTCTTTTCCCATTTGTAAGTCTGGCTACAGACAGCTTTAGATCAGTGATTACCTCATGTTGTTAATCCTTCAGAAGAGGAAAATAAAGAAGAAAAAGTACAAAGCGCGAGATTATGTATTCTTTTTTGGTCCACTTCAGTCATTGGCTTTCATTCGTTCTCATGCTTTGCCATTATTTAGACAGGCTGTCCTGTAAGATCATGGGGGCAGATTTATGACGACTGGCGCATCCCTGCATATCAGCAGGGATGCGCCAGTTATTATGCGCCACAGCTGCGCCACCATGGATGCGCCGCATTTATAATGCGGCGCACCATGGGGCAAAAACGGCACAGATGTGTGACGCATCTGTGCCGAAAAGTGGCGCATTGCTGGAGTTGCGTCGCAAGCGCGACGCAGCTCCAGCAATGATCTGGGGGGCCCTATCTTTACAATGCTGCGTCAATCCTTACGCCTGCTTCAAGCAGGCGCAGGGTTTTGACGCAGCATGGGCCTAAAAGTGACTGAGTGAAATCTTGTAGATTTCACTCAGCCACTTTTAGGAGGCGTTCCTGCGTCGGAACGCCCCCACCTGCCCTGGAACGCCTACATGTGGCGCAGGGCTTTACAACGTGACGCATCTCCCAGATGCGTCACGTTGTAAATAACCCGCACCAAGGCGCAGGATTTGCGCCGCTGCTGCGTCACAAAAGTGACGCAACGGCGGCGCAAAAGTGGCGCATGTGCAACATAAATCTGCCCTATGGTGTTTTGAAAACAGGAACATTGTCACATCGATGTTTACATTAGGTTTTAGTGATGGGAACCATCAATTTGTCCTTTTGTTAGATTGCTGAAAGAATATTTAGATTGAGACCCCAGTAGGGATCGGTGGGCTAATTCTTAACGCTCATTGCTGCTGATTGAATTGCACTATTTTTATTACTTGTATTGTAGCCTGTTGTAACTGTTTTAATCTATATGTTTGCACATTGCACTTGCTGCTTGCAATGAGGAGAGACTCCGGGAATTAGTGGTTCTACCTGCATTGCTGCGTGAAGCAGGGTCCAGTAGACCATTCCCTGCTCTCTCTTCTCGCCCCCTCCTTACCTGGGATATTCACGGGGGTGAAGGCTCCCTTCTGACATTGAGCTTTCCCGCACCCACAAGTGGCCATCTTTCCTTCTCCCGAATGGGACACCTACAGGCGTCATCGTGGGTCAGTGGTTTAGTTTTACCGCCTGACCTTTAAGATTCCCTATTTAATGGGAGCCATGACGTGGATGCGCAGCGGACTCCAGTAGGGATCGGTGGGCTAATTCTTAACGCTCATTACTGCTGATTGAATTGCACTATTTTTACTTGTGTTTTAGCCTGTTTTAACAGTTTTTATCTATATGTTTGCACCTTGCACTTGCTGCTTGCGCTGGGGAGAGACTCTGGGAATTAGTGGTTATACCTGCATTGCTGCGTGTTGCAGGGTGCAGTAGACCATTCCCTGCTCTCTCTTCTCACCCCCTCCTTACCTGGGATATTCACAGGGGTGAAGGCTCCCTTCTGACATTGAGCTCTCCTGCACCCACAAGCGGCCATCTTTCCTTCTCCAGAGTGAGACACCTACAGGTGCCATCTTGGGTCGGCGGTCTAGTTTTACCGCCAGACCTTTAAGATTACCTATTTAATGACAACCATGACACGGACTCGCAGCGGGCGTGGTGCTAATGCGCCAAAGGCGTGCCAAAGACAAGCCCGTCTGCACCCGTCCGTGTCTGGGTCGCGGCCAACGCCAGCCATGCTGCCCGTTCCAGACCTTCAGCCAGAATTACCTGGTCTAAGGAGCAGCTACTCGATCTGACCACAGCCGGGTGCCCTAGACCTGCCTGCTTTGATCGCTGCTCGGTAGGGCCAGAGTGGCGCAATCAGGAACTACATTGCAAGTCATGTTCCTTCTCATTGGGGTTGATAAAGGAAAGAAAAAGCATTGGTACGACAACGGCAATGTCCCCTGCAGTTCGTACTTAAGCCTCTAAATCCAACATTAGGGCTTGTTTTATTAATTGCAGATCTTTGCCCAAACACGCGGACGATATCTGGCTCACCCTAGAGTCGAATTCTTGGGATCTTATGTTCCTAACCGAAACCTGGTTAAGGGAGAGCACCAACCCTGACATACTGCTGGCTACACCAGAGGGTTATAAGATATCCATGGTCAACCGGGCTGGTAAAAGATTGGGGAGTGGGCTTGCTGTTATCCTGAGAGATGGTTGGGAGATCTCATGCAAGGGAATTGAGAGCTCTGGGTTGATCGAGGCACATTCCTTCTGCATTAAAACTTCCCCTGTGTCCTCCATTGCTGGAATACTGGTTTAAAGACCCCCTGATTCGTCCTCTGCCCATCTGTTGGAGCTATGTGACATTATTGCAGATCTATCACTGAGGCATGCCAAATTTATAGTCCTTGGTGATTTTAATGTCCACATGGACAATGACAACTGTTCCTTGGTCTCTCAGCTGGTTCAAACTCTCAAGGGGTTAAACCTGACTCAAATGGTATATGCGCCCACCCACATGGCTGACCACACGCTGGATCTCATTTTTTCAAACAATCCCTCACTGAAAGTAGAAGTCCCTATTCCTCTAACCTGGTCTGATCACAGGCTAGTCCCTTTCAGTTTGACCAGCACTCTCTGGAACAATAGTGCCAGGCCAACGTGTGAGGAAAGGAGACATTGGCGGAAGGTCACTTCTGAGTCCATGGGCCCAGTATTACATAGGGTCCCTCCTCAGCTCACGGGAGACCCCAGCAACAATGCATCTACTTTCAACTTCTGGGTCACCTCAGCCCTTGATAAAGTTGCGCCAATTAAGACTATGAAATTGGCCAGGAATAAACCTTCTGCCCCTGGTTCACTACAGAACTCCGCTTGGAGAAAAGCTTATGTAAGAAGCTAGAGCGTGCTTGGCGGAAAACCTGAAATTCAGAACCCAAGTGCGCCAACAGAGCAGCGCAAAAACAATTCCATGGGCTAAAATACAATACCATCAAGGACTACATTGCAAATCAAATTAAGTCTTCTGAGAACTCCGTCAAAGAAGTCTTTAAGATTGTTCAGGGCTTCATTAAGGCACAAGCCATGAAGCGTACCATTGCTCCATCAGCTACTCTATGCGAAAATGTATCTATCTTCTTCCAGGAGAAAGTTCAGGCTATTTACTCCTCTTTCACCTTGATGGGGTCTCCTTCCATGACTTTACCCCCTCCCGACCACTCCGACGTATGGTCCGAATTTCACCCATTCTGCCCAGAAGCATCCCTGTTAGAACTGAACATAATTAAATCTGTCTCGCCTCTTGACCCTTGCCCAACTAGATTTTTCACGCTGTTGGCCCCTTGGCTCAACCCTCAATTAAACCCTATCTGGAATTCTTCTATGAAAATGGGCAGTTATACTTCCATTTGGAAAATGGCATAGGTCTAGCCGATCCTCAAGAAAGAGGACGTGGATCCGGCAGATCTTAAGAATTTTAGGCCTATCTCTCTCCTGCCAGCACCAGCCAAAATCTTTGAGAAGACAATTCAGAAGCAGTTATCTGACTTCCTGGAGTCTAATAACCATCTCCATGACTCCCAATCTGGCTTTAGATCAGGCTACAGCACAGAAACAGCTCTGCTGGAAGTGGTGGAAACTATACGTGAAACCTTAGACCAGGGTAGCTCTGCAATGGTCGTGCTGCTGGACTTCTCCGCAGCTTTTGACACAGTATCTCACCGGATTCTGCTGGAGAGACTTGAGCATCTGGGAGTGACTGGAGCCACTCTAACTTGTATCCGCTAATTTCTTAAGGCCCGGTCTCAGCAATTATTTCTCCGCCCTCATGTCTCTTCTTCTAGTCCTCACGTGTGCAGAGTTCCCCAGGGTTCAGCTTAGAGCCTGACTCTTTAATGTCTATCTTACCCCCCTTGGTTCGTTAGTCGAGCAATGTGGTGTGAGAGTGCTCCCATATGCTGACGATACTCAGCTGGTGTTCTCTTTTAGAGAACATGCAGAGGCAGTGTTCACTGTTTGATCAACATTTCGACTTGGATGACAGACAGTTGCTTGAAATTAAATACCGATAAAATGGAGATATTGTTTTTCAACCAACCTTCTCCTCCACAGTCCGAACTCTGGTGGCTGGCAGAGCTAAATCCTCCACCTACCACAGTTGTTTCAGCAAGAAATCTCGGGTTTAAATTTGATTCCAACATCTCCGGCAAGGCCCAGATATGCCAAGTTTCCTCATCTTGCTTCTGGAAACTGAGAGCCTTGCAGAGATTCCTTCGTCTCCTGCCTACGGAGTGCTGGAAAATGGTGGTCCACGCACTAGTTACGTCCCAGCTTGACTGTGCTAACAGCCTGTACCTGGGTCTCCCAGCTTACTTGATTAGGAAACTGCAAACTATTCAAAACACTGCGGATAGGCTTGTTAGAAACGTGCCACTCTGCCACCACATCTCCCCTCATCTGCGTAGCCTCCATTTGCTGCCTGTCAAAAGGAGAATAGAGTTCAAGGTGCTGTCCTTTGCTTATAGATCAACTAGTGACATTGGTCCAGGATAACTGAAGCAGAGACTCCAGAAATGCCGCCAGACCAGGGCTTTGAGACCTAATCACCTGGAATTGCTCCGGATTCCACACTTCGCAAAAGCCCGGATTGGCGGTTGAGCTTTTTCAGTGAGAAGTGCTTCTCTTTGGAACTCTATGCCTGACCACGTACGAAAGGCTGAGTCAAAACTTATGTTTAGGAAGGCTTTGAAAACCTGGCTTTTCGGCCTACCTTAGTCCTTCCCCCCCTTTTTTCCTCTCTGTTGTATCCGCTGTTAGCACTGGGACACCGCAGTTGGAGGTAGCCGTGCGCTGTATAAATGTAATGACGATGATGATTGTTAGAATCCGGGGACTCTGGTTGGCGCAGGTATGCACTTGCGACAAGCAGGGACCCTTTCCTCTAAGTCAGGGCAAAGGATTACCTCTTGAAAAATAACCCCCGCTCACCCTCTAGGTAACGTGGCGCGAGCAGTCAGGCTAAATCCCAGAGGGCATAAGGTTAAGCATTTAGGATGTCCCACACAACAACCACCAACCCACCACACAGAGACACCAGACTGTATTTTGGAAAAATAAAGCTCTTTATATAAAACTCTTTAGGTAGGCTTCAAATACAATCTTTTACTTTAAAAGAGGGTTCCAGTTACTTGCTTATCAATGTTCAGGAGGCCACAGTTCTTGAAATGGTCAAATATGGGTGCAATATTCACTTTCTTGGGGCCTGTGCGCGTCGGAGCGCCTTTCGTACCGTTCGTACGGGTGTTGGTACGCGTCGTACCACTCTTCGTACGGGCCGTACACTCTTCGGAACGCTTCCTGTGATTCCTCACGCTTCCTGCGTGAATCGGCGTATGCTGTACAGACCGTACAAACGAAGGTACGTGTCGGACACTTTTCGGAACGCTTCCTGTGATTGCTCACGCTTCCCGCGTGAATCGGTGTACGCTGTACGGACCGTACAGACGAAGGTATGTGTCGTACACCCAGGGCCGCTTCCCCTGCAATTCCTCACGCTTCGCGCTGGGGTCAGCGTATGGAAAAGCCAGTTCGGGCCGAACAATGGGAGTACGCGTCGTACGGTGGGAAGTACGCGTCGTACAGGGGCGCACAGTACCTTATTCTTTCACGGGGAGTTCGCTGCGGCTTCAGCAGTCTTCAGAGGGGCATCCCACGTCACGTTGCAGTCCCGCTTGGTCAGAGGACGGTGATGCTTCGTGGGGTGCCTCAGGACTTCCACAGCTCACCTCGAGGGGGGAAGCAGGAGGGGCGGCTCAGGGGTGATTTTCAGCGCGCAGCGCTGTCGCCTTCGGCCAGATGCGGTGAACTGGCGTGGCAATGCTCCTCACGGTGGTCTCAGTGGCTCGGGGCCACAGAGGCTCGGTGCTTGGACGCAGGCAGTCTCTCTTTACGTTGCGAGCTCCGGCTCGAGGGGGCAGCTGTTCACTTTGATCTGGCCAGGCAGGGCAGGCTGTCACGGTGCTCACAGCAGCACAGGCGGGCAGAGGTCACGTTGCTCGGCGAGATGAGGCCACACAAGTTCTCTGGGGTCAACGTTCGCAAATCACCAGTCGCAGCTTCCTTTCTTCCAAGGAGGGGTATCCCCCACTTTTCCTGGGGCGCAGTTCAGGGGGCAAGTTCACAAGCAAGCCCTTGGAGATTGTTCAAACAGCACAAGTTGATTTAAAAGTCTCTCTCAGTCTTTTCCTCTCCTTCTTGCAGCAAGGCACCCACCACAGTCCAGTCTCTCAGGCTTAGAGACAGTAGTCCTCCATGTAGCTTTCCAAGGTCCTCCTCTTCAGGCAGAGTTTCTTCTTGGCGTAAACAGGATCTGATTTCTTAGGAGCAGGGCTCCTTCTTTTATACACAGTTTCTTTTGTTCTTTGTCGCCAGGGGCCTGTGCCTGGCTCAGTCCGGTTGTGGAGCACTTTGTTGTGGTGACTCTGCTCTTTCCTTTCAGTGCACAGGGCAGAGACATCAGCCTCTCCACAGGGGGCGGAGCCAGCATTGTGGTGGCAGAGCACAGGTCTATTCAGAGTCAAGGTGTACTCCTCCCACCCATCCTGGTGTAATCTCTCTACCCACCACCTGGCAGCCCGCCTGTCTCCTGGAATTCCCCAGCCCTGCCCCTCACTGAACTAGGCAGCACACACACACACACACAGCAGAGGCGGACTGAAATGGCGAGGCAAGTAAATACTAACTTTCTAAAAGTAGTATTTACAAACACCGGATGTTAAAATAAACTTTACTAAAAGAAGTATTTTATTATTCTGAGTTCAGGCATACTAAACTTGACTTTCTACCATGCTCTCTGAGTCCGCTGGGATTATAGAGTGTAATAATTCCAGCAGCCCATTCTGGCTTATGGAGAGCAGGTAGCCTTTCAATAGTGAAAAACGAAAATGGCTGTAATTCACTATTAGGACATGCCACACACATCAGGGCATGTCCTACCTTATGCCTACAATGCACCCTGCCCTTGGGCCTACCATAGGGGTGACTAATATGTAGTTGTGGGAAGGTTTAGGGACTGGCAAGTAGGTGCACTTGCGCAGTCAGCATGACAGTACCAGACTGCATGCAGGTTCTGCAATGGCAGACCTTAGACACATTTTACTACATTTTCTGTGGGTGGCACAACAGTGTTGCAAGCCCACCAGCAGCATTTGTATTTACAAGCCCTGGCACTCCTGGTGCACTTTACTAGGGGCTGATAGTAAACCAAATAAGCCAATCATGGAAACCAATCAATGTATACATTTTTCATAGGGAGCACTTGCACTGTGGCGCTGATTGGCAGTGGCACAGTGCCCTGAGCAGCTAACACCAACAAAACACATGAGGCACAGCAGCAAAAAGTGGAAGGGAAACTCACGCCAAGGTGCCAGGTCTAACAATGGTGATACCCAGTGATTCTTCTTTACTTTTTTTTTTGTTTCTGACAGTGTGGCAGTTTAATTGCTGATTTATGCATTTTCACATAGGAATTCCTTGGCATTTGGATGCTATAGCCTCTCATTATAGCATTATGCTATTCAACAATCACCCTTGCACAATAATTTGTTCTAGTTTGCTGTAAGGATAACATGCTGGATTTACAGTTTTTTGTACACACAATAAAGACATACATGCATATATGCTTTCTTAAAGTGGTAACTAAAATACTGTCTCTTTGACAATAGAATCCATTATGAAAAAATTTGCTGTGTATACCTTTAACGTTCACAATTTACAAAGGAAACGTCATGTTGCGACTCCTTTTTAAAAGATTCTTAATTGATGCTACAGCTTAACTATGCTAATACAGTCTGTTCAGGATTGAGGCCATACTTCCAAATTGTATATTTTTGCATCCCAAAATGTTCCTTTATTATGGGATTTTCTTTGTGGTAGCAACATCCAAATTATTACCACACACTTCCTGTAACAAAAAGACAGACATAGTGGCTTTGCCAATTCTTTTTGAAATCTGAAACCTACCACTAGAACCAGAACACAAAAGGTATACATGTGGTAAATGAGATAAAACCACATTGATTGGGTTTGTCAATATTAGCCCATTTGTTTTACTTTCAAAAGTCACTTTAGGAAATCTGCCTTTGCTGTGCGGTCAACCCATATCTTTTGTCTTTTACTGGACCCTATATTTTTGCTGGCTTCAGAGCTCTGTGTGTTTTACCCCTGCTAACAAGTAGCAACATGCCTGTGCTCCCCATTTAACCATGGTTAAATCTGCCTATTCCTGAGTTAAAAAGGTGTGAAAGGCCTTCAAGAGCAAATAAAATACTGAACTGAATGGGCAGAAATTACTCCTCTGCACTCCACAATATAGGAAGGGTGGGACTGTGTGTATTTATTTGACACTACATTTTCAAATCTTGCCTTACAGGTCTGTTGAGCCACATGTAAAACATGTGACACACCTGAAAGGGAGAGAGCAGGATACCAAGACAATTCTTGTGTGCCCACTGTCTGTTTCTAGTGCTCTGCTTTTGTTCTACCAGACTTCTGCCTCTGAGGTTGTTGTTGGTACAGTACCGGCTTCAAACTGGATTTTAGTGTTAGATGTGGGAGGGCACTAGGATTACTATAGTACACTCCCGCTACACACACCCAGCCTTCAGAGCCCAAGTTTAGCATGGCCAAACACTTCCACTATCTTCAAAATGGCACTTTGAGCCTGTTAGCAGTAAAGCAGACAGGAACGGCTGCAAAAGTGGGTAGCTACAAGAAGCCTTTTGTTTGAAGTACCCAGCTGACCAGAGGCAACTGCACCTCTACTAGATCCTACTATTTGCTTCTGCTTGACACCGTGAAAATCTTTAAGTGCGTCCCCTGCGGTCCTGGGGACTTAAGACGTCTACTCCTGTGTTTGATTGGGAATTGAAAGTCTAAGTCCGAAGGTAAGATCTTTGACCAGGCTGAAATTTGTTGGTGTATCCAACCAACACTCTATCATGGTCAGCCTGCAACTGCACCTAGGTCCCAGTCCACTGCGACAATAGACTATCATTGGTGCTTTGTACTTTTTGGCACTATTTTCCATTAAATCTTTAAAAACTCATATCTCCGGTTTCCCTTATTAGACTATTGCCTGTTATTTTGTGTATTACATTTTACTCTAGTTTTCTAATTTTGGGGTGTATTTTTATTGTTTTGCATTTTGACTTTATTACTATTTTGGTTTCGCATAACTACTTTATACATTGTCTTAAGATAAGACTGTCTTCTTTGTGCCATAGTTTCTGAGAAGTTGAGCTCAGATTAATTTAGTGAATTTAAGGGTTCACTCTGACAAGGGTCGTGTTGGGACAGAAAAGTTTCTTGCATTGTGACAGACTTGTACACCTGCCCTGAGTGCCCCAGCTGCAATGATATCTGACTCCCTGGTGCTGATTTTTGTTGTCATGGGTAAACATGGATCATGCACTTACGCCATGACATGGGCCTTGCTCATGGATCACAGTCTGGTCGGATCGGGTGTAACACCAACGTTATACCCTCATAGTGGTGAAAAGCTACTGCCTTTGCCTAGAGTTAATCATTACGAGTGAGGTAGTGGCAGCATACTGTGTAGTGATCAGTGGGAGTGAACAGGTCCTTTTTACTCTGTGTCACTGGGGTGAGGCCTACAAGCTCACTCATGTGAAGTTCTGCTGTTGTTTTCTTAACTTACGCTTGGCCTGCATCACATAGTGTGTAGCACTGTGTAGTGAATGTGTGTTGTATGCATGTCCTGGGTGTATGTGTGCCTGTGAATGGTACAATACATTGAAGATTTTGGGTTCCATTTTAGGAGACCCAGAGCTGACTGGAGGAGCCTGTGGGTAGCAGAATCCCCCAGAAAGATTTGCGTATTACTACATTCATGTAAGCTAGGTGGGACACACACACTGGAGGAAGAAGAGCCAGGCTCTTCAGTACACTTCTACTATATTCAGAGAGAGATCACTGGAAAGGTGCCTGGGCACATCCCAGGAAGGAAGTGGAGTTGATAAGAGAGTCATAAAGAGCAGGGCTGGGGCCATAGGTTAAACTTTTGATACACATATCACTGTGGCTCACATCCAGTTGTGAAAATCTAGTTACTCCCATGGCGTGTGGTGTGGGGCTATTAGATTTGGAGGGGCACCTGCTGTGACTGGTTGGTTTCTGGAAGATGGGCACAGGAGGGCGCACTTCAAAAGGAAGAAGACCCCCATCACAAACTTCAAAGACTCAGATCCTAAATCACATTTGGTGTCTGGAAATAGACTGTAAGAAGAGGAGCTTGAGGCCCCCAAAATTGTCAACTTTTCAAACAGCCAGTAGGAGGGGAAGCTCTGCAAGACTTCTACCTGTGACCACGACTGACGGTTAAGGCCTGCCAGTCTCCCAGCTGGGTGAGTGGACATCATATAACAAATTAGGGAGGTACTGTTGCTATCAGGAAAGGAATGTAAGGTAGGACGGAGAAGAAGAAATCCTAGGGATTACTTCTTTGTGCCCTCACACATCCCAGGGGATGTCATGCTTCATCATTGGACTTGCTCCTCATAGGGCAGGAACTGCAATGCCCTACGGGCTCCAAGAAGGGTCACTTTAGCGGAGATCTTTTTATTGGTTTGTGGCATGTTGAAAGGAATCTATAAGGGCATAAAGAGTATGTGGGATGGAGTAAATATGTTTAGTTACGTGAGGGAAGTTAAAACTGGCTAAGGGATACCTAATTAAAGTTTGATATGGTGTCTCTCTTGGAAGGGTTACAAAACCATGAATAAGCTAGGGCTACTGTAGGCTGATGATGTACTCCAGTAGTCAGAAACAGGTTGACGTTTTTCGTGTCTTGTCAGCTCGACATGGTCAGGCCAACATGTTTCATGTCTGATGGCCCAAGAGGATCCACAACGCTTCTTCAGGACCATAAAGAATGGCTATGTGTAGCTCTCCCCCACACCTAACATGTGTTGTGTATCATAGGTATTCAACTAGAAGATACCAGATGCAAGGAGAGTAAAAAACGAACCGTCCAACCTAAAAGACAAACATAAGAAATACAAAATAAACAATATAAAATACACAATTCATTTGGAATCATGGATCAATGCGCTACCCTGATAGCTTGTCCAACATGCTCAACAGCAGTGTCTCCCAAGGTGCATGCTATTTGGGGCGCTAATCATTTGCTATAGCATGAGAAAAGTGAAGAATACTGGCACACATAATGGCATGACAGGTAAGTAGACATACGAGGTACACATGTAGGACACACAACATAAACTCAATCGGTGTTGGTGTCAGCCCGCAAAGCAAGTAATAAGTAATAGTGTATCCGTAGCTGGCCTTACCCTATGAATCCGTCAGGATTGCCAGCCTTGTCATGTAGTTTCCACTAATCAGTAGGAACTACACGTTTGTGGACGACATACACTTTTGAGTGGTGTCAGGCTGATTCTGTGCACCCACGCAGAGTATGTTGTCCCTTAGACCAGCTGGCTCACAGTACCAACATAAGCCCCCCCTAACCTGGACAGGGAGGGAACAGTTCTGGAAACCACTGAACATGACAATCCTGTTCCTTCAGGAACCATGGTGATAGACAAGAACGTTTCGCTCATACACTTGTGCTCTCATTTACTCAGAGAAATATGCAAAAAGAATACACAAGGGGACATTTTCAATATTTATTGACCCAAAGTGATTCTTGTATAGAAAGGTATAGAAAGTATGTATTGCAATGATCAATAGACAGAAGCAGATGAAAGTTGTAATAAGCCTTAGGATAGCGAACAGAACAAAAAGTTTCACCATTATGCTGAAACAACGTATATATGCAGGCATATGAAATAATATAGCAATCTGGCATACTCCAACTATGCAAAACCCTAACCTATGTGTCTAGGGTGTAAGTGTATGTTTTGCTAAGAAACGCCCTGCTGGATGATCCAACCCCATTACTTGGTAGGTAAGAATGTAGGACCCCATCTTGGTCATGAACTGGACACCCCTCACGGAGATGTTAGTCAGCTGCCAGGCAAAAGCTTCAGAATTTAGGGACCTCTCAAAGTCAGTAGAAGTGCCTCCTCTGCCTATACTCAGAAACATATGTTCATATATAGAAAAAAGCATCCTGACCTTGGGCTGAGATTGTGATCGGGCTGCAATTGTTTGTATTCTACAGATAGCTGTGTCACCATATGGATGTTAATAACAAACACATTTGCACAATGTACGTTTAGGCCGTGTACACAATGCCAAGGCAATATGATAGTGTTCTCGCAAAGGTTATTGCTGTAAGCAAGGTCGGTGTTCCTAAGAAACTATCCAAGTGTCACTAATGCAAATGTGTACAGACAATTCACAGGGTGTGAAAGGCAAATGGCGCTATCAACAAAAATTGCACAGAATCCAATATATGAAAATCAAATTTCCAGCGGTGCAAACAACAGTGGGAACAACACCCAAAACCCACAAGGCTCAATACAAGATTGATAAAGATACAAAAAAAAGAGTTGATGCACACGCTATTGAAATAAATGCATAATTCAAAACAATCAAATACAGCACAATGCTTCCGTTCTTCTCAATTTATTAGCGAAATTCTTCCACTCCCCAACGCGTTTCGTCGTTTTGAGGGAATTATCCCATACGACTTCCTCAGGGCTGGAAGTGATACAAATAACATATGTATAGAGAAATGGCAGCAGAAAAAAAGACACAAAACATTTTTACAACACACAATAACTGAAACAAATAGTAAAGAGACAAACGGTTCAAAAGACAGGCAAAGTTATATGACAGAAATAGTACATATTCAAAAGTGACGATATATAGCACTTATCTAAACAATACATCCATAAAGAACACGAAATAAGAGTAAGCGTCAGTGAAAAAATCCTAAAAGAAACTACTCACCAACCCATGTGAGTCTAATGTTGTTAATCAAAAGAAAAGAAAATTCTGTACCTCAATTATTTGATGAACTGCCAGTCTAAAACAATATAAAATGACTCATTTTTAGTCATTACGTCACATATGAGGCACGATCAATCACAAACAATCATAAGACCAAAATTCAAAATATATATACCTGGTATAACCGGAAAATGATCCTATTTTCTAATATCAATTGTACAAAAGCTGCCCGATCATAAGGTGGCCGTCCAAATAAACAGATTTTAGTTGAGTATACCTAAAACGATGACGAATTAATGTCAGTATAACTAAAAAACGTAAATATATCTCCAGCATAAACTGCAAGTAACACTAAAATACGTGAATGTATCACAAAATTAGGCTGCAACACTAATTATTATTTCACTTACCCAGAATGGTATGTTAATATAGATATAATTGTTATCCAATAGTCCAAAACGTATAATCCAATATCGTCTGCTTAACGTAATTAGTCACCTAAAATTAAAGTACGGAGAGTTAAAACCTCTCCTAGTGTTCAAATGATAAATGCAAACGGGAAGATTCTCGCGCTGTTGTCAAACTTACCAAAAGCATTCGGCTTCCAAAATCCCGAGTACAGGAGAGAGGCAACGCCGCCGGACACTTCCACGATTCAAGTAACCGACGTTAGTCATAGAAAAGGGGACTTAAACCCCTACTGCAAAACAGGCGCCATATTGGAGCTGCAAAATCCCAATAACGATGTATATAGAACGTTACGTATACAACGAGATCATTATTATGAAAGAGTATCACGCCTCACTGATCTTTTTATTTGCACAGTCCAAGGCATGATTTAATGTAAAGCGATCTAAAGTATGGCCTAACTAAAAATGAAAGGTGCGCCCTAATTAAACGTGTTACCTGCAAATACACCATCTATTAGTAACATATTGAATAATAAGTTTAATTATTTGATTCTTTTTTTTGGAACCATGATCAATCAGTTGCAAATATCATGCCCTATTATTAAGGCACTTTAACCTTATTATTATTTACTTATACAATCCAAGGCATGATATTAATATAAAGCAACCAGACTAAGTCTAGAGTGTGTGCCTGCTTGTATGTAGGTCCAACCACTGATTGCTGTAGGTTAAGTGAGGAAAGGTTATTACCAAACTCGGCCACTGTGAGGTCCCTAGGTATCTTAAAGACCCGACTGACCAGGTGGCAGGCTAATAGTATTCTGCTCCTGCCACATCAGATATGGCTAGCCCCTATGTGACTGCATATATAATGTAAAGTACAGAAGTTTCCACGCCGAATTACCCACTCAATAACGTGCCACGCATTTGAAGTAAAATTGCGAATTACAATAGTCTTGAACTGCTACGCATACCCAGTTTAGAACCATGTTATGGAGAATTGATACCGATAGAGATGCATACAGAAAACACTAGTATCAAGTTAATAAAATACTAATGGGTATCAATCGCCCAAAAAATACTGGAGTTCCTGGTCATAATTAAGACCGAACTCCACAGCCTTCATGCGCATGATCCATCGTGCCTCACGTCTGCGCAATTTCAACTCTCTATTGCCGCCCCGTGGATCCAATTTCACATGCTCGATACCATAAAATCTAAAGGATTTAATGAGATCTTGTGCCTTGCAGTCATATACATGTTGAGCTATGGGATATCTCATATCGCAATTTTTTATAGCTCGCATATGTTCACTCACACGTTCCTTTAAGGTTCTGATGGTGCTACCTATATAAATACTATGGCATTTACAAGCTATAACATAGACCACATATTTGGTACTGCAAGTTATGTTAGACGTAATTTTGTAAACACGACCATCATTGTCCTGAAATTGTAAGGTTTTATCTAGAGCATGTCTACACATGCCACAATGTCCACATTTGAAAAAACCTTTATGCAATGTGTCCAGCCATGTCTGTTGTTTTTTCTCTAAGGGGTAACTTGGGCTCAAAATCGAACCAAGAGTTCTACCTCTACGAAAAGTAATTGATGGCCTGTCAGATATGTACTTTTGTAAGTTCCTATCAGCTTTCAAAATATGCCAATGTTTGTTTAGGCTTTTACGTAAACCTATACTCAGTGATGTGAAATCTGTCACCATACGTATTGGCATGGTTTGCGAACCAATCGTTATGTTAGATTTGAGTGTTGAATGTCGTTTAGTACTCAATATTCTACGTTTAGCAATACCAATATCATTGGCCGAATAACCACGTAAGGAGAACCTTTTGCCCATGTCATCTATACATTTAGAAAACTCCACATCTTCACTGCAGTTGCGACGAGCTCTCATCATTTCCCCAAATGGTATTGCCTTAATTTGATGTCTAGGGTGTGCACTATTGGCATGCAGAATGGAATTACATGATGTCGGTTTACGATACATTTTGCTGTGAATCTGACTCCCTTTGATATATAATTCCACATCAAGAAATACCATATTTGACGAACTTGAACAAGAAGTGAACTGAATGTTCAAATCATTACAATTTAAATAATCAATAAATTCCTGTAACATTAGTGCTGTACCTGTCCAAATCATAAGGCAGTCGTCAATGTATCGACCCCAAAATAAAATGTACTCTTGCCATTTACTGCCTGAAACACCCCAAATAACTTTTTCTTCAAACCAACCCATATATAGGTTTGCAAAAGCTGGCGAAAATTTTGAACCCATGGCCACTCCTTGGGTTTGTCTGAACCATTCCTGTTTAAAAAGAAAAAAGTTATTCTCAAGGATTGTCTTGGTCAAAGTAAGAAGCATCTGGGTATGCTCCCAAAGGTTCGCTGGTCTGTTAGACAGGAAATGTTGAACAGCTTGTAAGCCCAAATGATTGGGAATACAAGTATAAAGGGAGACTACATCTAGTGTCACTAAAGTCATGCCTGTCTCCCAAGTAATATCACTCAAGATACTCAAGATGTGTCTGGTATCTTTGATATAGGAGGGCAAATTGATCACCAAGGGCTGCAAGAATAAATCCACGAATTGTGATAAATGCTCTGTAGGTCCCCCTATACCTGACACAATAGGCCTCCCGGGTGGAAAAGGGAGGTCCTTATGAATCTTCGGCAAGGTGTACAGACAGGGGTAGCGGGGACGGTCGACCTTTAGATACAAGTATTCATCCTGATCTAAAAGATGATTGTCATGCCATTGTTTCAATAAATCATTAATTAGAGTTGTTAGAGAAAAAATAGGATTATTTGAAATCTTCTGGTAACATTGCTCATTATTCAGTTGGGAAAAAATCTCTTGTTCATAGTCAGTTATGTTCATAACAACAAGATTACCCCCTTTGTCAGCTCTCCTTATAATTATATCAGAGTCTTCAGCTAAGGATCTAAGGGCTAGCCTTTCCTGTACTGTTAAATTATCCTGGCGGTATCTTCTAGATCCTGCTAACTTCTTAGTCAATTTGTCAATGTCTTTGAGAACCAAGGTGTAAAAAATCTCAATGTTATTACCACTAGTTAGATTCGGTGACCACTTAGATCTTACTTTTAAGCCACTGGATATTGAGAAATCAGGTGAAATATCTAAGTCTGCTAAGACCTTTCCGATAGTAATTGGATCTTCTTCCATTTCAGTAATCGAAAGTAACGTTACAGTATCTTGAATATCCTTAATTGTGGTCAAGTCTAATGCAAATGTGTGTCAAAAGTTGATGTGAAAAAGTGAACAACTTTAGGAAAGATGTAAAAATGTAAAACTGCAATGTTTCCTACTAGTCCTAACTAGGACACATGATACCGACTCCTAGGACATAAATCAGCTAAGAAGCTATCTGAAGCTAAAGAATCCTATTACTAAAAATGCAACGGAATATGTAAATTAAATTGCTAAAAATCAAACGTTAAAATAGTGATAAAAAGCACAAACCGTCTGGAAACCTAAAGCATAAAGAAACCAATATGCCTTAAAAATATAAAAGCTATAAAATGAAGGGCAATTCTTCTTGAATTAAGGTTTAGATCTTTTAGGCTTTTCTACTTGCTTAATAATGTAGTCAGACTAGCGTTATGAGTACTTCCTTAGTTTCACGTGCTCTTCTGTTCTGTGCTCTGACCATACTCCTCTCTTTGAACATTTATCGGATGAATCCTGGAAGGAATGAGAGGAACACGTATCAGTCGCCTGATACCTTTCAGGCGGTTTAACATTATCACGGTTCCGTAAGTTATAATGTTTCTCGGCGGACTCCGGTGTAGGAGACCTTCCCCGTGATTTTGCTTAATCCTTATTTTTCTTATTGTCCCACCTTTCTTTTGAATAGTCAGGTGCTTGCTTAGCGTTATCCTTTTCAGAACTACTCTTCAATTGTGGTTTCCTAGGTCTGGCAACCAAATTATCTCTACCCAGCATAGGTTTCTTCAATCATTTTACTCAATTTGCACTTGTGCTGTGCAGGAGGCAAATCCCTTAAAAGTTGGGATACAGCTAGTGCTACTGCTTTCCCTTTAATGCTACTCAACAATATGGCAGTTACTGTTGCAAAGTTGCCCATCAGTTTCATCCCTAAGACCAGGCAGGTGCTGCCCGTGCTTATTCAGAACCTGTTTCAATAGTTCAGGTAGAACTGCAAGTGAAGGGGTACCATGTGATCTGGTATTGACTGCAGCAAAGACCATCCCCCAAGTTGCGCAGTCCTCTACAGGGGGAGCCATCCCCATCGGCAAGCAAATTGTGAATATTCTGTGTTATTCCTGCAGGCACCTATGGCCTTCAAGCTGATTTGCTTTTATGTGCAATCCAAAATGGAATTTATTCCCTCTTGGTGGGGACCTTTCCCATAACAGCATTCAGTGTTTGTGGGCTAATGTCCGGTGTAAACAATTGTGGTGGTGCAGCTTGAACACCCCACGCAGGAATAATTTTTAATGTTGGTATGATGACCTGTTTAAGGCATCTGTAAATTAAGCTTGTGCAGTGAACTTCTCTCCATTCGCGGAGGTTGCAGAGTTTTCTGCACTCCACCATCAGCGGAATTCGCAGTTTCAGAAAACTCCACTCCACTCTGTGCGGCTGAGTTTTTTTCCCACTCGCACTCGCGAATGATAAATCTTTCAGGATCTGCCTGCGCTTTTATCTCAAACTGCAATGGATGAAAACTCCTTTTTTTTGGGGAAACAAACTTTATTGGGTTTTCCTTTTTGTTGTTTACTAAACAATAAAACAAATATACCGCGCATGTCTTCGTATACATCACATGCGTTCTGTGCTATATTATATCTGCATGCAGTATGTTACATAACCATCATCATTATCATCCTAAGAGATTTCAGCCAACATTTATTTCTGTGCATTAAATTCTCCTTCCAGGATGTACAGCACATTCATCAGAATAGTCCTAATAAATCAGTACCCAAATACCCAGCCCTGCCCCTACTAACACCCACCCCCCCTCGCGGAACATCTATAGCAGCGTCCGGGGTGATGTTTCTAAATGCTTCCACCATGGTATCCCAATCTAGGGAGATTGGATGTTTCCTTATGCCACGGGTCTCCTCCCTACGCAGTGCCGTGCTTTCAGCTCCCACCCATCGAAGCGTTTCAGTATGCCACCCACCTAGGGCAGGGGCTCTGGCTGACTTCCAGCGCATGGTGATGGACCTTTTTGCAACTATAAGCGCTAGGTCCAAGAAACAAAGTTAAACTTTTTGTGTCATCGTCCGTTTGCGAACCCCTAATATGCATTCTACAACCGTGTTTCCCATGGGCAGCCATGTGATGTCTCCCAACATACGTGTAACCCCCCTCCAAAACTCACCAAGGCAAACGCAGGACCACATCACATGGAGGAGATCCGCTTCGGGTAATGTGCATCGGGGGCAGCAGTGTGCAGTTTCTGGGTACATTCTGTGCAGCCTTTGCGGCGTCAAGTAAGCTCTATGTATAAGCACGCATTGAATAAACGTGAATTTGGCATTGCATGGTATTTTCCGGGGGTATTCCAATATGTCCCCCATTCCCTGTCTGTGAGGTCCCGTCCCAAATCCACCTCTCATTATGCCCGCGTGACATCCAGCGGAATTTGGGCATGTGTCCGGAAACTGAGATATAACCATTTAATAAGATGGCTAACACACCCTATGTAATACAGGAAGTTAACAAATTCATTTGCCTGGGGTTCCTCCCCATGTGGGGCCCATTGTCTTTTAATATATCGCAGTAGGGCGGCGTGTGTCATGTAGAGTGTGGGAGGAGCTCCCGTGGCTTGTATGAAAGTGTTGTGGTCCATAAGTGCCCCTTTCCCCAAAAAAGCACCAATGGTCTCCACCCCCACATCCGTCCAGGGTCCAAGTATTCTCTTGGATGAAAACTCCTTACAGAAAGTTTGTGCCTCTTCTTCTAATGTGGCAGGCATGTTTGCACATTCTACTGCTGGTAAAGTGACAACCAAGAGGCTGAAATAGGATCCTCCATCCCCTACAAAGACGCCGCCTTCGGTCTCTCTGGACCTTTTGTTGGATGAAATTAGGACTTTACGCCTGTTTATGGAAGAGACTATACCAGGCTACAGACTGTCAATGACAGATGATCACTCATGGCAGAATGCTCTTCTATTACAGAACAGAAAATAACCAATTTTAGTGCAACCTGCACTACAGTGTCTATCCTTCAAACACAGACCATTTCCCTACAGCAGCAGTTTGAAGACCTCCAAAATCGCACAGGCAGAATAATCTAAGAATTTATGGACTCCCTGAAGTGGCGGAAGGGTCGAATCCGATTTCCTTTTGCAAAACCTTTTTGACTTAGCTTCTGAATTTGCCTGAGGGGCCTGTACTTAAGTTAACATTCAGCGAGCACATAGGTTAGGTCACCTTTCTACGGTCTCTACAGCTTCTAAAAAACCCTGAGGTGTCAGATCCTATACTTTTTTGAATTCACAGAAATAATGCATGTCATCTCTGCTGCAAAGCAACTCAAACCCATTTCTTGGTCAGGTCACAACATTTATTTCTCCCAAGACTATGCTAAAACTACGGCTGACTGTCGTTTTGAGTGTCAGACCTGAACTGTGTTCTATTGGAGCTTGTTTTGGTCTTTATAATCCCTGTCTGTTTAACCCCTTCCAGGCGTTCGTCGGCCAATGGCCGTCGCGAGCACTACCTCCGTAGTGCTGCGCACGTCCGTTGGCCGACGCGACCTCGCCCACTCCGATAAACGGCCGCACCGCGGCAGAATTACTGCGGCGGTTAACGAGTTAAGGTCACGTATAAGAATTAGACAACAGCATTTGAGGATCCATCTTGTTTGAGGACCTTTCTTGAAACCTGTAAAGCAGAAACTATGGAAGTTACTGCTTCAACCAGTTCATTACGCTACTATGTTCTTAGTATATTTACGTGCTTTGTTTTAAACATAATTGAGATATTACCTCCACACCTTGTTCTTAATATTATTTCTTTTAGCTGTATTTGGTAGGTGTGATAATGTGGTCTCCATGTAATATTTTTTTATTAGGTCACCCTCTTAAGTGTTTTGTTTAAGGTACTCCCTATTCTTCTTTTGAAACTGCATTGAAGTAAATGTCTGTTTTAAAGGGTGACTCAAGGCAGAATATGAAATTCTCTGTGAACTTAGAAATACCTTCTTCATCCATATGAGAAACATTCTGGCATGCTGAGTGAAACATATGCCAAAAGAACCCTAAGGATTCAGCTTTAGATTCATTATAGAGTTCTCACTTACAACTGTAAAGCTGGCATTCTATATGCATGACAAAGTGAGGCACACTGGCCTTACACGCTTCTGTAAACAGATCTACTGTATGTAAGGTTTTTCCTGTGGATCATGCCTCGTTGAATGAGAAACTGGTAGATCATAAGTGTACTGGTCATAATGAATTAAGTTATGAATTTACCTGTTCAAAATTGTCATAAGTATGAATTTTGAATCATTTATGTTTAGAAGGCTCCAAATAGTTAATGAGAGTGAACTCACCTTTGTTCAGCATCCGTGTTCCACATCTGTTCCCTCAGACTATCATTTACCCCTTTTTTATTATATTACAATATGCTTTCTAGGGGTGCAGGAAGGAACTTGTAGACCGATCTTGGGCTTAAAATGATTAGCTTTGTTCTCAAATGGATAAATAGACCACCAGAAGGTGCTCTTTGGAGTTTCTAAGTGTCTTTTTTCTTTTCTTGTTTCATTTTTCAGTATCTTTCCTTTACATCGACCTAGATGAAAGTGCACATGCTTCAAAATGATTTTTACTTTGAATAAACTGTAAGGGAACCATACCATACATCTAAAGTATGATTTTACTAGCAATACAAATGTGTCAGTATGTATGACTTATAAATGACAACGATAAAAGTTGCAATGAGCTATATTTGAAAAACAAGTAAACTATTGGTGAAACAGAGCTATTTATTGATACATTAAAAAATGTTGCTCTGTGGTTGAAACAAAGAAAAATAGGCATACTATTGGTGAGTTTAAATCAAACATTGGTGCATATAATACAATTCTGCTCCTTTGTAAGTCATAAGAACGGGCCCTCTTCCTGTCTTGCTACAGCTGTAATATGCAGAAGCTGTTGAAGTGCTTTTCTAACACTTGAGGTCAACTGTAGCTCATGCTTTAGTACTGGTTTGTACTTCATAGTATAGTACTGAGTACATATATATGACTACTTTTGCATAAAAAATGAATATTGTGAATTCTAAGGACCTTAGACACTAAGCAAGGGTCTGGTTTGAAAACGTTCAGTACATGGATATAAATTTACATAATGAGACTTTCCTAATTTGGATCTCCTTTAGACAGGCAAAAGGAACAACTGCATAATAAAACAAACAATAAATAATTATTATATGAAGATCATTACCTCTTGGCATGTGTACTTCGCCTAGGAAATTAGATTAACTATTTTAAAAATCAATGACAAATGTAACAGATTATAAAGTTTAACATTATTTTCACTGATTGACACTTTATATGTAAGACAAACCCATTAAAAGATAAAGAATACTTGCAGGAGCAGAGGGAGAGCCATTTAAAGATTCCTCCATAGGAATGTGAATGATCCTAGTGCTCATTTTGTTCAGCGCAGGTCTCACCATACTACCACAATCTTGGAGCCAATCTAGCTCTTCATTAGATGGCCATGATCTTCATAGGCAGTTTTTTCTACAACATGGCATAGGTATTTGTTGATTGTGGCTGGAATGGCAATGATTATGAATATGCCGTCCTGGGTTTACTTCCAAAACATTTTTAATAGGTACTCCCTACAGCGAGAACTAAGGTCTTCCAATTGAAAACTGGTGATCATCCCTAAAATAAAGAAGTCCAGATTGGGGGTGAGACAGAAGTTTCTCATCTCTTGGCAACAATTTGTGGAACTCTCTGCCTTTGTACCTAAGGGCCTGATTACAATGGCGGATGGACTTCAGTACGTCCACCATCATCTCCTATTTGGGACCACCCGCCAGCAAGGCGGCAGTCCCACAATAGGAATTAGGATGTGACTGCCACCGTGGCGGTCGTATCACCCACCTTTAACACTACGGCCGGTTCTGCTGGTACCGCCACCATTCTGGCTAATGCGGACGGTCCGTTTGGAGGTCGAACTCTATCCGACTGTCGGGACCGTGCCACCAATCTGACCGCCATTGTAATATGGCGGTCTAATTGGCCCTCAGAATTGGCGGGTGGACTACCACCGAAGGGCTGATTGTGGCGGTCCTCCCACCATCGTAATGAGGCCCTAAGATCTCAATCTAGGCTTACTCTTTTCGGAAAATCATTAAAGACGTGGCTTTTTATTTCTCACTTTTAGTACGTTTTAGTTTTCTTTCCTCAAGTTGCTTTAATGTCCACCAGCGGCAAGACACTTTTCATATACGCTCGCTTTAGAAAAATGTTACTTATATGCACTGGCTAGAAGTCAACCAAAAAGGTAATTTTAGAGTTCTTATTTACAGTACTCATTAAATAACATATTGTCCTCTCCTAATCATTCCCTATTCATACCAATCGTTCGACATCATCTAACCAGGTTGCACTGATATGAACACAGCAAGTTTTGCAAATAGTTAACCTGCCACACGTATATGCTTAACTGACAAAACTGAGTGTGCTGCCCTTCAGGAGTTCATGACTAACATCAAACATGCCTATACAGAAGCTTTGGTTTTCATAAAAGCTGTTTTCTTTTAATATATACCACACGAAAACCGAATTATTGACAGGCTTTACCACAAACATGAAAGACACACGTCTGATATCCCATAATCTAGGTTTCATTGGACATTCATTAGCACTATCCAACATCATCAAACACTGTTGTTCCAAATTCAATGACACTTGGACATTTTCAGGCAACACATGCTAGACAGAATCCTTTCAGCCTCTTGATCTCAAATCAGCCTCAGAGCTTCATATTTGGCAAACACTGTCAAAATAACAGCTCTGTCATGCACTGTAACGTTATGCAAATGGCTACTGGAGTGATGCTGTGATGCAAAGGGAGGTGGAGTTTTGGAGAGCAGTGCGGAGTGGTGTGGCATGGTGGTGCGGCACAGCAAGGTGCAGCACGGGAAGAGAGTGTCAGTTTTGGCTTCAATGGAGGCAGAGAGGTTGAAGCCTGCAGGGGAAGATCGCAGTTATCACGTATCTACCTACCTCCCTGTGCTGAGCCAAGCTGAGGATACTTTGTACCACAACCATAGCTGCAGCTGCTGAATTCACCATACCAGGTCTGGACGCATAGAGGATAACAAGAGGATAAGGAGCGTGGGTGGCTCCGTAGCCTTAGGAGGAGACAGTTAAGACCTGGTCTGTGAGCATTGTGGTGGTGATCGACGAGGGGAGATCTTAAGAGGGCACATTAGGCACTGACCAGGAGCAGGGTTCTGAAGTGAGCTCGGAGAAGGCCGGTCTAGGTACTGGTACAGCTTGTGCCCTAGATTCTGTGACAGTCATGGCCGTTCCTCTCTCGCACTGAGCCACTTTCTTCTATAATCTATAGTCCGCTATAATCTAATGTCAACATTGACCATGAGCTGCTTGGTGTTCTGTGTAGCTGCGCCTTTAAGTACACTTTTAAGCACAAGAATTGTAAGGAGTAACAGTGTACAGTGTCCATGAAGTGGTGTCGCTGAAGTGTCTTGGTGTGCCAGGCGCAATCGATGTGCTCGTGCCTGCCCTGCGGCCCCATGAAGGCAATTCCCAGCGGGAGATTTTGGATTGCTGAGCACCATAATGAACTCAACCTCCTGTCCTCCCTGAGCAGGCGTTTAGAGTAGTGGAGAACACCGTGGACTGAGGAGGGCGTCTCACAACCATGGGGCGGTGGTTGCTGTGGTATTGGGTGACTGGTGGTGTCTGAGCAGGGACCCTGGCGGCACCAGGTTGGCCTAAGTGTGGCCTACATTCCGTAGCTGAGGCAGTGCTTTGCTCCACTATTGGCGTTGTTGACATGGGTGAACATCACGAGCTGGGTTTAAACACAATTATTATTATCAATAATACCAATACTACCAACACAATTTAGCATGGTGGCAGCTTATGCAGAGTAGAGGTGACCCTTACTCAGTCCTATTTATTTATCCCTCTAAGATCTTGCTCTCTAGGCATTGAAGGCATCATTTGCTAATTGATCAGAGAAAATGTTGCTGACCTGTAACTAAGAATTTTGAAACTAAAGGCAAGACGTTTTTATAGCTCTTCATATAAGTCCTTGCATGTAGTATTGACAACATCAAACACCAAGAAAGTATTGCTAGGAACAATATTAAGAAAGGGCAACAAGATACCTGTAAACACTAGCAGGGGCATAGCGAGGTGCAAAATGAAAAGAAATTAACATTTTAAAATAAAATCCAATCTCTACTTTATGCAACAAAATTGCACAAATCCATATAATCTAAGGACATCACGAACCAGTGTAAGACGTTCTGGTAATAAAGGGGGTTGAATATGTGACAAGTTCTGTCCAACATAAGAAATTAGCTTTGCCTGTGCCCAGTCCCCTCCAAATCATGTGACCAGTATTCTTCAAATTAATTATATAAGTGGATTATGCTGCCTTACAAGTCAAGGATTGCTAATCAAAGGATCCATCATCAAGCTGGTAACCATAACCCAAGGAAGCTAACATTAAAGGACTATGTGATACCAAAACCAAAGTGTAGTATCCTATATAATGTATTTATCCTTCTCTCCTGTTGCTTTCTCCCTAGCCGCTCAATGTGATGCGTGGAATGTTGGAGTGGTGATGGTGCATGGAATGTTTGGGTGCCCGTGAGGTGAGGTGTGACAGTTGTAGTATGGGCTGAGCTGCAGGCAGGCTGCTCCTGGTGGGGCTCCTCTGCATGTTCCTAACTACCTGTAACCAAGATTCAATAAACCTACTTAGAATACATCTCGGCAACTGGACTTCATCGTTTCACAAAGCTATCAAAGTTTCGTGACCCAGGTTGCAGAGAATTGCTTGGCAAAGGAATGGTGCTATAATGACACCATGTGTAACATGCTGAGGGGGTCAGAATAACACACAAAAGCAGGGTCATAGTAACACTGGGCATTTAGCAGCTAAGCCATGCGGCATGCAGATAAAAATGCCTGTAACCAATCTGGCCCCTCCAATGAATAGTGGTCCTAAGGGGTGCGGAGACAAACCACAATAGTACAGGGGGGGTCAACTCTTGTAGATTCCCTTAAAAACAAAAAAATCATTGATCTCCAGATACAAGCTGAAATTCACCATCTTCCCAAAGAATTGTCGGTGTCTTTTGAGAGCGAGAGCATGTGTAGTGAGATTGTGTGCAGCTTTATGGGAAAGCACAGTCAACAATAATGTCATGTCCTCCAAGCATAATACGGATCTTTTGGGGAACAAAAGTCAAGATATCACTTAAGCCCATGGGTGGCAATGGATGGTGAAGGGTGTAATGAATGAGCTAATGGTTCTGCAACAATAGTGAAAGTAGGACAGACCAAAAATAACCCGAACCAGCTTGTGAAAAACATCGGAACCTAGTAGGTGATCTAGCCCAGTGGAAGAACTTATATCCAGATTGATTAGTTTCCCTAAAACAGAATCAAGAGTATAATAGAGTAAGCGACAAGTCCATTCTATAATCTCTACAAGTGGGATTGGAATCTAAGGAATTAAACGGCGTGCCACTTTGCTCTGTGCTGTCAGGGCTTTTTGAATTATAAGAAACAAAAAAAACATCTAGTCCAATTTTGAAAGATCCTGGCAACAAAAGAACAAGCTCTGACCTATTAAATAACAAACAGTCTTTAAAAAAGGGAAGATTTTCTTTTCTTTATAATACTGATACAGTAGTTTGATACATTTATTTTTAATAGCAACCTACATGGCAATGTTGTATGGGAGGATTCCAATAAGACCAACAAAGTGAGAGACATGTTTTAACCCAACTGTTGGGTCTTCGTTGATGGAACACGTCTTGAAATCAATACCAAGGGCCTAATTACATTTTTGGTGGGACGCCCATTTCTCTGCCAGGGTGACAGAGTAAAATACCCCATCACACTGACAGAGATGCCACCAGCCAAATTTAGAAATGACCGCCAAGATAGAAGTAATTTCTAAAGCATTGTCAGGAACCGCCGTCACGGCGGTTCCTTTCGATTCTTTTTTACAGTCTGGTGCGGATCTCTAACAACATGATGGAGGCACACACCAAATATTTTACATATTAATTTTTTTCGAAAGGAAAATCCCAAAGCGGGATTTTAGTTTTGCTAGTAAATATGAAAATGCCACCCTCACCATGGGAGTCACCTTGCATGGCAAGAGGGGTAGTTTATTTTTTATTTTTTACTGTCCCTTACTGACAGGGTTTGCCTTGCGGTGATCAACTGTAAAAACAGCTATATGTCTGCCCATTCTGATTGGGTGGACAGGCATATAGCCACATATTCACCGCCATGGCCACACTATGGAGGGCGGACCTTTATGTTTGCGGGGAGGGAAAACCGCTGTCGTGTGATGTAGTTCCCTTTC
The DNA here is from genome assembly GCF_964204655.1 of Triturus cristatus. NCBI lineage: Eukaryota > Metazoa > Chordata > Amphibia > Caudata > Salamandridae > Triturus > Triturus cristatus. The sequence continues at coordinate 106,705,065 of NC_140584.1, read as the reverse complement.
CACCAACATATAATTTAGGCCCTAAATCTCCTAAAAAAATGGTTAACGATTCTGCTCATAACTTTGAAACTACCTCTGTCACATCAAAACACCTAATTGATACCAAGCTAGAATTTCATAATAGCGCAGTCAGTAAAATCTGTTTTTTATGGTGGCAAAAGTGAATAGTAGCGCACAAACTCTTTGGGGCACAGAGTCCCAGCTGATTGTGAATGTAGATAAAATGTTGATAAAGTGTTGCAACTAGAGTTAGGTCTTGAACATTAAAGATTACCAAATACATCTGAATTATTGGGAAATAATTGAGAAAGCAGTTCATGGGTTAGTCAATTATATACTCAAATCCTACCTTCTGTCTGTGCCCTCCTTGTCTTTAGTGGCTACTCTGGGCAAAACAACAAGATCTGTGGACTCAAAGTGGATCTTGAATCAAGGTCTGTGCCAGATGTCGAATAAGAAGAAAACTATTAAGTTTTTAGAAAAAGAATCAGCCAAAATACATGATTTTGAGGTCTGTGGTCTCTGACCCCCACATGCCCATATGCAGGATAGGAAAATTGCAGCCATACTTAAGAAATTTAAAGGCAAGGGGTAACAGACACTGGATGTTGAATTTAAGATTGGGACAAGTACCACAGTTCATTAATAGGAAGATTGCTTAAACTGGGATCAAATAACTCATCCAAAAACCTGAAAATATGCCATTCTGTAAAATTTGTTTGCGAACACTGAGTCCTCCAATTGCATTCTGTACAGCCTTTCTAGAACAAAGAATTGTCCTTTTATTACCAGTTTTTTTTTTAGAGTTTTGAGGACTAGAACAATTGATGCTTTGTTTACAGCTGTTATGAAATGTGGAAACATAACGTTGTGCTTTGGATCAGGTCAATTTTTTTATATGAACAGTTTGAGGATAGAGGTAGTTGCTGGGGAGGCCAACCGTAAGACAAGATTCTGATATGCACTTTATAAAACAGTTTAAATCTGCTATGACACAGGCACTCTTTTGTACCTGGGTGTAGTTCTAATACGATTCTGTTAAGCTCTTTAAAGAATCTCCTTCTTGGTGTGAAGATATATACCCACAAAGTTTATCTTCTTGATATGTTGACAAGTTAGTCTCGTTAACTTAGTGATTATGATGTATTGTATATAAACATTTTTTAATGCGGTTGGGAAGGAAATGTATTTTAATATTATTGAATAGTTCTAATGATAAATTTGCAATATAAGCTATTGAATGGTGATTATAGGGGTTGGATGGAGATATAAACTTTTTTTATCATTTTGCTGATTTGTATGAAATACTTTCATGGAAATCTTTGATTGCTGATGCGATGGGGGAGACTTTCAGATACTCTTTTAGCCTCCCTGTTTAATTTGTATACAGTATAATTGTGATCCCCTAGGGCCATACTTCCTTTTTAAGCGGGGTGGGCATGCGGCCTCCTTTCTCTGAGCATTTAGAGCCCCAGGTACCCCATCCCGGGGCCTTTTATTTTTTTTAAGGGGAGTAGAATCCTCAGCCCCAGGTACCCCATCCTAGGGATGCTGTGTCCCTGGGAGCCCACCTACGGGACATATCAGTTTCTCTGCCCACAGGGGTGTGGGCAGAGAAACCTGTATTTGCCCTCACTTGGTTTGAGCATTTTCAAAACTCCCGCCAAGTGGGAGCAATTATCAAGTTCGCTCCCAGCGGGTGGGAGCTTTGAAAATGCTCCCGCTCAATGGGAGCAGACGTTTGATCTGTTTCCTGCTGCTCCCATCTGAAAGGGAGCAATGCCGGCTACTGCTGTATGCAGGGAGCTGGCAGGTGCTGCATGGGCTTAGGGGCTCCCCCCACAGCCCCCACAAAAGTATTGTGGGTGCCCTGACTGTGCACTGGGACACCAACATTATACTGTGAGGGTCCCAGTGGATGGGGTCTCCAGGACCTAAATTGGCATGGGGAGGATGGCTGCATTCCACTCTTCCTTCAAAAAGCAAGCCTGGGATGAGATCCCCTTTATTTAAAGGTGTAGCCCTGGGGGGTGGGGTCCCCAGGGCCTAACAAGCCTCGGGGAGTGGGGCCATGTAGCCCCCCTCCCCTTTAATAAAAAACAACAGCCCTGGGGCATTGGGTCCCCAGGGCCTAATGAGGCATGTGGAGGGGGCCACGCGGCCACCCGCCCCTTTAAAAAAATGGCACAGGGAAATGGGGTGTCCAGGGCCAGGCCCTGTGACCAACTCCCCACAGTGCATGGCCGAAGGCCGTATGCAGTGTGGGGTTGGCTGCGTCTGGAGGGGGTGGGCCACACGCCAGGCCTTGTTGCCAACCCCCAACCGAGCATGACCAAAGGCTGTATGCAGCGTGATGTTTGCTGCATGCATGGGGCTGGCCACAGGCCCTGGCTGCAGGCCAGACCCTGTGGCCAATCCCTAACCATGCAATACTGAAGTCCCTGCACAGTGTAGGATTGGCAGCCTTTACATGGGTTGGCCACAGGGACTTGGCTGCAATACAGGCCTTATGGCCAACCCCCCCACTGTGCACAGCGATGTGCAGCATGGAGTTGTATGCAGGTGGAGGTTTGGCCACATGGGGCTCAGATTTACACATCATAATTAAATATCACTTTATGTTAAAAAAAGTCCTAGAAATTCATGGAAAAGAACTAAGGTTAAAGTAATGTTTTAGTTAGGTGTGATAAAAAGATCAGTTTTCATTGTTTTAAAAACCCCAGAAATGCACTGAAAAAAACAACGGTTAAACTAACTTTACAGTTCAGTGAATCTGTTAACAACAACATTAACTTTTTGAACAGAAAAAAAACACAGAAATACACCAGTCATAGTTAGCAGAGTTAACTATAACTTGCGCCCCCACCATGCACTGTTTATGACCTCACATATGACATCACTCATGACATGTTCTATGACATCACTTATGACATCATGGATGACATCTCAAATTACATAAGTGATGCCATCGCTGATTGCCTCCTCCAAGCTTCTGTTGTACCCATTGCTCTTTAAACGGGTATACCATTAGAGCTAGGAAAGTAGGTGCAAAAAAACTCAAAATAATATGAAACGTCTTTACTGCTATTGTACATAAAACACCCATAGGTAAAACAAGCTTGTGTTATTTGCAACATTGACCCTACACCATTCACTTTATGGATAGCCAAGTACATGTTGACTATACCACAGATGAAAGGGTAACCAATCCTGCACACAGTGTTAAATCTGTATACAACTGTTCAGTGAAGACCAAGTTCCTCCAGATGCTCATGCTGTTTCAGAACTAATGCGCTACTATGGACACTCCTGTATTAAACCCCTGATGCTACCTGTCTCAACCCCCTGACAGTCACTGAATCTACATTACGAAATGAAGTGGATACGAGTAGAAACTTGGGTAGTGTTAATTGTGTTTATTGTATGGAGAGTGTTAACTCTGTGTCACACTGTTTGCAGACAGTGAAACTCTTATGAGAAATACACTACAGAGTATCAAAAAGTATCTACTAAGCACAGTGTACACTCTATGCAAAACTTGTCCAGAGAGCGACTATTCACTTAAAATGACCATGGTCTGAAGGTGCTAAAGCTCATACTAGCGGCAGCATTCATAGTGTGGCAAAAGCATTTTTTCTGAAGCAAAACAAGCACATGTACATAGGTGAGTACCTGGTGCACACAGTCTTGTATGTTAAGAAGAAATTGTCATGCTGCGATGATTCTGTCTAATAACTCAAGGCTGCTATCAATACTTAGGGTCGAAATATTAGTTTGGCAGTTCAAGTACCGCCAAACTCACAGTGGCACACTGGTGCCGGTCCGACCACCACTGCACCAGCGGTCTGACCGCCGCATTTCAACTTGGGTGGTCAGACTGTCATGGCACCGCCACAACTGCAGTGCCATGATGGTGGCGCAGCGGTCTCAGGGCCACAATATGCCTGGTGATACCCCGCGGCACCGCAAAGCATATTACAACTTTCCTCACAGCCAGAGGTCTCATGGATATGCATACTCCATGAAACTGCTGGCAGTGAGGAAAGAAAGGGGGCCCTAGAGAGCCCCCCTCTTGGCCCTGTGCATTGGGGGGCATGCAAGGGGGCGAAGGGGGCACATGTTGTGCCCCCCTGTCTGCATGCACCATAATCCTGCAGGGCATGGACTGCACAGTTCATGCCATGCAGGAATGTGTACCGGCAGTACAGCGGAGTTGCAGTTTAAGGTTCACATATGAGCCTTTAAACTGCAATGCCATGGGACCGCCCCACCACTTGCCTGCCAGACCAAGATAATACTTGTAATCTGGCCGGCGGGTGGCAGCCCTGTTTGGTGGTGCGGGAGATGGGCGATGGTGTTGCGGCCCACTCTCACACTGCCAAACTCGTAATCAGGCCCTTAGCATGTAGTACGCAGAATCATTGCCGTGCTGGAAACTTTTTCTGCACTGCCAAAAAACTTGTGTGGAAATTAATGAACACAAGTCAACTATCACCTGCACATAGAGTTACTCTTTAATACAAACATTTATAACGTGTTCAATATCTCTACACACCTATGGTGCATTAGGAGTACATGCGTTTTGTAAATCCTTACACCTAGTAGCTAGACACAGGCTGTACAAAGTTAAGTAGTAAAGTAATATTGTCGTTTCCGGACACTATTTTAACTATAAAATAGACTAGAAAACTCATTGGAAAATTTCATCAGTGATGTCATTAATGATGTCACAGAATATGTCATGAGTGATGTGATATGTGAGGACATATGCAGTGCATGGCAGGGCGCAAGTTATAGTTAGTTCTTCTACTATAACTGGTAAATTTCTGTGGTTTTTGTTACATTAATGTTGTTACTTACATATTCTTCTAACTCTAACATTTGATATATATGTATATACATCTACTGGCATTCACCAGTCCTAGTTTCCATAGAAAAAGCGATTTTTGACTTGCTTATGCACCCACACAACCACTTACGCACCCATTCACACACACCTGTATAGCCACTCACACATCCAATCAGAGACCCAGACAACCACTCACATGCCCAGTAAGAGACCCAGAAACCACTCACACACCCATTTACATACTCATACCTCCACTCACACACCCACTTATAGACCTAGAGAAGCAGTGGCACATCCACTCACAGACCCACACAGGCACTCACACACCCAGGGAAAAAATGTTGATTTAAAAATACCGAGTCACACTTATATTGAGTTTTTAATATCGGGATACACAAATATTGTGATGCAGGAATATCTTTAACACAAATATAGATTTTCTGAGGTAGATAATGTTGATGCCAAAAATATCTATGTTGTTCATATCGTTTACAAACATATAGCTGTAAATATTATTGTTTTTTAACTATCTTTATGTATTTTAGTATAAGTTTTAATTGGTTATTTTATAATTGTTTGTATAGTTGCTGATAATGTTTTCAAATACAGTTTGCAATTTTTGGGGTTTTTATATTTAATTTATTTGTTAATTGTAATTTTTATCATCACAGCTGGTTGTAGGGTTTGGAGGGGTAAAGGGTAGGAAGTCAATTATAATTAATTAATAATTATTTTTTTAATAATAATCTTTCATTGATAATTAATTATGTAAATTGTGTAATTAGGATATTTTTAGGTGTGGTTTGTTGGGTTTGTAGGGATGAAGGGTGGGAAGTTAATTAATTATAATATAATTATTTATTTAATTGATGATTAATTATGTACATTGTGTACTTCATATCTTTTTAAGATATGTTTCAGGTGCAGCATGTTGTTTTTTTTGTAGGGGTAACGGGTGGGAAGTTAGTTATGTATAATAAATTAATGAATATTTATTGTTTATTGTTTATTTGATAATTAAATATATAAATTGTGTAATTATTATAATCTTTAAGATATATTTTAGGTGTGGGTTGTTTGGTTTTTCGGGGTAGAGGGTGGGAAGTTAATTAAGAAATAATTTATTGATAATTAAGTATTAATTTATTATGAATTGATTAATTGATACTTATGTCAATTGTGAAATTATCATATTTGTTAAGTTATAGTTTAGGTCTGGGTTTTTTAGTTTGCAGAGGAATAGGGTGGGGAGTTAATTTAGAAATAATTAATTGCTAAATAATTTAAAATTGTAATTGAATTATTTAATGTAGTGATTCTTTTGTAAAATATTGTAACAATTATATATATATATAAATATATATATATATATATTACCTACTGGCGGTCGCCAGTAGGTAGTTATAGTTAGGACCCTGTTTCCATAGGAAAACCGCAACATTCTATTTTGAATAACTTTGGCGCCGGTCGACAAATCCTCGCGAAATTTTCAAAACTAAGGGGGCGCTACGCTCCGCTCCTACCCTGAAAGTCTCGGGGGGGATTTGTCAAGCGGGGGCTGAGATAAAAGGGGGGTCCCAAAACGCGTTTTTCCCATGCATTTTTCCATAGGACCTTTAGACACAGCTACAGCCCGAACGGCTGAACAGAGTTCCTTGAAATTTGGCAGAGAGGTAGTCTACTGGTCAAGGAAGTGCCTTTTGTAGGTTTGGTGTAAATCTGTTCAGTAGATTCTGAGAAAATAGCCTTTAAATCAATAGATATATATATCTGAGCCAGCTTACGGTGCGCTTACCGTGCGCTTACCGTACGCGTACGGTGACGTGCGCGAGCACTATTCTGATTGGCTGTTAGATCTTAGTAAACATTCGAATCGGTCGAAACCAGGAAGCGGCGGCCGCCATTTTCTCTCTCGCACTCTGAGGGGTGGAGGATTAACAAAGGGAAAAAACATGTAAAGGGGCTGTTTAGACAGCTCCTAATCACATAGCCTTGATGATGGTGTCCCCAATGAACCCCCAAGGCCAAAAAATCAATTTTAATTTTTTTCGAAAAATCGGCGATTACGCTTACCGTACGCGTACGGTAAAAATTTCCCCCCCAAAAAAAAAAAAAATCAACCACACTCTCCACACCCCGTGTGCAAACGGTGCCCGTAGGGCACCATTTGTGAATGGCACATGAAACACATTATGAAAAGAAAAAAGATTTCCTTTCGCAACGAAGTGCATAATATGTCCTCCATGTGCGCACGGTGCGCGAAGCACATCGTGCGTACATGGCCCATCCAGCGTAACGTGGGCACGCGGTGCGCGTAGCGCACCGCGTGCCCACCGTGCGTGCACGGCACTAACTGCGTAAAGTGGGCGCGCGGTGCGCGAAGCGCACCGTGCGCGCACGGAACAAACTGCGTTAAGTGGGCGCGCACGCCACGAATGGCGTAAAGTAACTTAGCATTTAAAAAAACGTACAAATTCACTGAAAAAACCATAGGTTTCACACACGTTATAGTTAGGAAATAGCATTTAAAAAACCTTGCAAATTCACTGAAAAAACCATAGGTTTCACACATGTTATAGTTAGCTGGACATTTTACTGATAAAAAACCAATGAAATTCCCCCGTTATAGTTAGTGCAGGCAACTATAACTCACGCGACCGCAATCCTCTGCTGATGACATATGTGTCTTTATGAAAAAAAAATATTTGTAATATATGTATAGCTAAAATTTAATGGAAGAAGACATGGGCAAATAATTGTCTAAATACAGTATTAGCATCAGCAGAGGATTGCGGTCGCGTGAGTTATAGTTGCCTGCACTAACTATAACGGGGGAATTTCATTGGTTTTTTATCAGTAAAATGTCCAGCTAACTATAACATGTGTGAAACCTATGGTTTTTTCAGTGAATTTGCAAGGTTTTTTAAATGCTATTTCCTAACTATAACGTGTGTGAAACCTATGGTTTTTTCAGTGAATATATATATATATATATAAAAACACAACAAAACACACGTATATATATTACGTGTGTTTTGTTGTGTTTGTAGGAGAATAGGGTGGGAAGACTTTTAAGCAAAAATAAAATATAAACTATTCATCCATGTATTAAAAATGTTTTCATTTATTACTTAATATGTTAATTGTGTAATACTTTAAAAAAAATTACATTTTATTTGTTGGCTGGTATGTTTGTGGGAATTTTAGTGCGGCATTTTAATAATTTGTTTCAATTGATAATTATTAAAAATTGTAACAATTACGTAATTTGTTTAATTTGTGTTAAAATTTAAACATTTAACTTTCATATTTAGAATTTTATATTTTGGGATATTTAATGGAGTTGTTAAAATATGTTATTTATTTGAAGTGAACTGCTCTCTCTCCACTGTTGTGCAGACTGAAGTGGGACTAGTCAATTTTACCCCTTTGGTATCCAATGCTTTTGATTTGTTGCACCGACAGGAGTGCGAATAGTAAATTGCTAGAGCAGTCACTGTATGCCAGGGTGTCTCCACCTGACTCTGCGTCTTTCTGTGCCATTGTAAAGTGGATGATTCTGCTGGCACAATGCTGTGGACAGGGCTGCTCTACGTGAGCATGTCACCCTCTTCTTTCTCATCATTACCTCCCACCGTGATTGGACTTGAGCTGAAGTTCCCCAGCTCTCTTCACCATCAACACCACGACCATGTTCAGTAATTTTTTAAAGATGCTCCTCCCACCGGTTTGCATGATGTTTTTTAATATGGATTGTTTGGCCTCCAGTACCATAATGTGAACTAGGCTTACCTTGGCGAACAGTCGTGTGGCAAATGGTGCATATTGCAATGCTCTTTACATCTTTGTTCATCATAAAAAAGTGCCAAACTGGTGGGAAGTACTTTCTTACTGTGCCACTGCCAATGCCAGGAGAAGAACAAGAGGTAGGTGGCCATGTTGATTGCTTCTCTGCAGTGGATAATTCTACTGAGGTGAGGGGTACTGCAGGTCTCAGCTGGGGCTTTGCAAATATGGGAGTAGGCAATGCTACTTGTGCCGCATCCGTTGTAGCAAGTTGAATAGCATTGTCGGACTCCTCCAGTCACCATCCACAGTGACTAGATTGTCATCGGCATCTTCCTCATCATCCCCTTCCATAATTCTGAGGCTTTCAAGAATGTTTATTTTCCCTTGCCTCTCCTGGTGTCTCTGGGACTTTGGTGGGGGCCATGCCATGTACTGGTCATCATCATCAGAAGTGGTGCTTGGCAAAGATGGTGGAATAGTACTCTTCCTTTTCCTTGCTTGAGGTCTGGGAGACAATTTTTCTGTAAGAGGAGGTTTGTGCTCAGCAGGAAGCTCAAGCCCCTGTTGTGCTCCAACATCTGTAAGATGTACTATTGCTGACTACGGCTGCTGTCCACTTTGCTCTGTTTCCTGAAATGACTGGATACTACTTTGCGGAGGGCACAAGTCCAATTCAACATCACCATTCGTTAGCGTCGGCATGATTGCTGTGGATGCCTCACTGCCAGAAATAGGTTGGGGTGGTGCTGTTGATGCAGGAGTACTGGTCTCAGTTTGCTCGCCAGAGGCCAATATGCCACTGGTGGAAAGCTGCTTCTTCTCACTGACCACTTTCTTGGATGCAACTTTCTTTGGGGCCATCTTAAAACTATTAGTTGGCAGTGACACTAAGCTCCACAGGCCTTCTGTTTGGCAGTACTGCGTGTGACCTGCTTGTGCACCTAAAAGTGAACAAGCAAGAAAAACATTTAGTGAAACGTGGCATTGTTGCAGTTTGAATTAGTAAAGACAAAGGCAACATTAGTGTGGTTGGTTACTTAGATAATAATAAATCAACTAAGTTAAAATCAAACCCAACAACCATACCATTAAATTTAATTCCCCATCAGTATATCACAACATATAGATAGAGCTCTTTCCTTTAAGTCCATATATTCTAAAGGAGACACCTGTGGAACTCAGGGAACTGCATTGGTAAATGGAATAATAATCTTTCAAAAAAATGGAGGTTAGTGTGCTCCTATGGCAGGCAATGTGGTCCATTGGGAAATGTAATAATTATTTTTAAAAATGCATGATGCTGAGGTGTCTGCAGTGCACTACAGCCAGGGTATCCAGGAGGAAATGGAATTAGATCTAAAAATAAATTAATGTTGTTTCACTGTTGTGCACCTACGGTGGATAGATCAATGCTTAAGATATTTATATTTTTTAAATATTTTTTTAAGAAAAATAAAAACATAAAAATTAAAATAAAAAAATTAAATTTAAATAGAAAAATAGCAATAATTTCCTATGTTTGTATGAGAGGGTGGGAAGACACCTATTTTGAGGCAAGGAAGTGCAACAATAAAAAGAAAAATGCATGTAATATATAAACACTGTTAATCAAAATCATATTCTTAATACACATACTACAATAATCCTCAAGCATATTATTAAACTGATATCATATACATCCATGCAAGCCTATGACAAAGGCACACTGGCTGGATGCACAAAATGGCTGCCATCCAGTGTCACATGGTCAAACAACAACAACAAGCAAGGTGGCAGGGGGAACAAAGGACACATGCAAGCCTATGGCACACACACTCTGGCTGGATGCACAAAATGGTTCCCAGCCAGTGCCACATGGTCCAACAACAGCAGTAGTCAAGGAAGCATGGGGAACAAAGGACACGTGCAAGCTTATGGCAAAGGCACACTGGCTGGATGCACGAAAAGACTTCCAGTCAGTGCCACACGATCAAACAACAACAGTAAGCAAGGAGGCATGGTAACAAAGAACACATGCAAGCCTATCGCAAAGGCAATCTAGATGGATGCACAAAATGACTGCTGGGCCAGCCAGTGCCACATGGTCAAACAATGAGTTTTAAACACAGTGGTCCCTAAACATGGACAATAAACATAGGGAAAGATAAATATAGACTCAGAGGTGCCAATTACGATCCGGTAAAAAATGTCCCCATACGACTCGTATCCGGTCTTTTTACCGTACTAATCGTACAAGTGCCGTACAAACTGGCAATCACGATTCGCATGGTAAAAAGTCCATACGAACCGCATTGGGAATCATTCCCCACACGTCCTCGGGTCGGAAAATGTGTCCGACACGTCCTCGGACGATTTACCGTACAAATGTGAAAAGTGAAGTCCGACCGAGGAATCACGATCCAACCCGTGCGTCCGATCTCACAACCGTATGGTAAAAACACCGTCCGCACCGAACTCCCATTGCAACCATGGAGACATGTGCCCGCATACGCGCCCAACACTCCCCCCAGCACCCATACGTTCGAGTCGTACTCCCCGTGAATGTACACCCCCCGTATGTACACCCGTGTACGTGTCCAACCCCCACCCGTGTATGTACACCCCTGTACGTTCGAGTCGTACCCCCACCCCTGTACGTGTCGTACCCCCGTGTATCTACACCCGTGTACGTCAGAGTCGTACCCCCACCCCTGTTTGTGTCGTACCACCGTGTATGTACACCCGTGTATGTCAGAGTCGTACCCCCACCCGTGTACGTGTCGTACCACCGTGTACCTACACCCGTGTACGTCAGAGTCGAACCCCCACCGTGTACGTGTCGTACCCCCGTGTACCTACACCCGTGTACGTCAGAGTCCTACCCCCACCCGTGTACTTGTCGTACCACCGTGTATGTACACCCCTGTACGTCAGAGTCGTACCCCCACCCCTGTACGTGTCGTACCACCGTGTACCTACACCCGTGTACGTCAGAGTCGTACCCCCACCCCTGTACGTGTCGTACCACCGTGTATGTACACCCCTGTACGTTCGAGTCGTACCCCCACCCCTGTACGTGTCGTACCCCCATGTACCAACACCCGTGTACATCAGTCGTACCCCCACCCCTGTACGTGTCGTACCACCGTGTATGTACACCCGTGTACATCAGAGTCGTACCCCCACCCGTGTACGTGTCGTACCACCGTGTACCTACACCCGTGTACGTCAGAGTCGTACCCCCACCCGTGTACGTGTCGTACCCCTGTGTACCTACACCCGTGTACGTCAGAGTCCTACCCCCACCCGTGTACGTTTTGTACCACCGTGTATGTACACCCCTGTACGTTCGAGTCCTACCCCCACCCGTGTACGTGTCGTACCACCGTGTACCTACACCCGTGTACGTCAGAGTCGTACCCCCACCCCTGTACGTGTCGTACCACCATGTACCTACACCTGTGTACGTCAGAGTCGTACCCCCACCCCTGTACGTGTCGTACCACCGTGTATGTACACCCGTGTACGTCAGAGTCGTACCCCCACCCGCGTATGCATGGAGCGTACCCACACCACAACATCCTAAGGACGGAGCGCACCCCAGGCCCCAACATCACAACCGAATGTACGACTCGTACCAAGCCACACACAAGGACAGCACTGTACAACAAAAAGGCCCATGTACACACCGTATACACGCCAAAAAACGCACGTACACAACCAGGACAAACCAAAACGACACAAGAATACACCATTCGAATGGCACAAAGCCACAAAACATGTCCAACAACTACCAAAACAACACATTCACTGACCTGCAATAGCCAAAAACAAACAGAGGCCTGCACAACCACACCCACACACCCACAACCATCCACCCCCCCCACCATCCACACCCACACCCCTCACCATGCCCACTAACAAGAATCCAAAGTTCAGTAACCGAGAGTTGGAGGTCCTTGTCGATGAAATCCTCAGAGTCGAGCCACAGCTCTTTGGAACCTTGGTCAGACAGACCAGCATGTCAGAAAAAACAGCCATGTGGCAGACCATCGTCGATGCTGTGAATGCTGTTGCGGACACCAGAAGGAACAAGCAGGAATGCCAAGCCAGGTGGTACGATCTGCGGAGGAGGGTCCGAGCCAAGATGCTGGATGAACACAACCAGGCCAACGTCACTGGAGGAGGGCCGTCCCGCAGACCCATACACTACCATCCCTGGGAGGAGAGGGTGATGGCCATACTGCCGGTGGAGGCAGTTGAAGGATAAGGAGGACTCCGAGACCCGGGTGAGTACATAAACAACGCACCTCACATGGGGGGAACGTCATCCACAACCAAAATCACAAACAGGCACGCAACCACCCCAAGCTATCGCATGACTCAACCACACTCCATGAACACGCACATGCCACTGCCGCCACCATGCCCCATGCACCCAGCTGGACAATGTCAAGTCACAGGCCACAGAAGACACCAACACATGACACGGTAACCCGGATGGCGGGAGGGTGGGCCCCAAAATTCACATAGTGCAACTCAGAAGCAGACAACAATGCCCTCTGCCCATATGGCCTAGGTCACAGCCAGACAAACAGTGTGTCCCCACACAGGAAAGACTCGCCAGCAAATGGCGGACGCCTTGCATCAACACATGGGGGTGAAGGCACTGTTTTGCACATGACAGCAGCTAATGAACAGCCAACATTGTGAAAGAGTGGCAGCACACACCACCACAGCAGCAGCGCAGAGAAACACACTACACTCAATGGGTGCCTGGAGATCAGAAACAAACTCACATCAACAAGCCAAGGGCCATTCAAAGATCTGCTAACAGTGTGTGCCCAGGAAGCTGGGCTGAGGTGACAAAGGGTGACACACAGAGGGAGGGAAAGGGAGACAGAGAAGGAGGGAGAGGGGGACAGAGAGGGAGGGAGACACAGGGAGACGGACAGAGGGAGGAGGCTGACACACAGAGGGAGGGAGAGGGGGACAGAGAGGGAGGGAGCCACAGGAAGACGGACAGAGGGAGGAGGCTGACACACAGAGGGAGGGAGAGGGGGACAGAGAGGGAGGGAGAGGGGGACAGAGAGGGAGGGAGACACAGGAAGACGGACAGAGGGAGGAGGCTGACACACAGAGGGAGGGAAAGGGGGACAGAGAAGGAGGGAGAGGGAGACAGAGAGGGACGCAGAGGGGGACAGAGAGGGAGGGAGACACAGGAAGACGGACAGAGGGAGGAGGCTGACACACAGAGGGAGGGAGAGGGGGACAGAGAGGGAGGGAGAGGGGGACAGAGAGGGAGGGAGAGGGGGACAGAGAGGGAGGGAGACACAGGGAGAGCAAATCAGTCCTTTGGTGTGTGGGAATGTCTGCTCGTCAGCAGGTGGACTGCGTGCATGTAGGCAAGGGTGGCCAGTGCCAGCACCCCCCCTCTCCTCCATGGCAAAACACAGGGCCATGTCACAACCTGTGCACGAGCACAACGACAGCTACCTGCATCATTGAAGTGTGTGTAACTACTTCATCTGCCCACGTACAGTGCAACACGGAAGGCGCCAATGCACGGCTCGCCACACCTGCCCACTCCACTACTGACTGCAGTCACACTTGACGCAGCAAGTAAGACTGTGCCACACATAGTTAAAGGCGCCAAACCTGTGCCCAAGGGACACACCCATGCACAAGTGCACTGTGAGTGGAATGCCAGACATATCCAAATTCCCAGAGGAAATGTTCCAACTTTGAAACTGATGAAACATGGATGTTGCATGGACCTAAATTAACATTGTCTCTCTCACACACAGGTCAACCTCGTGGTTCACCCCCCAACACTGGGGGGGAAGACTCACAGGACCCGGCTCTGCGGGAGGCCGATCCCACCGGCAGCGACGACTCTCACCACTCTGTGGACGACCCCGACCAACCTGGCCCCTCTGGTGTCCAACGACCTGCAGCACCTGCGTCAGGTACAACGGGGCCAACCACCACCCCCACTCCTGCCACATCCCAGGAGACACCCAGGATCCCTGCCAATGCCACCCCTCAGGGGTCCCGGAGACCCGATGTGCCCACAAGGGCAGGCCAGGTGCAAGTGGGCAGGGGTGGTGGGAGTGGAGGACGGCGGAGGCGCCAGCCTGACCAGTTGGCTGGGGACCCGGTATTTTCCCATGTCTGAAACATCCTGGACACATACCGGCAGGACACCACTGGCCTGGCCCAGGTTGTGTCCGTCCTCGAGGGGATCAAGACCCAGCAGGCCCAGCAACATGCGGAGCTACATTATTGTCTACTGCAACACCAACGGAGGGTGGAGGACGGACAGGCTGAGCTCGTGACGGCGTACACGGGAATTCACGATACACTCCGTCGGATGGCCGACAACATGGGCAACCCTCCCTGTGCCAGAAGGCGGAGAACATCACCACCCACAGGGAGGGATCAGGAGGAGGAGGAAACATCCGATGGAGCATCCCAGACGTCGTCACGGCCTGCTTCTGAGGGTCCCCGCAGGAGGGCGGGTCGTCCACGGAAAAGACCGTGAGGGTCGGCGCTACATCACCATCTCCCAGGACACCTGGCCTGGCACCTGGCCTACTGGAGCAACAGCATCACAGCATCAAAAGACATTCTCTGCCACATGGCCTTGCTGGTCACTGTCTGACCAATGTTGACAAAGACTGTGGCATGCACTCTGAGGATTTCCAATGGCAAGGACACCAACTCCCCTACTGAACTTTGGATTCCAAACACCCGGAATGCCCCTCATGTCATACCCCCCCCCCCCACTAAAATAAAAAGTCACACCATGATGAGAAGATGCCTGCTGGTTGCATTATTACCTTACATGTGTCTTGTAAAGTCTAACCATGCCTGAGTTCTCTTTTGACTTCAACCATCCACACCCTGGGGCATGAGTCTGGCACAGGACACACGGGTCACAGTGTATTAGGCAAGACAGACATGGAGCACCATACACACCAGTGATGGGCCCAACCAGCTGAGGGGGTGGCCGCAAAACCGTGCTGACAGACATATTGAGTACAGCAACAGTCATGCGCAGAGGTCAGGGATCATGTCCAGTGTCCTGGGGGGCACCCAGGTATGTGTAGACAGGTGGCAGAACCATGTCCTGCAAGCTTGAGTCCAGTGGATGCACCTAATGGGGGCCTGGCCAACGTTGGATGCATGGGGATGGCACATGTCACAATACCCACACAGTCATGGACATCATGCACGATACACAGTCACATCCCACACACACAGCTTGCATGTTGCTACTCGACACATAGACACATAGCCACTATCAGGGAAAACCATGCCAGACATGCTGGATGCACCGTGGCAACACACCAGCATTGACTGAGAAAAGGCACCTTGGAGGCCTAGGGACACCTTTATTAGTCATGTTTTCGGGATTGCAGAGGCAACTTGACGTACACATGAACACTTCATGTGGAGTAACATGTGGGTCCAACACTGGCACCCCCCTTCTGCAGCACAAATGCGTGATAGCCATGGAACTGGCACACAAGTGTCGGCTAACAGCTAAACACCCACAGCTGCTCACGGAGAGCCTGCCATACACCATTGATCAGCTGATGTGGAAGTCCCACAGCATGTCAACCCAATGCAAACCGTATGTGTCCGAGGGCAGTGTTACACACATTGATGCCATCACAATCCACTATCCCATCACTGATGACTGTCAACAAGTCCGACCATCTATTCAGGTGTACCCAGCTGCATGTCATGTGCACCATGGTGATGCAACATGTCTGCAGAGGAACCAAACATCGACAGGGGCAGTGTGCATACATCATGAACAACTGCCACACCCAATACACCCCAGATGCATCCCTTACCCTAAGGAGACTTCCAAACTTGTCCGTGCGTGTAACGCTGAGTCAGCACACGATGGCGTGTCCATGAGGAATAGCAGTGCCACAACAATGCAAGCAGCAGACGGCATGCGCAAGTACCCGGGGAAGAGAGACACACAAGAAGTCAGCCACAAAAAGCACAGCCACTTGCATGTGCATTTACTCGACACATGTATGGATGACAACATGCTAGGTCACAATTATGACTGGGGAAATACAACCATCACTGGCACCATCACTCCAGTGACACACCCACACACACCTCTGACTCACGTGCCATACATGCAGGTGGAGACACACATCACAACACATGCCACACGGGGACCAATGCGTGCACACTCAGACACTGGTACTCACCACTAAGCAAAGAAGTCGCGTATGAGCCGAGTCCGGATGTCCTCTTGCGGCTCCACATCCTCCACATCACTAGCCCCATTGCCAAGCCCTTCGTCCTCCACGGGTGGATGGTCCTCGTCATCTTGATCCAGGATGAGTGGCACAGCTTTCTCAACTGCCATGTTGTGCAGCATGCAGCAGACCATGAAGATCTTGCAGACCTTCGCCGGGGCATATGGGAGTGCGCCGCCGGTCTTGTGTAGGCACCTGAATCGGCTCTTCAGCAGGCCAAACGTCCTCTCTATCACTCGCCTTGTCCGGCCATGGGCGGTGTTGTAGCGGAGCTGGGCCGGCGTGATGTGGTTGCGGAGAGGTGTGATCAGCCATGGCATGTTGGGATAGCCAGCGTCCCCTACATGGGAAGCACATGGACATCGTTAGAACAGGAGAAGCGGTCGTTCTGGAAGTCTACGCAAAATACAGGACAGACAGACTGTACCCACCAACAACACATGCTCGTTCGTTGCGCAGCTGCGTCATCATTTCAGGCATCCTGCTACGCCTCATGATGTAGGCATTGTGTGCTGATCCTGGGAAACGAGCACAGACATGTGAAATCACCATGTTGGACAGACACACCACAAGGGCATTGATGGAGTGGTAGTGCTTGCGATTGCGGAACGCTACCTCCTGTGCGTGTGGTGGTACCAAAGCTACATGTGTCCCATCTATGGACCCAATGACATGGGGCATCCCTCCCAGGGCATAGAATCCACGCTTGACCACAGTCAACATTTCAGGGGTTGGGAAATGGATAAACTCATCCAGGTGAATCAACATGGCCTCTAAGAAATCATGCAGCACACGGCAGAACATGCTCTGGGACATGCCACCAACATGAGCTATGGTATTTTGAAAGGTACCCGTGGCTAGAAAATGTAGGGCTGCCATTACCTTCAGCTTGGGTGTCAGTGCCGTAGGATACCTGTGCAGCGGTTGCAGGTGTGGTGCCAGTCTCGCCGTCAAATCCAGAATCAACCGTTGGGGGAAGCGGTAGCACCGGATACAATCATTCTCCCGCATGGCAGCCAAGTCTGGAATTGCTCGGGGAAGAGGCGGCGCTCTGCAGGAAATTGGAAATGACAAGGAGGAGTGAGTGCACCACAACAACAACTAATTTGTCCTGAGCACATGTTAATCTGTCTATACACATATGCTACATACGGAGTGAGGTATGTGCCACATGCCCTGGACACGTATGGCTGGCAGGTGACACTCCTACCAAGACCCAGCGACACACGCAGATTGAGAACCTCCACATGCAATGGCATGGGATTAGCTGTGTCCCAGTGCAAGTGAACAGCCAGACGCAAGACAGGAGTGACATACACCCACACATCAGCAGAAGTAGGATGTCGATTGCAGAGACTGGTAGCGGAACACTAGAGCCACAGGTCACATGACATTACACTAGGACAGGCCACACACCTTGCCATGAAGGTGCACATGTGATGACTCACCACAAATTCATAGAGAGGATGCAGACATGTCCTTGTTACGCTAATCCGTGTCCCATGCATACATACGCACCTCACATCCGAGACCACATGTGGCCTGGTGTGCGTAACAGTGTGCCATGGCCATCTACACACAGACACATGTTGGTTGCTGCAACGGCTGCAGCTTTTGAGGGAGCTCAAACATCTACCTAATGTGAACCCCCCACACATACATGACATAGTCACATCGTACACCGTGGGTAGTGACATGTCAGGTGTGGTAACCCCTGTACCGGGCCTCAGGGGACACTTCCGTGAGTTGGTGTCCGTGCCATGCCAGTGACGCTCATGCCAAGTGTGCAGTACGACATGCACACATGTCAAAGGAGTCAAGGGCATGCCTGGCACACATTGCACCATCACACATTACATATGTACACATCTCATCATACATCTGGTGCCTTCTCCACTCAGGAGTATTGTGCCACATCACACCCTTTCACACCTGTGCCCCACACATGTAATACTGCCCAGACAATGCCTTGATGTCCATCCATGGACAAGTATGTCAGCCCTATCCCTTCCTGTGTGCTGCCTGTCACCACTGTGATGTGTGAAAAACACTGTACTACTGCTAAGAGGGCCTGTGTACCTTCCCGTATCACTATGGGAGTGCTGGCGTATGTGTACCCATCGTGATGGTGAGCGTACAGGCGTGTGTATGAGCCGTACCACTACGAGTACGCATACGCTTGGACACCCATAGTGATAGGGAGCGTACAGGCGTGTGTACGGTCCGTACCACTACGAGTACGCATACGCGAGAACACCCATAGTGATAGTGAGCGTACAGGCGTGTGTACGAGCCGTACCACTACGAGTATGCATACGCGAGAACAACCATAGTGATAGTGAACGTACGCACGTGTGTACGGTCCGTACCACTATGGGTGTTCTTGCGTATGCGTACTCATAGTGGTACGGCCCGTACACACGCCTGTACGCTCACTATCACTATGGGTGTTCTCGCGTATGCGTACTCGTAGTGATAGTGATCGTACAGGCATGTGTACGGTCCGTACCACTACGAGTACGCATACGCGAGGACACCCATTGTGGTACGGCTCGTACACACGCCTGTACGGTCCCCATCACTATGGGTGTCCAAGCGTATGCATACTCGTAGTGGTACGGCCCGTACACATGCCTGTACGGTCCCTATCACTATGGGTGTCCTCGCGTATGCGTACTCGTAGTGGTACGGCTCGTACACACGCATGTACGCTCACTATCACTACGAGTACGCATACGCGAGAACACCCATAGTGAAAGTGAGCGTACAGGCGTGTGTACGAGCCGTACCACTACGAGTACGCATACGCGAGGACACCCATAGTGATAGGGACCGTACAGGCGTGTGTACGGGCCGTTGCTATGCATTTGGGGTGCCCTAGGGCCCCGGAACGCACCGTACCTGTGTGTGAAGCTCCAAATTACATAGGGGACACATGGGGGACAAGTATTAAGGCCTACATGCATGCTGGTTGTCATGGAGACCAAGTTTTAAGTTTGAATTTTGTTCTGGAAGGTGCACAGCAGAAGTCAGTTGGAATGAATCTACTTTGTTGCAATGTGTTTGTGGGGTTGACATCATGCTGACGAAAAAAACTGAATAAGAACCCACTGACTGCTAGGTTTGAAGGGATTGGAGGATACATAGGATGTAAATGTGAGTGACCAATCACTCTGCACTCCTGTGAATGAAATGGGCCAGCAAGGCAGATATAAGGCAGCCAGGTCCCATGAGGGAGCACTTGCCTGCACATCTCTGTATTCCACGACCCAGCTGCTGCTACTGATTCCCTGGAACCATGTCAAGGGCTGTGGAGAGGTCACAGCCATTCACCCTGGAGGAGAACATGGTTTTGGTGGATGTGATCCTCCCACAGTACCCCATGCTGTATGGGCGACCAGGTTATCAGGTGAGGGCAGTGTCCACTGGCACAGACTGTGTCCCTTTTTCGTGACTGTGACTTCTGGCATTGTGTCCAGGTGTGACACACATGCTATGTACTGTAGGGGGGGTCCCAGGGGTGGGAATGCCTGATGTCTCCCAGCAGTGCCCTGAGACAGGAGGGGTGTGTGCCTATCACTCCCAGCAGTGCCCAGAGACAGGAGGGGTGTGTGCAGAGTCCTCCCAGCAGTGCCCACAGACAGGAGGGGTGTGTGCCTATCACTCCCAGCAGAGACCAGAGACAGGAGGGGTGTGTGCAGAGTCCTCCCAGCAGAGCCCAGAGACAGGAGGGGTGGGTGCCTATCACTCCCAGCAGTGCCCAGAGACAGGAGGGGTGTGTGCAGAGTCCTCCCAGCAGTGCCCACAGACAGGAGGGGTGTGTGCCTATCACTCCCAGCAGAGCCCAGAGACAAGAGGGGTGTGTGCAGAGTCCTCCCAGCAGAGCCCAGAGACAGGAGGGGTGGGTGCCTATCACTCCCAGCAGTGCCCAGAGACAGGAGGGGTGGGTGCCTATCACTCCCAGCAGTGCCCAGAGACAGGAGGGGTGTGTGCAGAGTCCTCCCAGCAGTGCCCACAGACAGGAGGGGTGTGTGCCTATCACTCCCAGCAGAGCCCAGAGACAGGAGGGGTGTGTGCAGAGTCCTCCCAGCAGAGCCCAGAGACAGGAGGGGTGGGTGCCTATCACTCCCAGCAGTGCCCAGAGACAGGAGGGGTGGGTGCCTATCACTCCCAGCAGTGCCCAGAGACAGGAGGGGTGTGTGCAGAGTCCTCCCAGCAGTGCCCACAGACAGGAAGGGTGGGTGCCTATCACTCCCAGCAGTGCCCAGAGGCAGGAGGGGTGGGTGTGATGCACAGTGTGAGCCTTGATAATTGATTGTGTCTTTGCCCTCATTCCACCTGTGTACTTTCACTGGCACGTACTGCTTTTGCCCTTCCCCAGAGGAGTATGTCCCTATGGCAAAGGTGCAATGCGTTGGCTGCATGACATGCCTTGTTGTACAGCTAATTTGTTCCCATATGTGTCTCTGTGACATGTTGCAGGTGTATTGATGTATTGTCACTTTTTCATCCTCACAGGTAGGCGCCACTGCCAAGGAGCAGATCTGGCTGACCGCCGTCAGTGCCGTGAGGGGTCCGGATGGTCGGAGGCGGAGCCTGTCCCAGGTGAGGAAACGCTGGCAGGATATCCGGTGCTGGACGCGGAAGATCGCACGGGTCCTGCTGGGGGACTCACCTGAGAGCCATAAGAACCGCGGGCGCCGCCGTCTCTCCCACATCCACAAGTGTGTGCTGGCGGTGGTCTTTCCAGACTTGGACAGGCGCCTACAGGAGATGCAGCAGCAGCAAGGGGGTAGGTACATGTGTGTTTGTTGTGTTTCACCAGCATTTGTACGTGCACTGTTCCATGGGTACACTGCCAGGGTTTTATGGTGCTGTGCGGATCCTGTTACCCACAGTGTTGCAGTGCTCTCCTGCCTCCCTTCCCCTCCTTGCAATGTGTTCCCTGGTCTGTGTGTAGTCACTCCGTCACAAGGTTATGTAGCCTGGCACCTTCTCAAAGTGTACTATGCCTGCAGCATCATGTCTGGGGGTGGTGTGTAACAGGTATTGGGACCTTGCCTGTGCCCTGTCCCGTTCTGGACTTGTGGGTTCCATGTCAGTTGGCACTAATGCTAAGTCCAGACATGGGAGTTAATCTCTCAAGTGCGAGGCCTTCCAGCACGCATGTCCTATGTGGTGGCCTGTGACATGATGTGCATGAGTGTGCGGTACGCATAGTGCAGGGATGTTAGCGTGTGTTGCAGTCATTCCCATTCAGGAGCATGGAGTTGTGTGGCCACTACTGTCCCCAGGGGCATATTTTCCTAGGTCTCATGTGTGTAATCCGAAAATGTCGACAATCTCTGTGTCTACAGCATAGGTTGTGCTCTGTGCCATTGTCCCCTGGCACCATGTATATTGACGTGAAATGTAGTACAAGTGTCCACTGTCCAGCCTGACCTGATTTTCCCAGTACATACTCACGGTGGCCATTGCCTGTGTGTCTTGTTACAATCATCTCATGATGCCCATTTGTACATGCTTATTTGGACAGGCGCACCTTGGGTATTTTGTGTGCAATATAGAAATTTCGCATCCCATGTGTATTTCACCCAGACTAAGAGATGTACGTGCTTCCTGTGTCTCCATAGAATTGTCTCATGTAGGGGGTGGGTGGTGCGGGCATGGCCGACATGTCAAGACCTGAAATCTCCTTGCTAGGACTGGCCAGTGTGTGATGTTTGCCTGGACATACACTCAAGGTGCAGTGTGCCAGTCAGGGTGGGCATGGTATCAGTATTACCTATGCTGCATGTGCCTCTAGTTCCTGCCTATGGTCCCTGCTCATCCCTATTTCCTGCCACGCTGTGTGGTGCAGATGCAGTGCTGGATTGTCCCCAGGGCCTTGCTCCTCAGGCAATATTCCATGTCATCTCATTTGCTATTGTGTCATGCTCTCCATAGTTTTTCGGTGGCATGGTGGGTCAAACAACTGTGTCTTGCAGGGCCTACATATGTACCTTGTTTAGTAGTTGTAACTCTTCTTTTGTTTCAGGCTATGCACTGTAACCTAAGTAGATTGGACTCATGTGACATATGTATACAGGTGTATGATTAATTTCTGTCTCTTCACCCTGCCCACAGCATCGTCGGGGGACACGGAGGGAGACATGGACACAGACGGCGCAGAGGGACCGAGCACCAGTGCCAGCGGTGAAATCGGGGCTGGCACATCGAGTGGGCCTGAGGCGGAGGAGAGTGAACCCGGGGACCTGTCGACTGGCACAACAGAGTATGAAGCTGACGGGTCCGAGGATGATCTCTCTGAGTGGGCGGTGGCTGCACCACCATCTGACAGCAGCCCTACATCTCGCACCGCCCCCTCCATTGGCATCAGCCGCCTCCCACGTGCTCGTGTCCCTTCCCAGCGTCCCCAGTCACCGCATGTCTCCTTCCTGCCAGGCACCGCACCCCCTGCCCCTGTCTCCACTGCTGCCGCCAATGCCGAGTCTGTGGACATCCAGCGGCAGTTGCAGGTTGGTCAGACTGCGATCCTTAATGTCCTCCATGCCCACAGCCAGGTCCTCAACAACATGGAGGCATACTTGGAGGGCATTCATTCATCGCAGGCTGACCAACGCAACTTGCTGAGGTCGATAGACTCGACACTGACTGCAGCAGTGGGTCTCCTGCAGCGCTACGTCCCACCCCCTACCCCTACCCCTTCCACACTTCCCACTCCCATACCTGTCCCACATACACCCAGACGTCAGCATGCACCCACCACAACAGACACAGGCACCACACCAGCAGGGAAGTTCCGCCGCACACCTCCTGACACGCACACACAGGGTGTAGTAGGCACACCCACTGGGTCGGGGGGCAAACGTGTGACACGCAGCCAGAGTGGGAGTTCGCATTCCACCCAATCCACTCCCTCCAAATCCCCTCCCCTCAGCTCTCCTGGCCACATCTCCCCCAAAGACTCATTCATGGCCGCTCTGTCCCTGAGCCCCACATTGACACCACCCCGCAAGCGGTCAAGGAAGTCCACGGTCAGGGTGCTTGAGTCCCCCCCCTGTCCACACCCACCCCCAGTGGCGCTGCGACCCATCCCTCTGACCCCCCACCCTCCTTGGGGCCTGTGGTTCCTTCGGGTGCAGGGGAGTCCCTGGAGGACCTTGCCAAGGTGTGCAGCGCACTCCTAGAATCCACCTTTGGCCCTGCCCCACCCCCTGTGGTGGAGTCCTCCATCCCTGCACCCACGACGCCTACCCTTCACCCTCCTGTCCCTGCGGTGCCGGTTTCTTCCCCCCCACATGATGCCCTCACCCCTGTGGAAGACGACGGCTTGTAACTGTGCAGGCAAGCTAGGGGACACGCATCTGTTCTGCTTGGGTTTTCGGATCAGATAGAACTCGCTCATCAGAGCCTCACTAACCCAGCCAGAACGTTACCCCCTCCCTAGAACCTATTTACAATCCTACAACCACATAAATCTATCACCTAAGGACAGGGGATTCCTACTATGCATACCAAGATCTCACAATCGGCGGCCTCGCGATCCCATACGGATCCAGACCTTTCTGCCCATACGACAGTATCACAAGTGGCGGCCTCGCGGTCCCATACGAACCCAGACCTCTCTGCCCATACGACAGTATCACAAGTGGCGGCCTCGCGGTCCCATACGAACCCAGACCTCTCTGCCCATACGACAGTATCAGCACAATTGGCAGCCTCGCGATCCCCTACGAATCCAGACCTCTCTGCCCATACGACAGTATCACAAGTGGCGGCCTCGCGGTCCCATACGAACCCAGACCTCTCTGTCCATACGACAGTATCAGCACAATCGGCGGCCTCGCGATCCCCTACGAATCCAGACCTCTCTGCCCATACGACAGTATCACAAGTGGCGGCCTCGCGGTCCCATACGAACCCAGACCTCTCTGCCCATACGACAGTATCACAAGTGGCGGCCTCGCGGTCCCATACGAACCCAGACCTCTCTGCCCATACGACAGTATCAGCACAATCGGCGGCCTCGCGATCCCCTACGAATCCAGACCTCTCTGCCCATACGACAGTATCACAAGTGGCGGCCTCGCGGTCCCATACGAACCCAGACCTCTCTGCCCATACGACAGTATCAGCACAATCGGCGGCCTCGCGATCCCCTACGAATCCAGACCTCTCTGCCCATACGACAGTATCACAAGTGGCGGCCTCGCGGTCCCATACGAACCCAGACCTCTCTACCCAGACGGCAGTCTCAGCACAATCGGCGGCCTCGCGATCCCCTACGAATCCAGACCTCTCTACCTAGACGGCAGTCTCATACGACAGTTCATCCTATGATCACCATAACATACAAAAAGGGAATCAGTCTCACTATTCATCAGATCACACAAGGATTGCCAGTTCGGGCATAGCCTGTTCTCAGGTTTGAGGGGCTCCTCTTTCCCTTATTCAGTTACCACTTACCTGATCAGGGTTAACATCTGTTCATGTAGCCGCAGCTGACTAGAAGAATAGGCTACCCTCTTATACAAGAACACACAGCACATGTTGGTTCACTACAAACTGGATACTTTATTACTCATTGCATATACAATCACATAACATAACACATAACCTGCAAAGAAAAGTGAAAGATTAAGTTGTACACTCTAATAAGAAAGGGTCGACATCACCTTAGTAGTATGTAGCCTGTACTCAGTGGTCATCTAGGCTCCCTTCTCGTCTGTGCCTCGGCTCGCCTGGAATCACCCTTCTCCGAGTCACTGGGACCTCTTCTTTATCGGCTACTCTCTCCTCTCTGGCTATTCTGTTAGGAAAGCATCTGTCTCTCAGTTCTTCTCCGCTTTCAAGATGGCGTCTGTCTTCCCTGGAATAAGTAGTAGCTTTACTGCTAACGGCTAGATGCCGCCTACGGAGTGAACATGTAACTGCCTCAGACTTTCACTAATATAGAGGTGCATTTCCTCATGGAAAATTCCGGCCCGTAACCTGCCGCCCACCAAATTCTTGTACCTCCCCGTACCAAGGACACGTTCCCAGCCGGCCGGCCTGATGTAGTGTCTTCGGCATGAAGAAAAATACAATCCTTCGATAAGGGCCGGCCTGAACCGGTTCTCTCCAAGCGAATAACACCTCATAACTAAAACATTACTCTTGGCCTAGAAGCATCCCAAGCTGCCGAAGCAGAAAGAAAGATGGAGTCTCTCCCGTTTGAGGCCTACCAGGCCTGAATTCAGTACAGCTCCATGAAATACCCTCACTACAGGACAGGTTATCCCTAATACTAACGAATCTATCCCCTAGGCTATGTGTGCAAGCCCTGATCTATGGGGAAGAGACCAGAATCATGTCGAAGTGCCTAGTAAATAGGCTCCATTCACTACTCTAACCCTTAGGCTTGAATGGTAAGAGACTGAAGTCACATTCAATCACTTGTTAACACAAGAAGGCCAGGAAAATCGAGCAGAACATTTCACCCTTGACTTCAGTCTATTATACATTCATTAAACAGAACTAACATCTGTGGAAGAATAATATGAAACAAAACTACTGTCTATGTCTAGTGCCAGGTGTGCAGAATTGAAGTAGTGAAGGAATACACTGAATAAAGCAACAGATGGAAATCAAAATGGCGATAGTAATCAGAATACCTCCTAATATTTGACGTAACAAATGTAAATCAGGTAACCAATTAAAGAGCCAGTCAAACCAGCCCTGATCAATGTGTTTTCTAACTTCTTCTGTCAAGTCATGTAGCTTATTAATGTGAGCTCGAATGGATTGTGTATGATCAGACAAGTTAAAACAACAAAGACCCTCAAAATCAGAACAATCGTGTCCATGTTTAAGCAAAAGATAATCAATGGCCGCTCGATTTTGCAAGATAGCCCTTCGTTCACCCTGGGCGTCTAATAGCATGTCCGACAGGACTGTAGAAGTATTATTAATGGATTTCACCATCCAGCAGGCCATTTTCTCAATAGATTTGGCATTATAAACTGCCAAAGCAGGAACACCAATAATTGAAATAGCCAGGCTAAGGTATTCGGACTTAGAATATAAATGCAAAGATGAGTCACAATCCTCCTGTAACCTCACTGTATCTCGAATCACACGAGAGTTGGCATTCGGATGTGAGGAAAACATCAATAAACTCAATCTAGTAATGGCACAAGGGCCTCCAGAAATATTTGCGGGGACATATGGCCAGGAAGTATTACCACATGAGAAAAGCCATCCAGCAGGTAGTAACATCGTGCGATAATGACTGGGGACAACTACCATACTCTTGCAAGTCATGTTATTCTGAACAGAAGTACATATTTTCGGCGTCCTTTGAAGGCACAAAGTTCGTTCATGAGCGGTGAATGAGGTGGCCCCTTTCAATTTTAAACGCGTACATTCCGAAATTGCACTAGGATTACACGTAAGGAAAAAACACAAATCACCTTGTGTGATATTATAGGTAACTATTTGGGACTGGATGGGGGGTATCGGGTCTGACAGTTCAGTACACAAGGGGCAATACTCGTGGGTAGCGAAATCGCCCAGAAGAACATTGGGGCGAGCAGTTGATATATTGAAAATATGAGTCAAAGTCTCCAACGAAGCAGGGACAGCAACCAAACAAGTTGCCAAAATGTCATTCACTGATCTCATCGGTGTCAAGCAGAAATGAGGGGCGTTAGTCACCCGTTTCGCTAGTGAAGTCCAAAAGTTCGACGACGAATCCCACGCAGCGAAGGAACGCGACACTCGGGTTCTCAACTCATCCCGGGTTGATGGGATCCCTCCTCTCTCGTCGTACCAGCCCAAAAACAGTCCAACGCCGACACATCCTGCAGCAACAGTCCAAAGAATGATCTGAAAGAGAATCAAATACAGGCATTATTCATTCTCGTAAGTAACATTTGTCAGCCGGGACTGCTTCCCAGCTATCTTTCCCTGGTCTCATAACTAAAATGGTATTATCTTGACCGGTTGCAATGACCTCTGCTTGTTCAGGGGGATTCTTAGGCGACTGCACCCAAACTCTGGCCCCAGGATTATCTGTGGAGCCAAAACCTTTCTGGCCTTGTACAGTGAGCAACGTTGGGGCAGTGCCTTTTGCCATCTCACCACTGAAGACAGGCATTATTAGCAATTGAGCCACTCGGTCAGTTTTATGTATCAGTAAGTCAACCTCACTGCTATTCAGCAGGAGCACCTTAATCTCTCCCTGATAATCACTATCAATGATTCCTCCAAGCACCTGAATACCTTTTACAGCCAGCCCCGATCTAGGGGCAATTAATCCGAAATTTCCAGGTGGTATCTGAACACCAACACCTGTTTCAATGATGACTCGGTCTTTACTTTTTATAATGGTGTCATCCATGGCATGCAAGTCTAAACCTGCCGACCCTGGGGTCGCTCTGCATGGAGCCAAAGCTCCGGGAGTAATCTCCCAGTACATCACAGTCTCTCTGATCTCATTAGGCTTAGCATCAACATTCGGAGGAAACAAACGCATAAGTGGGGTTTCAGCATTTAGAAAAGGACGGTTATTCAAAATCAATAGCGCTTGAGGCAAAAAATCTCGCCAATTCTTATACTTGTCATCTGTTAATTTGCGCAGTTGGCCTTTTAGCAGGCCATTCAACCTCTCCACAAGACCCGAGGCCTGTGGATAATATGGTATATGAAACACCCATTCAATATTGTTTTCCACACAGAATTCCTGTACCAATCTTCCACGAAAATTGGATGCATTATCAGATTGAATTTGGAATGGCACACCATAATACATCATAATCAATTCCAATGTTTTAATAGTATTCAATTGGGTAGCTTGCTTACAGGGAAGGGCCACCAACAGGCCACTGTATGTATCAACAATAGTGCAAACATATTGACAATTCCTACTCATAGGAAGTGGACCAATGTAATCAATCTGCCAAATTTGAGCGGGCAATTTCCCGCGATGTAAATGACCTTTAACGATTTGGGGCACTTTGCGCTGCCTGATATGCTGACAAATGGGACAATGTAGAATAACATTTTTAATTAAATCTAGGGGAATATAAATTCCTCGATCAGCAGCCCACCTGCTAGTGGCTTTTTCTCCAAAGTGTCCTGCTTTCTGGTGGGCCCATTTCGCCAATCCCGCAATATCAGAATCTTGCGTGTCCACCACTGCCTCAGCAATTTTAGATTTCTCATCTGCAATGTTATGAAAGAATTTGTCAAGAGAGTCTATCGGGGTATGAGCATCCACATGGAAGATTGTAACAGTACTCTGTGGGAGCATTTCCCAAATCTCCTGCCATAATTCTTTTCCCCACAATTCTTTGGAATGGATTTTCCAACTATGGGAATGCCAAGTCGGTAACCAAACTGCCAGTCCATTGGCAGTAGACCAAGAATCGGTAAAAATATGACATGTGCCAGGTAACTCTTGTTTCAGAACTTGATAAACAGCATAGAGTTCAGCAAATTGACTGCTCTTACCCTCACCAGTTGTACTCAGCAATTTTTGTGTGATCGGATTATAGGACACTGCCTTCCAATGCCGTTTCGTCCCTATGAACCTTGCTGAACCATCCGTAAACCAGACATGGTTTCTGTCCTCTGCGGACAAATCATCAAAAGGTTTACCCCACTTAACAGGAGACTCCTGTACTAAAGGTACAGAACATTCACTCTCAGTTTCAGTTGATGGCGCCCGTGCCACCTGCTCATGCAAAGATGCAACTCCTTTTTGTCCCACACGTGCCCTGTCTTGTATATACCATTTCCATTTAATCACACTCGCCTCTTGAGCGTGTCCAATCCGGTGAGTTTTCGGCGAACTCATAACCCACTGCATGATAGGAATTTCAGGTCGCAAAACTATATCATGTCCCAAAGTCAATTGCTCGGTATCCACCAGAGCCCAATAACATGCAAGTAACTGTTTCTCAAAAGGTGTATAACGCTCACCAGCATCAGGTAACTTTTTGATCCAGAAACCTAACGGTACTCTACTCTTGCCTTGTTTCTGCCACAAACTCCAATTCGCATAAAGGCCTTGTACAGACACATTCAAATCCACATCACCATCACATACAGGCCATAAATCCAGAGCATGCTGAATTGCTTCTTTTGCCAGACTGAACACATCTTGCTGTGGTTTACCCCATTCAAATGCATTCTTTTTACGAGTGACCTGGTACAAAGGGGCCAATATTTGACTCAAATGAGGAATATGCTGGCGCCAAAATCCAAACAAACCAATGAAGCTTTGGGCTTCTTTCCTATTTCTCGGAACTGCAAAATCAAGAATTTTCTGTTTAACCTGAGGGATCACTTCTCGGTGCCCTTCATGCCAATTAATACCCAAAAATTTCACAGCCTGGGACGGACCTTGTAATTTATCCGGGTTGATTTCCAAACCTTTCTCACGCAAGCACTCAATGACTCTATCCAATTGGGTCTGAACTTCCTCTTGTGATTCACCTTGGATCAAAATATCATCAATATATTGACATATCTGAATTTGTGGATGAACTGGTACCTCAGCCAGATGCTCTGCCACCAGCCGGTGACATATCGTAGGACTATGCACATAGCCCTGAGGAAGACTTCTAAACGTCATCTGACGCCCGTTCCACGTAAAACTGAATTGTTCCTGACACTCAGGGGCAATCGGAATCGAAAAGAAAGCGTTAGCAATATCAATAGACGCATACCATGTACCTGGATGTTTCTGGATTCTTTCAATTAGGGTAATAACATCCGGTACTGCAACAGTCAAAGAGGGTGTGTGTCTATTCAATTCTCGATAATCAACAGTCATGCGCCAAGAATTATCACTCTTACGTACAGGCCAAACAGGATTATTCCAAGCAGAAGTAACTGGGGTTATAACTCCTGCATCCACCAACTCCTGAATAGTGGTACTAATCTCTTCATGACCACCTGGAATACGATACTGCTTCTGACGAACCACTTTTGTCGCCTGGGGAACTTTTATGGGGGGCATTCTTAAACGACCAACCCGTACAGGCCTGGACGATATATAATGTTTAGTTCCAAATTGATAACATCCATCATCTAAGTGCAAAGTCATTCCTTTCAAAATATCAATTCCAATTATGAATTCTAAGAGTGGCACCACTAATACAGAGTATTCTTTTCTAGGAATTCTACCTATTCTCATTTCAAGTAAGGTTTGAACTGCGGGAGTTTCCTTTCCACCTAATCCGGTAATTGTAAAAGGCTGACCTTTAAACTTCTTTGATTTTCCATGAATAAGAGTGGCCTCCGCTCCTGTATCTACCAATGCTCGGGCCCTTTGGATATTACGATGTCTCCAATAAATATCAATATCTACATAGGGTCTATTATCTCTGTGAGCCCATCTGTGTACTGGAGCTTGACCTATTTCCTAGTCCTTTTTATTGTGTTCTGTGTACCAGGATAAATCAAGATAAAGACTCTCACGGTTCCTAGGTATCGATACCTCCTGTTCATATCCATCTCCATTACGAAATGGATTACTGTTCCCTGCATTGTACTGCGGGTTTCGATCGGCCAATATGTGTCGATCCTCTCTCCTTCTCAACTCAGGGGATTGATCCCTATCATCTCTACGTCTGCTGTTAACATAATCATCTCTCCCCCTCTCTCTTTCCCCCTCTCTCTCCCTGTCTCTCTCACGACGGGGGGACAAATCACGCGCATAACGTCGATCATCACGACGATCAGAGCGCCCACGGCGGTCGTCATCACCGCTACCGTCAGAAAAACCACGATCACACTCAGTTGTCCGAACACGCCGGGCACCCTCCTTTCGATCCAAGCCACGTTTGCGAAACATTTCCCACAAACGAGAAGTAGTCTCACCATCAATGTCCTCCTTCCGCACACCATCAGCCATAAGAGCAAAAAACATATCACGTCTAGTAAGTTAATTGTCACCAGGAGTACGAGTGTCAGGCCGGGACTGCCGTTCAGGTTTAAACCACTCACCCAATTCACCGAGTTGGCGTACCGATTCCAGCACCACAGATAACATGTTACCAGTCTGATTAATCAATAAAGTCATCATGACCTGCTTATTAGCAACAGGGGAAGAACGAATAATACGATTCCGCACAGAAGATGTCAAGAAACCATCAAGCAACCGGTCAGCAGTATTCAGAAAAATTGCCGTTTTCATCACCTCCTCTTTGAGACGTTGCGCAGCATCGCGCAAAGTATACCACGGTTTGTCATTCAGAGGCCAGTCAGACTCAGTCGGATATTTTTGATTACAACCCTCAGTCGCCAATTGAAGCAAAGAAATTTGACCACCACCATTAAAGTTACGAAAATGATCCTTTACAGTAGAATCCGAACTCAAGGAACAAAACTTCAAACAATCACCAGCATCCAACATAATGCCAGCAGCGCCCAGTTCATAAAGGCGCACCATCCATGTGAGCAAGGGCTCACCAACTCGCTGCCGAAATCGCTGCAAAATATCACTAATTTCTTGTTGAGTAAAATCCTCCAAAGAGTCTAAAGCAATACCATTCGGAGCACCGGGAGCCTGCTGCACCTTCCGTCGAAAAACTGGATGCGCCGAGACCGCGGGATGAGCATCACAAGGAGCTCGACCAGTACACGTAGAGGAACAATCAGTGGAAGAAGCATCGACCCCGCTCGAAGGACGAGCGGAATCACGGGGTGCACCATCAGAGGCGCAAGAAGCAGATTTACAAGCACGGCCGGAGCGAGAGGACTCGCGCTTGGCAGACTCCTCACCCGAGGAAGGAGAATCACTCGAGTTCCAGATATTACCATCCCATTCATCAGGATTCCAATCCAGTCCGGCTTTCGCCACGACCAGACGCACCTTCCGCGTCGAAACCCGACCACGCCGATTCTTGTATTTATAACGAGCAATTCGCACAGCCGCCCTCTCGGCAATAGTTTGGTACGTCTCAAGTTTGTCAGCAAGCAACTTATTTTGACACCGCAACAAAGTATGATCATTCTGAATCTCAACAAAGTTCGCTTCCAAATCCTTATGCAAGGTCTGCAACTTCAACAACCTCTCATGGATAATCCTGTACGCAGACAGAACAATCCAACCTCTGCGCCCTAAAACGGGAAGCTCATCACCCTTAGATACCGGCGCCTTCTGTAAACAAGTAATCACATTAGCCGGCTCCGCCAGCTCCAAAAAAGAATTCCAATTCTCACTCAAACCAGTAGAATCAGCCCACTCACGGGCTAAGGCTTCATAAGGCGTTGAATCCCAGCCGGGAATATCAACGGGCAACTTAAAAGTAGATTTCGACTTTCTAGAAAACATTTTTGAAAAGAAAGAAAAAGAGAAAAAGAAAAAGAAGAAAGAGAAAAGAAAACTACACGCAGGTAGATACAAATAATATACAAACAAAACCACGCACGCGCCGAAGGCAAACACAATACAACCACAACGCACACAGGTTTCGTAAACGGTTCGTGACGCCAAATGTTCTGCTTGGGTTTTCGGATCAGATAGAACTCGCTCATCAGAGCCTCACTAACCCAGCCAGAACGTTACCCCCTCCCTAGAACCTATTTACAATCCTACAACCACATAAATCTATCACCTAAGGACAGGGGATTCCTACTATGCATACCAAGATCTCACAATCGGCGGCCTCGCGATCCCATACGGATCCAGACCTTTCTGCCCATACGACAGTATCACAAGTGGCGACCTCGCGGTCCCATACGAACCCAGACCTCTCTGCCCATACGACAGTATCACAAGTGGCGGCCTCGCGATCCCCTACGAATCCAGACCTCTCTGCCCATACGACAGTATCACAAGTGGCGGCCTCGCGGTCCCATACGAACCCAGACCTCTCTGCCCATACGACAGTATCAGCACAATCGGCGGCCTCGCGATCCCCTACGAATCCAGACCTCTCTGCCCATACGACAGTATCACAAGTGGCGGCCTCGCGGTCCCATACGAACCCAGACCTCTCTGCCCATACGACAGTATCACAAGTGGCGGCCTCGCGGTCCCATACGAACCCAGACCTCTCTGCCCATACGACAGTATCAGCACAATCGGCGGCCTCGCGATCCCCTACGAATCCAGACCTCTCTGCCCATACGACAGTATCACAAGTGGCGGCCTCGCGGTCCCATACGAACCCAGACCTCTCTGCCCATACGACAGTATCAGCACAATCGGCGGCCTCGCGATCCCCTACGAATCCAGACCTCTCTGCCCATACGACAGTATCACAAGTGGCGGCCTCGCGGTCCCATACGAACCCAGACCTCTCTACCCAGACGGCAGTCTCAGCACAATCGGCGGCCTCGCGATCCCCTACGAATCCAGACCTCTCTACCTAGACGGCAGTCTCATACGACAGTTCATCCTATGATCACCATAACATACAAAAAGGGAATCAGTCTCACTATTCATCAGATCACACAAGGATTGCCAGTGCGGGCATAGCCTGTTCTCAGGTTTGAGGGGCTCCTCTTTCCCTTATTCAGTTACCACTTACCTGATCAGGGGTAACATCTGTTCATGTAGCCGCAGCTGACTAGAAGAATAGGCTACCCTCTTATACAAGAACACACAGCACATGTTGGTTCACTACAAACTGGATACTTTATTACTCATTGCATATACAATCACATAACATTACGATATAACACATAACCTGTAAAGAAAAGTGAAAGATTAAGTTGTACACTCTAATAAGAAAGGGTCGACATCACCTTAGTAGTATGTAGCCTGTACTCAGTGGTCATCTAGGCTCCCTTCTCGTCTGTGCCTCGGCTCGCCTGGAATCACCCTTCTCCGAGTCACTGGGACCTCTTCCTTATCGGCTACTCTCTCCTCTCTGGCTATTCTGTTAGGAAAGCATCTGTCTCTCAGTTCTTCTCCGCCTTCAAGATGGCGTCTGTCTTCCCTGGAATAAGTAGTAGCTTTACTGCTAACGGCTAGATGCCGCCTACGGACTGAACATGTAACTGCCTCAGACTTTCACTAATATAGAGGTGCATTTCCTCATGGAAAATTCCGGCCCGTAACCTGCCGCCCACCAAATTCTTGTACCTCCCCGTACCAAGGACACGTTCCCAGCCGGCCGGCCTGATGTAGTGTCTTCGGCATGAAGAAAAATACAATCCTTCGATAAGGGCCGGCCTGAACCGGTTCTCTCCAAGCGAATAACACCTCATAACTAAAACATTACTCTTGGCCTAGAAGCATCCCAAGCTGCCGAAGCAGAAAGAAAGATGGAGTCTCTCCCGTTTGAGGCCTACCAGGCCTGAATTCAGTACAGCTCCATGAAATACCCTCACTACAGGACAGGTTATCCCTAATACTAACGAATCTATCCCCTAGGCTATGTGTGCAAGCCCTGATCTATGGGGAAGAGCACAGAATCATGTCGAAGTGCCTAGTAAATAGGCTCCATTCACTACTCTAACCCTTAGGCTTGAATGGTAAGAGACTGAAGTCACATTCAATCACTTGTTAACACAAGAAGGCCAGGAAAATCGAGCAGAACAGCATCCCACTGTGTCCCCCATCCAGCTGTGACTTCTGGACTGCCCTATGGGCTTTGTAAATATTGAACTTTCAACGAACATACAATTTTTATCTTGCTGATTAAAGCCATTTTTGTTTCCTTTGAACACTACTGCTTTACTGATATTGCTGTTGGTGGGGCTGCTACATGAATATGGGTGGTGATCATGTGTTGGGTGTGTGGGAATTGTAGTAGTGTGCTGGTCATAGGGGGGACCCTGGTATCTGTGTGCCATCACACGGTGTTAGCTAGGTTTCTCTGTCCATGTACGCAGTTGCTGCATGGTGGAATTGTACCACGGTGTATTCCTTTCTCTGTGTACCCTGACATCTTCCCTGCAGGGTGTTCCCAATATGTGGTGCTGAGCTGTGTCTACATCAGCTGGGTGTGTGACGGACTCCTTCAACTTTGCACATGCATGCTGAGCGATGTCTCCACCTGCATCATTCGTGGCATCCTTGGTAGTCATAGTACTTGTGTGTGTGGACTATTGACATGACTTCATGTGGACATGTTTTCTTTTCTGCGCTATGCATGCGTATACTCCCAGCCTCGCACACATGTGGTACATGTACTGCAGGGTCTTTGTGCACCTGACTGACATTTGTGGGCATGGTATCTGTGGCTACTCCACCCTTTGCGTTTCATGGGCACTGCTGTGAGTGTTAGGCACACACCCCTCCTGCCTCTGGGTTCTGCTGGGAGGACTCTGCACACACCCCTCCTGTGTCTGGGCACTGCTGGGAGTGATAGGCACCCACCCCTCCTGTGTCTGGGCACTGCTGGGGGCCTCTGCACCCACCCCTCCTGTCTATGGGTTCTGCTGGGAGGACTCTGCACACACCCCTCCTGACTCTGGGTTCTGCTGGGAGGACTCTGCACACACCCCTCCTGTCTCTGGGCACTGCTGGGAGGACTCTGCACACACCCCTCTTGTCTCTGGGCACTGCTGGGAGTGATAGGCACCCACCCCTCCTGTGTCTGGGCACTGCCATGAGGACTCTGCACCCACCCCTCCTGCCTCTGGGTACTGCTGGGAGTGATAGGCACACACCCCTCCTGACTCTGGGTTCTGCTGGGAGGACTCTGTACACACCCCTCCTGTCTCTGGGCACTGCTGGGAGGACTCTGCACACACCCCTCCTGACTCTGGGTTCTTCTGGGAGGACTCTGCACACACCCCTCCTGTGTCTGGGCACTGCTGGGAGTGATAGGCACCCACCCCTCCTGTGTCTGGGCACTGCTGGGGGCCTCTGCACCCACCCCTCCTGTCTCTGGGCACTGCTGGGAGGACTCTGCACCCACCCCTCCTGTCTCTGGGCACTGCTGGGAGGACTCTGCACACACCCCTCCTGTCTCTGGGCACTGCTGGGAGTGATAGGCACCCACCCCTCCTGTGTCTGGGCACTGCTGTGAGGACTCTGCACCCACCCCTCCTGCCTCTGGGCACTGCTGGGAGTGATAGGCACCCACCCCTCCTGTGTCTGGGCACTGCTGGGGGCCTCTGCACCCACCCCTCCTGTCTCTGGGCACTGCTGGGAGGACTCTGCACCCACCCCTCCTGTCTCTGGGCACTGCTGGGAGGACTCTGCACACACCCCTTCTGTCTCTGGGCACTGCTGGGAGGACTCTGCACACACCCCTCCTGCCTCTGGGCACTACTGGGAGTGATAGGCACACACCCCTCCTATTTAACAATATGTACGCTTAGTACATACACGTGTGTGGGTTCGCTCCATGGGGGTACGGTTCGTACTTACACTGTTGGGGTGGGAGTCGGCTCCATACGTACGCGGGTGGGGTACGGGTCGTACTTACACTGTTGGGGTGGTAGTACGCTCCATACGTACGCGGGTGGGGTACGGGTCGTACTTACACTGTTGGGGTGGTGGTAAGGTACGTACATGCACTGTTGGGGTGGGGGTACGCTCCATATGTACGCGGGTGGGGGGACGTGTTGTACTAACACTGTTGGCATTGGGGGTACGCTCCATGCATACGAGGTGGGGGTACGTGTCGTACATACACGGTTGGGGTGGGGGTACGCTCCGTGCGTCCGCGTGTGAGGGTACGGATCATACTTACACTGTTGGGGTGGGGGTTCGCTCCATACGTCCGCGGGTGGGGGTACGGGTCGTACTTACACTGTTGGGGTGGGGGGTACGCTCCTTGCATACGCGGGTGGAGGTACGTGTCGTACTTACACTGTTGGCATGGGGGTACGCTCCATGCATACGCGGGTGGAGGTACGTGTCGTACTTACACTGTTGGCATGGGGGGTACGCTCCATGCATACGCGGGTGGAGGTACGTGTCGTACTTACACTGTTGGCATGGGGGGTACGCTCCATGCATACGCGGGTGGAGGTACGTGTCGTACTTACACTGTTGGCATGGGGGGTACGCTCCATGCATACGCGGGTGGGGGTACGTGTCGTACTCACACTGTTGGGATTGGGGGTACGCTCCATGCATACGGGGTGGGGGTACGGTCCGTACATATCCGTCCCCACGCTATGTGATGCTTGTGCGGGCCATACCCAGGCCTTTGCCACGTGGGTACGAGCCGTCCCGCCATTGTTGGGGTGACATAGGTGTGCGCGTGGTACGACTCGTACCCACGCTCTTAAGGCGTGGGTGCGGGACGTACCTGTCTGGTTGTGTTGCCGGTTCGCGTCGTCAAGAACTTCCGTTGTGGCGGTCGCTGGCTTAGCTGGACACGCCCCCACCCCCTCGTAGTGACCAGGGCCTGAGGGTCAGGTATGTCCAGGGCATGTGTGCTGTGTGACTATGGTGGGGGTTTTGTGGCCTGCCCCTGGTCCTGCCCCCCCCCTTTCCCCCCTCCCTTTGTTGTTCTGACCTTCTGCGGCGTCTGCATCGTAACCTGTAGAGGAGGTGGACTGCTATGAGGGCCGGGATGACACGTAGGTTCGGGTCCATGTCTGTCCGTCGCGTACGGGTACTCCTTGTTCGCGTCGTCCTGTCTGTCCGTCGCGTACTGGTACTCCTTGTTCGCGTCGTCCTGATTTCCCGGCAGTTTTTGGCTGCCGGAAAATATTCACCGTGCGGGATGACGTCGGTGCGAATCGTAATTCCTGGTTTGTGAATGGCAGGCTGCGAGCGTCCCGACGTCAGCTCGGCGCTTTCCCGGATCGCATTTGTATGTTTATTTTCGTCGGTCGGGGTTTTGTACGATTCGTACGGAAATGGTGTTTCCGTGCGAATCGTAATTCCATGTTGGTAGATTTTGACGACCGGGTACGCGTCGGACGGAAAATATGCTCCGTCCGACGGTTCGTACCCGGTTTTTACAGGATCGTAATTGGCACCAGAGTCAGTACTATATTTAAAACTGTCCAGCCGGACAGAAATGATTTTAATTTGTAAAATTAACCCGAAAACAATAAAGTGGGACTCAAGCCTCCATCCTACTAAGCGTGTATATAGAGCATAAACAGAAAAACACAAAGAGAGGCTCTGGCAGAGCGACATGCTTGTATGTTACACATTCAAATAGCACAAGCAAAGATGTGATGGGACACCCTTACACCTAAATAATATTAATTAGAAAAGCTTTTACGGTGTACATTGAGTCGACGACGTTTCGATCCCTTTTGAACATTTTTAGGATCATCATCAGGACATAGTGTTACATGCCTGAATTGCAGTTTACCAGTAGAGAGTATACTGGATACTGGATGAGCCATGTTTGCGGTATCACACCAAGTGGGTTTGAGCGACCGTCTCGGAAGACCTGGTGGAAGTGAGGTAAGCGAATGGTCAAACAACATCAGTGTGCAAGGAGGCATGGGGAACAAAGAACACATGCAAGCCTATGGCAAAGGCACACTGGCGGAATGTACAAAATGGCTGCCAACCACATGACCAACAACAATAGTGTGCAAGGAGGAGTAGGGAAAAAAGAGAACACATTCAAGCCTATTTACACAGACTTCGCAAAATTGCCCCTGGCCACATGGCATGGAGAACAAAGAAAAATCAGTGGTGGCCCATGGCAAACACACACGTACACTGAACAGACAAAGAAGACATGGTAACACTAAAGAAAACAAAATCATTAATTCAGCATTGCCAAAAACAAAAATTAACTCAGCTATAAACATTTTACAACATCCATCCTCCCAAGGCATCAAATATTAGCCCCAAAACACACTTTTTGTACACACAAAGCGTGAAATACAAAAATAATCACATTTTTAATTCATTCCAATGCCGTCCCAGCCCTAAATTATGTTTTAAAACAACATATACCACAAAAGCAGACTAGGCCACCTAGTAAAATAAATAAATATTGCAAATTTAGCAAACATGGTGAAATGTACTGCACTGTGCAACATTGTTCCTTTACAAAATAGGAAAAATTAAATGCAAAAATATAACTAGGCCGGTACTGAAACTGCAGGCCACCCACCACAATAAATTTGAAAATTCGATCAAAAGTACAAATAAATACTGATACATGCCCAAACAAACAACACTCTTATACAAGAGTTTCGGAACTTACTTGTGAAATATAAAATACAAAGTACATAAATCCAATGGTAGATATGCAGCAGACAAAGAGAGTGATTCTTCCAGCTCCAAATCCAAATATAAAGCGACCAGGAGATGGACAAAGCTCTGGGAGGAGCCTGCTGGACAGGAACAGGAAGTTGGAGTCTCTGGGGCACTCCTTCCTGTTGGGAAAAATGTTTTTAAAAAAGGATACTCACACAAAAAAAGACAACTCCAGTGGTCCATTGGAGAAGAAAATCCACTAGAATGTTCTTATTGTAGTTTTAGCTCTTTCACGAGCACAAAAACATTTTGAGTGATGCATTCGCGATCACAAGCAGTAGTGAATTGGCGCTGTGGCAGCTGGAAGCAGTGCAGACGGGGGTGAAGTCTTGTGTAAACACAGGGGCCAAAACAAATCTCGAGTTTGTGAACTGAAACAAAACCTTGTAGGTGGAAACCAGGAACTCCATGCTCTACCATCGAGCGTGGAGTGCCCGAATTCCGCAAACTCCACGAGTAGAGAGGAGTTTACTGCCCAGGCCTAAGGATAACACATGGTTACCTTATTACATTTAATAAGTGATACGTTTCACTTTGGAGCAGGTAGAAATGTTGAGTTTGGTGTTTAAAGAATTGCAATTGAAACCCCTTTTTAAAGGTAAAATCTGATTTTAAGTCACATTTGGCATTTTCGTGTCCTAACCATTTGTTGTCTTCAGTCTGTATCCTTGGTCACTAGGTGCAGCTGACAGTTGTGTTTTTTTTTGTATTGTTTCCAGGCAGTAGGACAAATGAAGAATCGGTTTTGGCAGAATGGGCTATCTCTGACTTAACAGGTGTGGTGAGGCTGTCATTTACCACACTCGTACATCACAAAGACTCTGCCTCAGCACAGTCACAAGGGGTTTCACACTTGTCTTTTGTGCCCCCAGACGGGCTGGGACCAAGGAAGGAAAGCAGGTAATTCCAGACGCCTCTAGGTGTGGAAACCTTCAGAACCTTCTTCAAAGCTGGAACCAAGTATAAATATTGTACCCTCAGACCCAACTCTTAGGTACACATCTTGACCTGTGGAAGATTTACAAGAAGGTCTGCTGTGCTGCTGTGCTGCAAAAAAGACTGCTACTCTACTTACCTTGATGTGTGAGTGAGAAGGACTGGATTTGCAGCTTGAACCCAGGACCACCAGAGTGATTCCAAGACCTAGTTGGCTGTCCATTTGAGGACAGAAAAGGCTCCAACAACCTTGAACCCTGCACCTGGACTCTTCCTGCTGTAAGTCTTGTCCCCAGAGTGGTGCCACCCCAGTCCTGGACTCTTGAAAGTGAGCCAGAAGGTGTTCTCCCAGCCCAGGCGTGGTCTTTTGAGCAGAAAGGATGAAGCACAACACATCTCCTCTTAGCTCTGCATTGGAACTGCCACTGCATGATGTATCTCAGGACCCCCCATTACTTCACAACCGCTGCTGCGCGACACCGCCTTGACATAGAACCTCAAATGCAGCCCCGCAACTCCTCGGAACTGCTGCTGTGTGACGCATCCTTGATTGAGTACCTCAAATAGCAGCCCCACCGCTCCCTGGAATAGCTGATGCGTAATGCATCCTCAATGCAGGACCTCATATTGCAGCCCGCAGCTCATCAGAACCAACCGCTGTGACACATCCTCAGCATGGGATCTTGCAACGCTCCCCAACCAAGATTTAAGGTACTGTTCAGCAGGCCTGACTTGGTTTCTGAGGACGACCTGCACTCCATCATGGCCAACCTGCAGTAGTGATTTGTCCTGGTCTGGTGCAACCAGATAACCCCAGTTGGCACTTTGTTCTTTAATACTTTTTCTATTTAAACTTTTAAATTTGCATAGCATTGGTTCTAAAAATTGGATTTTGTTGTTTTGGTATCAAGTAATTTATTACATTTTACTGTACTCATTTAAATTGTTGTAAGATTTTTGTTGTGTTGTGTTTTCACTTTACTGCTGCTTGTGTGCTGCATAAATAATTTACACATTGCCTCAAATTTAAGCCTGGGTGCTTTTGTGCCAAGCTACCAGAGGGTTATGCACGGGTTAATTTAGGGTTTGCTTGTGACTTCACATGACAGTAATTATGGTTTCTGCTTGAGTATGGTTTCACCCCCCTCAACAAGTAACCCAATTTACTACAATAGTGTTTAGCCAAGAACACATCGCATGTTGGAACTTGTGGTTTCTATTTAAAATGTGAGC
Organism: Triturus cristatus; assembly: GCF_964204655.1. Classification (NCBI taxonomy): domain Eukaryota; kingdom Metazoa; phylum Chordata; class Amphibia; order Caudata; family Salamandridae; genus Triturus; species Triturus cristatus. The sequence goes on along the minus strand of NC_140584.1, from coordinate 106,662,848 downwards.
TTGAATAAGCTCAGCATACATTGTTGAGTAAAAAGGTATTGCTTGGCTGGAGATTTCAAACATAAATTAGGCCAGGTGGCAGCCTTGTATCCTCAAGTTTTGAGTGAAATCCGTCAGGTAGCATGAATATTAGGGAGTATTTTGCAGCCCTAACCATGCCATGCCTCCTCACACTGCTACAGGCTGTCATATAATGTAAACTGAAGTAACACGTAGATATTTAGTACATTGAGTGGGTATATAAATAGCTCTCATGCCTTCCTTATGTAAGTCAGACTTGTGTAAACACTCTCAGTGGATTTGTACTACCACAGCCTGCTATTATTTTACTGAACAGCTTCTGTTATCGGTGCTCGTGACTGGTGCATTTTTCCCAGCCTCTGTAATATGAAGTGCCTGAGCACTGCTGGACAATCAGCTATTCATTTCACGAGACTTATCTCCATAGAATGTGATTTCTACTTGAGTAAAATTGTAGCAGTTCTTATCTCTTACCACCACGTTGAAAAAACAAAGAAGCATAGATTAGTCCAGTCCTGAAGTACAAGCACATGTACTATTTAGGCGCATTTTTAAAAGTGGAAAATGGTCACATATCACAAACCATATAAATGCGTGGACTCGAAAAAAAGTTATTTGTTAACTGGCAAGCCACATGTAAGTCGTATTTATAAAGCAATATGTATAAATGTACTCTAAAGTAATCAATTTACATGCTTTGGGAAATTGGCCAAGTTACACTCATCTTCACCAAGTTTTTTTTTAATTGTGAGATCATTTTCATTGCATTGCAACCTAATTTTCACCTTACAAAATATCAGCCAAGTTAAAATATATCCGCAGATTTTCTTTGTACAATGGCGAATGCATGCAGAACTTTTCTCTGCAAGTTTATTGTTAACTGATCGGATCAGTGCACAATGGCATTCACTAGCAGAAGAACATTAAGGCCATTATTGTGAGTTGTGCTGTAAATGATTAACTCTACACTCATAACAAGAGTCTGAAGGGACAGTTAATACTACCTTACACTGGTGCAAAGTTATACAAAGTGATACAACTGGTGCAAAGTTTTGATAAAGGATTGCTGTTCGAAGGACCCAGGGCTGGCATTTGTCACTGGTTGTCTTTGTTTAGCTTTGGAGACATTTAGTCCAAGACCACTGCTGGTGTCAAAAACCGGTCCATACTTCCCGTAGCAATAAAGGAGAATACTACGATCGGACTCAAGCTGCACCTCATTGACGAGGCACGAATGGCTACAACTGGTCTCAGGTTACTTGTGTTCTCATCCGGAGGGGAACTTGCCTGACAGTTCAGACTGGACTGTTATAATTAGAGCAGGATGCATGATGTTATGGGTAGGACTTGTCTCTTTTCACAGTGGCACAGTCGCAAAACACAGTGGATTGATACACGACCCTCAGCAGCTGCCAGAGGCTCATATTAATTCAAAATGTCTTCCATCAATTTGTTCTTTGCCTCATAAAATGCAGCACACTTGGAGGTGTATGTACAAGAACTGCCGCTAACTAGTGTTAGTTAGCTGTAGTTTTCTTAACGCGGCCTATCACCAAAAACTATCGCCCTGTTTGCGATGCATTTACAATACGTCGCTACATGGCGATAGTTTCAGGTAGCTGTGGTGAAAACTGTTGCTAACACTGAATGCGATGCAAATTCTGACGTTAGCGGGCGAAAATTGATGAAAGCCCCATTAGCAGCAAAAAAACTCATGTTAGTCAGCCCAACGTGACTTCTTTTGCCTCCAGAGGCAAAAATAGCCTATAAGGCCACCTCCAATGAAAAATAGTAAACAAAACCAATTGAATGCAGAATGTAGCAACCAGGGACAAGTGCAGCACAGATCAACAACCCCCCCAGCCTCTCAACAGCCAGGATGACCAGCCAGAGTCCCAGGGGAAGAGGAGATTCAGGGCTACAATCATGAAAAGAGGCGCATTGCTGGGCAAAACCAGTGATGCATCACTTATCGTTGCACACTCCTTGCAACACCATGGCATCCAAAACCTTGATAGCGTGGACAGTTCCCGGGGCCCGGAGGCCTTGCTGGGCCAGCGTCTGGGACCCGGAGTGGGATGCGTAGGTGCTGTGGACTGGCTGGGCTGTGGCAGTAGACATTGAGGCGTCGGCGATCGCCCTTACCTGGTCTGCCAGGTCGCATGGAGACACGTTGCTGACCTGTGTGAGAAGACCTCCTGGCTCCCCTTGGAACCGTGAACAGTAGAAGCGCTCCTACACACCAATGTAGGGAGGTCTGCATCGCATACCACGTGCCACCACCACACTGGGGTGCACGGAGGATATTACCAATGGTGAGCCACGCCACTCTGCATCACAGGCCGGAGGATAATGCGCTGGCAGGACGCTGTGGAGGTTGAGGCCCCTGAGCTGCGCTGAACTTGTGTGGCAGAAGCGCTGCAACGTCACGCCTAAGGGGGCCCGGTTACATCAACTGCATCAGGAGGTTCCACAGTGGACCTGGCGGCGACTGCTGTACCTAGGCTTGTGAAATCCCACCTGGATGAGTCTCCTGCTGGCTGAGTCACAGATTTGGAGAGAGTGCAGCGGATTGTAACACAGTGTCAATGTCCAGGTGAGGAGAAGGTGGGACGCGTAGCGTAGGAGGCCAGGGATTGAGTCTGGCCCAGGCCTAGCACCTGTGGGTGACGCACCCCCAGTGGCGGATCATCCGCTATGACGGAAAAGCATCGCCCCACTGCTTTCAAGCAGTGCAAGAAGAGGAAACATAACATGATGATAACTTTCTGATGTACTCATGCTATATTTCCTTTGCAGGCGGGAGGGTGGGTGGGGCTGCTCTAATCACGGAGGAGGGCACGGCGGAGTGGAATGCTCACTCAAGTGCTCAATGACTGTTTGGTCGGCCTTCTCAGGCCTTCCAAAGCAGTCATGAGCACATCCATGTTTTCAATGCAGGCTGCATTACAGCCTGCATGGAGAACATGGCCACCCCTCCAGCCCCTGGCTGAACGCCTTGTCACTGCGCTCAAGAACAATCACAACACCTCTTTGCAGCGTTGTGATTGGCCTAGTGGAGGGAGCCTGGCTGCCTTCTTCCTGTTCCTGGAAGCAGACTCAGGAGAGCAGGAGCACAGAAGACGCAGGACCAGGCCTTGAGATAAAAAAAAAAAAATATATATATATATATATATATATATATATATATATATATATATATATATATATTTACAACCCCCCCTTCCACAGGTCTCCACCCCCTTCAGTGTCCCTTCCCACATTTCCCGCCTCCCAGCTGTCCAATCCCCCCTGCAGCACTACATAATGGTGGCCGCTGAGCGGCCATGTGCAGCGGGCATACCACTGGTGCACCAAAGGCAAGCCCGTCTGCGTCCATCCGCCCCTGGATCACACCCAGCGCCAAGGACCCTTCCTCTCAGTCACTCCACCTCTACAAGGCCAGCACCCTCCTCGCCATCAAACTTGGATACCACACCGCCTGCCATCTAGCAACAATGTAGAATTCTCTTGCACTTTGTACCTGTCAAAACTGAAAACGCACCTTCTGCCACATCAGCACACCAGCGCCGCCTGCTGCCCAGCTGACCAACAGCGCAGCCGACCAGCTCAACTGCATCCTTCTCAACGCGTGGTCCCTCCACAAACAGGCAACAGAAATCTGGGGCCACCTCAATGTCACCTCTTCAGACATCGCCTTCTTCATGGAAACCTGGACCAACATCTGCTCCAGACCAGACATCGCCATCACCATCCACGACGGCTACAAATTCACCCGCACAGACCACCCCAAGCGGTCTGGAGGAGGCATTGCCATTGGCTAAAAAAGGCAGACTCCGTTGACCACACACTCTAATAACCCGACGGTGACCATGGAACACCTCCACTTCCAGATCCTGACCAACCAACACCACCCTCTGCGGCACCCTCATCTACAGGCCCCCGGGCCATGAACCCCCATTGTCGACCTCATCACACCCCAGGCTCTCCCATTTACCGACTACATCCTACTCAGAGACCTCAAGGTCCACCTGGACAACCCCAATGACCAGAACACCATCCCTTCTGGGGAACCTCGCCAACATCGGACTCAAGCAGCTAGTCACAGCACCAATCCACATAACCTGACACACGCTTGAGCCCGTCTTCTCCACCAGCGAGAACTTCAACTACAGACACACCACAGGACTCTCCTGTACTGACCATCATTGTTTACATCACACCTTTACCACGTCCACCATTTACCATCATTGCCCCCCCGCCACAGCTGGATCAAGGCCACCGAAGAACTTCCCATCAACTTCCTCAGCACCACCACACTGCCAACGCTTACAGACGCCAACACCACAGTGTGAAACCTCCACTGATGGCTCTCCAACTGCGCCAAAACCCTAGCACCCCTCTAGAAAAGGCCAGGCAAACAACACTCCATGAAGGACAACTGGTTTACTCCTACCCTTCACTAGGCCAGCCCCACCTGCGGACGTCTCGAGAAGAGATGGAGCCACAACATCAATCAACTCCTCAACACAGTCACCCTTGCACCATGGTGAAAGGGTGCCTGAGTTGGCACATTAGAGAAAAAACACAGGAGTTTTACCCATAAACCAAACTGAGATCTGGGTGAGTACAGTATAGAAGCAACAATATCTCAGCAGGATATAATGTAATTACTTAAATCTGTATGTACAAGACATTACAGTTTAGCGAACAAAAGAGAGGAGACTTCAAATAGTTCAATCCATGCGCCCGTAGGCGTCATATATTATACGAAGATCAGTAAATATACAGAACAGTTGTAACAGCACTGTAGGGTATAAATAGCCAGGCAACCCTAGTGATATGTGTACAAAGTGCTCGTGACAGTGAAGTAACGGCGCAAGTGACAACGTGAAAGGTACCACAGCAGAAGGCGCAAAAGAATATACAGTATGTACAGATTAAAAGGTTCAAACATCAACTTATTCAATGGTACAGTTCGTGATTTCCGTTATGTTAATTAACCAGGGGTCAGAGTACGCCTAGGGAGTTCGAGCTGGTGGGCAATGGTCGACGGCGTTTGGATCCTCTCAAATTAGGATCATCCTCAGGACCTGGGTTGCCTATTTATGGAGTGCTCTGTAAATAAAAATAGGTATCAGGGCGGCTAGAAGTGGGGGGAAGGAAGGGGAAAAAGGTAGAAAAACGGGGAGGATAAGAGGGAAGCAGACTGTAAATTCAAATGGGTCTACCTGAAGCGCATTGAATAAAGCGCTGGCGTAGGAGATGAAGCAACGCCGATGAGGAGGCAGGCGGTGGAATGGAGAGCAATTATTGGAAGGAGTCCATCGCGCAGTCTAAGGGAGGCAAGAAATAGGCAACTCACCATGGGGAAGGCAAAATACATGAGGCAGAAGGCAGAGAAGTAAATCACGAGAGCGGCGGAATAAACCAAGGACTCACCGCTGTTGAATGGAGTTCGGGGAGAAAACGAGGACGTGCGGTTGGTAGTCACTCGAGGTAGGCTGTGAATTCGGGGAGAAAAACGAGGACGTGCGGTTTGTTCGTCACTCGAGGGATGGTGGAGCCGGCCTAATGAAGAGGGTGAAAAAGCACGGGAATGGAAATTTAGAAAAAACTAATTAATGGAAAGTTAACGGGACATGGCAACAGCGTGAGCAGCGACTTACCCAGTAGATGAGTCAAGGGCATCAAATAATTTCAGGGGTCAGGAATAAATCCGCAGTGTCGGACAAGCCACAGTCGTGTACTAGTCGCGGTCAGTGCCAGTAGTCAAAGACGCGAAGCCTTCTATAAGGCGGGACTGCTAGCGATACGGGAAGGCCGTTCATTGGGTAATGGAGGCAAGGGGGCGGAACTGTTGCTGGGGACGCTTCCAGTGCGGATGGACGGCAAGGAAAGGGAAAAGTTACGCTTAATCAGATCAGGCAGGCGGTGTAACCAGGGACGCGTAGGATCGAGGCGAGACGGGCACAGCAACCCTAATTGCCATTAAAGGGTGGCTGGGAACAATGGAGTATTACAAATAAAAACCCATGTGATTGGGAAGAAGTAATTGGCACAAGATTAAGGGATGTGTACATGGGAAATTCAGGTCTTAAAGGAAACGCGCAAATAAAGATTATTAAGGGGATGTTCAAGGGGTGATTCTGGTCCAAACAATTATCCAAAAGCAAAAACTGTCAACAGGCTAGTTTCGGGCAAGGGGAAAAATATATACACAGCATGGAGAAACAATCACGAAGGCAGGGTGACTGGAACCTCAGGTGGAGTAATGGATAGTGCTATTCCACTCATCAATGGTGTTAAGGCCCTGGTTCACCGAATTACAGCGTGTTATCCATTTGCACTCATTTTTGTTGAGGAGGGCTTGAAGATTGCCGCCTCTAGGGGGAAGGCGTGGTTGATCAATTATCTGCTATTTCATGTCACATGCGTCATGGTTCTTATCCAAGAAATGTGTCACCAGGGGAGCTGTGGTGATTTTACAGTTTATTCTACTTTTATGCTGGATGATTCGTTGTTTAACCATCTGTGTCGTCTGTCCAATGTAGATGAGATGACATGGACATTCAATGGCATAAATGACATTCTGTGAGCGACAATTAGTGAACGTGTTCAGAATGTGTGATTGGTTGTTGAATCTGAATTCCTTGGTGTTAACTGTAAGTTCACAGACGCTGCAAGATTGGCATTTGTAGTGGCCCAGTATAGGTGGCAAACCCCAAGTAGAAGTGATAGTATTTGGTGTGGCCAATTTGCTGGGCCAAGTAATAGCATGAACCAAGTGATTGGATAGATTATTGCCGCGTTTGTAGGAGAAAAGAGGCGGCTCCTGGAATGATTTATTGGTACGCAGAAGTGTCCAATTTCGTGTAATGATCTTCTTAACTTGATTGCTGCTTGGACTGAACTGGGATACAAAAGGGATACGAGAGTTGATTTTCTTCGGTTGTGGTGTTAGTAAAAGATCACAATGGCAATACCATGCCCTTTTACGGGCCCGTGTGACCAATCTGCGTGGGTAACCTCTGTCGGTGAGTTTTTTGCATAGGATGTCAGATTCCCTGAAATAGTCCTTTCGCCATTTGCAATTCCTCCGGATGCGTAGAAATTGACCGTAGGGAAGTCCATCTTTGAGACCACGGGGGTGGTAACTTGAGTAATGTAATAGTGTGTTCCTCTCCGTGGGTTTCCGGTATAGTGCCGTTCCAATCATACCTTCTTCCACATGTATGCTCAGATCTAGGAATGGTAAGTCATTGGTAGTGTGTTCACATGTGAATTTTAGATGAGTTTGGGAGTTGTTCAACCATTCGACAAAGGATGTTAAAGTCGCAGCGCACCCCTTCCAGAGTAAGAGGACATCGTCAATGTATCTTCGCCACAGTGAAATCTGGTGTCTGAATGGATTGAGAGGTGAAAGTATAAGAGAAGTCTCAAGTTTATGAACAAAAAGAATGGCAAAATTTGGGGCAAAACAAGCACCCATAGATACACCTTTGATTTGCAAATAAAAAATATCTTTGTACAGGAAATAATTGTTCTCTAAGGCAATGTGCAACAAATCCATGATGAATTCAGTGGGGATACGAGTAGGTCTAGGTCTACTTTCAAGTAATTCAAAGATGGCTAGAAGGCCTTCATCATGAGGGATGTTCGTATATAGGGATTCTATATCTAAACCAGCCATCAATTTGGTTTCCATATCAAAAGGTCTGTCTTCAATGGTCTTGATCAAGTCCATACTATCTCGTATAAAAGTATCAGTGAGGGGTACAAATTCCTTAATTACAGCATCTATGTATTTTCCCAAAGGTTCCAGAGCAGAGCCACAGCCAGAAACAATGGGTCTACCCGGAGGATTCTGGAGGTCTTTGTGGATCTTGGGCAAGACATAGATTACGGGCGTTCGTGGGTGAGCGTTGTTAAGTAAAGAAAATTATTTAGGAGAGATGATATTTCTAGATCGAGCTTGTTTGGTGATGTGTTGTATTTTGTTCCTCAGGTCCGGGAGTGGATCACAGGTGAGTTTCCGGTAGTGGGCCACATTGGCCAGTTGTCTTCTAATTTCCAAGTCGTATTTATCATTGTCCATAACGAGAATTCCTCCACCTTTGTCTGCCGGTTTGATGGTTACATCGGATTTTTTCTTGAGGTTGAGTAGGGCCTGTTTCTCAACCAGAGGGAGATTATAAGGAACAAATTCAAAACTCTTCTGTATGTCCGTAATCTCATGGAGCACTAGACGCTCAAAGGAAAGTATTTCTGGAGGCATGGTATGCGACGGTGGATTAAAAGTGGAGGAGGGATGAAAATGTGGGATGTTAGCTTGAAAAGGATCTGGTCTATCCGCAAAGAATTGCCGCAGTCTAATTGGTCTGAAGAACTGTAGCAGGTGTACATGAAGATCAATAAAATTACTACGTTCAGTGGGTACGAAGCTTAAACCTCTACTGAGTAGTTTAATTTCACCTTCAGAAAGAGTATATTTAGAGAGATTGAATATGGGAATCAACTCTGGGTTGGTATTAGATCCAAGAGCGTCAGGTACCACATTGATGACGGGGTCCAAGGTATTCATAGGGGCAATCATTGTTGAGGGCCCCAGCGATAGAATTTGTTTCTTGTTTGTCTCTCTCCTGAGTATTGATTTTGGTAGTTGTTGCGTGGACGTGGACGGTTCTGGCCGCGTCCGCGGCCTTGTTCTAAAAAAACGGGTGGTAACAAGGATGGAAGTCTATTGGTGTTCCTTGAGGTGCTGGGTTCTTCGTTTGAATCTGACCCTTCGATGGAGGTGTTGGAGGAATCAGAAAAGGTAATGTGTTGATTGTTCCTAAATCTACCCCAGTTGCGTGTCCTAGGAGGATTGTAGGGAGTGTTGTAAAATTCCTCCTTCAAGTACGGATAGGTTTTCTCTGCGTTATAGTATTTTATATCCCTTTGTATTTTGGTGATTTTTTTGTTTAGCTCAAAGGTATTGAACGTGGCTATAGTGGAATTGATTTTGTCCAGTAAGTTTTTGGCTTCAGGAATGGAATTATCTTCCAGGATGAGTTTCTCAATCTCAGCAATCTCTTCTAATTCTTTTTGGCTGTGTTCTATCGCTGTGTCAATCCCCAAAACCATCCAATGACGAGAGCAAGTGGTGGCCAGATGACTAAAGCCAGTACGAAATTTAGGGTCTTGAGTGAAGATGGCTGGGACGTTGCGTATTTGTAGGCCCAAAGGAATAATTCCTGATTTGAGATATTCCGTGAGCATACGGGCATGAAGGGTTGTGCGAATCTGTTCTTTCTTGAGTTTCTCAAGTCTGTCAAGTAAGATCTCTGAAGAACTGGTGGTAGGTGTGGTGGTAGAAAGGGAGGGAGCAGAATTGGAGAGGAGGGAAGGGCCGCTCAAGATACGTTGGATATAATCTTCAGTATAATTGGGAGCCTCTCTGGACATTTTCAATCAGGAAAGAAATACTGATAGAAACAACTAATAAATAGTTGGTGATAAAGGGCCCAAGGGCCTACTCTCGCAGCTATGCAGCTGCTCACAATATAGAAAAACCACAGGAGTTTTACCCATAAACCAAACTGAGATCTGGGCGAGTACAGTATAGAAGCAACAATATCTCAGCAGGATATAATGTAATTACTTAAATCTGTATGTACAAGACATTACAGTTTAGCGAACAAAAGAGAGGAGACTTCAAATAGTTCAATCCATGCGCCCGTAGGCGTCATATATTATACGAAGATCAGTAAATATACAGAACAGTTGTAACAGCACTGTAGGGTATAAATAGCCAGGCAACCCTAGTGATATGTGTACAAAGTGCTCGTGACAGTGAAGTAACGGCGCAAGTGACAACGTGAAAGGTACCACAGCAGAACGCGCTAAAGAATATACAGTATGTACAGATTAAAAGGTTCAAACATCAACTTATTCAATGGTACAGTTCGTGATTTCCGTTATGTTAATGAACCAGGGGTCAGAGTACGCCTAGGGAGTTCGAGCTGGTGGGCAATGGTCGACGGCGTTTCGATCCTCTCAAATTAGGATCATCCTCAGGACCTGGGTTGCCTATTTATGGAGTGCTCTGTAAATAAAAATAGGTATCAGGGCGGCTAGAAGTGGGGGAAGGAAGGGGAAAAAGGTAGAAAAACGGGGAGGATAAGAGGGAAGCAGACTGTAAATTCAAATGGGTCTACCTGAAGCGCATTGAATAAAGCGCTGGCGTAGGAGATGAAGCAATGCCGATGAGGAGGCAGGCGGTGGAATGGAGAGCAATTATTGGAAGGAGTCCATCGCGCAGTCTAAGGGAGGCAAGAAATAGGCAACTCACCATGGGGAAGGCAAAATACATGAGGCAGAAGGCAGAGAAGTAAATCACGAGAGCGGCGGAATAAACCAAGGACTCACCGCTGTTGAATGGAGTTCGGGGAGAAAACGAGGACGTGCGGTTGGTAGTCACTCGAGGTAGGCTGTGAATTCGGGGAGAAAAACGAGGACGTGCGGTTTGTTCATCACTCGAGGGATGGTGGAGCCGGCCTAATGAAGAGGGTGAAAAAGCACGGGAATGGAAATTTAGAAAAAACTAATTAATGGAACGTTAACGGGACATGGCAACAGCGTGAGCAGCGACTTACCCAGTAGATGAGTCAAGGGCATCAAATAATTTCAGGGGTCAGGAATAAATCCGCAGTGTCGGACAAGCCACAGTCGTGTACTAGTCGCGGTCAGTGCCAGTAGTCAAAGACGCGAAGCCTTCTATAAGGCGGGACTGCTAGCGATACGGGAAGGCCGTTCATTGGGTAATGGAGGCAAGTGGGCGGAACTGTTGCTGGGGACGCTTCCAGTGCGGGTGGACGGCAAGGAAAGCGAAAAGTTACGCTTAATCAGATCAGGCAGGCGGTGTAACCAGGGACGCGTAGGATCGAGGCGAGACGGGCACAGCAACCCTAATTGCCATTAAAAGGTGGCTGGGAACAATGGAGTATTACAAATAAAAAACCATGTGATTGGGAAGAAGTAATTGGCACAAGATTAAGGGGTGTGTACTTGGGAAATTCAGGTCTTAAAGGAAACGCGCAAATAAAGAGGAACTGCAGCGTGCAGAAAATAAAAATAAAAGTAAAACCATGTACACATGAGGAGCACAATCCCATGCATGGGTATACATGACATAAACAACATTCTAAAGGATTAGTAAGGGGATGTTCAAGGGGTGATTCTGGTCCAAACAATTATCCAAAAGCAAAAACTGTCAACAGGCTAGTTTAGGGCAAGGGGAAAAATATATACACAGCATGGAGAAACAATCACGAAGGCAGGGTGACTGGAACCTCAGGTGGAGTAATGGATAGTGCTATTCCACTCATCAATGGTGTTAAGGCCCTGGTTCACCGAATTACAGCGTGTTATCCATTTGCACTCATTTTTGTTGAGGAGGGCTTGAAGATTGCCGCCTCTAGGGGGAAGGCGTGGTTGATCAATTATCTGCCATTTCATGTCACATGCGTCATGGTTCTTATCCAAGAAATGTGTCACCAGGGGAGCTGTGGTGATTTTACAGTTTATTCTACTTTTATGCTGGATGATTCGTTGTTTAACCATCTGTGTCGTCTGTCCAATGTAGATGAGATGACATGGACATTCAATGGCATAAATGACATTCTGTGAGCGACAATTAGTGAACGTGTTCAAAATGTGTGATTGGTTGTTGAATCTGAATTCCTTGTTGTTAACCTCAATCGAAGGGTCAGATTCAAACGAAGAACCCAGCACCTCAAGGAACACCAACAGACTTCCATCCTTGTTACAACCCGGTTTTTTAGAACAAGGCCGCGGACGCGGCCAGAACCGTCCACGTCCACGCAACAACTACCAAAATCAATACTCAGGAGAGAGACAAACAAGAAACAAATTCTATCGCTGGGGCCCTCAACAATGATTGCCCCTATGAATACCTTGGACCCCGTCATCAATGTGGTACCTGACGCTCTTGGATCTAATACCAACCCAGAGTTGATTCCCATATTCAATCTCTCTAAATATACTCTTTCTGAAGATGAAATTAAACTACTCAGTAGAGGTTTAAGCTTCGTACCCACTGAACGTAGTAATTTTATTGATCTTCATGTACACCTGCTACAGTTCTTCAGACGAATTAGACTACGGCAATTCTTTGCGGATAGACCAGATCTTTTTCAAGCCAACATCCCACATTGTCATCCCCCCTCCACTTTTAATCCACCGTCGCATACCATGCCTCCAGAAATACTTTCCTTTGAGCGTCTAGTGCTCCATGAGATTACGGACATACAGAAGAGTTTTGAATTTGTTCCTTATAATCTCCCTCTGGTTGAGAAACAGGCCCTACTCAACCTCAAGAAAAAATCCGATGTAACCATCAAACCGGCAGACAAAGGTGGAGGAATTGTCGTTATGGACAATGATAAATACGACTTGGAAATTAGAAGACAACTGGCCAATGTGGCCCACTACCGGAAACTCACCTGTGATCCACTCCCGGACCTGAGGAACAAAATACAACACATCACCAAACAAGCTCGATCTAGAAATATCATCTCTCCTAAATAATTTTCTTTTCTTAACAACGCTCACCCACGAACGCCCGTAATCTATGTCTTGCCCAAGATCCACAAAGACCTCCAGAATCCTCCGGGTAGACCCATTGTTTCTGGCTGTGGCTCTGCTCTGGAACCTTTGGGAAAATACATAGATGCTGTAATTAAGGAATTTGTACCCCTCACTGATACTTTTATACGAGATAGTATGGACTTGATCAAGACCATTGAAGACAGACCTTTTGATATGGAAACCGAATTGATGGCTGGTTTAGATATAGAATCCCTATATACGAACATCCCTCATGATGAAGGCCTTCTAGCCATCTTTGAATTACTTGAAAGTAGACCTAGACCTACTCGTATCCCCACTGAATTCATCATGGATTTGTTGCACATTGCCTTAGAGAACAATTATTTCCTGTACAAAGATGATTTTTATTTGCAAATCAAAGGTGTATCTATGGGTGCTTGTTTTGCCCCAAATTTTGCCATTCTTTTTGTCCATAAACTTGAGACTTCTCTTATACTTTCACCTCTCAATCCATTCAGACACCAGATTTCACTGTGGCGAAGATACATTGACGATGTCCTCTTACTCTGGAAGGGGTGCGCTGCGACTTTAACATCCTTTGTCGAATGGTTGAACAACTCCCAAACTCATCTAAAATTCACATGTGAACACACTACCAATGACTTACCATTCCTAGATCTGAGCATACATGTGGAAGAAGGTATGATTGGAACGGCACTATACCGGAAACCCACGGAGAGGAACACACTATTACATTACTCAAGTTACCACCCCCGTGGTCTCAAAGATGGACTTCCCTACGGTCAATTCCTTCGCATCCGGAGGAATTGCAAATGGCGAAAGGACTATTTCAGGGAATCTGACATCCTATGCAAAAAACTCACCGACAGAGGTTACCCACGCAGATTGGTCACACGGGCCCGTAAAAGGGCATGGTATTGCCATCGTGATCTTTTACTAACACCACAACCGAAGAAAATCAACTCTCGTATTCCTTTTGTATCCCAGTTCAGTCCAAGCAGCAATCAAGTTAAGAAGATCATTACACGAAATTGGACACTTCTGCGTACCAATAAATCATTCCAGGAGCCGCCTCTTTTCTCCTACAAACGCGGCAATAATCTATCCAATCACTTGGTTCATGCTATTACTTGGCCCAGCAAATTGGCCACACCAAATACTATCACTTCTACTTGGGGTTTGCCACCTATACTGGGCCACTACAAATGCCAATTTTGCAGCGTCTGTGAACTTACAGTTAACACCAAGGAATTCAGATTCAACAACCAATCACACATTCTGAACACGTTCACTAATTGTCGCTCACAGAATGTCATTTATGCTATTGAATGTCCATGTCATCTCATCTACATTGGACAGACGACACAGATGGTTAAACAACGAACCGAATCATCCAGCATAAAAGTAGAATAAACTGTAAAATCACCACAGCTCCCCTGGTGACACATTTCTTGGATAAGAACCATGACGCATGTGACATAAAATGGCAGATAATTGATCAACCACGCCTTCCCCCTAGAGGCGGCAATCTTCAAGCCCTCCTCAACAAAAATGAGTGCAAATGGATAACACGCTGTAATTCGGTGAACCAGGGCCTTAACACCATTGATGAGTGGAATAGCACTATCCATTACTCCACCTGAGGTTCCAGTCACCCTGCCTTCGTGATTGTTTCTCCATGCTGTGTATATATTTTTCCCCTTGCCCTAAACTAGCCTGTTGACAGTTTTTGCTTTTGGATAATTGTTTGGACCAGAATCACCCCTTGAACATCCCCTTACTAATCCTTTAGAATGTTGTTTATGTCATGTATACCCATACATGGGATTGTGCTCCTCATGTGTACATGGTTTTACTTTTATTTTTATTTTCTGCACGCTGCAGTTCCTCTTTATTTGCGCGTTTCCTTTAAGACCTGAATTTCCCATGTACACATCCCTTAATCTTGTGCCAATTACTTCTTCCCAATCACATGGGTTTTTATTTGTAATACTCCATTGTTCCCAGCCACCTTTTAATGGCAATTAGGGTTGCTGTGCCCGTCTCGCCTCGATCCTACGCGTCCCTGGTTACACCGCCTGCCTGATCTGATTAAGCGTAACTTTTCCCTTTCCTTGCCGTCCACCCGCACTGGAAGCGTCCCCAGCAACAGTTCCGCACCCTTGCCTCCATTACCCAATGAACGGCCTTCCCGTATCGCTAGCAGTCCCGCCTTATAGAAGGCTTCGCGTCTTTGACTACTGGCACTGACCGCGACTAGTACACGACTGTGGCTTGTCCGACACTACGGATTTATTCCTGACCCCTGAAATTATTTGATGCCCTTGACTCATCTACTGGGTAAGTCGCTGCTCACGCTGTAGCCATGTCCCGTTAACTTTCCATTAATTAGTTTTTTCTAAATTTCCATTCCCGTGCTTTTTCACCCTCTTCATTAGGCCGGCTCCACCATCCCTCGAGTGACGAACAAACCGCACGTCCTCGTTTTTCTCCCCGAATTCACAGCCTACCTCGAGTGACTACCAACCGCACGTCCTCGTTTTCTCCCCGAACTCCATTCAACAGCGGTGAGTCCTTGGTTTATTCCGCCGCTCTCGTGATTTACTTCTCTGCCTTCTGCCTCATGTATTTTGCCTTCCCCATTGTGAGTTGCCTATTTCTTGCCTCCCTTAGACTGCGCGATGGACTCCTTCCAATAATTGCTCTCCATTCCACCGCCTGCCTCCTCATCGGCGTTGCTTCATCTCCTACGCCAGCGCTTTATTCAATGCGCTTCAGGTAGACCCATTTGAATTTACAGTCTGCTTCCCTCTTATCCTCCCCGTTTTTCTACCTTTTTCCCCTTCCTTCCCCCCACTTCTAGCCGCCCTGATACCTATTTTTATTTACAGAGCACTCCATAAATAGGCAACCCAGGTCCTGAGGATGATCCTAATTTGAGAGGATCGAAACGCCGTCGACCATTGCCCACCAGCTCGAACTCCCTAGGCGTACTCTGACCCCTGGTTCATTAACATAACGGAAATCACGAACTGTACCATTGAATAAGTTGATGTTTGAACCTTTTAATCTGTACATACTGTATATTCTTTTGCGCCTTCTGCTGTGGTACCTTTCACGTTATCACTTGCGCCGTTACTTCACTGTCACAAGCACTTTGTACACATATCACTAGGGTTGCCTGGCTATTTATACCCTACAGTGCTGTTACAACTGTTCTGTATATTTACTGATCTTCGTATAATATATGACGCCTACGGGCGCAGGGATTGAACTATTTGAAGTCTCCTCTCTTTTGTTCGCTAAACTGTAATGTCTTGTACATACAGATTTAAGTAATTACATTATATCCTGCTGAGATATTGTTGCTTCTATACTGAGTTGGCACATGGCAGCCATTGTGCGCCTACATAGGGGAAAAAGACAGGGGAGCCCCTTCTGACAGTTTCACCCTGCCGGTGCACCATTTTACTTGATGTACTTGCAGTGTGATTCTTGCACCATGTTGCTCCGTATTTGCAAAGTGATGCATCTAGGCACATGCGTGACCTTGTGAAGCCCTGTGCCAAATTATACCTGCATCAGGTATGATTTATGCAGGGTGGGCGTTCCCACGCAACAAAGCCTCATAGGAGTGTTGCAGTGAAATCCATCAGATTTCACTGCAACAGTTGTAGGACGCCACTGCTATAGTACCTAACGCCTGCCTGGTTGACGCAGTGCCACAGGGATAGGCTGGCCCCATGCATTTCTAGAGTTACCTCATGCTTGTGACACAACTGCAACAATGCATGATTTTAGCGCTGACAGATACTTTAGGATTCCAGACGTATCTGTCATTCATTGCGACATGGAGCGACGTACAGTGAGTACAGCGTATCAATGGTGTCGCAAGAAGGGCGTAGTGAAAAGTATTGCAACGCTGTTTTGTCGCAGTGATGCCATACTTTTCATGAACGAGGCCCAGGAATGCGCCCTATCTTATTGATGGTGCGCATTCCTGCCCTGTAGTTTTGTCACAGGGCAGTGCAGCAACATTCTTTGCAGCTGCACCATACAACAAATTGCTTGTAAATATCTTGAAGTGCGGTTAACGGCAGTTTTTGCATGAGAACGCCTACCTTGCATCTCATTTTTGTTAAGTCCCGCTAACAGAAGTAGCAATCTTGATCATTCATGTTTACGCTGGGAAAGTGCCGCTAACTGCAGTTAACACCAACTTGTAAATAAGGCGATTAAAAAAAAACTAGCAGAACGTCAAGAAATTGACACTACGGTGGCGTTAAGTTCTTGTGCATATGCCCCTTAGTATCTTATAAAAAATGCACCCTATTTTTATAAGTGACTAGCAGGTGCGACCAGTACAGGTAACAGCGGTGGGGTGAGGGCGTGGTGGGGGGGTGAGTCGACATACATCGGGATAGGGAAAATAAATAAATAAATAAATAAATAAAACCAATTACCTTGCACTCGCCGTATCAGTGAGTTGGTGATGCGGCAAGAGCAAGGTAAGTGGTTTTATTTATTTTTTCCTATTCCGTTGTGTCGACTCCCCCCTTCACCCTGGCTCACCTCTCTTACCTGTACCAGCCGCGCCGGGTGACTAGATAGATTGCATGAAGTTTTTCTGCTAGAAAATAGAAGATGGGCATTTTCGTATGATGACTTTGAGTCCCTAGTCATTTAAGTTGCATACCTTCCCCCTGGTCTTACAGGGAAGAACTGAAAACATTTCTGTTCACACTGATTTCACAGTTTTATTCCACCAATGTTTAACAACCACGTCTACATTTGTTTGCTTTTCCGGACATGCCTTTCACTCTTCTTTGAAACATGCACCAGTTGCGTGATGTGAAAGCACACTACAGCCCCTTCGTCCAAGCATGCCTTATGACATTATCTCTTATATAATTAAGCTATAATTTAAAAGTTACATTTAATAGATACATTTTGAAGTCCGATATCCTTATAACGCAGCAACGTCTTAGCCCCGAATGCTTCACCATGGTCAAGAAAGTTTTGATAAATGCCAAATACACTTTGTATTCAAATTTTAGAAGGTAAAGTGCAAAAAAAGCGTTTAAATTTACTGAGATTTTTAGGCATACATTCATAAATTCGTCAATTTAGCAGAGTATAAGACTTTGAAAATAAAAAATAAATAAAGATCACTGCACACTTTCCAGGTTGGAGAATGTTACATAGATTTGAAGTAACTTTCTAATGGAGTGTGATCTGTTACACAATAAAATGAAGTCAAAAGAATCTTATAAAGTTCAGATGACTAATGTTGACCCACAAGGGCTAGACCATGCCAGAAATTCAGGCTATCCAGAAGGAAAAATGTAATGCAATGGATCCATATGGTATGCATTTACATAGTCTCTGTCTTCTCAGTTACTCTTGAAGGAACATTAGTCTATGACGGATTTTGAATCTTAGCTGTGTGCAGCCTCAGATGAGGGTCATAGTAATAGCCCAGAAAATAAAATGATGGGAACTTTCTACTTTTAGAGTTAGGTAGCATGAACTGCCTCACCTATGCAGTGTCAAATGTCAAAACAATAGTTTGGTGCATTAAACAGCACATACCTGTGCCATATTTCCCATGGTATGGAAATGTCCCTAATAGTTATCCCTCTGAAAGCCTCTTCTGCAACAGAAAACCAAGTTGCTTAATGATTCATTGATCCTCAAAGCCTTTCACAGTGTCTGCTGAAGCTAGGAGGTACACAAGAGGTCAAAGTCGATCTCCCTTTCCATCCCACAAATTGAATTGGTAATTGCATATAAATATATAGTGAAAACATGTGCATTTCCTATTAGGATGCCTTTAGGAATTCTATAAGACATGGGACACCTGCAGAGGTGGCTGCCCCCGGGATGCAACAGTGGAGTAGGGAGGGGGGAAGAGGGGGAGGAGGGTTAAAAAAAAAGAAATCTCTTAATAGCTGGTCGGCTGGCCGGCTGCCCCTGCTTTTCATCCATCCTCTTCCTGGCTTCTTCTGTGGAAACAGGAAGCACCCAGTCTCCCCATAGCCAATCACAGTGCTGCAATGCAGCATTGTGATTGATCTGAGAGCCGTGGTTCGGTGCTCAGCCATGGAATGGGAACCTGGGCATGTTCTCCATGCAGGCTGTATGCAGCCTGCATGGAGAGCATGCAAAGTGAGCATGAATGTTTGGCCGGCTAGAGGGCTGGTCAAACATTCAGGCGCACTCACATAGTGTCCACTATCCTGCCCCTGCTCTGAGAGCAGAGCAGATCTGCCCAGCCCCGCTGAGATGCCGCAGCAGGAACAAGTAAAATTATAATATTGCAAGTTATTATCATTTTATTTTTCCTTTTTTATCACTGCAAAAAGCATCCTTTTTTATCGCTGCGAAAAGCAGTGGGGTGACACTCCTCTGCCTTAGCAGAGTAGCCTGCACTGGAAACCTGGTGTTACAATTGACTGCCTTATTTAGTTTGGCAGAAGCAGCCCCATCCGTCAAAAAGCTCCTATCTGCCCTATTTTGAGTGTGTTGTGCCTGTATGCCTCATCCGCCAAACTCTGATTAAGGCCATACGCCATTGCCACTTGGAAGAGCCCTTTACCATCTAATGTTGCTCCAAAGCTGGGATAATTTTGACTTTTTCTTCCTCCCTCACTCCTATACGACTATTTGCTTCTAATGGTATCTGTTAGAAATGGGATTTCTGGTTGGCTAGGGCTTGCGCCAAAGCCAGGCAGAAACCACCTCTCTAGTCAGGGCAAGGAAGTTACACGCCAAAGATAACCCCTGCTCACCCCCTTGGTAGCTTGGCACGAGCAGTCAGGCTTATCCCGGAGGCAATGTGTAAAGCGTTTGCGCGCGCACCCAGCAACAACACCCAAGGCCCACCACAAAAGAAACTCCACATAAGGTATTATAAAAATAGCCTTTGTATTATACCAAACACATTAGATAATAAATACACACTTTACAATGTGCCACTGTCACGGGCAGAATTTACAGGGGAATTATCTACATGGGACAGGGCCTCATGGACCACTGTCAGGAATAAGCACTTTTAGAACTAGCACGTTATAGAATTAGCACTTTGTAGGAATAACACTTTAGAACATAGCACATATAATCACTGTAGCACCAGTTAGAAAATGTAGTACACAACCAGTAACCCCTGGTAACAGGTAAGTACCACCTATGCAACCCTAACCACCTTAGGAAAATATTACGCAGGGAATCATGCACACATCAGCATAACCTATACTAGGAAAAACCCTCTCCTACGCATAGGTACAGTTAGAAATAGACATAGTAGAGAGGCAATGCATATTGCAGGGAGAACAGTACATATGTAGACATATTCATGTACCCTAGGAGAGGGCACAACACAAGAAACTGTCCCCTAGGCCAACTTGGCCTTTCAGGGGCTCAAACGCCCTTGGTCCGCAGAGTCAGGGCTGGTCGGTGCACGCCAGAAACAACAGGGCACAACCTAAACGTTGCAGCTGCCCACTAAGTGCTGGGCAGCTGTGTATAAAACTGGCACCGGCGTGCCTCTTGAGCCCTCTCTGGGCTCCGGACTGCCCAAAACAATGTGGGAGCCTCGTGGGCTCTAAAACACAAATATTCCCCCAAACAGCGTGGGAGCCTCGTGGGCTCCAGACCACAAATATGCCCTGGGACAACGTTGGGGCGGCCCGCTGCCTTCCGGGGCCGCCCTTATCACCACCAAGAAAATGCCCCCGTAGTTGGAGCCTTTCCGGGCTCTGGAATATTACTGTCCCCGGAACAACGTGGGAGCGGCTCGCTGCCCTCCGGGGCCGCTCTTATCAGCAAAAACAAATGCCCCCGTATGTTGGAGTCCCGCTCGGGGGACTCAGCAAGAAAAAATGTCCCCTTCGTTGGAGTCCCGCTCGGGGGACTCAGCAAGAAAAAATGCCCCCTTCGTTGGAGTCCCTCTCGGGGGACTCAGCAAGAAAAAATGCCCCCTTCGTTGGAGTCCCGCTCGGGGGACTCACGAGCCCTCAAGGACAATGGGCCCGAAGTTGGAGCTGCCGCTGCGGGCAGTGCAGCAGGGAAAGCGCTGCGCGACGTGGAGGAGGGACCCACGGGGATGCCCACACTCACTGTCGGTTTGGGAGGCGGCGGCTCCTCTCTCGGGTGTCTCCTCTCTGCGGCGCGGACCTCTCTTCACCCGGGCCCCCTTCTGGGACCCGGGACTTGGACGCGGAGCCGGCCGAGCTCCGGACTTCTCGCTTCGTCTCCTCCTCACAGTACAGGAGCGCGCGGTAGGCTCCCGTCGCTTCCTGCTTGAAGTCCCGCCCACGTCTTCGCACAGGTTGCCTGGCTTCCTGTTTCGGACCGGGCTGCGGCGGTGATCCTCTTCTCTCCTCACCGAAGCGCGAGGAGGGCTCTCGCCTTCGTTAAAATAAAGTTAAAAGATAAGGAAATAAGCGGGGTGGGCACCCGCCAACGAGCGCCACAATGCGGGGTAGGCACCCGCTAATAAACACGGCAATTATCGTAAATTATCGTAGCGCAGCGCTGCTGGCCACAATGAAGGCGATCCTCAGTCCAAACCACAGCGCTCCTCCAGACAAGGCAAGGTTCTTAGGAATTAAGGTGTCCAGGAGGCAGGGGGGCAAGGGCTGGGCCCAGGGGCCAGCTCACAGGGCCCTCCAGGCAGGGAGGCAGTCCCCAGTGGCGGTCTCTCCTGGCGCCCAGCAGCAGCAACAGGCCCCCCCAGTTAGGATCAGCAGAGAACATTTTGTAAGGGGTCACAGCCCCTTTTTATACACATTTTTCTTTTGTGACACAGCACAGGGTTTAGGGCAGAACCAGTTACAACTGGTTCAGGAGCACTTGAGCACTTTGTTTTGCTCAGCTCCTCTCCTTCCTTTCACAGGACAGACCAGGGTCATCAGTCGCACCACAGGGGGCGGAGCCAGCATTGTGTGGGGAAAGCCCAGCCCTATTCAGGTCCCAGGTGCACTCCTCCCACTCATCTGGCTGCTGACCTCCCCGTTCACCACTAGGTGACTCATCCTGACTCTGGGGATTCCCTAGCCCATCACATGACCTCAGCCAGCCAATCGCCAGACAAGGCACTCATCTCACACTGCACACAGAAATGCCAACTTCTAGAAGTGGCACTTCCACACTAGGTACATTAACGCCGCACACATCATCGCGCAGCATTTCATCACATGAGTCCGCACATACCAAACTCGCACCTGCACTCCCCACGCATCAGGAACCACCAGGGACACATACATTCCCCCATGCATTCCTATGGGAGGGCAGGCCAACCTCACTACACGCACGCACTTTACCCTGGGACACAGTGGTAAAGTGTGCAGAAGTCAAAAATCACTAACACCAGGTCACAGTAAAAAGCAAAAAGTTTCAGGGGTGAACCTGCCAGAAGGGCCAAGTCCAACAGTATCACATTGCAAATTTTTGTCTCAGCCGCAACAAATAACAAAAGAGGGTGTGTGTCAGGTCCAGACCAAGTAAGTCCCAGCTGACGTTTGTAAACAGCACATATAAGAGCAGCACCACCTCTGGAACGATTTTCAAATGAAACAACAGAACCAGTTTCATTGTAGATCCATATGTCTTTGTAACTATGGTACAGAATTAACTATGTTCCCAGAAATTGGTAGCTATCAAAGTCAACACTTTGAGCTCAGTGGCCAAATTGGTTGAGTTTTAATCAAGACTGAAGCAATTAAATATGATACTGAAGCCACTCAGCCAGCAAAAAGGTAAAGAGGGATGATTAAAGCAGGGACGTGCTTCCTTCTATCATCTTGTGTGGTACTCATCACCACCTACTGCTGGGATTGACCTGAGCATTCAATTATTTTTTCTGCCTATGCTCGCACTTAGTTACTAAGTATTGATGGGATACTTTTTTCGTCCTTTTTTCTATTTATGAAGCATCAAAGAAGTAATGAGAAGAAACAAAGTTCAGTAATCTTTACTCTTTTTGGCAATCCTGGAGCCGCTGATCCGCTCCTAGCTAGGGGTGGGCGGAATTTGCAAAATTCACTTTCGCAAATTATCGCGAAAATGTTAAAAATCTCCGCAAACACGCGGCAATATCGCGAAGATGCGGAAGTTTTTTTCCCGCCCGTTCGCGGTATTTTCTGCGTGGTCGCGGCTCGCCAACTTACCCATGCGGTTGCTCGCAGGCGCGGCCATCTTGTTTTCACTTGTCTCGCGGTGCATGATCGCGAGAAGAAAGACGTGATCGCGCGACGAATGACGTTACTGCGAGACAGCGCAAATGGCTACCAACAATCCAACATCTTGTGGAGAACGCAACCGGATCGGGAAAACTTGTCGGCGAACGCGGGAATTCAGGTAAGGCGATCGCGCGCACGCGAGAATGTATTATTTTACAGCGCGAGCAAGCAAAAAATGCGGATTGCGGAAATTTTGACATTTTCGCGCTCTCCGCGGAACGCGAAAATGTCAAATTATCGCAATTTCCGCGAGCGGAACGGAATTTTAGCCCAGGCCTACTCCTAGCACCCAATCACATTAATTTCACGAATCACAAAACGTGTTAGGATTTTTGTGCGAAGAAACTGGATGTTGTCTCTAACAGCCAGTGGCAAAAATTGTGTGGTGTTTTCACAGTGGTCAAAATCATGATTTAGAAAGTAATTAATTGGCTCAAACTGTGTAATAATCTTTGGTAGCACGCATGTAAGCAAAGTAGAAGTAGGGTGATATAACTCTATAGTCAGATAGTAAACTTTACTACATTCACCGACCTTGTGCAGCTACCGATCTAAGGTTTCTCATGTCCATGCATGAAAGTAACATCCAGTTCAGGTTTTTTCCATGCATTGTGGAACTTGTAGTCCTGGGTTTATAGAGGAGTGAACAGGACTTCAAGAACCGGAATGCAAAGAATAAACATGAACTGGATGAGGTACTTGTGCATCGAACAATCACTGTTTTTGTAGAGCGCACTACTCGCCCGTTAGGGTCTCAAGGCTCTGGGCGGGATTGGGGGGGGGTGTTGCAGCTCCGTTGGGGTCATTCGAAGAGCCCGGTCTTGAGGTCATTCCTGATTTGGTGCAGCATCTGGCTTCACCAGAGGTGGAGAGGGAGCGGGAGCTCCTTCCATGTCTTGGCTGCAAGGTAGGGGAAGGACCTTCCACCCGCTCTGTTCTTGTAGAGTCGTTGGACTGTAGAAGCATGGTCCTTGAGTTCTCTGCATTGGTCTGAAAACAAAATGACCTATGATAAAAAAGAATTATTTAGGCCACAATGATAATTACAGGAAAAACCAGCCTCGGTATGGGCAATGTGCAAGCACAACATCTACGTAATAGACTGTTGTTCGTCTTAGATGTATTTAATCACTTCTGTAGGGAAAGACATCCGCAGTCTTGGATGTCATATGTGAAAGTAAACCTAAGCTTGGACCCAAATAAGCCACATCTAAAACCTGAGAATAATCGGCAAATCAGTGCCAGGACAGCTTGAGAAAGAGACAAGAGAAACCGCCTCTGAGAGCATCCCTCTGCAATTAAACTGAAGGGAGGTCGTTTCAGGACACCCTGGCACACATACTTCCCCACCTGCATGTGAAGTCACAGGTGGCGCTTCTTCCAAGAGCCGAGGAGTTCCTAAAATATAGAACTTGAGTCACACCAGTGATTCAGTTCCACCAGACTGCGAAGACGGTGCTATAAAAATCTTTTTGCAGCTTATCATTTATTAAACATGCTTGGTGCACAAAAGAAAGAATATTTGTCTGCTGGTTTGACTGATGATACCATAAAGGCGATAATTAACAAGTTGAGGCAGGTGGGATAGGGAATGCTATCATTTTTCTTTGCCTGAAGGAGTTTCCTCGCACAGGGCTGCGTTGTAACTCGTTACAACGACTGGAAACTAAATATAATTCTTAAGAGTGATGCCAAGCTACGGGGACAACAATATTTATTTCAACCGCGATGCTGGAAAAAAAAGCACACGACTGACTCGGGGAATTGCTAAATAAAACTCCGTTCCAAAACTTTCGTACACAAAGAAGTAAAGAGGGATGGCTTATTTTCTCTTCTTTAATAATTGCGATGTTGCAAAGGATGTTGGCGGGCGACATTTGTTATGAGTTTGTTGGAGCACCTTTCAATCAGTGGCAACGTTTAGTGGTCCACTCTACCAGGGCCGGACTGGGAACCAAAACCGACCCTGACAAAGTGCTCGGCCGGCCCCCCCTGGGGTGTTGGGGGTGCCGCTGAGCTCTTTGCCAGTGCCGGTTTTCGGCCGGTTTTGTTATAGGGCCGGCTGCAAAAACGGCAGTGTAACAAAAACGGCCCCCAGGGGCCCAAAACCGGCCCCCACCCGTGCGGCGCACCGGGGGATTGCCCAGTGCCCGCTACGGCCAGTCCGGCCCTGCACTCTACTGTGCAAAGGACCAGAGCACATTATAATGTATTCAGCCCCAAGGAATGGCCTTGAAATGTCATGTGATTCGCCTAACTACACTTCCCTTTTATTCAAATGATCCAATAAGTTATTCTGGACAAAAGTTCATTGGCCCTAAGGAGTCTACTCACACTTTCTTCACTCTCTTCTGTCAAGAAGGTTGCCTTTGCCCACTACCTGCGTCATAGCTAGGCCTTTTGCCCCCTGTGGTGGTCCAAGCCTTTGCTGCCCGGCGGTGGCCGTAAGAGCGCGGGGGCTGGGGGTGCTGGCAATCAATTCCTGCTTTTTCCAACCGCGTGCCCGCAGGTAAAGGGGGGAGGCCGCCGCCCCAAAAACTCGGGACTCCCTGGGCAGACCGCCACCCCCTTGCTACACCACTGCCCACAACTTCACACTTCCAATGTAGCTGATCACATTTATCTCAAGTACTCAATGCAAGATGCACCCCACAAACTTGTAAAGTCTAGACTCCGACCCTAAATCCACCATCGCAATTCACCGGAATTGTTCTGTGTCTAGAGGACACACCATTCATATTTTTCAAGTGCACACTCTCTGTTTATACTAGCTGACCATTAATGATCGTTCATACTTATGTTATAGCCATCAACATAGCCAGACTCTCAAGTCTCATAGCATCTTCCTTTTCACCTCCATCGAAGTCTCAATCTGCTCTTTGGCACTTAGTTCAAGTTCGTAACACATACAAAAATAAAACTGACACCACGGCTTACCAGCTTTCTATTAAGGAATCTTTCACTCCTCCAAAGTCACTTAAAATGTGGTTTTCTGGAAGGCTTCCAGTTAGTTCAAATGGAGCAGGTGCAGTGTCAAGTGCTCAGTCCCAACACCATATGTTTCACATGACTTCTGACGTTTGCAAGTGCCAAAGTCATTTCACCAGAGGATTGGTCACGTGACTATACAGTAGTGCAATCGATTTTGATAGTCTGTCAACTCAATCATACTTTGGCTAAAATTGTGTGCAGATTCTAGATGTACTTAATTGTACATAAAAAACATAGCCCATGATTCATGATATGCAAGAAGCTATTTATTTCACTATATATCATGCTTTAGGATTTGCTCATGTCACCAAAGGCTTCAAGGAGAATACAGTAGTAAGCATCGCTCAATTTATAATGACTACCCCTGTCAACTTGGTGCATTGTTCATTGTAAGGATTTCCAGCTATATGGCTGGTTGTGACCAGAATGCATGTCAATGTGTAAAGTCACATTATAACCATGTGAGCAGACCTCACCTTCTATGGGCCATGTATGTTTTGAACCTACATGTGACCAGACACATTGGTCACCACACAGTGGTCAATACATTCTTAGTCATCATTGTGATGAACCCATAACGGTACTTTTGACAGGCCACACACAGGGAGAGCTTTGCACTGGAAAGTGGAAATCCCCACAGTGTCCCATAGAGAGGCATTTCTGGAGCCTGCCTAACCATAACTTGTGCAACCTCACTTTCTTTCCAAACCAGCATTGCAGTTGTACGCACTATCTACCAGTGCAAAACTATACTCACAGGCAGTGCATGGCGGGGCACATGTTAATCTTAGCTCACTAAAGTACAACTGGTGAGTTTCAATGTTGTTTTTCTTTAAAACAGTAGCTTTTACTTTTATTACATGGCCGTCACTTTAACTTCATTTTTTTTTCAGTGAGTTTCTAGGTTTTTTTGGTGTAACATTAGATATGATTACCATACCTAACATTTAACATTACGTTAGCCTTCGTTTTTTCAGGGAAATTCTAAGGTTTTTGTTAAGGTAAAGTAAGATCTTATTAACATATCTGCTTATAATGCCATTTTGAACTTTATTTTTTTCATTCATATTTTGTCATCATATTCATCCAGTTCCCTCACTGTGCATACCTTCTGACTGTGTGCAATAGAGGGTCAGGCGAAGGGCCTGGCCTCTGTTCAGACCCTGCACCCAAGCTCCTGAGGACACCCAAGATGTTAACTTGCTATGACCAGGCAGTGGATTCGGTTATTTAAACCTGAGCTCAACCCCTGGTGGCCACTGCATGGAGCAGACAGCCATAACTTAATGAAATGGGCTAAAACATTTAGTAGTAGCAAAAAGGTTAAAAAGTCAACAACACAACACAATAGAAATCCCACTCCAACTTACAAAAATAGAGTAAAATGTAATAAACAAAATGATACCAAAGCCACAAAGTTCAAATTCAGGGAGCCAGAGATATAATGTTAAAATAGTTAAGGCAAAAAGCACAATGAAGAGTGAAGAGCCAAAAGAAAAAAATTGTGTGTGACTGAGATTAAGGCACAAACTTCAGGCCAACCGCGAAGGAGCACAGGTCGACATATACAAAACAGGTTGGACCAGGTCAAAGGGCCTGGTTACAACTTTGGCGCAGTTGTGCTGGCTCTCCGCTGACACAGCTGTGCCAAAGCCATGTAATGACCGCCTGCCTTATTACGAGTTGAACTCGTGTAAGGCGGATGGTCCTTCGCCTTTACTATGGCAGTGCCTGGAAAACAGGCACCACAATGGGAACAGAAAAATAATTCCAGTACGGCATGAACGGTGATGTCCATGCTGTTGTGGAAATTTGGGGGTATACAGATGGGGGAGCGCATGTTGTGCCCCCCTGAATGTATCCCCATGGCGGAAGGGTATGGGGCCCTGTAGGACCCCCTTTGTTCCCCCACCACCAGTCTTTTCATGGCGCGGCTCCCACCATGAAATAGCTGGCAGTTGCGGAACTCGTAATATGCTGAGCGGCACTGCACCAGTCCTGCTCAGCATATTACATTGTGGTGCAGCTCCACCAGCACCAGGGAATGACTGTTCCCTGGCAGAGTTGGTGGTCCTCCACCGCAACGACTTTTGAAGCCATAATGCAGCCACCAGACCTGTAATCAGCCCCTAGGATTTTACCTTTGGACTTAGTCTACAGAACGGAAGTAAAAGTCCATCAGCAGGGCTAGTTTTCAGGCTGAATCCAATGAGTTCCACAAGGCTGGATACATTCTCACTGAGGGCCTTTTGAAATGGATTTGCTGCTATGAAGAAGCTTTAAGCGGAAGGAACCTGTTTCATAATTCCAATGAAGTAGTGTCTTGCCAGATCGGCTCAGGTGGTTGGTCCCAGTCTCCTTGCTAGTCACTGAAAGGACATGTTAAACTTATATTTATAGATATTTATAAATAGCCAATTTAAAATTTTACCCACCTTAAAGGTGGGTTACCTGGCCAACATAGGGGTGACTTATTAATATTTAAATGAAGGTTTTTGTCCTGACAAAAAGGTTCTTTTGACAGATTTAACTGCAGGTTTAAACTGCAGCAGTCAGGCTGCAGTGTTAGGCCTGAAGCTACACAGGTGACATTTAACTTTCCATGCCATAGGTGCTTTTCAACACAAAATACTATGGGCCTCGTTTATGAGAAGTGACGCATCGCTGTGTGAAAGCAGCGATGCATCACTTCTCAGTGCACCCTCCTTGCGACACCAATGATGCGTCATATTTACAATATGACGCATCATGTCGCAAGGTGTATAACTGACGTATCTGTCGGCGGTAAAAGTGGCGCATTGCTGGAGTTGTGTCAGAAGTCTCACGCAACTCCAGCAATGTTCCTTTCACATGGGGCAAGCCCCATGTGAAAGGGCCTGCATCACCCTTACCCATGAGGCAGGCGTAAGGTTTTGACGCATTGGCGTCCTAGAAGTGGCGCAGCGAAATCTCATAGATTTCGCTGCGCACTCCTACGACCCTTTCTTCCGGGGGTACGCCCACCCTGCATACATTATACCTGGCGCAGTTATAATGTAGCGCAGGGGTTTAAGAAGTGACGCATCTACCTAGATGTGTCACTTCGTAAATATGGCGCAACATGGCGCATGTTTTACGCCACTGGTGCGTCACAAAAAGTGACGCACCTGTAGCGCACAAGTGACGCAGGGGCTCATAAATGGGCCCCTATGGCTTTTTAGGAAAGTTAAACATGGATATTCGGAGATAGCCAACTTTGCCAGGTTTTAGGGGTCAGACCACATGAGCTGGGGTCTGATTAGCAAAGTCTTAGTGCACGGAGTTTAAAAAAAACCTACAGTATGAGTCCAAGGGTTACCACGCAAAAGAGACACTTTCTCACAGTTACTAGGTGTCCCTTGAATCAGAGTTAACAGCTTCAAGGATTCACAAATCTGTAATACCTCCAGACATTACCAAGTGCCCCTCTAGCCCCAAATGAAATTGTTTGAAATTACATTCATAAAGGTCAGGGGATATGGCTTTACCTTGAAATGTGCCTATAGGCTGTAACCATTCCAATGATTAGTGGTTATTTTCTATAGGATAATGCCAAAACAGGTTTATGATCATTAATAAATATTGATACGTTCACCCCATATCCTAATTATTATGCAGCATTTGTGACACCACCCTAATATAAATAAGTGCCAGCAGTCACTTTTGTGATTAAGTGCCTTCAATTGTGTTTTTAACACACTGTTTTTTGAGTGGTATAGAAATTGAAAGTATATAGTTTTAATTTGTATATAAACATACACACATACATTTTTACAAGGAGTTATTTGGAGAATATGTGTTTGGTAAGTCATTGTATGTGTTCCTCTTGAATCGTGCAAAAGTCCTACATTTTTCAACAAGCTGTAGTACTTGAAGTGGTTACAGTTGCCATAAAATGTCAGATCTAACTTGCTCAAAGGATTCACAAACCTGTAGTGTTATAAGTCGTCTCTAGGTGTTCCTTGAGTCAGAGTTAACTACTTCAAGGCTTCACAAAGCTATAACGACTTATGATGTTACAAAATGTCCCTCTAGCCTCACACACAATTGCTAAAAATGTCAACCAAGATTTACTATGAATTAGTGTCTGGGTTGTTTCGCTTTTGCGGCACAGCCCTGACAAAATCCTTTGCAGCAGTTAAGAAGCCACACAAAGCCACGTTGCATGGTTTAGTAAATACAAAGTACTGCAAGCCAGGGCCCAGTGTTGCCTTGTGTTACATTGCAGTAGATAGGCGTTACATACGTGGAACATGGGTGTTCACATGCATCCACCAAGGTATTTTGACACAAACTAGGATTTACTGAGACTTGTAAACCTTGATTTGTGTCAAGATGGTGCGTCTACCCGACAGAGACATAATGAGGAGAAAAATCTTTATTTCTCCTCGTTACTTGCTCTTATATATCTGCCCCATTCTGCAGCATGCATAGAATGGGGTATACGCCTGTACGTATTGTTTTTGAGCAGGAAGCTGTCCCTTCCGGCACAAAAACAATCCTGCCTGTAATACAGGCATCTTTGCACTAATGTGCAAGGGAGCCTGCATCGATGCTAGGCATCACGCAGTGCGCCAGCACAAGCAGAGAGCAGAAATAATTCCTATTTTTGTAAATATTGAGCACTTCTGCTCTCTCTCCTTCGTGCAAAGGAGCACAGCAAATTCCCTTGTTGCACCGCATTGTGTGAAAATGTACTGAATGTGTCCCAACATTCATAACCCGTGCATTCAACATAGAAATGTGCATATATGCTATTGTTACTGTAATGATGTGTGCTTATTTTCTGTAGGATTAGTAAATATGCAGAAGCTGGTTTATGATATCTAGTAAGTAATACAACTTTTAATAAATGTCTTGATTAATATGCAGAATTTGTGACAGTGCCCTAATATCAATGTGTACCAGCAGTCACAGGTATGATCAAGTTTCTCAAATCTTGTTTTTAGCACACTACTTTTGGACTGCCATAAAAAGCATGTAAGTATGTTATTGTTTTTCATATTATTTATATATTTTTACTATGAGTTTTTTGTATTGAGCTTGTGTTTGTATTGAGCTTGTGTTTGGTGAGTTCGTAGTAGATCATACCTGTGACTGCTGGTAGACGTTTCTATTGAGTTAGGTGTAAAATGTTTGAAGTTTTTCAAAAAGTGCAGCAGTTCATGTGGTTACTAGGTGTCCTCTCAAGTCAGATATCACTGCTTCAAGTCTTCACAAACCTATAGCACCACAAGTCTTTAATAGGTGACATTCATAAAGTTCAGGAAGTGTGGCTTGAATCTAGAAATATGTGTATAGCCTATAGCCACGCTAATGGTTTGTGATTGTTTTCTATAGGATAAATAAATATGGCAAAGTGATTTTTTATGATTAGTCAATTTAGCAACTTTTGATACATTTTTTGATTATTATGCAGCATTTGTGAACACACCCTAATTTAATTTTTCCCCAGCTGTCTTTGGTATGATCAAGGACTTTGGATCTTGTTTTTAGTGCACTGTTTCTTGAATGCTGTAACAAAACAAATGTATATATATATTTTTAACACAGTTGTATTTTTACTATGAATTGTTTCAACTTATTGTAATTGTTGCATTTAACACTGATTGCTGCCCCGCAGCGCAGGAGTCTCAGACTGCAAACCACTCACCTAATCAGCTTCAGGGACAACCTGTTCCAGTATTCCATCTTTCTACCAGAAGCCTCAAGGGCTTTACCTGTTGAGGGTGCAATGAGCTTGGGTCCTGGGAGATCTTCGCTAAGGGCAATGTCACTTGGAGATAATGCAGCTCAGGCGCGTTAGCTCCTATGCTTGTGACTGGTATCTTCATGGTTAATGTTCCAAAACTGCCCCCAGGATCACGCAAGAATTTTGAAATATTAAAGAGTTGTGGCGCAGCGGCCAGGGGGCCTGACTCCGGACTATGGGGTTCACGGTTTGATCCCCGGTTCCGGCAGCAGGTTAGCCCAGCACCATGTGAGTCTGGGCAATAGCTTGCTTAATCTTCACGAGTGCCCCCATTGCTGGGACACCACTTCGGAGGTAACTGTGTGCTTTACAAATACTGGTATTTAATTTCATTTCAAAAGAATAAGGTGGTCTATCTGTCTGCTGTATAAGTGCACTAGGCGTAAATGATGGAAAGCTTACTGCTGGAATCTAGGATTCTGGCATACCTCCCTGCTTTTCGCATTCTCAGTTCTGACATGAGGAGGGTAATGGTTTTCTGCATGACCAGATTTCTACTTGCAGTGTGAGTTACTAGGAAATGCTTAGGGCTTCTGTTTTAGTATAATCTGTCTGTATCTTCCGGCCTCAACGTCATTCCCATCTCAGGTTCGAAGATGGGAGATTTTATCGTAGATCGTATGTTGCCTTTTTAGTTTATTTATATTGTCCCTTCAACAGCATTGACGAATGACTCAGGAGGGAAAACTCTCCCTAATTATCCGATTTTTAATCTTAAAAAGAAGTCAAATTATCAAGAAGCAAATATAACGGATCCACCAACAGAGATAAAAACAAATGGGGAGTCAGGGCAAAAGCCATCTTCAATAAAAAAAACTCCCCTACCAGAAGGAAAACAACAATCGTAAATAGAAAGAAAAGGTGCAAACGAAGATTTCCAAAGAAAAAAAATGCGGGAAATAAAATTTGAGGGACCCGATAGCTCGGCTAGTGACAAAAAAATTGAAAACACGACTAATGGGAATAGGGAAATAGGTTCCCTTACACACACCCCAGAGCAAATTATTAAAGCTCCACCTACTGGGCATGATCCCTCGCAGGAATTAAATCCACTGGCACCTGAATTTAAAAACATTAGCTCAATTAAGAGCAACCATTGGCCGCAACTGCTTACATGTAATAATGGCATAAGTGCAGAGCCGACACCACAAACTGACCCTTTAATTTTATTTAATATGCTAGAGATAACTGACCTCTTTTCCACATCCCCTGACTCATTAAATCGGCAGAAAATTGGAAAAGTAATTAAAAAGCCTCCCCTCCTTACCAACGCTACTTCAACGGCGATAAAGCTAGTGACTTTCCCCGATAATCTGGACAAAATAGAGCCCAAATTGAATTCTGGTCTAATGTGATCCCAGCTATTGTCGTGAAAGAAAGTGAGAAATTAGATTAAAATGGGCTTGACGTAATAATGGTAGGAGAAAAACCAGCGTCAGAGACCCGAACGAGGTCAAAAATTAATTACCAGACCACAAAAGTGCCAAACGAACAATGCAGCTTGGGACATCCGGATACATTAATAATAAGTATCGAGGATGGAGGTAGACGGATATGGAACCAAGAAGATGATCATCACATAAGTAACACTCAAAATGTTAATGTATGGTCGTGGTTATCAAACAACTTAAATGGAAATAAGCAAGACAAGTTTGCTAAACTTCCTTTTTAACAATAACTTCACTGTCGTCTCATGGAATCTAGCGGGTCTAAATCAGGACAAAATATCTTGTTTGTTAGATACTCAACCTTCAATAGTCTGCCTACAGGAAACCTGGCTAGTAGATAACTTTGACCAAAAAAACTATTTTGTTTTTTAATACTCCAGCTATAAGGACCAGACGGGCCATGCAAAGGGAGGCTTGGCTATCCTGCTAACAGAAGATCTAAACTGGGACTTTGAAATAATTCATCTAACTAGCCCTAATGTTCAATGTCTTAAAATAAAACAATGAAATAAAAACCTCCGCGTTCAGCCAATACTTCTCTTTAATGTTTATGTTCTCCCTAGGTCTGAACATGATACAATACTTTTACATTTATTTGATCAACTGGAATTCTCCCTAGGCTCAAACGAAAATATGCAGATACTCCTAATGGGAGATTTCAATGCACAAATCTCTACTTCTCTACTTTATGTATTTCGGAATTCCGAACTCGAAGAATCTTGCTCTATTCCAGCGGCAGTATTCCCAGACCGTATTAGAACTAATAAAAGGGGGAAAATTATATTGGAGAGAATGAATGAATTAAACGGAATAATTTTAAAAGGGAGAACGAGAGGAGATGTACTGGGTTCATATACCCAAAAAGGTCCAACAAGGTTCTCTATATTGGACTATGCCATCAGCAGCTATCATTTGTTTAATAACTTTCGCAGCGTCTCTATAGAATTTGTCCAAAGTAGTGATCATGCAATACTTCAACTAGAAATAGACCTCCGTTTTCAACCAACTTCCTCATGGTCCCTATCATATGGTAGGGGGGAGTTAAAAATTAAACAAAAGCCAGCTCGAAAACTGTGGAGCAGCAAGAACTATAAGAAAATTTATAATGAAATCAATAAGATTATGGATTCCCAACTGTATGAACAAATCAACAAGAGAGTCAACCCAATCACCAATTTTGAAAGCTTTAAAACATTGATATCCACTAGTTTGAAAAAGAAGCCACTTCCTAGTAAAGACTACCCACAAAGGATAAACGACCCGACAATAAATCTCCTGTCTTAGAAATGAAACCAACTGATTAGGTTGCAATTTATCAACGTTTATCCGGCTAGGAAGGCCGAAATTTCCATCTTGAAGAAAAGGCGAAAAAGGCTGCGCATGAAAGAGAATAGAATAAAAATGGATAGATGTTGGGTGGACCTGCAAGAAGCGGTGCGTTAAAAAAAACTCTAAAGCCTTTTGGGATATAGTTGCAGAAGCTAGTGGAAATAAAATATCACCGAGAGCTTCTCCCGTCCCTCAAAAAGAATGGGCTACTTATTTATCCAAACTATATGAGGAAAATCTACCTTCTATTGACATCGGGAAATCCTTATGCGATGGAGCCGACATCAAGATCAACCAGCAGATAGAGCCACCTACAGATCAGCAAATTGCCGTGTACGTAAGGAAAGCGAGAGACACAGCAGCAATGGGACCAGACAGGATTCCGGTGAAGGTCCTAAAAGAAAATATTGAAGGATGGAGTAAATTTTTGGCCCCCCTATTTATGTACTGCTAAAGAACTGGCCAAATTCTGAGCTCATAGAAGGGCAGTATAGTAGTTCCTCTTTTGAAAAAAGGTTCTCGCTTTTCTCAGAGTATTCATCGTCAGATTGCCCTCCTTGATGCTACATTCTGTGATTGCCAATATTGCCATCCTCAAACTATTAATGATAAATACGCAATTAGTAGAGCTCACGTAGCTTATAGTTTTATTTTCTACAGCTTTTGACAAGGTGGATGGGCCTTCCTTGTGGAGGAAATTATTGAAGTTAGGCATTCCGATAAGTTTGCTAAGAATAATAGTAGCACTTCACACAACCACATGGTGTAAGGTACAAATGGGAGGAGACAAGGGCTTAACCCAAGAGATATCTACGCAAAACGGTCCCAAACAAGGATGTTTACTTGCCTCCCCTCCTTTTCTCACTATTCCTTAGTGATTTACCGGACTGTTTCCAGGAGTTGAATAATTTCCCACCTCAATTATCATCACAAAAAATACAGCTTTTAATGTATGCCGATGATGTGGTTTTATTAGATCTAACCCCAATTGGGCTGCAGTGTAACATGGAGGTTCTTTTTAATTATACTGAAAGACACTTTTAAAAAATAAATATTTCAAAAACAAAAATAGTACCATTCAGGCGTGGGAAACTGGGAGGAATAACAGTAGAAATAGCATCTACTTACATCTATTTAGGGAGAGTTTTCTCTTAGTCAACCGGTACTGTCTCACACTTTCAGCGGACTGAACTAAAGACAGTATCTCATGTAAGTGCTATAAAAAAGTTGTATCTCTTCACTGGGAGGTGACATTGTTCAGCTCTCCTTGCAGTTTATCGAACAAAGAATACCCCGATCCTAACATATGGCTTAGAATATATTGCAATAAACCGTTGGAGTTTTTTAAATCTCAGGGAGGGAAAACTCTTGGGGATGCTTACGACTACAAGCCAAGCCACTCCCGTTCAGGCAATTCAACTGGAATTAGGGGTAGTGAGTGCCACCATCCTGCACAAAAACAATCTTCCTCTTTCTTTGAGGGTTCCAGAATGCAGCATATGTAGAGACAGAAAATACCGAGGCGAGATGAAGGTATCTCTCCTTGTTATGCTTCACCTGGGAAGGGATAGCATTATGATTAGGGCTCCAGGTTTTATGGTATTTATTTTTTGGACATTTCTGTCTGAATGTATCCATATTTATTTTTTGCTAATTTTATCTGTATTTATCCATATTTATTTTGGGTATTGTGGAAAAATGAAGCTGAAATTAGTATATTTCCTCATTTCTTTAACCGATAAATATGCACTTATGCTTGAGTGCCTGCCAGGTTCCAATGCTGTAAACACCCACAGAAGATAAATCAATGCATTCATATGAAAATATGCACATTTCAGTATCAACCTTGGGCATATCTACTGCTGTTAAAGTCTCTTTGCTAAAATTCCTTTCTTTTTAGGTCGAGCCTATAGCGGCAGCGTGCATGCTCTGCTCGCTTTGCGAGACATGCAGTATTCAGTATGGAGTGGAAGCTCCACTCAATCTCCGCCCATCTTTTTCATTGACTTAGTTCCTAAATGTTAGTCCCACCTTATGACGGCCATGTCATCATTTGAATCCTTCCATGGTTACTGGCCCCTTTACTTTGAGTGTTTTACAGTATGTTTTATTTACATTGTGAGCCCTATTTTCTTCCCGTGCCTACCACCACCGCAGTCCATGCCCAACAATGATATTCAGACCCACGGCCTCGGGTGAGTGAGGTGCCGCGGTGGCTCTGTCGGGATTCAAACTCGTGACCCACAAGTTACTCACAGATATTTACTTAAAGCACTGATATCACACACAAACAAACATGCTGTAGGTCGGAACGATAGGAGGTGAGCATGCAGCCAGGCTGCCCGGGAGGACACGCCTCAAGGAGTGATCAGCTGTGACTGTTACCTTGTCAGGTCAGAAACTGCAGCAGGTAATGAGGTGAGGCATCAGAATTTAAAGATGCAGGGGCTGCTTATCAGAGAGCACAGCTACAGCATGCAGAGAGCGCTGTTCCTCCAGCACACGCCTCCTTTAATCAGCTCCCACCACCTTCTTTTCCAAAAAGGGGGGCTCGTTGTCAGTGCACACTGGCGCCTGGGTACTGTCTGCTTCCTTGGTGGCCTTGTACATCACCGTCCCCTTCTGCTACAGGCTCCAGTTGGCCTCACGCGGACAAAGCTACACCCAGTCAGAAAAAATGCCCCTGTCTGTACAGCGTGCCCCTCCTCTCAGTGGTTGCTCTGGTTCGCACTGACTGTGACCCGGTAAGTCACTCTGTCTGTTTGGGTTTTCAATGGAGAAAGTGGAGTGTGGACTCAGTTGCCGCATGTCTCTGTTTACAATTGTGGCTGACAGCTGGTACCGGCTGACGTCTGTTGACCAAGACGGGGGTCTTCGGTAGCAGATGTGGGTGGGTTCGCAGCTCCCGCTCTCCACTGTGCTTCCACTGCCAGAATTACATTAGCAACGAATTTTACTGCCCAGTTCTACTCTTCATGTTGTCCAAATCTGTATGCAGCTGCGTTAATGTTAATCGTGACTCATTTTAAAGTAACCAAAAAGGATAACACACCTGAAAGCAATGATGTGTTAACTGCAGGCTCAGGACCAAAACTAAGTGTCACAGGTAACATGGAGTCATCTAGTAACCTTATTTCTGCTCAGCAGCTCTGACAATGGAAATGATTAACTGCTGCATCTAATGCGTGTGCGGACATTTGAATCATGGTAAGGGAGAACCAATGTGTGGACCTAACCGATCATTTTGAGAGAGCACAAATGTCTTTGGCGCCGAGCTCTATTAATACGTGTGTTGCTCGTATATGTCTCTTCTATTTCGTATTTAAATTGGCCTATTGACTATTTGCTGATGAGACATTTCCAGATTCTAATATGGCGGCTCCCACCAGAGTTCGGGAGCTGCATTAGTTTGATTCCTGGAAAGGAGACGAGGTGGGAAGCTTGCACGTCTTGGCACTGGGCAGTATGGAGGCTGATGATAGTGAGCAAGGGGAAGTTGTGGAGGAGCAAGCAGGCCCATCTCCAGATGCTTCTGCAATGGCAGGCCGGCCAAAGAGGAAGCTTCATTTACAGCACACATGGAAAGAAAAAAACAACGAGGAGAAATAAACATATTTTTCGTCGTTGTGCCTTTTTAGGGTAGGTGCATCATTTTGCCGGACACCCAAGTTCCAAGTTAACTGCCTTTAAAAAATCTGGACTTGCTTCAGATTCCACTGGTGGATGCATGGTAATGTTCATGTGTCACCCATGTAATGCCTATGGGACGCAGTGTAACATAATGCAGCACAAGGCGCTGCCTTGTGTTACTATTCTAAATAAAAATTGCAGGATACATTGGGTATGCTCCACCAGGGACAGTTTGCGTCAAATTGGTCTTGGGGATCACTGTAGAGTCCACAGTTGTTTACTGAGTCTCTCCAGGGACACTCTCAAGGAAGCCTTTTGGGCGCGCAAATGGGCCCTGGAAGTGAGCATAAACCCTTTCCAGATTACATTTTGGTTCCTGGAGCAAGATTCTCGTATGTTAGGTTTCGACACACCACGTTGCCTCTTCAGTCTTTCTGTTCAAAATTTTAAACCCAAAGCAGACTCGAGCATGGCCTGTCCCGTATGCCTGCAATCTGAAGAGAATTTACCAAACGTATTCTTATTTTGTCCTGGCTACTCTCGACCAAGGTCAAGTTGGATTTTCACAATTTGTAGACAGCTGGGGCTAAGAAAATGTCTGGTGGCTCTGAGGATTTTGCAAGCAGAGACCAAACAATCTATTGTCTGTGCCGTCGCCGAATACCTTCACTGGTGGAGCACCAGGGCCAAAGCGATGATGTGATTGGCAAACAATTCCCCATTAGTTATCAATGCCGATTTCCCTGAATCAGGACCACTGATTTAAATTATGACATGGGTTAATGGCACTAATATATTAAAGTCTGAGCCGCAGCTCCCTTTTATGACTCGGTGTTGTTTACAAGGAGTGGGGCCTTTTATGTGATTTCATGCTGCTTTTGAGTGTACAATTACGTGGACTCTATAAGTTCCCATATTGCTGCCATGTCTTACTTGGGACTGATTTTATCTTTTTTTGTTGTAGCTACTTACCAGGGTTAATGTTTTATACCATCTAATGTGGATGTATGACGTTACAACGCATGCTGTTACAACGCATGCTGTTACAACGAAAGTTTTGTGCATTGACAACGCAGGACATTACAACGCAAGTCTTTACATCGACTTGCACTAGATGGCGTGCTAACATTAAAAAAGTGTAATTTACTATTCCAACTCCAGTCCACGTAACAGTAGGGAAGGTGTTGGGATAGTAAACTACACTATTTTGAATGTTAGCACGCCATCTAGTGCAAGTCGATGTAAAGACTTGCGTTGTAATGTCCTGCGTTGTCAATGCACTCGCGTTGTAACAGTTTAGTTGTAACGGTAGTGCGTTGTAAAAGTTGCGTTGTAAAGGTTGTTCCCCATCTAATGTATGGCGATTTTGTCATGATTGTGTTGTTTCTTTCCATACTATTTCTGTCATATGTATGTATTTATTGCTTTGCTGCACTTTTCGGTCTTATTAATGAATAAAGTACTTTACTTACTTATTTTTGACAAAGCCATGCAAGGTGGTCTAAATTGGCCCTTTTGTGGCTTTGTAAATTTCGACTAGCATTTTGCGTCATGGCTGTGCCAAAATAATGGTGCAACTATTTACATTGGACCCGATTCACAGAGCTCATCTGAGCCAAAATCCTAAACTTACTACTTTTGGTATTCACAGAATGCACTTAATACTTTTGGTTAAACTCACTACTTTTGGTTAAACTTACTACTTTTGGTTAAACTTACTACTTTTGGTCTTCACCGAAGGCATTTAGTAGTAGCAAACTAAATTTACCACTACTGAATGCCTTCTATGAATACCAAAAGTAGTAAGTTTAACCATACATAGTAAATTTAACCAAAAGTAGCAAGTTTAACCAAAAGTAGTACGTGCCTTCCTTGAATACCAAAAGTTTAGGATTTTGTCTCAGATTAGTTCTGTGAATCGGGTCCATACTGTCTAGCGCAGATTTTAAACCCTAGATTAGCACAATGCCATCCATACCGTGTTAGAAACGTGACAACCCTTTTTGCTATTTGTTCCAGTCAAGTCTTTAAGTGTAGGATTATCTAGTTCTAGGTGAGTGGAAATGAGTTCAAACAAGATCCTTTCAGGTTTGGAGTTCTGCTCACCTCAATTGTTTGTTTTTCTAACAGAGGTGCTAGGCATTGGATTAGCACAGTGCCATCCAAACCAAGCTAGAAAGGAGCTGCTCTCCACAGAAAACCTTGAAGCTACAGAGGGATCCCTCCTTAATTTTTCCCTGATTTCAGTGGTATTTTAAACTTCAAACAGCATTGTTTGGGATATATAAATGTATGTATATATAATATAATATAATATAATGTAACATAATATAATTTAATATAGTATAATATAACATATTAGAATGTAAGTAATATAATATAATTCACTACAATACAATACAATACAATACATTGCAATGCAATATAATATAATATAACATAATACAATATATTATAATGTAATTTAATATGAGTTTCGATTTCAAAAACATTTAAATCAATTTAACTGATACACACCTGAATTTGATGTCAGAAACAGCGCAGAATGATAGCCTAATGTCTTTCCTAATTGAACAATAACTGTAATATGTTCTCTTGTTTGTCTTAGTTTTAGGTCTGTTCAACACAGAATCAGCTGAACACCTACACAGCAGCACGTCATTGGCGCTTGTTTCACATGCAGTAGTCTTGAGCCACCCATGGACTGCTGTTATGAAGTTTTAGCATCCATCACATCCTACTAAAAGTAGTTGATGAAAGCATAGGGCACGTTATTTTCCATGAGGTTGGACTTTATGGCAGTGAAAGATAAGTACACACCAAGGCAACATGAAAACCTATTTAATTTCTATAAAAGCTAGAAACGTTTTATTTTTTATCCTCTCTATCTTTCTTAACTCTTCCCTCTTTTTCCTCAAATGAATAAAGTTGCAAATTGTTTTTCCTATTGCATTGATGTTTGTGAGAAATACTTCCTCTCCGCTTTTGCCTCTGATCATACCTCAGACATGTTCATTAATTTATACATTCAGTTTGTTCTATGAAATTGTTATTCGTGAGTCACATATATCTGGAGTTTGTTATCACTAAAACACATTGACACCTAAATTTTGGGAATACGCAACTCTTTGACAAGAACCTCAAATCAAGAAGTAAGGTGTATGGATTAGGTACTGTTGCCATGGTGGAGTACTTTATTCCTGCCACGGGGAGGGCGCTTTGCCCACCAAATTTAGAAGTGTCCACCGGCCCAGTGAACAGCTCCTGCATTTACAAGAAGTGTCATCATGGCAGTTCCTGTAAATGCTTTGAAAATTTGATGGACTAAGCCTTTTTTATTTGCAAAAACAAAATCCTAAAGCGGGATCTAATTTTTGAAAATTAAAAAAAGCAGTGACCCCCTCGTCAGGGGAGATTTCTCCCATGGCATGAAGGCTCATTTTGCAGATTCCATTGCCCTTACCGCCAGGTTTTACCTGGCGATGAGGGACAGTGAAAACAGGCCATATGTTTGCCCACTGGGCAGGTGGACACATGGCCAAACCTCCAACGCCAGTTAATTAGTTGGGCCGTCGGAGGGGTTTGTGGGTGGCAGAGACTAAGTAGTCTGCCTGCATTGGCTCTAGGCAACACACTATGCACAGAGCATGGCGAGAGCACAAATGTTCCATATCTTTGTACACATTGAGCATTTCTGCTGTCTCCCTTTCACACAATACATTGCATGAAATATTAGCAAATATGCCCCGTTATTTTGAGCTTTTGCTTGCTCAATAGTTCTAATTCGATTAGAGTGTCAATCTAAGGCCCTTGCATCATTATAATCTGTACAAAATGCTTTGGCATTCATTCATCCTTAGCTAACCTGCCTTTGATTATCCCACTCTTACAAGCAGAGCTCAATTGGTAAATGGGCATAGAAAATAAGTAGTGCATTCATTGGAGCCTAGCAAGAGTACAACCATGCACAGTTCGATGAGCTAATAGAATGTTAATGTAAAGTTGCCTTTAACCAACCATCCCAGAATGCTCAATGAGACAGACAGGAAGAAGAAAATGGCCTACAATTATTGTAGGATGCAGCTTACAGTGCTGAGCAGTTTCCCACGCAGCAATTTTAATGCGCCGAGCTGTTGTAATTTTCTGAATTGTTATGATTCTAAATCAGTTAAAATAGATCCCTGTTTTCCCTACTTAAATGGTAAAATGCTGTTTCCACAACAAAGATTAAAGGATGCGTTTCTAGATTTGCTGTGTTCTGAATTCTGCTGAGTTGCAGCTTGGTCATCGAAA
Source organism: Triturus cristatus (assembly GCF_964204655.1). Taxonomy (NCBI): domain Eukaryota; kingdom Metazoa; phylum Chordata; class Amphibia; order Caudata; family Salamandridae; genus Triturus; species Triturus cristatus. Next base: position 106,620,489 of record NC_140584.1, on the reverse strand, counting down.
AAGTCTCTGCTCTGACCTCATTCCACCCATAAGCATACATAAAGCAGCCCTGCAAATGCTAATTTAGGTCACTGGCAGTATCACAAAACATTTTTGAGTGGTACTATTTCATGTCCTGGTTCATAAGTTAAGATAATGCTCAAGGCTAACAACTTTTTTTTTATTATGAAAGCAGGTTTCAGGACGAGGTCATGTGTGACAGGATTGCTTGTGTATAGTGGGTGTGTGGTGGTTAGTAGTGGTGGGGAAGTGTTACGTTCTTTTTTGTTTTGCTGGTTTTGCTGCATTATTAAAATGTGATGTTGTTGTGCTGTATTATGGTTACCGTATTGCCAATTATTTTGTACTGTTTTGCTGTTTTTAGTCTTGAGCTTTGTTATAATTTTATTGTGGCGTTTTGCGAATGTCACTGTGTAATAGTCTGTTTGCATTGGATATCTCAGCAAATCTTGCCAGATCTCCAGCCAAAAGCTGCCGAGGCTTTCAACTGTGACAGACAAACATTTAAGGTTGTAAAATATCATTGTCCCTACTCTTTAACTATTTAAGACACCATTAGACCAAATCTGAAGCACCATCTTCCAAATTATTCTTTTTTTCAGATGTGGAGTAAAGTGACTTTAGGAAGAGTGAACATTTCTACCATGTATGTGTCTAGTTTTCAGATCTGGAATGTATTTTCTTATGTAAAAAACTGTGGACATATTAAGACTTTAACTGCATCACTTTCATGAGTGGCAAGCAGTGTGCTACCCTGATGGCAGTTTGGTTTGATGGTTGGAAGTGAGTCCGTATATCACAAAGATGGTCAATTCAGAGCTATCATAGTATTATTAACAAGGTAATGCAGGATTCACAGTTATAGCTACAAATATTATAGCCTTGAAATACTGAGGTTTCTTGTTGTGGTGAAATGTTCAATGCATGATGTTGCTAGTGTACACCCCTGCCTGAGTACTTTTAGGCCTCATTATCTAATGGAATACATGACCAGAGCAGGCGTCTGTGGTCTGGAGGGGTGCACCATGCATGCCTTCCTAGTACCCCAGGCCGGTTTGCACAAGCTTTGCAATGGTGGCAGTGTATTCTTCTGAATCATAATGGCAGAGCAATTTTTTTTTCTGGTCTCTGCACTTTGGCCAGTGGGTACCAGCCTTGGCTCTCTAAAGTTCTGCCTAATGTCATACAGCTGACTCTGTTCCTTTGTCTAATTTTGAGACGTAATGCATGTGTTCATAGGGTAAAAAATCAGTGCTAGTATGTAAACGATACATCCAGGTATGAGAACGAAATTGTGTGTTTATTAACGAAATCAACCGTTGTGAACTCCACAAGAACATAGACTCACAAATATGTATTCAGGTAAGCACCTAGGCCCGAGGTTGTTGATTGATAGGTCACAAGTGGGATGACGTGTAGCCAGCTGACAAATGCATAAATAGGAAACTTTAGATCAATCCCACGGATAGGCGCAGCAACATTACAATGGTCAAGGGATATTGGCCCAATAAAGCACACATGGGGGGAGGAGGTATGTGCACTCCTAAAGTACCATAAAGTCACAAGAGTTAGGAACATATAGGCAATCAGGACACAGCACATGCAGTGATCAGGCGCTCCCCATGACGGAAATCTGGACCCATTACCCACTGGCCACATTGTGTGCACGCAAGCTTGAGGCACACCTGTATTTTCCATTACACAATTAATTTATGACTCCAAAGTCAACAACTTACATTTCTCACCATATGTGGATCACTGTCAACCTCTATTACCTAAAATGAACTGTGAAAAAGAAGGCATGGACCGATTGTAAATTGAGACAATGCTCAGACTCTGTGCCAGTAAATATTCTCCCGCCACGATGTTTAATTAACAAACTGTTCCTGTTTTGCCAAACACCTCCTATCGCTTGTTTTTTTCAAAGTATTTTTTACTCAAGTGACATTTTGGAGAGCCATCCAGGAGGGATTTGGACCTTGCACCCGAGTGCAGCAAAAGGAAGGTGACCCTGCCCGGATAAGTTCACATCATGCAACGACAAAGGTGGGCAGACACCGCAATTTTTGAGAAGTTCTGCTGAATATACAGGGTGGAGGTTCGCCCTGAAGCAGCTGTCACAGAGGTTAAGAGACTGCATCCGAACGTGAAATGTTTTTTAATCATTTGGCGTATGGCAAACTAGGGAGAAGCGCAAAAAGATAACTTGAGCACCCTGCCAGTGACAGAGTCTGGCATATTACAAATTTTATATGTCCCAACTGTATCAGTCATAAGGCGGTCTCGGAGGAGATCCAGTGGAAGTCACCTTTTTTCTAAAGTCGTCAGCAAGCTAGGAAATGTGAATATTTGTTGTATGGCCCTCTACGCCTCCCAGAACCCTAGTTTGTGAAACAGCTTTATGGGTGAAATTGGCACCACAGTATCATAGTTAATCGAAAAGGATTACTTAGTGCTTCTGGCTTCTTAACACCGCTGGTATTTGAAAGGAGTGAGAGGTTGGTCACTAGGACCACTGGTTGTGACACAAATGGTACATTTGACCACTGGGTGTGACTCAGGGAGTGATTCGGATATAAGGGAAAAAGATGTAGGCCTGGGAAGCTAGGTGTAACTTGTGTGTGGCCAAGAGGGGCCTGTAGTTTCCATGTTATTCCTTTTTTCCATATCTATTACTGCCATCTCTGTCCCTGAGCAGATATTGGCAGACTATTAGGCTCACTTAGTGCCGTGTACCATACAGAGCTTCCCCTGCTTACAGGATATCATGCGCTAGGAGCGGGCTAAGAAATGTATGACAAAGCAATCATTTTTTCCTCTGTCAACCTTTTATTGAGTTGGTATAGTGTGTATGTGATGTTACTGTGCTGTTATATTGCAAACTGTATTTCGTGCAAAAGTTAATATCATACAGATGTTGTCCTAACATTGCATTTTTTCACCTATGTTGCAATACTTCATATGCATTAATATTTTGTGTTTATTTAAATGTTCAAGTTGAATTGTTTGAAGCATCAGTGAATAGCGCTAAGCTCATAGTACATAAATTTGTAAGAGTGCACCACGTACGTTTGTCCCCAGATGAGAATAACCAAAAAAGCTCCCCAAAAAGATTTGAGTTTTATTTTGTTCACAAAACCACAAAAAATTGATATGGATTCCCCACTAAAATACATGGAAACCATATTCCCCACGCAGGCAAAGAAATGTAATTCCGTTTTGCCAAGAATGGCACACATACGCAAAGGGACACACATTTCCCAGGCCTCAGGAGGGAACATTTGACACCAACGTAATTGAGCATACTAAAACACATATAAATACTAAATATACAGGTCAAAATAGAGGCAGGAGAGAAGCATTACTGAAATTGTGGGCCATCTCAAAGAGGCCTATAGCAATCGCCCTACAATGCTAATAGCGAACAAGGCGTCAGCGCCTCCTCCACCATATGCAGAAATGGAGACGCTCACACCAGCTCCCCCGCATTCGGATATTCAAATCCAACAATAATAGAAGCTGAGGAGCCCCCCACCGAAAAAAAGGACAGTTAGGCCCAAGAACGAGAGAGCAAAAAGCTAACAAGCCCAAATGCTTCCAGAGTGACCCAAATTCCTTGAAAAGGTCCCCAAAAGCTCAGCGCCCCGTCTACCACGTCCAACACGTAGGACCTCAACAACCAGAAAAACACACACTCTCACTGGTTCAAGTGAACATACTCGAGTGACAGGAAAGTTTGTGGAACATTGAGGACAAGAGACAGGACAACCATGGACCAACACTGGACAAAAGGTTGCATTTTTCTACAATATCCTTAAAAGGGGTTACCCACCGAGATACAGACCTTGCTGGATAGAGTAGTTGGTTTGGATACCAAACCCTAACGGGAGATACTAGCCAATATATATCACTACCACAAAGAGAAGCAAGAAAATGATAGAGTAAAACAGGAGCAAGCCTAAAGAGAAACTGCTAAATTGTTTCAACTCAAATTGAGAAAGACCACCTTCGAAGGGGCCACGTTAACCGCAACCATGCAAATGGCTCCAGTCTCAAGGCGGGGCTCCATCGTGAAACCCCATTGTTTTCCAACCCAGCTACGGCAGTAGAGGCCAGGGAGGCTGGCAGCAACCATACCCTAGGAAGTGCTACTTTTGCCACTAGCTGGGCCACCTGGCAGACATATGCAGGTTAAAGGCATATCATGAGCAGAGATAGATCGATGAGCCAGGGCCAGCCACCACAAAACCACACGAATGTCCATCCGCACAACCAAACACAGGGGAATCAGAATTCCCACTACATTCAGCCTCAGGAATGTCCGCCATCTGCCGCATCCTCACAGCAGGGATCAGTTATTCAGACAATCACTTGGCAGCAGCAACCCCAGACAGAGAACTCAGCCCAAGAGGGCCAGGGCCATACCCCGGTAGGGAGGGGTAACTGTATGGGGAGGTAACAACGTGGTGCAGTCACAGAGCCAAAATGTGCAGTAAAATAAACCCACAGCATAAGTAGGAACTAGCCCATCAACTTAAATCTTAGTGGTTAAAATCCACTTACCCTCTCTTCCCAAAAAACTGTACCAAACCAAAAGACAAGACAAATGAGACAACAGTGGGAATTCGAATTTTCACTGGCATCCAGAGATCTAGAACGACTGAGAGCTGTGTTGACCGGGTATCCTCACAAGAGTTCATCATCAATGGCGACTCCACGGGAGCGTGAAATGACTAGGCTACCTAGGATGCCTCCGAGAGCCAAGGCCCCAATCTGTTGATGGTCCCCAATGCGGGATTGGCTGGCTATGCCCCAGGGGGAGAGCAGTCCAACGAAGGAGCAAGGCAGCACACAGAGAACGTATTTTAAAAAACAGACACCCAGGTCCCCTCGTCCAAAGTCAATAGGGACGGGTTCCAATCACCAAGTCAAAAGGTCTCCACTCTCAGGCATCCAGCTCGGGACCAATATTTCCATCATGGCACATAGTCCCAACAGTGCCCCCAAAAAGCTAGAGGTCTCCGCACCGATGGAGGCCCCCTTTCAGTTCTAAAACAAAGCTGTCCTTGGAACCGGGATTCCTGGGAGCCTGCGGTGGTAAAGCCTAAAAACTCCACAGCGTGCTCACAAGAGCCAATAAGATGCAAAATCTGCATGATGTTGAGTTCAAGCCTCCGATGGGGGATTCAGCAGAAATTGCTGAGGCAGTCCCTGGTTTCTTCTTTTTTTTATCATCACCCAGCAGACTTTTGCAATTTTTTGATCAAAAGTGCCGAGCTCCATGTTTTTGAGGTTACAAGGCAAATTCTGACTTAGCCAGCCTCCTCCTAACACTTTTTAAACTATCCCATTTGTCCAAAGTCCGGTCACTGTGCCATGCACTTCCAAAAAAGCAACAAGGGGTGAACCAGTTCAGAACTGTAGAGATCCTAGCCACAAGCTAGGGACAGCTTGCCCAAGTGCACTCAGAGGAAGCAGGGTGTGGTCCGAGGGAGAGGGGGGCCTGGGAAGATGGATCCAAATGTCCACTGCTAGGTAACGGTAGGACACCAGATGTGCTAATCTCCACATCAAGCCTAGTGAGTAATAAATGCTCCAAAGCTTGCAGGCATCATCCAGGGAAAGCAACCTCAGACACTCCAAGGCAGCATAGGTAGAGGTAAAAGGGGGACCATGGAAAAAGCTTCCAACCCCCCTCCCCCACATCAGTGGCATAATATAAGCCCCCACAGCCCCCTCCGCAGTGTGCACGGGTGAGCGCCCCTGACCTGAAAGCTACTGACTAGGTCTGGAGGGAGTGGGTTGCCCCTCCATGCACTTTGCATGGGGGCCCCCTCAAGTTTCATTACGCCAGTGCCCCACATGACAAATGAGGCAGTACATCATGCAAGACAGAGGGAAATTCCCAAATATAAAAAAACAGCCCAAAAAGAAGCTTCCAGACAAAAGGCAGGATCGAGATATGTGGTGCCACCATGGATGGACACATGACACACCACATGCTGGGAACTGAGAGATATATATGCACATGATCTCTGACGGGGCACGTTGCAACCACCAGCAGCACTAAACAGCAATACGCCCCCTCATCACATATTCCCTACACATGTAGACCGAAAGACGCAACTCACACCAATGGTGCCTCCATACACACACCAGGTGAGACACGTTCTTGAAAAACTAATGACTCCCATGGAACCCCTGCTGAAACATGATACTATTTATCCCTATGCTCTGAACTCCAGTCAATGTGCTATGCCTGTCCAAAATATTGACAAGGGGTGCACCAGTTCATGACTGTAGAGATGCTAGCTACAAGCTAGAGACAGCAGGCCCAAGTGCTCTTAGAGGAAGCAGGGTGTGGTCCAAAGAAGAGGGGGTTGCCTGGGCAGAGGGATCCAAATGTCCACTGCCAGACGAAGGTAGGACACCGGATGCGCTCACCTCCACTTCAAGTCTAATGGGTAACAAATGCTCCAAACTTTGCAGGCACCATCCAGGAAAAGCAGCTGACCTTGACCTCGAACACCCCAAGGCAGCATAGGTAGTGATCAAAGGGGGACCACGGAGAAGCCCCCAATCCCCTCCCCCACATGACAAATGAGGCGGTAGATCATGCGAGACTTAGATAAGTGCCAAAATCTAAAGAAAAACAGCCAAAAGGTAGCCCAAAAAGAAGCTAATCTAAACATCCAGTTAGGAACAAAGGTGGGGTTCAACAGCTCATAAAGAGATTAATCTGTCTGGAGAACTAATAATCACCCTGATTCCCTAAAAACTATCAAAATATACCCAACAGGGGTCACCTCCCGGTACCTCACTAAAATTGCAACTAGTGGAGTGTGGAGGACACACCTCTAGGGTAAATTTACAGGAACTCCGGAAAACCATTGATTATGATACACATGCAATGTTTAATGAACCAAGTTCCTATCCAAACAGGTCAACCACAGAACCTTCAAGTGCACCAACACCCAGCTATCACATCAAACACCCCAGCCCGGACAAGAAGAGTACATTCAAAACTATGAACTTTATTTGAGCTGATAAGAGAAACCACAGCCTCCGGATTACAAAGACACCTCCTTGAGGATCCATAATATGACCTACCATGTCAAATGAAAAGTTATGTATGATTGCATTGTTATGTACCCTCTGTCTACCATGATTTACACCTTACTTATTCACTGTCCAGAAACTGCAGAGTAAAATACAGTCTATTCAAAAGTTACCACAGCGCTTGCATAGGGACCACTCCCTTGTCACCTATACTTACATTAACCCCTTCAGCGCTGCGCGGATTTCCGCGCAGTGCTGAAGGTTCTGAGCGCGGGCGGGGCTATGACGGAACGGTTCCGTCATAAGCACAGCCCAACCGACGTGCATGACGGAACCGTTCCGTCATAAGCGTCGAAGGGGTTAAGCAGAACACCAGCATCTCACATGCACTACACAGCGCCCTTTTGCATAACACATGATAGCAGCACATGACCACAGTTGGCTCCCAAACATCCGCCAGGTCACGCTACGTCTGTTCGTTAATTCCGCATGCAGTAGGCACAGACAGACTTTACTTGACCCAAGAGGTAGCCCCAAGAAAGCAAAATGCATTGTTCACCTATATCTATGCAGAATGAAGAGCAAGGCCCAACCCAGCAAGGTAGAACCCCACATGGTAGTAGTAAATTTGACCCAATACGAAACCAACCCAACTGTGGTATACCTTTTCACTGAACCTAGTGCTATCCAAATCGAGCTAGGATGTGTAGAAAGGGTGCCATAGGGGAGGATACTGTTTGGCCCCGAGCCTTCCCAGAGAAAATATTCTTAGAGGTAGCAAAGCCCCCAACTCAATGCACAAACACGTCTGCTCCTGCACCCATCTGTGGACCGAGGTTGGCCCTTAACATGTCTGGAGCAATCTTCTGTAACAGCAATTGATCCCCTGACATGGAGTTCCTGTGTAGGGCCATCCAGCTCCAGGATCGAAAAGGGAATGAGTCACATGGGGGAAGGTTGAATGAGAGCATGATCCTCCCATATCAGGAAATCTGGGACACCAAAGTGGGTGGGAATGGGCAACCCCTAATTGTACTAAAACCTCCACTATACTCCTTATGTGTCTAAGGTAAAGGAATACTTCCACTGGGCACGAATGCTAACTACAGAGAGATCATGCACATTACGGCTATGCAATGGGGCACCTCCACGCTGATGGATTATTAATGGTAGTGCGCTGAGTTTGCCTATACTCAGCACAACCTTGGATGGCGCGAACTCTGTTCCCTGGTAAGCATACACATCCCAACCCTGCTCATTCCTGGAAAGGAACTATCTGACTTGTACGAGCACCTGTTAAGGAAGAAGACAACTTTGTTGCATCAAGCTCGTGAAAATAGAGCTGGGAGCTATTTTGTCTGGGCTCAGTTCAAAGATATTTCAGAAGAATTCAGACTGTTCACAGACACACAAGTATTGGCAGGAGGGTCTACATTTTTCTTTACCCTGCAGACAAAAGCTAATGCCCACTGGCTTCAAATCACCAGGTGGGAGATGCTTAAAATGGTGAGAAGCACTGAGTTCAGCCTCAATTCTATCAAGTCAGAACTATGAGAAATCTGCCTCATGGTGATGCAGCACCGATATGTATTAGACTTAATAACTGCGATGAAGGGATTGGTGAATGCCAAGACCGTTGCTGCCTGCTGCACCTTTATCCCAGGGAATGACGTAGACAATAAAACATTGACACTTGCCATCTAAGCATTGCACCATTTACAAAAAGACATGCATGAGGAGGGAAGTGCCCCTGAGCAGGAGTGGGTTTCGAATTGGTTCTCCTGGCTCCCCCAGTGGATCTCTGGTTTGCGCAAATTGCTGTTGACAGCTCTCATTGTGTTACTGATTTTAGGTGGGTCTGTACAATTGGGGATCACCTGCTGTAAAAACGCAATCCTCAAAAGAGGATCATGCTAGTAACTAGGAAGGTAGTGGTTATCAAAAGCAAGCATAAATAACAACAGGCCCCCAATAAAATTACTGTCAAAAAGTATGGGTTAGATAGTGTAGTTGAGGAATCAATTAGAGGGGGGAATGTTAATATGGAAAAAATGTATGCTAGTATGGAAAATGATATATTTATGTATGAGAATGAAATTGCATCTTTATTAATGAAATCACCTGTTGTGAACTCCACATTAACCCGACTCACTAATCCGTAGTTAGGCAAGCAATGAGATCTAGGCCCGAAGTTGTTGATTGATAGGTCACAGGTGGAATGGCACGTAGCTGGCAGAAAAATGCACAAACAGGAAACCTTAGCTCAGTCCCACAGATGGGTGCAGCGAAATTACAATGGTTAAGGGAGATTGGCCCCGATAAAGCACTCCGGGGGGAGCACGGTCCTAAAACACCATAAAGTCAGATGCCACATGAGTTAAGAACATATAGCCAATCAAGGCACATCACACGCAGTGATCACAGGCTCCCCATGCTGGAGATCTGGATACATTCCCCACTGGCCACATTGTGTCTACACAAGGTCGGTGCACACCTGTATTTTCCATCAATCAATTAATTTAAGAATTCAAATGCAGCAACTTACATTCTTCACCCTATAAGGATCAATGGAAACCTTTATTAACTGCGATGAACTGTATAAAAGAAGGCCCCAGACTGATTGTAAATTGAGACAGACCTCAGACCATGTGCATGTAACTGTTCTCCCGACCTCTATGTTTAATTAAAGAAACTGTTCCTTTTTTGCCAAACGCCTTGTCTCTTGTTTTTTCCAAGGTATTTCGCACTCAAGTAACACATGTATGTAGTGTGGGTGTAAGATAGTATGTGACTGGACTGTGGGCAGTGTGTCAATTAGAGTTTGGTGGAATTCATTTTGGAATGCTACTGAAAGCAGGTTGAACAAGATGAAAGTTGGAGGTCGGCTGCCATGCTAGCATTGTGTGTTGCCACTTTTCCTGAAGTTTTTATATAGCATCCATCTGCAAAGTGTGGCGATGATGGAGACAGGATTCTGATTAGAAGTGTGAAGTAACCTTTTGCTGTGTTCTGCTTATTGTTCCTTCCTAGTGCACTTTCATGAGAATATAGAGAGTGTGAGGAGTCTGGAGATAACAATCTTATCTGAAGTGTGGAGTTAATCTTTTGACAGGGACTGCCCCTTTTGTTCTCCCAGAGATGCCGCAACCAAAAGGTAGAAGGGTGTCAGGTGTGTAGGGCTCACTGCTCGTTGTGCGCATTATGTGAGTTTCTCCCAACATCAACAACTAATGCCTACCAATACTAGGAGTCAAAGAGTGTTTCTGCCCTGGAAAAGTGATACACAAAGTGAAAGAACTACCTCAAATCGGTTCCTGGCTAGCACAAAGTGAATGAACTACCTCAAATCCGTTCAGGGGTAGCACATGAGGATTACATAAACCATAACCTCACAAAGGAGTATACATAAGCACTGAAACTGCCAGTCAGGGTTTCCAGAACTTCTCACTAAGGATGCCCCAGAGAGGAGAGTTTGGGGGAAATATTCAGAGATCTAGGGATGGTGCTTTTGACAGATGGCAGACATATTTCTAGAGGTGATGGGACATCACTGAGAGGGGTCTACAATATTCTGCAGCGGGAACTATGGATTTGCTTGTAAATGACCTGGAATACAGTTGCAACCCTAGTTTTATCTTGGAATCTCGTGTAGCTCCTCTGTGATTGAAGAACGTCTCCTGATTTCCTCTGTTGGGTCTGATAGCATGGTAAGGATGGCGCCATCTTACTGAATAGTGCCTTCATCATTGTAAAGAACAGAAGATGTGCAGCTGCTAAACAGGTAACCCATGCCTTGGTTTCTGTTTTAATTCAATTGCTCATTTTGCTTCTGCAACTTACCACTTAACTCTTACATTTAAAGAAAAGCGATCATATGCTGTAAATATCTAGCGGTGCTAAGAACCATGGGGCAGATTTATAATAACTGGCGCATCCCTGCATATCAGCAGGGATGCGCCAGTTATTGTGCGCCACAGCTCCGCCACCATGGATGCGCCGCATTTACAATGCGGCGCACCATGGGGCAAAAACGGCACAGATGCGTGACGCATCTGTGCCGTAAAAGTGGTGCATTGCTGGAGTTGCGTTGCAAGCGCGACGCAGCCCCAGCAATGCTTTGGGGGGACCTATCTTCACAATGCTGTGTCAATCCTTACGCCTGCTTCAAGCAGGCACAGGGTTTTGACGCAGCATGGGCTCAAAAGTGACTGAGTGAAATCTTGTAGATTTCACTCAGCCACTTTTAGGAGGCGTTCCTGCAACGGAACGCCCCCCCCTGCACAGGTACGCCTACTGCTGGCGCAGGGCTTTACAACGTGACGCATCTCCCAGATGCGTCACGTTGTAAATACCCCGCAGCATGGCGCAGGATTTGCGCCGCCGCTGCGTCACAAAAGTGGCGCAACGGCGGCGTAAATGAGGCGCAAGGGCCTCATAAATCTGCCCCCATGTGTTTCGTTCAGTCTTGAAGTCTGTGCTTACAGACACGTTTCCCATGCCCTTCCCCACAAGATTCTTGAAACCTTATTAACTGCATTTGTAATTGCCTCTTCCATTTGTTCCAGTTCTCGCGGATGTGGTTATTTTTGTTTGATCAAGATCATTGCTTTTTTAAGTCTTCTGAGGGTTTGCATTTTAAACGGTTCCTGTTTAGAATAATTTCTTTACAGCTGAGCTTTCAAAATCACTTAACTTTGTTTTCATCTGCTTATCGCGAGCAGGTCGCAAATTGAATTTATTTATGCAGTAGCTTATAATAATATGAGTGGCTGACGACGTTTTTCTAAAGGTTACATTTTATATTCTACTGTTTCTTTATTCTTCATACAAATCATGACCTTGTTTTACATTCCCTTTGTGACCTCTCTACTGTGGCACACACTTGATTTTTTATAAAATAGTGCTTCAATTAAATATCATTCTCCCAGAAGAAACATAAACTGGCATTCATGAATCCCTTCTCTTGCTCCAAGTGTATGTCTCTGTAGCTGGCCAGTACGAATCCCAGCGCTATTTGGACCCAATTCATAAAGTTCTTTTTGGTTGTGAAACTACTTTTATTTTCATAAGTGGCTGCATTTATGACTGCTCTATAATCACCCAAGGCGGAGTAGAAGTTGTAAATCCAATTACGCCTGCATAACATTACCCTACACTGGTTCCATGTGATGTAGGAGAAAATCCCACCAAAGGGGAGAATGGATTGTTCAAGGTGGGTGTTAGACCTGGCACCATTGGCGTGAGTCTTCCTTCCATTTTTTTGCTGTGCCTCCTCTGTTTTTCTGGTGATAGATGCTCTGGGCGCTGCGCCACTGCCATTCATGCTCCCTGTATAAAGATGACATATGAATTGATGTGTCCCTGATTGGCTTATTTGGTCTACCTGTTAGTCCCCAGTAATGTGGCCTGTGTGTGCCCAAGTCTTGTTAACCAAATGCTGCTGGTGGGCCGGCAGCGCTGATTTGCGCCACCCACAGAAGCAGCTTGTAAAGTGTGTCTCAGACCTGCCACTGCAGTGTCTGTGTGCAGTCTAGAACTGCCATCTTGGCTGTGAAGTGCACCCACTTCCCAGCCCCTGAACCTTCGCTTGGCATCATGTAAGCCACCCCTATGGTAGGATGCATTGTATGTGTCAGGTAGGACATGCTCTGATGTGTGTAGCATGTCCTGGTATTGAATTACACCCAATTTCGTTGTTCACCACTGTAAGGCTACCTGTTCTCCATAGGCTAGAATGGGAGGTTTGGCTATTACATTCTATAGTCCTAACTGACCCATAGAATATGGTAGAAAAACGAATTTAGTATGCCTGATCTCAGAATATTAAAATACATCTTTTAGTGAAGTTTATTTTTATATTCTGTATTTGAAAATACCACTTTTAGAAAGTAGGTATTTTCTTGCATAAGCCTTCCAGTGTGCTCTGCTGTTATGTGTATTGGCTGTCTGGTTTTGGAGGGACAGGGCAGGCTGAGTCAGACCTGGGTTGAATAGAGAAATCTGCCTTGGAGTGAGGGGAGGGGTAGCTCCTGCACTTGAATAGGGCTGTGCCTGGCAAGGTGAATGCTGGCTCCACTTCCCACTATGTGTCTGATGGCATATCCCCTCTTTCTGAAAGGAAGGATGCAGCCTGGTAAACAAAGTGCTCCAGGGCTGGGCAGAACTGGTTCTGGCTGGGTTCAGTGACTTGTAGCTTCTGAGAACAAAGACTTTCGGAGTATAAATATCTGTGCTGAAACCCTACAATTTGTATTGCCCCTGGATCTCAAGACCAACCTCTGTCTGTGGAACTGAAGGAAGCTGCAGGAGAGGACCGTCCTGGTGTTTTGTGCTGTTCCCTGGATTGGCCTGTGTTGGACAGGCCACACGAAGGGCTTGCTCCCTCCCCGCACGACAGGGCCCGAGCTCCGGCCCACCAGGCATAACCCACGAAAAGCACCCGTACCCCGTCTCCCGACGGACCTTCTGCCCTCGGACCTCTACTCATCACGGGGCCCAGCCCCACCGGCTCCCCCGGCCGGTTCAAGCCGCCATCTTGGGCCCTGCACCACGAGGCCGCGTGGCCTCGCCCCGACCCTAACCCCGGGCCTGACCGGCCCCGACATCCCGGCACCACCATCCACCCGGGAGGTGAGCGGACCACTTGGCAGGTCAATGGGAGGACGAAGTGTCAAGAGCTCTTCCCCCGCCAGGTGCCGATCGCCTCCAGCTCCCCCAGGCGCGGGCTCCACCCCCTGCTGGGTGTCTGGACACCTTCATCCCGGGCCCTCCGACCTCCAAGTGCGAGGGTCCGGACATCAAAGAGCGCCTGCCCTATAACTGGGGCAACTCCGGAGCAGGAAGGCAGTTGTATCCTGGAGTCGAGAGACACCGAGAGAACTCAGCCTTGACGGACAACTGGCGCTGCCGTAGCCCGCTCTTGTGAACCATCGTCCTGCCTGCTGGCGCTGCCGCGGCCTTCTACAACATCCATCCTCGTCGGGACCTGCTGGCGCTGCCGCGGCCCGTTGTAACGACCATCCTCACCGGGACCTGCTGGCGCTGCCGCGGACCGTACATCGACCATCTTTCCGGGACCTGCTGGCGCTGCCGCGGCCCGTTGTAACGACCATCTTTCCGGGACCTGCTGGCGCTGCCGCGGCCCGCACCAACTAAGCTCGAGGATTGTGAGCTAATCATCACCTCATCCAAACTACCCGACTGGTAGACAGACTGTCCCGCTACCCCTTACCCTGCTTTGAGAGACTTGAATCGAGGGGACCCCTGAGTCCAGACCTCCTTGGACCATTCAACCGTACCTTAAGAAGTGCTTATAAAGAACACTGAACCTTATCCGTGTGTGGTATCTGTCTGTGGGGGGGAAGTTACTTGTCTGTACGATCGCTGGAGACGGCTCTCCCCGGAGACCTCTCCTCCTGACCCCGGCCGACCCTCCCGGTCCGTCTATCCTTTCTAACAGCCTGCAGTATTTTTCATTGGACTGGAAATAGGAGGGAAAAGGAGCTGTAAGAGAACTTTTTAATCTTGAACCTGCAATTCCCCAAGGGTTAGAGAGAGAACTAGCCTCCTGACTGAAGTCTCAGGACCAGTAGACTTCATTTCGTCGCTAAGGCCTGTTAGCGAGCCGCCGCAGCCGAGGAACGTCAAGAAAATCATCGCACTGCTGCTGCCAAGGGCTCGCTGGCCTGACCATCGCCCCGCACGTTTGGGGGCCTAAAAATTATCGCTACAGCCATGGAGCGTCAGGAAAATCGTCGCATCGCTGCCGCTGAAGGCTCACTGGCCTGATCATCGCCCCGCACGTTTGTGGGCCTAAAAATTAATGCTACAGCCGCGGAGTGTCAGGAAAATCGTCGCATCAATGCCGCTGGGGGCTCGCTGGCCTGATCATTGCCCCGCACATTTGCGGGCCTAACAATTATCACTACAGTCGCAGAGCGTCAGGAAAATCGTCGCATCGCTGCCTCTGAGGACTCGCTGGCCTGATCATTGCCCCGCACAGTTGTGGGCCCCAAAATTGCCGCTAACACCCGTTAGCGAGCGGCCGCAACCAAAAGCGTGAGGAAAAACATCGCTAACCCGCCGTAGTGGCATTTTTGTGGATTATTGTCAACAACACCCCAGAACTGTGAGTAAAAGGGTCGCAGATACCATTGCCCTGAACTGAACTTTGCATTCCCAATTTGAACTATTTTTTTGCAGCATCCAGAGAGATTTATTTTCGTACAGTATTGTGGCTTTCTCGTTATTTGGTCTTGTGATAAGCCTATATATAAAGATAACTATTTTTAATAACTACCTGTGTTGTGTCCTTTTGTAGTGTTCCTCACTGTATTACTGTGTATGGTCATAGACGCTTAACAAACTGCTTCTGAGATTAGCCTAACTGCTCGTGCTACGTTACCAAAGGGTGGAGCAGGGGTTGTCAAAGGGGTGCAGCCCTTCACTCTGACTTAGAAAGAAGGGTCCATGATTGGACAGTGGCCATCCACTGCCAACCAGAGACCCCCATTTCTAACAGTGGGATTGCCCTGAAAATTTGTGAAGGGCCACAAATACTTGTTTCTGAACATTCACAAATTCCTCTCCAACCCTTTACCATGCTAGAAATCATACAAGATACATATCAGTCATGGGCTGGAATAAAGCCCTTCTCATGATAAGAAAGGGAACAGAACAGAACTAAGCTATGAGTAAATGCAGGTGATGGAGTTTCCACAATGGGGTCATGGTTGGTCAAGAAAAAAAAACTGCAGTCACACATTGGCACTGCCTATCTACAATGCGGAAATGTACAATTCTGCATAGAGAAACGCTAACCACAAAAATGTCACATGGTTTTCTAAGGAGTTCACCTTAAAATTTGCAATTGGTGTATCTTTCATGGCATACCGCTGCAAAGTAAAAGTTAATTCAAGTCCATTTGAGTTGAAGATCAATCAATCGGGTCCTTGTATAGTGTGGCTAATCACTTGTGAGGGTCTCGTGGCGCTCTCAAGGTGCTGGCTGGGGGAGGGGGAGCTGGGTCTGCATTTCAGTCAAAGAGGTCTTTCCTGAATATAGGCAGTGACGGTGATTGCCTGAGATGCAGAGGCAGGGAGCTCCAGGTCTGTGCAGCGAGGTAGGAGAAGGATCTTCCTCTAACTGAGGTCTTGCGGATCCGTGGGATAGTGGCCAGGGCCAGTTTGGTGGAGTGGAAATGTCTGTTGGGTGCGTAGAAGGTGAGGCAGTGTTTGAGGTATTCGGGTCCGTGTGGTGTAGAGGGCTTTGTAGGCATGCGTGAGGAGCTTGAAGGTGAATTTTTTGTTGACCAGGAGCCAGTGGAGGCCTCTCAGGTGATCGGAGATGTGGCTGTGGCAGGGGATTCCTGGATAAGTCTGGCAGAGGCATTCTGAATGCGCTGCAATTTCTTTTGGAGTTTTTGAGAGGTGCTGGCATAGAGTGCATTTCCATAGTTGAGCTTGCTGCTGACAAGCGCCTGGGTGACCATTCTCCTGGACTCGTGGGGATCCACTTGAAGATCTTCTGCAGCAGGTGGAGCGTGTGGAAGTAGACAGATGATACTGTGTTGATTTGGCAGTTCATTGAGAGCGTGGAGTTGAGAATGATGCAATGGTTGCGTGCGTGGTCGTGGGTGTGGAGGGGGGTTCTGAGCACTGCTGGCCACCAGGAGTCATCACATGTGGAGGGAGTGTAGCCCGAGATGAAGACTTCAGTTTTGTTAGAGTTGAGTTTGAGGTGGCTCTGCTTCATCTAGGCGGCTCCGACCTTCATCCCGTCATGGAAGTTGCTCTTAGCGACTGTAGGTTCATCAGTGAGGATGAGACTCAGCCGGGTGTCATCAGTGTAGGAGATGATATAGAGCACCTGGTTTCTAATGAAGGCTGCAAGCAGGGCCCTGTAGATGTGGAAGAGGGTGGGGCTCAGAGAGGAGTCCTTGGGAACTCTGCAGCTGATCTCTGTAGGTACTGAGGTGAACGATGGGAGCCTGACTCTGGGTTCAGCTGATGAGGAAGGAGCGAATGCACTCTAAAGTTTTGCCATGGATGTTGGCGTAGGGTAGTCTTGTGCAGAGGGTATGGTGGGAGATGGTGTTGAAGGATGCAGAGAGGTCCAAGAGGATGAGGGCTACGGTTTTGTCTCGGTTGAAGAAAGTGTGGATATCGACAGTTGTGGTGAAGAGTGCTGTCTCTGTGCTGTGGTTGCCCCTGGAGCCAGATTGGGAGGGGTCCAGGGTTAGTTTTGATGAATTCTGTGAGTTGGGCGTTGATGGCCTTTTCGCTGACTTTGGCTGGGAAGGGGAGCAGAGAGATGATGTGTAGTTCTTGAGGTCCGTCGGGTCAGCAGAGGGTTCAATCAGCAGGTGGTTAATCTCTGTATGTTTCCAGTCTTCAGGGAGTGTAGTGGATTCAGTGGAGCAGTTGATAGTGTGTCAGAGTTCGGGGGCGATGGTGGCTCCGGTTCGGTTTAAAATGTGGTGTCATCCGAACTGAGAGTGGTCCAGTTGAGCAGGGTCGGCTGGGATCTGGAGCGTTCGGGTGCGGTGGTTGCGGTTGGGATGGGTGGGTCCTGGCTTGCGAAGCTGGTGTAGATATTTATGATCTTGCAGTGGAAGAAGGTGGCGAGGTTGTTGCAGAGGTCTTGGGAGGGGGAATATCTGTGGTATCCATGCAGGGCTTGGTGAATTCTTTGATCACGGTGAAGAGTTGTGTGTGTTGGCTTTCATATTGAAGATGAAATATATAAACAAAAACTTTATGTTTTTTGTGTGACTTCAGACCTAATGTCTCTATTCACATTCTCAAGTACTATGAAATGAACCCCCTTTAGGAGTAATGGCCTTCTCTCATATCAGGAGGCAACATACAACTGTGAGCTAACATCGTTTATTCCCAATGGAGCTTCCTAAATGTACTATTGGTGTGTAAAACTTTCTTCACTATGCTGAACAGCACCTCATAGCATTAGTCCTCCCTGTCTTCTTAGCTGCACTCCTGCGGTTCCTGCTGGGTTTATATGATAGCAGAAGTCCCATTTTTAGAGCACCTTCAACAAGATTGTTCACACTGTTCACAATAATGCACAGAAGTTTACAACTGAGCTGCGTATTCTTGTCAAATTTTTAATAAAAGGAAAATTGTGGACATAAAATGTGGGCCGTCTTAAAATAACAAGTATTGGAAAAGCTGAAAAGTTTTACATTTGTTTGTCCTTTTTAATATTAGCTTTGTAATTGCTTGTTTGTGTACTGATGAATGAGAGCAAACAAAAGCCTCTGAAAATGGATGCGGCAGAAAAAAATCCTTTATTTCCTTTGCATTTTGAGATGCTTTTGTCAATCTTTTCTCCCCAGTGTTTCTGCACCACTTGCCGATTGTTTATAAACATGGAGGGCATCTTGAAATGGAAAGATAATACCATAATCTGTATGATAATTTGAAGAATACCATTCCAAGATGGTAACCATTTTTACTATCAGTTGGAAAGCAACTTGCCACACTGAGGAGAGGGCACTGCAAATGAAGCATTTAAGAAAATAGATGGGGAGGGGAGAGACCAAACCATTTCACTTCTGAAGCACCAATTTATCAGATGCTTTTGTCAGTGCCTGCTCATGAGTGCTACTGCGTTCGAGCAACCTGTAAACCTGTCCCTCGAGCATCCCAATGGAGGCAGAATGACACACCTCAACAGCCAGTAGCACAACAGCGATAGCAAAATACTAAAGTACTGATCCATGATCTGATTGCCAACTATGCCAGTCAGTCTTGATTCCAAAGAAAAATAAGGCAATAACCAAACCCTATAAATTAAGCATATACACTACGGTATGTCTGCTATGAATGTCGCAATACATGTCAAACGTAATAAAAGGGTAGCATCTCTTACTGCGGCTTTTGACAGACCACACTCTAATTTTTATAAGTATGTGGAAGTTACAATAACATTACTTTCAATTTAAATAATTTAATGTGATGTCTGCTTATTGCACAAATTACACACAGAAACGTGAGTCATTTAAAAGCCTCACTGCAAATTAAAACCACAAATGTGAAAACAAATGGTGGTGGCCCAGACGTGAGTCATTTTCCAACCACAACGTTCTGTAATGAAAAGTAAATCTACTACTCTGGGATGTTTAAGAACAGTTTGGGGCATATGTACAAGCCCCTATCGCCATGGGAACGTCACTTTTTGTGATGTTCTACTTTTCCATCCAACAGTTATGTTACTTGGTATGTCTGTTAAAAACTGTATTGCTGTAGGCGGTACAAAAGGGGGTGGTGATGGACGGAGCATCAGAACGAATCAAACACTCACACCCAGTCAACAGATCTGGGTTTGATCCATCACCGTTCTTTAGCCCACTCTGCCACCCCAGTTCAGACATGGCCATATGCAAATCAGTCTGACCCTGTGCCTCATGGGAACAGTCCAGCCCGAACTGCCAAGCCATGCCTTCCCTGGACCGGAAACAAGCTTCCTAGGACCGGTTTCTGGCATTTCAGCCGTCTTCAGCCAGGCTTGCTTGAATCCAGTGGCAAAGTGAGCAAGGGACTCACGTCTGAGCTTGTTTCCGGTCCAGGGAAGGCATGGCTTGGCAGTTCGCGCTGGACTGTTCCCATGAGGCACAGGGTCAGACTGATTTGCATATGGCTATGTCTGAACTGGGGTGGCACAGTGGGCTAAAGAACGGTGATGGATTAAACACAGATCTGTTGACTGGGTGTGAGTGTTTAATTGGTTCTGATGCTCCGTCCATCACCACCCCCTTTTGTACTGTATTGCTGTAGGCAGCAGATTTCTTGCATCCATATCCACCATGCTGTAAAAAGTGGGGGGCTGCTTGCAACACATAGAGAGAAGTACTGTTTGATAGTTTGTGGATTTAGGAATCCTCATAATCCCAGCAAACATATGTTTTGGTTTGCTTGTGAAATCCCAAACTGTAGATTACCTTAACATTGCTAGCTGAGGATACATCAGTCTTCCAATTGCACACTAATCCAACAAGAGGTGTAAATACATGGATTTCTGCAAGCAGCTGATTAATAAATGGCTTTGGATTTGAATTCTTACCTCAGTTCGTTTTGCGCTAATGATTGCCCGTGTCTGCCTTTGCTTCATATGTCATCCATTGAAATCAAGAAGACTTCCACTTCTAGATAGAGTTTTTGGATGTTCATGTTGTTGAGCCACAGTGCTTGGAAGCTCTGGAATTAGAGCCTTCGACTTGTGGTACCCGGCCTCATATGCTGATAAGGATTAGAAAAATTCAGTAGGCCATCAGGGCAGTACTTGAAGCCAAAATCTATCCTGGCCAAAATTTCTAAACCATCCCTGTACTGTAGGAAGCCATGACCAGAGTAGGTCATGAGGTCATGGTTGGGACATTGCAGTTTATCCTGCTTAGAAAGCACCCGATGTCTGCAGCCCACCAGGAAAATACCACCATTTCAGAATGGCAACTCCTGCTCCGCAGATCAGCCCTTGAAGTGTTTTAGGGAACTATTACACTGTAATGCCAGAAAGATGGCGCCAAGCTTATTGGTAGCACTGACTCTGTCATTTGATCACAGGGTCCAAGTAAAATCTAAGTCATAATGAGACAGCTTCATAGCAGTAAACTGCCTTGAATCCCATAGGTACAGTGATCATGCTTGTAAACCAACCTCATTACAAACATTTAATCAATTGCCAAGTTCTAAATGTTGGCTGTAGGAAAATAGCTTTTGACTCATTTAACCCACTGGATTTTCTGATTTTTGTCTTCCTATATCTTTTTTACTTTTACTGTGAGTGAGATTTAAAAATCAAGTCTTACTGTAAACTCTGTTAAAATGGATTGGGAGTGCTACCTACCAGTGTCTGCATTTTGAAACAAGGTCTGCGGCTGTGCAGCTGCGGTAAGAGGCATTGGGTTCGCTGCTTGTGAACAAGTGCATACATGTGTGGGCTGGGAGGAATTACTCTCCAACTCAGCTCAGTTTATGCATACAGGTAGCCTGTAGCACAAGGGACCATTCAGGGATTTGTACTGACCTTGCACAGCCCCATGAGTGGGTATTCATACTATGGGTCTGTGTTGTTTCACTAAAACGGTTGTGTGCTTTCTTGTATTATACATTATGAGCAACATCTGTGAAAAAGTACAGTTTTGCCATAGTTAGGCCAGAAAATAGCATGACAGACCAATGGTATGGTAGACATGGATCCGTAATGTAGATCCAATGTCACTTTTGTCATATTTGCACTCCTTTTGGTCCTTGAGGTTTTGTTATCTTTCTCTGAGTCAGCTTATAATGGGTTTCCTGACTTTTATTCCCCCTACTAGTCCAAGTTAATTACTGTGCAGGCCAGCTAGAGAATCCAAGGCCTTTCCTGCACAATAGAGCCATTTCCAGTGATTTGGTATGTTCCTGGAAAAGGAAGGATGGAAGCGGAATCTGCATGTGGTTATTACTTTTTATACTGCATCAAGCTTGGGAGGAGTCATCCCAAGGAGACCAAAAGGAGAAGGCCAGGCCCCTTGACATATTCGTACGAAGGGGTCTCTTTGATCTTTTGGAGGGAAGGGATCAGGCAGCTGTGGCAGTTAGGGGTGAGGTTTCAGACCATTACATGTTGGCATACTGAATGTCCCAAAATGCTGCAAAATAGGGTTGGGACAAGAGTGGAGTCATGATGTGTCACCCTAGCATTGGACAGAGCTGTCTACTTCCTGGAACTTTCTGCTTCCACTCAAAGCCTCTGTATAGAGGAGAGATATGGAGAGTGAAGATGGATTTTTCAGGGCACTAAAAAAGACCAGACCCCTCTCATAGGATCAGCAGCATCCTGCACTTAGATTGCATTGGACTCAATGGATTCCCCTCTCCACAGCCAGCAGTACTGGCCCCATTAGACCCTCTGTGGGCAGTCCAGGGGTGTAACTGCTGGGGACCCTGGACATGCAGAGAGGTAACTCTCATCAGAGGGATGCCCCTTGACTTCTGCTATGCTGCAGGTGCCCTTCAAGTGGCAAAGAATGCTATGGGACCTGATGAGTTAAGACATGGAGAATATTCTGCTTCGAGGGCTGCAGGGTGCCACTGGAGGAGAACTCAGGCTGAGGAGAGCACCTGGTGCTGGACAGAAGACAGGCCCTGAGTACAGAGCTAAAGTGCAGAAAGAGCAAGCTGCTATAGGAATTAAACATTTTTGGGGCTAGGAGGCAAAAAATTAATTAGCCAGATAGGGCCTTAGAAAATGAAGGAAGAAGTTTGGTGTGTCCTTGTGACAAAGTTCAGCCAGGACACGAATAGTATCTGCTGCCAGGATTTCCCAAAATCCCCCCACCTAAGGCCAAGGGCCCCAATGGTGGGTAGGGATAACCAAGAAGGGGAGGGAAGCATGACTGGAGCCCCTTCCTCACTTGTGAGTTTGGCTCCGGTAGCCCCCTGTTCCGGGTACCAATGACCAGGAAAGGCAGGGAGTATCACAGTAATCTTGATGTATTTGCTTATGGGAAGTAGAGAGGCCCAGGAGCAAGGTGGTGTGTCTCCTCTGCTCACTGTACCCATTTGTGGAGGGATTTGAAAATACTGTGTGTGAGTAATCTGCCCACATGCATGTAGGTGGGAGACTAGAGTTGCCAGCTCCCTCACTACCACAGAATGGTGTCAGTTGAATGGGGAGCTGGCCAGGCCTTCCAGTAATTGGGTCTCCCCACAGCCTCCGAGACTGCCACATGCTGCGTTCCCCATAGGAGGAGGAGAAGCAGAGGCATTTGGTGTTGAAAGAAAGGAAATGCACTCGAGAGCGCATTAACTAAAAAATAAAGAAAATCCAAAAAAAAGCTTTTTCTTTTGTGGCATAAGGCCAGAAGCATGCAGAGCCCTAGGCCAAGGAAGAACACTAGAATCCTCTGGAATCCTTAAATATTTTGAGACTGTTCTCTGTGGTGCACCATAAAGGTCAGGGGCACCACCAACAGTTAAACCTGGGACTTGGGGCTACAAGGTGTGAACCTACACCTCCACAAGAGCCCCAGAATAAAAGGTTATGCTACTCTTTGTCTCCCAGGGGGCTATATTGGTAACCCTGGGATAGTTTTTTTATTATTATTTCAATGTCTTTCAAAGCTGTGAATTTTTAATTAAATGTTCTAGAGTGCAGAGCTCTTTGTTGGTCAATTGTAAGTCTATTTTCATTATGTGTAAAAGTAGAAAAAAGATGCATGCAAAGAGTATATTGAAAATGTAAATGTCTTATTGGCAATAACAAAGTTAACAGAAAAAGGCTCACATATCTTAATGAAAGTCATTGAAATGCTTTTTTGGCATTGTTAAGGTTAACAGTGAATTAGTAAATCGCTTGATAAATGTAATTATAACATGGTACCATCTTTATTTGTTTTTATGGTATTGCATTGGTTTATTATGACATATTTCAAATGTTATTAAAGTGGTGACATTCTGACAAAGCTAGTAGCCTTGACTTTTGATAATGACACCCTGTGATAATGTGGCTAGTATATGTGGGGGGGGGGGTATTCAGATTTCAGGATTCAGGACTATCTAGGGGTGTGCTGATATTAGGTTATCACCATAGGTATTTCCACTACCTGTATATATTTGTAAGTTAATGCGTAGCACTGAGTAGTGTTTGTGTAATAAAGCACTTTGTACCTTTATAAATAAAAGCACTGACTGGCCAATGATTTATTTGGTGATTTTGCTGCATGCCTGCGGTCTGGGGTACTAGCCCAGATCAACTCCTTGAGTAGGCCTTGCACTGCTGTGCCTCGCTACCCTGATAGATCCAAGCACTACAACAGGGTACTTGGATCCCAGCCGACTGAAGGGTACAGATTAATTACTTCAGCAGAACCTACACCTTTCTCAACTCATAACTAGGGGTATGCTAAATTTGTGCAATTTGCTTTCATGTAATTATGTAAAATTCTGACATAATGTGGCGAAAATACACATAAATTACACGTGAAATGTGAATCTGTCATTTCACGCTATATTTTAACACTGAATGTGTTCTTGTGTCAATTTTGGTGCAAGGATGTATTTAAACAAAGGACCATGAACAACAGTTGCGCATGTTATGTTGTTCATGTGCAAATGGTGTAATTCACTGTAAATTTTTATTGTGAATGTCATATAATTATGTGAAGTTGCGAAAAGGCGTAATTTTGCCTTACAAGCATATCAGGAACTTCCCAAAATAACACAGATTACGACTGCATAATTTAAATTTCAACCATGCCTATTAATAACCCACTTTCACCACCTTCAGGAAAACTCTTACACCCCCCCACCCCCAGCGCCTTGAGACCCTCACGGGTGAGTAGCACGCTTATAATTCCCTGATTGATTGATTGATTGACTTTCTTATAGTGGCCTTCTGCTCTGTCAATACAAATGCATTGAACATGTGTCAAACCCACCTGTTAACAGTGGCAAATTCAAAGAACTCTTTCTTAAAGGCCTGGGATCGAAGAGAAAGAATGGATGGATCCACGTGATTATATGAGGACTTTCATTCTGCTTTGGACACCAGCAACTCCTGTCTTTTCCCTGTGTTTATATTGTCAATACATATAATTGTTAGACTACACAGATTGATTTACGGGTGAAGGGTCAAGTCCACAGTAATACTTACTAAGTCCAAAGTTTTTCTGTGACTACACATACCTACAGCAAGTAGATCAAGATACAAACTAAACTGAAAATGGAAACAAGTGAGATATTTTAAAAGTTGGAAACAAATGCCAGGTGGAAGGTAAAAATGGGAAAGAAATATCTCATAGCTATGGCTGAATAATACAAAATTATACCAGTACTTCCAACAAGGTACTCTAAATCCCATTATGATTGGAAACACAACCATTTTTTAACATGAATTGATTTTTATTGATGCAAATGCACACACAATCTGAAGATATTTATCAGTATAAGGATTCAAGACTGTCAAAGTATGACTATATTACACTTTAACACCAAATGACCTTGCAGAAAACCTTTTTTGAATGCTTGCTAAAAATGAATAGATCAAGGGAGTATTTAAGGATGAATAAGCTGTTGAACCTCCTTGAGTACGACATACTAGAATTATGCTAAGCTTCTAAAATAACTTTTTTTTAAATAAATGGCACAGTGTTACTCAATTCTTCTCGGAAGTCATCCTTGACCTCTCGGGACATATATACTTGCATACCCTGATTCACTCTAGCTTGCCTTGAGTTCCTCCATAGATCTATTCTGTCTGAATTTACCAAAGGGTTAGTATTGTTTAGGCAGAATATATTTGTTCTTTGCAGACATACATAAATGAGGATCTATATAGGAATGTTATTTATGTTTATCATCTTTCCTATCATTATTCTCATATCATACTTAGAAAGGATCCTCTTGATTGAAACTTTTGATTGAAATTTGTAGGATATGTTGGCTGAAGTATACTGCCTAACTTCTAAGTATTACCACCCCAAAGATGAATTGAGTAACACTGTGCCACAGTAGGCACTATAATAACATGCGTACAGCATGAAATTCTATTACAGGATTTAAGGTATTGGCATAATGCACATGCATGTTTATTATAGAAATAGACATGTGAACTATACATGTAATGGCATGATCATTTGGATCTTTATCTTCAACACATGAGGTGTCCTGTTGTCTTTCTCTGTGATATCCTTTGTCTAATGGGCACACCCTTTGTCATTACAGACATTTCATTTAATTTCTAATTTTAATTTTATGTTAATTTTCATCGTTGTCAGATCACACTATCCTTGCTCCTATATTCACAACAATTGGATGTATTTCTTATCTTATATATATTTTTGTGTTTACAGACAATGTTCCAATTGGAACGGACCTCCCAAAAGATATATTTTTCTTGCTTAAATGGTTGCAACCACCACCTATACAAACTGTTCAGTGCTCTGATGAAGGTGGAATGATTAACCTCTATATGTGTCTGACCAAAATGCACGTCAGCACAATCTTTCTGTTTTTGTGTTAACATATCTATTGTTATCATTGATACATATGGCAGATATGTGATAAAGTACACTAATTTAGATATTTATTGAAAGTATTATGTGAATTGCCAAGTGATTGCCTGGCTATATATAATTCATCAAGAAATCAGAGTAATGCTGATATGGGATTCTAAGTTTAGTTTTTAATTAATAGGTTGAATGTGTGTTCGTTGCATTATTGTATTTGGATTGCTTTTTGTATGAGTATGAATCTTTAGACTAGTGCAGCAGGATAGGGAGCCCATGAGAATCAAATATCTAAAAGTATATAAAATGCACAACTGAAAATGAATCTATATTATGTAATAATAAAAACATTTGTATTGGAATATGTCTGTCTTATGATATTGATTATTTTGTGAGTTACACCCACTTGGTAATTAGTGGAGGGGCATTGCTATTTCGTGTACCTTGATTATTGATTTTCCCTGGTGTTGTCTCCTCTAATCTCTAACTAACAGGGGCCTCCTTGTGTCTAGCATTGAGTCCTTCCATGGAACAGCAATAACTGACACAATACTCAAAACTAGAAGGAACTGATTGTGGTATTGTGGTGATAAATCCTAATAAGGCAACATCAAAACAGATTTCAAATCTTCAAGTCTGTATACAAATATTAAACCAGCTTCAATGAAAAATACAGATTATCACCTTCCATTACTATCTGTAGTAGTCAATCGCCAAAGTGATCTAATTGATCCTATGAATATTAATGGCTTGAAAGAGAGATGCACAATGTTGAGAGTGGAATACTTTCTTCTGATGAAAGCATATCTTGTGCGGCCTATCATACATCAATACTACCACCTGTCATTAGACCACTGTCAACTACTGCATTGTTGCCACTGTTCAAAGAAAGTGATCATTCTAAATCCATGGCCTTGCATTGCATGAAAGTCATTAAAGAGTCTATTCATTATCTCAATATAGAACAGTACAAATACCTAGTATTTCAATGTACCAAACTCTCTTCGCCCACACAAAACAAATTCAATGGGATGTACCTCATCTATATGGCAAGGATAAATATGTTGGGCCCGATTCACAGAACTAACTTAAGACAAAATCCTAAACTTACTACCATTTTGGTATTCACAGAAGGCACTTACTCATTTTGGTATTCACAGAAGGCACTTACTCATTTCGGTATTCACAGAAGTTAGGAGTGCTAACTTTAGGACTCCTAAATGCCTTCTGTGAATACCGAAAGTCTTAAAATTAGGATTTTCTCAGTTTAGTAGTAGTATAGTTAGGACTCCTAACTTTAGGACTCCTAAATGCCTTCTGTGAATACCGAAAGTCTTAAAATTAGGATTTTTCTCAATTTAGTAGTCCTAAATCTAAATTTAGGACTACTAAATTGAGAAAAATCCTAATTTTAAGACTTTCGGTATTCACAGAAGGCATTTAGGAGTCCTAAAGTTAGGACTCCTAACTTCTGTGAATACCGAAATGAGTAAGTGCCTTCTGTGAATACCAAAATGAGTAAGTGCCTTCTGTGAATACCAAAATGGTAGTAAGTTTAGGATTTTGTCTTAAGTTAGTTCTGTGAATCGGGCGCGTTGTGATGGCGGGGGGACTTCATATTGAAATGACTTTGTTTCAAGTACTTAGAGAATGTTTTTCGAACAGTGGATGGACCAGTATGCTAGTGCGAGCTGACATCACTACTATAGGAAAAGCTTATGCTATATTGACGGTTTCCCACTTAACCCGTATACATCAAGGTCATCAAATTACTGTTGCTGCACTGTACATATTACAGAGGAAGGCCTAACAAAGTTTTCTTAAATCTAGACAATCCCATGAAGAAATGAGTGAGTTTTCTAACAGGATTAGTGAAAATCAAACGAGCAACTACACTTCCAATTTTAGGCAATTGTTATGGATCTGCAGATACTTGCACTGTTATTTGTTTGTTCAGTTAGAGAGGCCAGCTTATTTGTATGTACAAGTGATTAGATGGTTCCATGGATGTTTGCTACCTACCTGATGGCTGTCTGTCCACATTTGCAACATGGAGACACTAGCACCCACACATTCACCCAGAGTTTCATAAAGCAAAGTTTGTTGTAAATAAAAGCAACCACACATTATCATCAACTGGTCTAGATGAAAATCATGAGCAGGAAAATGCTACCATCAAGCAATCTGATGGAAAATCCAGGAGCTCTCAGAAGATGGACGATATCTGGGCAAGAGATTTCCAGAGTAACATTGAATCTGAATTTGAACAAACAGTCATGAATGCCAAAACATCAACCTTTCCCACCGTGAACAATTACCTAGAGTGCAAAAATCTTTTGCAAAAGATGTCAAATATCTACTCTATGCAATTGAGGAAGTTGGTAATCTGTTTATGGAGGAGAGCGGTGATCTATTCAATCTGAACAGCAACGATGTTATGCCTGCTACAGTTGTCACTTAGGTGAAAACAGCACATGAAATTGGTAGATCGCAATATAACCTCTATGTTCATGAGGTGTTACCAACGTGATCGAAGCCCATAACCGATACAATACCAAGGAACAAACTTTAAATACTCAGCACCAGCCTGCGTAACATTTCTGAGTCCAAAGACAAACTATCCTCATTAAAAAGTAAATGCAAACTGTTTGCTAGATTATATATCAGGTGTTAAGCAAGAAATTATAAATTAAAATCATTTTTCAAGCACAAGAATTAATTTTTTCCTCCATCTATATCTGTGAATGGAAGACTCAGACAAGGACAGAAGTTGCAGCTATTAGACTGTGTTGCCAGACGTACCACCATACACAACACTATTTCAGAGGTGGATATATATATATTAGATGGTGCTGCTATAGTAAATATGCTACCTCCCAAGTCTTATTAAACATGTGATGATTACACTTCAACAGTTTTTATACCCTACAAAGAAACTCAAGCAAGGAACGTGAAATGATTGGATGTTGTTTGGGATTTATACATTCTTGGAAGCATCAGGCTTAAGTTTCAGAGAAAAAAGAGGTGAGGGTCTTCGCAAGCAAGTTACACGTAACACTCCTGTACCCAAAGATCGGCATCATTTTTTTGGACGAGACAAAAACAAGACAGAGTTGTTTGATTTTCTGAGTAGGTGTGTGCAACTTATTAACTTCAAAGAGAAGCAAGTAGTTGTCACCTGTCAGGATGATATTGCAAGTTCCACACCAATAACAAATTTTGACATGATATCGTCTAGCTATCATGAGGAAGCGGACAAACGAGTTATGCTTCATTCTTTCCATGCAGCAACTGAAGGTCATTCCAGAATAATGATTCATATTGTAGATATCGATGAAGTTGTTCTTGGGACTACTAAGTTTAAAAGCGTTGCATGTCAAGAATTGTGGTTAGCATTTGGTAAAGGAAAAAATTCTGCCACATACCAGCTCACAGTATTGCAGCAAGCTTAGGCATTGATAAACGTAAATCTTTGCCCTTTTTCCATTCTGTTCCCGGTTGAGACACCACATCATCTTTTCATGGGAGAGGGATAAAAGCAGCTTATGAAACCTGAATGGCACTATCTTCTGCTAGTCCTGCATTGAAATTATTGTCAGATCAACCAAGTTCTGCTGATCCTGTTCACTTCGGAAATGTCAAGAGATTCATTCTACTAATCTATAGTCACACTTGTCCGTTGCGAGAAATAAACTGTGCTTGCCAATTCATGTTTGCAAGTGGCAGCAGAACTATTGAAAACATCCCACCTACACAAGATCATATTCTTCAACATGTTAAAAAATCAGAGTACCAAGGGGGCCATGTTTAGGGTCAGACTTTAGTGCCCATGCAAGAATTGTCAAAATTAAATGATTGGGGTTGGAAGCAGACTGATGGAGTAATGGTACCACATTGGACAGCCATTCCGAAGGCATAAGACATGCAAAAACGTATTTGCTGTGGATGCAAAAAGTTGTGCCAAAATCAATGCAAATGCTCAAAGGCAAGCCTCCTGTTCACTGACCTTTACTTTTGCAGTGAAAACTGTTATCAAGATTAAGACAGTATACCATCTTGAATCTTCATTTTTTTCATATTATAGAAATGTTATCAGGGTTTAATATATTCTTGCATTGTTTAATTACAATTGAAACATTATTCACATGTTCATATTATGTGTTGTAAGGATGCAAATGATGCAAATTTAAGTTTACTTTCGCTACAGTCTGTGTTACTTATTCCTGGCATCTGTATTGGCAGCCAGTTTGTTTCTATATTTATGACATCCAGGGCCTAATTTGTAAAATAGTACGTGCCAGGTCCCTCATCAGGAGGCCACTGCAGCCTATAACGCTGCTACGACAGTACGAAACCAGCTCCTAACGATCGCACTCCTACAAGTGTGACAATTCAGACTATTCCAGGCCCACAAAGATGTAAGATTAGCATGGGCGGCAGGTATTAGTCGTTTTTACCATATATTGAATTAGTAAACAAATGTTGCTCTGCTCACTATAAATCAGACAAACAGCGCCACCATGTGGCAGACTGTCATAAGTGCCAGTGCTGTCAATTAAGTGAGGTGCTGCCCATTAAGTGCTGCTTCCGCGCACCGGAAACCACCCATTCAAATTAAGCACTGATGACATCACAGTATAGAGCCAATGTGGGAATGCACATGA
The DNA here is from genome assembly GCF_964204655.1 of Triturus cristatus. NCBI lineage: Eukaryota > Metazoa > Chordata > Amphibia > Caudata > Salamandridae > Triturus > Triturus cristatus. The sequence goes on along the minus strand of NC_140584.1, from coordinate 106,589,757 downwards.
CATGCACTGACATGTACACATGAACTTTTGTGCCAAATTCGACGCAAATCTGAAGATTTAAAATAATTTTGTGATGTTTGTTGTCCATCTTGCATTTTGATCAGACTATATGATGTCATACGGAAGATCTACGTGGGGTCTTACTCTTATTTGATAACTATTAGAAAGGTGAATGTCTGTACCAACTTTAAGCTTTCTATCACGAAGTGAACGATTTTTCAGTCCAACAGCTATACTATATCTTCTAGTGGTGATGTGAAGATGTCTGAGCGATAGAGTGCATGCAGTTCACATTGAATCGACTCCTGGAGTCATTTTTAAAGCAACCAGGTTATATAAACCATGCTGCGTCCATTTTGAAGCAAACAGCCACTGGAGTATTGTTAAGTAACTGAGTCACAGTTTAGCTAGTTTGAAGTGCAGTTTAGGACTACAACATATAAGCAGCTGCATTGTGCCATTCTAACCAGAGGAGCTGCTGTTTGCTTTTACATTTAAAAGGGGGTGATCATGGAACAACAGGTAATCATAATGGTACCATGAGAAAATGCAGCAACACTGTCAAATTATCAGAATAATCCCAAATGGGAAAAATTTAAGATGAAAAAGAAGTTGGCGATAAGAGCAGTCGCTATCAGCTTTGAAGACAGGGGTACAAAAACACCTGTGTGAGGTAAGTAGTGGAAAAGCAATTAAGGTTGAAAACCTGAGCGACACTATACAATCGTTAAATGCCAAAAGGGCCTATTAGTATGGCGGGCAGATCGCCACCGCCCAAACGGCAGTGGTGATCCGCCCGCCATAAAACTCTGCCCACATGCCAATTACCCCCCCCGCCATATCAGTATGGCGGGGGGTACCACGGCAGACGGGAAGACCGTCCGCCGCTTTTCCGCCCCGTCGAAGAGTCGACCCGGCAGAAAAGGGTTGAATATGGTGGCCACCGTCCATATTAAGATGCATGCGGGAACCATCCTTAAGGCATGCGGATTGGGCTGTTGGGGGCCCATTGCGGACCCCCCTGGGTGTTGGGGGGTGGAGGGGGCACATGGGGGGTACCTATGGTACGCACCTGCATTTGCATGAACAACATAGCAAGCACCGCGCAGTGCCTGCCACGTTATGCATGCAAATGCACAAGTGCCTTTTTTGCATTGAGGAGGGTGCTGCTGACAGCACCGCCCGCCGCAATGCAAAAAATGCAGAATGCACCCACCAATGTGGTGGGCGCATCCAAATAGCACATGCGGGACCGGGGCAATCCGCCCAGCTAATCAGCCCCTTAGTCTTCTGTAAATGAGGGCACATTTTTTAGCATGGTTTCTCAAGCTCCGGAATGCTTCAAATGTAGGCAAGCATCAGTCGAGTGAGCCCTTGTCGGTTTGTGGCTCAAGCCGTTGAACGACTTACTTTTCACACGGAGGGTAAAATACAATGGGTGCTTTCTAGATTGTACGTAAAAAAGGGGGAGGTAAAGGTAAAGGCTAGGTTTATCCTTCTTATTGATACTTAACCCACAAAAATGGAATACTTCGAAGAAAACCTGCCCAAAGGAATAGTAATTGGATACAGCGAGAGTCCACTATAATCGCTTACTAGAAAAAATACTTTTTTTCTAGAGACTCCTCACCCACCAGGGTTACCCCTAGGTGGCATGCTTCATCATTGGGGTTCATCCCAATCCTCCACAGATTGAGGCGTGCTGCGACTTGGCATTTACACAAGAGCACTTACTGGTGTAAACAAAATGAAGTAAAGGAGAGTGGAAAAGTGCAGTTAAAAATACCTAACTAGTGGGCCACTATTTTATCGCCGCCCCTTGTTGGTAAGGTTAAAATCAGGGGTTATTACTAAAAAACAAAGACCATAATGAGTCTGGTTGTCTCAGTAATGGAGAGGCGTCATGTTTCGAGCTTTCCTTTAGATCACAAGGGCAATAGCTGTCTCCCTGGTGTGCAGCAGGTGCGTTCTGTGGGGCTTGAACAAAGAAATTAAAAGGTGTACTTTCAAATACCCCCAAAGTACACACGCCTTGTTCTTGCTCTCCTCTGACATCAGCCGCTCATTACAAGCTGCGGTGAAAACTGACCCTCGAAACAGAAACAATTTAAGGGGCATATTATCAAGCCAGGCGATAACATTATGTTAGATGCCCTTCACATTTAACATGGGCTTCAATTGGAATTCCATAGAGCATATTATCAAGCCCATTATCGCCGTTTTAGCGGCAGTTTTCTGCCGCTAAAGCGGCGATAATTTTATCGCCTGGCTTGATAATATGCCTCAAAGTTATGTTTGGGCAGCACACGGTTATCTCCCTCTAAACAATGCCTGTTCCCATGTGTGATTTTCAGCGAATACGGAGTCAAATGCAACAATATCCTGTTGTTTAACTACCAAACCATTAATGACCACAGCCGTTTTAATGCGGCCGTTCTGTCTCGGGTACGCACCACAATGGCCCTCGCACATACAGCCAAAGCGCGCGGGCGTGCTCCATGTCATCATGGAGGGAGTGTGCACTTCTGCCTTACATTTTTTTGCCGTTTTATATAGCGCGAACTCGACCGGAAGGTATCAATCATAGCGCTTTACATGAGCACCGGTTGCATTACAGACGGACACATTAATTTCTCGACACGGGGAGATTGAGTGATTTGCCCAGAACCACAGGATGCGTGAGCTTGGACTTGGAGCTGGTTTCCCATTTCAAAAATCTGCTGTTCTAGCCGTCAAGCCACATCCTCTCCCCTGTTCTATTCTGATAACCTATGAATGGTTTGTTGGATAAAATATGTAAATAGTTTTTGCTGTGTCTAGACATTTCTTGCTTTTGTATTTAAGTTAGAGATATACACAGTTTACTAACCCATATTACTGTGCCATAAAACGCCTATTATAAGAAAAATATAGAAAGCGCTCATAGAAAATGAAGGTTCTGGGATTGTAATCCAGATTTCTAGCTGGGAGTAACTGTCACCAGGAGTGAAAGATAGCGCCAAATCAATCCATGCTCAATGTCGACAAGGAACACTGGCTCCTGGTGTGATGAGGATAAGGCACTTTTAATCTGCTCATTGTTACTGTGAATCCTTTAAAGCTCTGTCTCCACAAGATCTCGCGCATGAATATAGTAGTAAAAACAATGACATAATTCTCGAGTCAGAGCGGGGATTTCCTGCTTTTAGCGTACGAGACATTACCAGAATGACTCGCCTCTCTTCCTGTGTCTCCCCAGCTCCGGCTGCTGGTCGCTTTCTTCTCCCTTTCCCACTCTCCTTCAGTGCAGGATTGATCGAGTTAGTTACCCACGGGGGTCCTCTGAAGTGCCTTGACAGTTATAAAACATTTTCGGCAGACAACCAGTTGTTTAAGCAAGGCTGAGTAATGGTGGCTCATAATAAAAAGCACATGCCGAGCTCTGGGGCGCCGTGTTCATATCCAGGTGTCCAAATACCACACAATTGTCCCGCATGCTCCTAGCAGACATAAAGCTTTGCGTCTTGGGACCCCAGAGGATAGTGAGGGCCACGAAAACACGTTTTAATTCAGGTTGAAGCAATTTATGGAATCCCTAGGTTTTTATCCTGTTCGCATGAGTGTGCATGGTATTATTCAATTTGTGTGTGTTCTTGTGTGTTGAATATTACAATGTCCGAGCAGCAGTTAGGGCCACACCATATAGACAAATGAACAAATAATGTAATTTTGAATAAAACAAACTGGCAAGATTTAATTTTGGGTACTTGCTTAGTTTTTTGTCGTCGCTGACTTCCTAATGTCCCACTGAAGTTTTGAAGCCTGTTAAACAAGCACATGCATTACACTTATTTAGGCATTATCCCAGTAGTAGATCTGAATGGTTTCCATAGTTTCTTTATAGTGAAAAAGCCATGAATCCCAATCACTGATGCCATTGCAAGATCTACCTAAGAGATGTACATGAATTGACTCTTTCGACTTCTTATAGCCACTGACCATTTAGCTGAGCTCAGTGGTTAATTTGTAAAGCAATAAGTGCCAGGGCCCTCGTCAGGAGGCCACTGCAGCGTGCATCATCCATTGCCTCAGCCAGCGCTGCCAATTAAAGTACCAACACAACTACTAACCATCACACTCCTACAAGTGTGACACTTCATACTATTCAAGGCCCCCAAAGCTATAAGAATGGCTTGGGTGGCACATATTAGTGATTGTTAATGTATATGAAGTTAATAAACAGCTGTTCTTTTGCCCATACCCATATTTGGCAGACAGCTTCACCATGTGCAGACTGTCACAGGCGCCGGTGCTAAGAATTAAGTGCCAGTGCCGAGCACCGGAAACCACCAGCTCAAATTAAGCACTGGCTGAGCCTTAATGAGAGGGATCATGTCTTCTTTTGACCCATCTTGAGCCTTCATTGGGGCACAATATTAGTCCTTTGAGTGCCTTGTCTGGTTTTGCCACTTTTCCTCCTTCTTTGGTCACTTTGCCATGATCAACCTTGACCCCACCCCGCCCTCCACCCAGTCACCCTGTGGACTACGAGTCTCTCATAGTATCACATGATAACAACCCACAAATATCCCTGAATATGCATCTTACCTGTCTCCATTGCCATCAAATGGCTGAAATAGCATTGCATGTCACTCATTATATTTTGCAGCTTATTCCTCACTTTTGTGGTCAGAGACTGCTCTAGTCAGTAGCTTATCTGTCAAGGAAGGTGCCCATCATAGAAGATTTGTGGCATCCAGGTGTCCTGTTCAGTAGAGAAAGTGTGCATCCTTGCAGGCCATGATCTCTATTCAAAGGTACTTTATTGCATTCTCACTATCGTCCATCTCACATCACTCCCCTATTCCTCCCTTGTCTCTTGCTACACTCCAACTTCAAACCATTGGCTCAAAGTTGCCATAAGCTAGGCCACCCTATTGCTTTGCTACAAACATAGCAAATTATTCTTGTGACCTATTTCACTGATAACTTGACCCATGCCCCAGGCTGGTAAAAAGTGAAAGTTTTGCAGTTGGCAGAGTCAATGTAACTGATATTACCTGCCTCACTAGTGTGCTCCCCAACAAACGGGGCTTTTATTTGTTCACTGCCCTGGGCACAAATTCACCAACAGGGATTGTTTTTGCTGCAGGCCCCAAAGCCTTCTGGTTTCTGGAACTACACACAGATGGCAGTGGAGTCCAGGGCCAGTACACAAAAGTCCTAGGAGAACCATCAAGGGTCCCCAGCAGATCCATTACCACAACAGTTCCTCAGGGGACATAAGGGAGCCAGAGTCACTAGCCCTGCAGAGACCAATCCTTGTCTTGCGGACCAGTTGGAGTCAAAGTCCTTAGTCCATCCTTGCAGGGCATTAGGTGGATTCTCCTACCAGCTTGATATCCTTTCGCCGTTGTTGCTCCCAGGGTCTCCTCAACTGTCTCGCCTTTGTGCATGGGGTTTTTAAGTGGGGGTGAAAAGCTTTAGGGCCTAGACACTGATGGATAATCCTAGAATGCCATATCATTCCTGCACCCCTGTCCAAACCATCCTGCACAGCTTTCTGGAACAATCCAAAATGGCAACTTCAAGTTGTCTCTGTCAGAGCTCCTCAGACAGCCTCAGCTCCACCCCTTGATGATTCAGCTACCTGATCCCTTCCCACTAAAACTTAAAAGACAATCCCCTGCTGTGTTGGCTTCAGAGGTCCGGGCTCCTTCCTTTATTCCAGTGGGCCATCCTGTCCCTGCCGAGGTGTAGTGTGGTAATCTAATTTACAAATGCATATTTTTATCACTGCACCTTTTCTTTTCCAGGAACTGTGTAGGGTACGGTTGATTACTCTTTTGTGTGGGGAGACCTTTGCTCAATCTGCTGGGGAGCAGGGTAATTATTATGGCCTACTAAGCGGACATAGCCCAGGAATCTGATTATGAGCTGATTTAGAGAAATATGTTAAATATTGAAGGGCATTAAAGTGGAATGTAGGTTATTGGGGACTGCAAATTCAGACTTGGCGTACATGTTTTAACCCAGTCTGATACATAACTGGGTTTTGTACGGATACATAGCTCATAACTGTACTTTAGGAAAGGTTTTGTCTATAATGTTTAATATAGTCAATTACTACAGATTTTCGTCTAAGCACTACACACCTACTCTATGAATGCCCACTCATATTACAAGGTCTACCCCAGGTCAGAACTAATCCTTTCAGGGTACCTTTTTGGCAAGGTTACCTGTGCACAAATATGGAGTTGCACACAATTGTAGTCTCACCTGTGCAGCCCCATATGTGCACACACATGTGTGTACATGTGTTAATTTGTGACCAACCCATAGGCTCTTATCCTAGCTGCGCAGCAGCAGCCGTATCTTAAAAGGTGGACACTGGTGGCTGACATGCTTCTTTCCAATTACCATGTACTTAACATGAATGAGACTCAGGTATTGAGAATCAGTAAAAATTTAAATTAATGATGGCCAAAGCGATAAATCCAGGTGGACTAAATGGGCAGAACACATTTGCTACACTCAGGCTCACATAAATACAAAATAACTACCACACAGTGACATAGAAGGAGACTAAAGACACATCCTTTATCAAACACAAAAATGTACTGTGCCAAACACTGGCAAAGAAATGAGACTAACAAAACTTTCTTTGAAACCAATCTAATCATGAAAGGAATCTTGTACCTAAGGGGCTCATTACGATGGCGTAACGATCGCCACCGCCGAGCCGGCGGTGGCGACCGTTACGCCATCGTAACGAGAAATACCCCCCGACATATTATGATGGCGGGGGTATCGCAGCGGACGCAAAGTCCGTCTGCTGCTTTTCTGCCGCTCGGCAATCATTCCGATTGCCGGCCGGGCGGTGCTGGGCCAGTACCATGGTGGTGGTGCCTAGCAGGGACCGCCAGCCATATTACGATGTGGGTGGTATACAGGCCCTTCCATGGCGGCGCCGTCGCCATGGAAGGGCTGACAGGGATTGGCTTTGGGGGCCAGTTGTGGGCCACTGAGTGTGTGGGGGGTGGGAGAGTGCACTTGGGGGGTACCCATGGTACCCCCCTGCAGTTCCCTGCCCCACATGGCAGGCACCGCGTGGTGCCTGCCACGTGGTGCAGGAACTGCTGTGCATGCCTGTTCACCATTGCGTATGGTGCTGCAGCCAGCAGCACCGTCCGCAATGGTAAAAGGTCAGGATGCGCCCGCCATTTTGGTGGGCCCATCCTAATTGGGCCGGTGGGACCGCCGCACGTCTGGCAGTCGGTCCCATCAACGTTATGGTGGCGGGCAGACTGATGTCTGCCCGCCATCATAATGAGCCCTTAAGTTCCAATTAGAGAAACACAGATGGCTGCTCCCTTTTTGCAACTCTGTGAATAACTTAACCCCTTCTTCATCAACTAGGTTAACAACATTTGGCAGGGGCTAGAGGTGAGTGCTAAACCTCCAACCCTTATTGTCCCTTTGTTACCATCCAGTTTACCTTTTTTTCAATGCTATGGAGCACTTAGTAACAACCTTATCTATTCTGACCTCTCTAAAACCCACAGATGCTGCCATTGACTAAGCCCCAAACTGGCTACTAAAAGACTGTGAGCATTGCACCTCTGATCTCCGACCTGATGAAACATTTTCTTCTAGACCGTGTGGTAGGATGGAACTATCAACCCTCTGATTAAAAAAATCAACTTGATCCCAACTGCCCCAGACAATTTCGGGGACTTCAGAAACCTACCAGCCCCTGGTAAAGTCCTTAAAAAGGTGGTCACCAGACACTTACAGTCCATTTTGAACTCTAACAACACCTGGAGCCTTCCCAATCGGGCCTGTGGGGGTACCCATGGGTCCCCCTTACAAGTCATGCACAGTGTGGCAGGCACCAGGGGGTGCCCACCACAGGGTGCCCGATTTTCCTCAGCTATCCCTTTCTTCAATAGGAGCCTACGCATTCGGTTGGAACAGAGGCTCCCATTGAAGTCATTGGGAGTCTGACCAAATCGCATCTGGAAGAATACGGATGCATCATAATCGATCGGTCGGACTCTCCCGATCCGAGTCGGTCGAAAACCATTCCCAAACCGATTTGGTGGGAATCCTTTCCTAACCGCATCGTAATTGGGCCCTTTGTATTAATCGCCTAAATCATGCTTTTGGCTGTTTCTGCACCTTTACTGTTCCTCTGAGTCCTCTTTCATGAGCCATTTTGAACCGTACTCCCATTTGCAAGCTAAATCGCCTCCCTGACCATTCCCAAAAGGGTGAGTGATTCACCTTTCCCAATGATCAAGGTCAGATTGGCAATAATCTTCTAGAAAAACAGAAAGATTATGATGCAAGGAGCAGAAACCAACCTTTACTTCTGCACCAGGAGCTCCCCTTTAGCAATGAAATCTCCGACCTCATCACTATAGGTACAATCAATTTGTTTTACAACATCTTCCTCCTCATGCACAACCTGCCAGGCAACGCAGCCACCAACACCTTATAAGGAGCTCTTTTTTAAAACACTGCATCTTCAGGAAATATATCACACTGCCAACAAACCTCTAAGGCAATATCTTCAATTGTGTATTCCCCTCCTGGTCCATCCTCACTTGCTATGGACTACTGTCTTTTGACTGGACAGAAGAAGGAGGGCCATTCCTACCATTAGTGAGTCGGTGACGTGGCTCCAGGGCCCATGGGTTTGAGGTATCCTCTGCATCACTATTAAGGCAATCTTTCACTATCTAACCAGCATGTACAAAGGACCGATTTCTATTCTTTCAGTATGGCCCTTGGTACCCATTCTGCACCTTTGAGACAATGCCTGCATTCACATTTACTCAACACGGGCAACCAAAACCTTCCAAGCAGTAATTATGTTCCTTTTAGTTACACTATTAATGTGCTCCAACATGACCTTCTTAAACTAATGGCCACATTGGACACCACCATAGATGCCAATCCCTAATGCAATAACCTCAAATGCATGCTCCACAATAATGTTTTTATCCATGTCCCCAGTAAGAACAATTTCTAGAAACCAAAGCCTTAGGTCTATTGGTACTGCCGCAGCTCATAGAGAGAACATGCACTATCGAGAGGCAGGAGAAGATATTGTCATAAAACATAGGTCCAGGAACACTTTGAATTCTTGAAACTCTCCCTAAATTCTAAAGAAGACTCAATCAATTTATCAATAACTCTATTCAATACTTTTCAGTAACATATTAGTATACTACATATATAATAGATAAAAAAGCTTAACATTTTGAAATGTCTCTTCATATATACAGTGTGATTATTAACATTCAATTAAAAAAAGTGCCATTTACATCCCCTCAGGTGACCTTTTTTAATTCTTTTTTTGAAAAAGCGGAAATTGTCCCATGGGGATACCCCTGCATGCTTTTCCTCATTTTGAGCACCTGCCAAATGTAAGAAGACATTATACAACATACATATGGGGTATGTAATTGTTGCAAAAATAGGAGTGCTGGTCTGCATATGGCTGGGTTTAAAATGGAATGGCATGGGGAGCAAAAACATGATGGATTTAGGCCCATATCTCTGTACTGGGGTGAATGCATGAAATTTTTGTGTTTTTTCAACACAGCATTCCTTTTTAGTAGTCTGTCCATCAATTGTTTTTTTTTGCATTTGTCACCCCGAGTGGGGCGGATATACCCAGACGTGGGTTCCATGCTCTCCATGCCACTGAAATCAAGCTAGCCTGGCTGATGAGGGGAGATACTCCGAAACCGGTCCTAGAATGCTTGTTTCCAGTCCAGGGAGGACCTGGCCTGGCAGTTCGGACTGGACTGTTCCCATGGGGAAAAGGGTCAAGACTGATTTGCATATGGCTAGGTCTAAACTGGAATGGCGTGGGGAGAAAAAAATGATGAATTTACGCCCAGATCTCTGTACTGGGGTGAATGCATGACATTGTTCAGCATTCTGTCCATCAATAGTTTTTTTTGCATTTGCCACCCCGAGTGGGACGGGTATACCCAGAGGTGGGTCCTGTGCTCTCCATGCTACTGGAGTCAAGCTATCCTGGCTGATGAAGGGTGATATCCCAAAACCAGTCCTAGGATGTTTGTTTTAAGTCCAGGGAGGACCTTGCCTGTGAGTTTGGGCTGGACTGTTACCATGGGGTACAGGGTGAAGACTGATTTGCATATGGCTGGGTCCAAACTGGAATTACACGGGGAGCAAAACAATGATGGATTTAGGTCCAGATCTCTGTACTGGGGTGAATGCATGACATTGTTCATCATTCTGTCAATCAATTGTTCTTTTTATGTTTTTTCAACACAGCATTCCTTTTTAGCAGTCACCAACTTGGTTAACAGATGTATGCAGAAGAGATGCAAATAGGATAGGATAGTCACTTGTAAAGCGCGAACGAATGCCGAAGCGTCTTGGCGCTGGTAAGTAGAGAGGAACAGCCCCATCTTAACACCGGGTCACATCAAACAGCCAAGTTTTTAACAGTTTTCTAAAAACTTGATGACTGTCTATAAGTCTCAGAGAACCAGGAAGCTTATTCCAGAGAGTGACAGCATGGAAAGAAGAGGCTCTGCCGCCCCATCTGGCTTTCCTAACACGGTGTAACTTAAGGAGGCATTGAGAGGAAGACCTGAGTACCCGACCAGGAGAGTAGGGAATTAAGAGCTTTTGAACCCCCTTGGCTCCCCCCCCAAACACCGCCTTGTGTACTAGGCATAAAGCCTTAAACTCTATGCGCTGCTGGACTGGGAGCCAGTGAAGTGCCTTGATTTTTTCCGCAACAGACTGATCTCTGGGAACATCCAGCAAGAGTCTGGCTGCCGCATTCTGCAGAACCTGCAATCTCCTCATCAAAGTCTTGTTTATTCCTAATAGTAGAGCATTACAGTAGTCCATTCTAGACAGCAACAAGGCCACCACCACATTCCTGCGAAGCTCATATTTAATAAAAGGGAAGATCTTCCGCAATATCCTTATTAGATAGGAGCAGGATGAGGCAAGATTACTGACATGTGCAGAGAAATTAAGCTGGTTGTCAAACACCATTCCCAGGTTTCTAACCTTACGCACGGGACAGGGGCATTCACCGGCCTCTTCTGGCCACCAAGCACCGCTCCAAACGGAATCTCCCTGGCCAAACTCTATTATCTCCGTTTTCTCCGTGTTCATTTTGAGATAATTCTTTCGCATCCAGCTCATAATATCTGACAGGCAGCTGTGGAACTCAATAGCTGTATCATTGGCTTGTTCACCAGCAGACACAATGAGCTGGGAATCATCGGCGTAGGAGATGATCGTGAAGCCGTGAGCCCTAACCCGCTTGGCCAAGGGGGGTACATAGATGTTAAAAAGCGTGGGAGATAAGGCGGAGCCCTGCGGCACTCCATATGGTAAGCAAAAGGGGTCAGATTGCAAACCCCCCCAGGACAGGCTCTGCTCCCTACCCTCCAGAAAAGAGGCTAGTAGGGCCAATGCAGTTCCTTGGACACCAAACTCCTGGAGCCTCTGAAGCAGTATCGTATGATTCACGGTGTCGAAGGCGGCCGAGAGGTCCAGCATCACCAGGACCGCCCGGCCACCTCGGTCCACTATAGTGCGAACATTTTCTGCAGCCAATAGAAGTGCTGAATCTGTGGAGTGCTGGGCACGGAAACCGTGCTGAGACACGTCGAGCAACTCATGGGCCACCAGATATGCTGTCAGGGAGCGATTTAGTCTCTCTCCTATAAGAGAGAGACAAATGCTGCCAACAACTTAAAGACTGTCTATTCCATAATCAAAGCTGGTTGCAGTTGAACTTGCTGTGCTTCTCTCCATGGATGGAGAACAAAGATCCCACTCCTCAGCTGTGGTCCGCGCAGGTAACAGCGGTGGGGCGGTAGGGCGGATTAAGGGGGATTTCAAGGGACAATACAGAGGAAAAATCAATTATTTTTTTAATTTCCCTCCGGCATCATCTCTCAAAATCCCACCTTACTCAGCCCCAGTGCCCCACTTCTGCTACATGCACGGACCGCGGCTGCCAGTCCTTGACTATCCTCCTTGTTCAAAACACAGAATGTCCACAGCCTAGATGCACTCTTTTTTTATATCTTTCATTGATGCTACCAGCCGCTGGTGAGGCTCATTGTGTCTGCATTATAGTCTCTATCTGATTCTCATTCAGCAAAGATCAGTCTTAATCCATCCAACCATTACAACTGTAAAGGAATCTACATTTCCTGCTACAACCTCCAGCAATCATAAAAACACTTAAACCCATACTTTATTTGTGATCTTTAGCTTGATGTGCACATCCCATATCACAACAGCTAGGAAATCCTAGTGTAGGCATTCACTCAAAAAATACATTGATGTTAGAGCCACTTACCTCAGGTATGAAGTACTGAATTGTCTGTCACCTCACAATCTCTCCAGAGTTTTATCCTTTAGTTGCTGAACAATATAACTTAAGGCATTCTTTCATCTGTGAGCCCTTTTCTCTGAGTCTTCTGCTAGTAGTTTCTGTGCAATATTCTTCTTAGATAAGGTTATTTATCCAAATGCCAAGACCATAACACAGGCCCCAGCAGCCCCCTGCGGTGCAGGGGTCCCACCCTTCGGGAACTCTATTCAGCCTAAGACATATGACCATACGTGAGTTACGGGATATTCAGGGGCCCCACATGAGGGGACCTCATTTTTTTGTGTTATCTCACTGCCTACTTTCGTACTTAAATCTCTAAGGGTAGCAACAGTGACCAGTTAAAGGTTACTGCAGGAAATAGTAGGTAGTTTTGGACCTGAAGTATCATATGAGCTAAGTGATAATACAAAAAAAACTCCATGTTCTGTTCGACCTGCAAGTTTGAAAATTATCATATCATTTATTATAGATAGGGCAAGTAGAGTAGATAAAATTAAAATCAACACAAAAAACTGAATATCGAACCTCATTCTGTGGCTGAAAGATAGCTGTAATTACAAGGTGATTATGTCTTAAGATTTTTCAAGACAATCAACACAGTGCCCTGTGGCCAATGATATGTTATGGAGAGTTGTTTGGGTATCGCCTGCAATGCTTCTTAACTCGTGAATTTCCAATTGGCTATGCTTACTACTATCTGTAGGAACAGAGGTGCCATTGAAAATACTCCAGTGTATCAAGCTTGCTATGATCTATCGTCCTTCTGCTATAGTCTCTCAGTGGGCCTGAAGGCAAGTTGGAACATCTCAGTGTTTTCAGTAAAATTGGCTGAACATTCAACAGAAATAGTCCACATCTTAAGAAACCCAAATACCACCCATGATTTCTGCTAAAGCAATCAGAAATATTTTACGGTGCCATTGACCAGTTTAGAAGGCATGACTGTCCAGTTAACTGGTCTATCAGTGATCTTTAATGAGAATCAAAGCTAATGGCACTAGTTAGGGAGAGACCATTTGAGGTCTGCACTTTTTGTGGAGTCACAGATCAACAGTGCTGGGTTCTGCCCTGATTTATACCAAATTTTAAATGGACTATATCTTGAAAATTGCCCCCCAGTCAAAATCTTTGGCGGAACTAGGGACACCCAATGGACGCAAAGTTTTGCTAATGATGCTTTGAGCTAGAATTTAAGTTTGGGATACTACCACGGTTTCTCAAGATGGAGGTCAGACAAGAACTGAGGGTGTAGTATATCATCTTATCTGGACATATGTGGGGTCTCTGTAACTGATGTGTGGCAACAGCAGCAGGCAAAGGATAAGACAATCTTTTGTAGGGGGGGCACCATTTTGTGAATCATCTCCTGTACATTCCAGAAGACACACTTCACTCTGCACACAGTTTCACAGCTACAAATACATACCCATATACACACACACACACTCATAGCTACACACAGACACAATCCCATAACTGCACAAACACATACACACTCACACACACACAATCTCATAGCTACACACACACACATACACCTACACACAACCACACTAGTAGTATAGTTGCTGAATTGCTTAATTTCAAGCGGGCATTGTGGAGCCTGTTACAATGTAGCCGGAGAAGGTCAGACCACTCATTCTTGTCAAAATTGATTTGACATCTTTGGTACCATAGGTTCCGTAAATAGTTATTTGTTGGTCTTGAGTGGAGCTCATTAACGATTATAGTATATAGGCCAAAAATATTTTTTTTGTACACACTCAAGGTCACCAAACAGGCATGGTAACGGGAAGCAGTGGTAGGCTGTCTAGCACCTCACACTTTTTTTCATAATGCAGCTTCTCAATTGTTGATATTTCCAGGACTGATTATCCTGGAGGTCATAGTCTTCCCATCATCCTTTTTCAGCATTGTACTATATTGGCCCTCCCAGGTGGAAGACTCCATTGTGTGCAAGCGCTTTCTGTTGGCGTTTCCAAAGCTGGATAGAATTCTGTAGTGTGGGGTTCTGGAATGTTTGTAATCTGGCCGGATAATTGTAAACAACCTGTAGACTGTCCATTGACCCCTATAGGGCGCGCTCAATGAGAGCCCAGTCAGGTATCTCAAGCTCATTCTGATGATGATATGTGAACTGAGATAGTTGAGGGGCATCGTAGTAATGGTCAAGGTTAGGGGAGACGGAGACCTCCAGAGGTATTGTCAGCATATTGCTTGGACATGGAAAGGCAGGGCCTGTCAGTGCCCCAAACATATTTCTTGATTACCTGATCAGTTGGATCTCAGAGAAGGGGGTTGTGGAGAAAACAGATAGGATAGGAAGGGGGGGATCCCAAACACATAGTTGACGCTTGGAGCCAAAGTCATTTCAATGGTTTGATCCCTTCCCCAAAATGAGAGATGTAAGCCTTTCCATTTAACAACATTGAGTTGCCTTTGATCCGCTAGTATTGCAACGTTGTCCTGTACCATTTAAACATAGATCCCTACTGACCTGCACTCCAAGTTATTTCAGTTTATGAGGGAGACATTTGAAAGGGAGTCCCACAAATATAGCAGACGTCATGGGTTTGTTTTATTGGCATTGCATCGCTTTTTGTCCAATTGCTCCTCTATTCTGATAAGGATGAAAAACAGAAGATGATGTTCCATTCTCACTCAATTAGGAGTTGAGCATGGCCCATGACCGTACATATTTTACTGAGCCTGGATAAAAAGATGCATTTATTTATGTTACGGGCTTAGACAAAGCGTACTACCAGTATCTGATTCTGAATAGAGAGTTTCACAAAAATGTATATTTCTTCAATCTCGGACCATGTAGCCAGCATTTTGACCTCCATGTATTTGTGTATGAGTATTGCCACTCCCCTCTCGTGACATTATGTAGCAGGGTCAGCAGAGGATGAAGTGTCTGGACTGTCATACACTTAGAAAAAGACCTTCCCCACTTAGTCCTCTTCAACTATTCAGATTTCAGAGTAGAAAAGTGGTCTTCTGTAAAAGAAAAATTGGGCTGATGTGAGGCGAGATAGGTCAGCACCTTCTCTTCATACATTTAATGTATAAGGAGAGGCCCTTGATATTAAAGGACCAAATAGACTGTAGTCTGGTATGAGTTGTCATTTGCTCAGGATAGGTAGTACGTTATGGTGTAGAAATGGTATCAGGAGAATGTGACATTGGTTGAGTATCGTGTAAACCCAAGCGGGCTGCAAGTCCTTCCAGTTCAAAACACCATGCGCAGATACAGGATATGCAGATATTATACTATGGCAGATCTCTCAGCGAGTGAGAATGAATAAGCACTTTCTTTTAAACTTAAAACTGGCAAGCTATACCTCTCAATTGGGCTCTTCCACTTGGAGAAAATGTTGTGCAGGATGTCTCTCCTAGTATCAACAACAAGCTTAACCGTCATAAACTTCACAACAAAGAATATCTGTGGGTGGCAATTCAATAACTGGATCAGGTTTCAGTGGCAACTTAGATTTATTTCTAAAGTGTACTACAGTATTACTTGGTGGTCTATCCCAAAGTGCCTCTCTGGTGTTTGAAGGGAGTCCATTTCGCCCCTCCTGTGCCCATAGTGGATTCTCCATTGACCGCCAAAAATTGATCCAGTTCACCAGGATCCAAGAATTCTCTGATCCTACCATCTATTTTCAATATCATAACTGCTAGATCCAGAAGGACGTATCGGGTATTGCAACCTTCAGTAAAAGGTGTAACACCAGGAATTTGTCCTTGTCAGGTTGGGTTCATAGGAATAATCTGCAGCAATAGAAACAGTATGAACATTGTAGGGAAACGGACCATGTCGTTTAGAGGCAGTAACCAACTGTCTGGTTTGGTGGTGTAATAAACAAGCAATAATAGTTAGTCTCATCTGGAGCTTTTCTGGATTTGAGTCTATGTGCCCTTTGAAGTTCAGGAGGAGGGTGGAAAACAAGGCCCATGATTTGAGGTAAAGAAGTCATGGTGATCTCTGCATCTGTCTAAGGAAGGCCAAACATTTTAAAATCATTCCTTCTGCTCCAGTCCTCTAAGTCAGTGACCTTTCATTGGAGGCGCCAGAGTTCATCCCCCCAGTCTAATGCATTATGGACTTTGTCTTCAAGATATGAGATTTGGTTTTCCAAACATTGCAATTGTGATTTATACTGCACCAGTTCTACATGAATTGATTTGAGTTCACTTTTAGCTAAGGTAGTGGAGGCTTCCACTACATCTATTGACATTTTAATCTTTTTGAGTTCAGCCGCAAGCGTACCCAGAGTAATAGTGCCCATATCTGTCTTTGTTGCATCTCAGAAGATTTTGGGATCACCGTAGAAAATGATAGTTGATGGGAGAATTCAGATTTAGACATTTGCAGTGTAACACTATTGATGATAAAGGAGTACAAAGTCTCAGAGAACAAATCAATGAAGGCAAAATAGCTAGTGTCACAAAAAGATACTTTAATTATGTTGTTGGCCAAAAAGCAAGCGAGACAGTGTTGAATTCTGCACACAATTATCAAAATTACTATGTATGATCTGTGTGCCTGCCAGTAATAGCCATATTGGAACAGTGAGCAGTCTTTTAAACTGCCACTAGAGGGAGCCAAAGCCTTAACAGGAAAACAAAGACAGGCAAGAAGTCAATGTACTAGGAGGCTGAGGACATCATCAATTAGCATCCAGCCCAAACAAAGATGGCAGCATGCCGGTATATGATAATTTATTTATTTATTTAATGCCTTTATATATAGCGGGGACTTTACCCAAAGGCGTCAGAGCCCTTCACAATAGAACCAAGTATGTTAAATGAGGAGAATTTTACATATTTACACGTTACAGATACAAACGAGAAAGAAGAAAAAGTAAAATAAAACAATAGATGGCAGTCACACAAAAAACAAATAACACAGTAGGATGAGGATCGTACAGGCATAGATTACAAATTTACAATATTGTAAGAACATCCTTGAGGGACATGAAAAGGGATGTATTAGTTCTGGAAGTGTCTTTGGAAGAGAAGAGATTTGAGGTCAGTTTTGAAGGTCCGGGTAGAGGTGGTGGTACTGAGTAGTGGAGGAAGCAAGTTCTAGATTCTAACTGCATTGCCTGAGAAGGGTTGAGTCATCGATCTTTCCCTTTTGAAGGTGGGAGGCTCAAGCAGTAAATTTTCCGCATTACGAGAAGGTCTAGAACCTCCAGAGATTTTAAATTTATTCGCCAGGTATCGAGGGGAAGAAGTGTGCAAGGCTTTGTTGGTGATACAGGCAGTCTTGTAGATTGATCTTGCCTCGATGGGAAGCCATCGAAGAGAAGATAAAATGGGTGTGATGTGGTCACTTCTTTTGGCCCCAAAGACAAAACGAGACGCTGAATGGAGAACGGATTTAAGAGGAGAAAGGTGGGATTTGGGGAGGCTTGCAAGAAGAGACTTGCAATAGTCCAATCTAGAGAGAACCAGAGATTGGACCAAGGTTTTAAGTCTTGCTCCGGAAAGAAAGGTTGAATCCCCCAGAGAAGGCGCAGTTGGTATTGCGCATGCTTTGAAAAGGAATTGATGTGGGAGAGTAGATTGAGCCTTTTGTCAAGTATGACACCAAGGGATTTAGCTCTGTCGACAACGAAAGGTTAATTGTTGAGTACATTCAGCTGATCCATCCAAGATTGAACAGGAGGGGGAGAGAGTGAGGCAGAGAGTAGGAGGAATTCAGTTTTGGAAGGATTCAGAATGAGTTGATGAGCTAACATCCAGCTTTGAACAGAGTTTAGAGGAGAGTTGAGGATTGAGATATCGTGTGTCAAAGACACCTTATGGTAGATTTGAGTGTCATCCGCACAGAGATGGTAAAGGATCCCAGATTTACTTAGGAGATTTCCCAATGGTTCCAAATAAAGATTGAACAAAGTGGGTGCAAGGATAGAACTTTGAGGGACGTCTTGTCTGACCGCCAATGAAGACGAAAGACTGTTCACTATTTTGATCATTTGAGATCTGTCGAGAGGAATGAGGCAAACCATTTAAAAACTGTGCCTTCCAAGCCCATTCTCTGTTGAAGAGTGTTAAGGAGAGTGTTGTGATTTACAGTGTCAAAGGCGGCAGAAAGGTCTAGAAGAATCAGAAGACAAGACTCCCCCAAATCAAGTACATGCAGCGCATCGTCGATCACTTGCAGCAGGGCTGTTTCGGTGCTGCAGTTTTGAATGAAACCAGACTGGAAATTGTCAAGAAGATTATTATCCTTAATATGTAGGGAAAGTTGTTTCGCTACACATCTTTCTGTGATTTTCGCAAGAAAAGGGAGGTTGGTGATGGGGAGGAAGTTTTTGAGGTTGTTCGCATCAGCGGAGGGCTTTTTAAGAAGTGGGGTAACCTGTCCTGTTTTAAGGGCAACAGAAAGGGAACCTTGGCTGAGGAAGAGGTTAACCAGACTTGTGCAATAGGAAAGAGTATGAGTGTAGAAATCAATGGCAATGTCACTAGGGCTGGGGTCAAAAGAATGGTTCGAGGGTTTTGTTTCGCGAATGCATTTGAGGAGAGCATCTTCAGAGATGACGTCAAAGTTCTGCCAAATGACTAAGGATTTGCGCTCCTCTAGGGGGGTAGGATGAATGACCTGAACCACCAGTGATTCAACTTTTTCATCAAAGAATATAGCGAATTCTGCTGCTTTCTTTGGAGAATCATCAGGCTTGGTGGATGAGGGAGAGCAGTTTGGATTTTTGATGAGGTCAAATAGTTCTTTGGGTCTGTTATTGGCTGAGTCGAGGAGGGTTCTGAAGGTTGACGCTTTTTCATGTAAGAAGTGTTTGTGGTATTTTGATCTTGCTCAACGTAGAATAGAAAGATTAGTGGTGGATGAGATTGCTTTCATTGTTTCTTCAGGATTCTCAGGTTCTTCCTTTCTTCATAAAGGGATTTATTGAACCATGGTGCTGAAGGAACAGGCCTTTTCCTTTTGCTTTGAAGTGGAGCGACATTATCAATTTTGACTGCAAGGACTGAGGCATTGGGAGGTAAGATCGTTGACATCTAAATTAGGGTCTAACCTTGGAAGTGATAGCATAGCAGAATCACAAAGAGTGTCAAGGTCAATGTTTTTGATGTTACGGAACCAGGTAGTAGTCGTTTTAGGTTGGCCAAGAGTTATAGAGTGTGATAGGTAAAGAGAGAAGGGGAAGAGGAAGTGGTCAGACCAGTCTACTTGAATAGGGATAGCAATAGTAAGCACGTCTGCTTTGGATATAACAAGGTCCAGAATTGAGCCCTTAGAGTGTGTTGTTTCAGTGCTGTGTTGGAAAAGATTATTTGCTGAGAAAAAAGTTGCAGGCCTATTGGCAGCTGAGTCTTCCAAAGAGCCCCAGTGAAGATTAAAGTCTCCCAGGAAAATCTGTCTGTCACTTTGAGAGTATTGGTCGCTGATGAAGTCGGTGAGTTCCTCCAAAAAAGAAGGGCAGTCACCAGGCGGGTGATAAATGGCATGAAATCTGAAGAGGGAGCAGTGTTGCATTTGAAGCTCCAGAGACAGGCATTCAAATGTACGGAAGGACCAGTTAGGAAAAGCCTTAAATTGAAGGGAGTTTCTGAAGATGATTGCAACACCTCCCCAACTTTGTCTGTTCTATCATTTCTAAAGATAGAATAGTCGGTGGGTAACAGAAGATGAAAAATAGTTTCTGAGGTATCGTTGAATCGGGTCTCAGTGAGGAAGAGAATGTCAGGATTGTGGAGAATGATGGTGTCAGAAATTTCCAGTTTGTGTTTAATTCCAGATCTACAGTTGTGGAGCAAACAGCACAACTCTGACGAGACTGTTTTGGTGACGGAGGCATTTGGGCTTTTAGGGGTGATAGGGATAATGTTCTTGTAAGAGGGTGCCAGGGTAGAATAAGGCTGATGTTTAGTTCTGACAGAAGAGATGGTTGGAATAGTGCACAGAGTAGACTTACTTGGAGAGGAGAGTGGAAGGGGGTGGCGTTAGAAGTCTTGTAACTAGCCAGTAAATTAGCTATGTCTGCAGAAGACAGATTGTGATTGGCTTTTTTGGGGCGCGGTAGCAAGGTACTCCTCTGGAGTTTTGGGAAGTGAGCATTTGCCAAGGGAATTGGGTTGTTTGGAAAGGTGGATATCTTAGTGCTTAAGAGTGAGATGGTAGCTTCAAGCTGGGAGATAGAGGAGATGAGAAATCCTAATTTGTTTTCAAGAGAGAGTATGAATGAGCACAGAATGTTAGGTGGCTCTTTGGATACATGAGGGTGTGCAATTGGCGAGGGAGGGCAGCAAGAGGTTGGGGTGCGGGGGAGTATTGGGGTGCAAGAGTAAAAGGTGGAGATAGATGGTGGTTGAGAGGGGTTGTTGGTGTATCTGAGGTGGAAAGAGAGTTATCTTTGCTGATGTTGAACAGAGGAGAAGAATAGAGATCAAATTTAGGAGACAGGTGAGGAACGAGAGGGAGGGCGGAATACGGTGAGGGGAAAGAGGGGAGTCATAGAATTGCAGAAGGTTTGGGGAAAAGAGAGGAGAAGGGGCTTGAAAGGTCCCGTAGGCTAGGAAAGGTGAATGTATGGGGACAGGCACCAAGCAGAGTGGGGGGGATTGAGCTAGAGGGAAGTTGAAGAAAGAATATGGTTCTGCTAGGTCCGGGGGAGGGAAAAGGAAGGGATTGCCAAGGGGGGATAAAGGGTTGAGCAGCATTACTGGAGTAATGGGAGGATGAAGAAAGATGAAAGGGGTTTGTGCATAATTCAGGGTACAAGGAGAGGGGGAGAGCGGGTAGGGAAGAAGGGAAGGGGGAAAGTATGGAAAGTTAACTGGGAGATCAGGTTGTAGGAAAGTGGATTAAATAAGGGGGTGGTGGGCAGGGTTGAGGGAGGAGGTTACTTTGGAATATCAGGATGGTGCAGAGTGGAAAAGGTGAGTGTTAGCCAGAGGTGTGGCTGATGTGTTGAGGGGAAGTTCACATTGGGAGGGGGAAGAATGGGAGATGAGGGAGCAGGGAAAGGGGGGCAAAGGGGCGGCCTGTGCCTCCCAGGAGAGCGGCCTATTGGAGTACAGGGGGGTCAGGGTAAGAGATAGGGAGTAAAGGGCGGAGCTTGATGGAGAATCAAGGGAGATCACAGTCACAGGGGTGGGGAGTAGGGAAGGGAAGAGGTGGTCGAAGAGAGAGGGACAAGTGTCTTTAGCTTGAATCAAGACAGTACCATTATTATATAGTGAAATAGTGAGTGAGCCATTAAAACAAGTAGAGGGGGAGATTTGTAGCTGCTGCCCATGTGGGATAGTTGAGGAGGAGGTGACATTGAAAGAGTTATAGAAGCTGGTGGACCAGGAAAGGATGTTGTGAGTGAAAAAAATTAAGTCATTTTTGAGCCTCCCATAACGACCTTTATGGAATTGGTCAACAAAGAGGGAATCAGGAAATTGTTCAATGGTGTTATGATTGAACCGTTTTTCTGAAGGTTTGGACAAATTAGGGGGATAAATGATTTTGAATAATCAGATAGGCCTCCCGGTCGGTATAGTTAGACTGTATGGCTGACGGTCTCCTAGGGGCCTCACAGTGCAACGATAGTGTTATAAGTATTAGGTGGCTTGTGCAGGTTTGAATTGTCCCTAGCAGGAGCACAAGAGCATGAGATGGCTTATCGGCATGCTGTATCTTGCGGTCTATGGCAGGACCAGCACCTCAGTGAACCTCAGATGCCCCACCTCTGTGATCTGCAGTCCTGATTGCACAGACAGTGTGGGGAGCATCCAACTGTCCTTACTCAGCCTCGAGGCTGTGCTGCTGGGACTGACACTCTTGTTAGCAGCTGTCATTTTGTATATATTCTCCACTTATCTGATGCCTCACATCAGGAAAATCCTCAGGGCACCACAGTGGTCTTAAAATGTTGATAGCCACTCTACTTTAAGTAATGTGGGCATCAGGGCATAGAACCTCCATGCCCCCCAGTGCCCCCCCATCCATGGCCTTGACATCATGCTGAATTTACAACAATTTGCATGTTGATGGCTGGGATGTGGGTGGGTCCAGGAAACCAGATCTATATAGTCAGACTCTTCACTTTGTTCACAGCTACCATCTTCCCCATCTTTGTGGCCACAATATTCAGCGTGTATGTGTGTGTGTGTGTGTCTGTGTGTGTGCGTGCATGTGTGTGTTTGTGAGAGAGAGAGAGTTGAATAATGTGCATTTTCTACAACTTATAAAAGTCTTTGGCTGTAGTAATTGTTGCCTAGGACTGTTTGTAATACACATAGTTTATTTTGAAACAATGTTTTCTCAGTTTCCATGTTGTTGTGCTGTTTTATCTTGGTTGATTTTTTCGATCACCATTCCTTCTTCTGTGGTGGTGTGTAGGTCTGTCGATGGGTCCGGGGATATTTTGGTATATATTTGTCCTTTACCTGCTATGCTGCAAGATTCTGTTGAAAGCCGGGGAGGAAAGTGCTCAAGCGAAAGCAAGCAATCGTGTTCTTTCTGTCCTTTACATGTCCTCCTTATTTGCCATGTGCTAGTATACCATTTTGTGTGTGTGTGTGTCTGATCATTAATTATTAACAATGTTATGCACATTGAAAAGCCGTTCACTTGGAACTTTTTATGTTATTACCATTTAGGAACACACAGGCTTTTTCAGTCTGCAGTCCATGGCCATTATAATTTTTAATGAATCGATTTGTGCAAGTCTCCTCTTTGCTCTAATCGGGACTCTTGACCTTGGGCGGACACTGATAGACCTGACATCCTTGGCGTTATTTCCCCTGACGTTTTGCCTTCAAACGTCCTATTTTTACTGATTTAGTGGCTCATTAGGATGGCGTAACGATCGCCACCGCCAGGCCAGCAGTGGCAATCGTTACGCCATTCTATTGTGAAATACCCCGCCATATTATGATGGTGGTGGGTATCACGGCGGATGCAAAGTCCGTTCGTCGCTTTTTTGCCGGTCCGGCCGGGCAGAGCTGGGCCAATAATGTGGTGGCGGTGCCTCGCAGGCACCGCAAGCCATATCAGGATGTGGGTTGTCAAAGGCCTTTCCATGGAGGTGATGCCGCCATGGAAAGGCTGGTGGAGATTGGCTTTGGGGGCCCGTTGTGAGCCCCCGGGGGGTGAGTTCCATGCACCAAGTGTCAGACACCGCGTGGTGCCTCCCACGTGGTGCAGGGAAATGCTGTGCATGCCCTTTTACCATTGCGGACGGTACTGCAGCCAGCTGCACTGTCCGCAATGGTAAAAGGCCAGGATGCGCCCACCAATATGGCGGGCGCATCCTAATTGGGCCGGTGGGACCGCTGCACATCTGGCAGTTGGTCCCATCACCGTTATGATGGCGGGCGGACTGATGTCCCTCGGCCATCATAATGAGCCCCTTCGTTTTTGCTGGCTTTAGGACTTTGGGCACTTTACCACTGCTGTCCATAAATAAAGTGCATGTGCTCTCCACAATTGGCCTATTTAATTTACTTATACGCCCCTAGTAAAGTGCACTGCATGTGTCCAGTGCTTGCAAATCAAATGATGCTAGTGGGCTGCTTGTTTCTGGTCCAGGGAGGACCTGGACTGGCAGTTCGGGCTGGACAGTTCCTATGGGGAGCAGGGTCAAGATTAATTTGCATATGGCTATGTTTAAACTGGAATGGCGTGGTGTATCAAAAAACAATGGATTTAACCCAGATCTGTGACTGGGAGTGAATGGTTGATTTGTTCAGCATTTTGTCCATCATTCCTTATTTTTGCACTAGTGGCCCTGCAGCACTGATTGTACCACCCACTTCAGTAGCCCTTTAAATATGTCTCAAGCCTGTCATTGCAGAGCCTGTGTGTGCAGCTTTAATCTGCCTTTTCCAACCTGGTAAACTAACCGTCTTGCCAAGCCCACAACTTTTTTTAAAATGCATATAAATGCCCCCTAAGGAAGGACCTGGACAACCCTAGAGCATGGTGCAGTGTATTTAAAACATAGGACATGTACTTGTAAGTTTTACATGTCCTAGTAGTGAAAAACCCTTAAATGTGTTTTTCTTTACAACGAGGCCTATCTCTCCCATAGGATAACATTGGCATTACCTTAATACATTCTTTTAGTGCAATTCCCAATTATGAAGCAATTCAATTTTCGATTTTGGTGTCTCCTAAATCACAATTTAAAATCCTAATTTATAGTGAGGTCAGATTATAAATTGTAACTCTGGAAATGCCACTTTTAGAAAGTTGGCATTTTCTTACCTCCGCTATTTAGTGCCTGCTGCCTGTCTCTAATAAACATCGGGTTGGGTGACAGCTGAGCTTTGTGTATTCCCCCTAAAGAGCCACACACAATGGGAGCTTATGAGTAGCCTGCTGGGCTATCCTGGGAGGATGGGAGAGAGGGCTGGGAACAGCCTCACACATACACTAGAATAGGATGTGTCCTGTCCTCACACACAGGGCTGCATACCCCCTGCAGTAATTCTGGAGCCAGGGCAAGAAGGGCAGGCACCTCTTTAAAGTCTCTTCCACTTCAAATACCCCACTGGGTATAAGAACTGGAACTCAGACACCACCAATTCTGTACACTTCTGGACCTGTGGATGTTCTGCCAGGAAGAAGTATTGGTGTGTTGCTGAAAGCACTGCCACTCTACTGGACTTCTACTTTGCTGGACTCCTACTCTGCTGTGCTGACCTTCTTCCCTCATTGCCTGGGAATTAGCAGGACTGGACCTGCATCTCTCAAACCCAGCACCATAGAACTACAAGGACTTGCTGTCCTGCCGCCTATTTTGAAGTCTCATGGACATCAAAGACTTCCAACTCACCCTGCTACAGCATCTGCACTCAGCCATCTGTGAAGTTTGACCTGGCAAGTGGTGCCAACCCAGTCCTGTACCCTTGGAAGTGGGTATAAATTGCTGCTCCAGCAGAAACTAATGCATTAACGCCGTTGCATGGATCCGAAATAGTGCATCTCCATCGATGGTAATGCATCACCGCTGCTGCGATGATCGAGTACATCACTTCACCGACTGCGTGGCGCATCTAAACTGGTCTAGCGTGACCTGATAGACCCGGTCAGCAATTTATGCTTCAAGCACTACAATTCAGTTTATTCCTTTCAAATTCATAACTACAGGTATACTTATTGGATTTTTGTCATTTTGGGCTTGTCTTGTTCATTAAATTAAGCTCTATTTTTCTAACTAGAAGTGGTATCTTTATATGTGGTGTTTTCACTATTTTAGTGTTTGAAGTGTTGCACAAATACTTTACAGATTGCCTCTTAAATTAAGCCTAATTTCTCTGTGCCAAGCTGCCAGAGAGTTAGCACAGATTAATTTAGAGTGTGTATGTGACTTACCCTGACTAGGATCGTGGAACCTGCTTGGGAAGGGTGCATATCTCCGCCAACCAGAAACCATGCATTTATTTTCCATTCTTTCGAGAACATTTTTTTAAAATATAATTCTTTTCATTGAGACAAACATCGGTTCAAATAAATAATACAGAGGTCACAGAGAATAAAGAACTAGTAGCGATATACGGAGGATGAAGATTGCATTTAACATAAGAGGGGAACATCACGGGGAAAGGGGGACATTTGATTCAGAACAATCAGGTGGTTTACAGGTTTCTCCTCGATAACTATTCCAGGGGCCCCAGATACGCCCCCATTTTTTAGGGCAATCCCTAGCGACATATACCATCTTCTTCCTAAACATACACCTGTCGAGATCTCTCTCCCAGGTCTCCAATGTAGGTGGTTTAGCAGCTCCCCACAATTGCGCGATGTTTCGTTTGGCTTTCATGAATCCCAGGGTGGCCCACTGTGTCTGGTGAGTGTTAAGATCTGTGGGTTCCCATATGTTGAGGAGGCAACGTCTCGCCTCCGGTAAAAGACGGGTGTGTAATACAGTGAAGAGTACCTCGTGAACCTTATGCCAAAAGGCATTAACAAGCTTGCATTCCCATATGATGTGAAAAAAGGTTCCTAGCAGACCGCACCCTCTCCTGCAATCCCCTCTGTCAGTGACCCCCATGTGGATTAAGCGTGGCCCAGTGATGTACACGCGGTGAAGGATCTTTAGCAGTACCAATCTGAGGCGCGCCAGTATGGCGACCATTCTAGGGGAAGACACCGCCTCCTGCCAGTCTTCATCATCTATCTCAATCCCGTCTCCCGTCCACTTCTCCCTTAATGCCTGAAGAGGATCGGTCATATTGTTTATCAGTTTTTTGTATATTAGGGAAATTGTCTTTTCAGGAAGGTGGCCGTCTAAGATTCTATCCTCTAAAGGTGAGGCTTCAGGAGGGGTCGTGCCTGCTGGTAAGAGCGTTTGGAGTGAATGTTGGATTTGGGAATAGTGAAAATACTCAGTAGGTGCTAAGTCATATTCGGCCTGCAGTGTGCTGAAGGGTTTAATTTCCCCCTTCCCCCCAGAGGTCTTTGATTTATGCAATGTCAATGAGATCCCATTTGTCAAAGCCTTTTGACCTCCATAGGTTGCCCAGGGATTCAGAGTCCCTAAGGGGGGTCGCTAGTGTCAGTTCACGTCCCCACCCAAGGGCGTTGGTTGCGTCATGCCAAAGCTGAACTGAGTGCTTGGTGGGGCCCTTCAGAGTGTATTTGTTGGGCCATGAGTAGAGCACCCTGTTATAATTACCTCCGGAGAGGAGCCATTTGTCCATGGCGTATCCTGGATCATCGCCTCACCCATAGGTGCTATGATTTATAGTGGCCAGGTGTGAAGCCCAATAATATTTTTTAATGCCACCATCATACCAGTTTAGGGTCAGTTTATTTAGGGCGATTTGTGGCTTACCATCCCAAAGTAATTCTCTCTGAAGGCTATCTATTTCTTTAAAATATTGCTGGGGTACCGGGTAAAGAGCATTTTGAAGAGCATATAGTAAGCGGGCAGGGACATCATTTTAAACAGGGCTACTCTTCCCAACAGGGAGAGGGGGAGTGATTTTCATCTTCCAATATCTTTTTTGAGTTGAAGCAGGGGCGGGAGGAGATTTTGGGCATATCGGACCGAAGAGTCATGAGAAATATAAATGCCAAGGTATTTAAAGCCCGCTGTGTTGATTTGGATTGGGCAATTTCCAGGAGGGGTAGGAGGATCTCCACGTAGGACGAACACTAAGGATTTACCCCAATTGACCTTAAATCCGGAAAATCTACAGAACACTGCCAAGATGTCTAGAACTGCTATCAGGGATTTCGACGGGGAGGCCAGATAGAGCAAGATGTCGTCTGCATAAAGTGAAATGCGGTCCTCCCACCCGAGGGACCATCTCAGCCCTCATATTGTCAGGTCCTGTCGGATCCAGGCAGCCAGCGGCTCCAGGGCGAGGGCAAACAAAAGGGGGGAGAGAGGGCAACCCTGTCGGGTTCTATGGCTGGGTGGAAACGTGGCTGATAATTTATTGTTAACCACTACCTGCGCCAGGGGTTCTTGATACAGAAGACACACCCACTGAGTGTATTTTGGTCCAAATCCTAGTTTAGCCAGCACCGCCCCAAGGTAGGGCCATTCCACCGTGTCAAATGCCATGGTCGCGTCTAAGGACACTATCACAGCTGACTCCTGCAGGGTTGAAGCTCTGCCCAGCACCCCATGGAATCTGCGTAAGTTCAGGGCCGTGTTTCTGTGTGGCATGAAGCCCGATTGGTCCGGGTGCACCAGGGTGCCTATTACTTTGAGCAGGCCGGTAGCCAGAAGTTTAGCGAGAACCTTAGGTTCAGCGTTTAGGAGGGAAATTGGTCTATATGAGGCACAATCAGTCCAGGCCTTCCCTTCTTTATGAATAGTGACTATAGTGGCGATTCTTTGTTCCCTCGCTAAGGCCCCGCGTTCAGGTGATCCCTCAAACATCGATTTCAGGTGCGGTGCGAGTTTATCGGGCTGTAGTTTGTATAGCTCGATAGGGATGCCATTGGGACCAAGGACTTTTCCTGATTTCAGTGAACTTATTGCTTGCGCAATTTTATCTGTAGTCAGGTCGCTGTCCATATAGTCGTGGTCAGACGTGGGGAAGCAAGGGAGCTTAATGTTGCGTAGGAGGTCTTTTGAGTCTTCCTCAGTGTGTGGGGTCACTGTCTGATATACCAGTTGAAAGTGAGTAGCGAATCTGTCAACTATGTCTTGGGGTTCAGTGAGAGAGGAACCTTCATCATCTTTGAGCTTCAGGACTAATCTGCTCACCCAGTCCTTCTTATCCAACCAAGCTATTAGTTTCCCTGCTTTATCGCCCAGTTCATATATCCTACCTTGACGTTCTCTGCTTAGGGATTTAACTCTGTCCATGACCAGGGACGTATATTTGTGTTGTTTCAGGCTCAGGAGGTGTAGCTTCTCGGATGTCACACAAGCTGCTAGACCACTCTCAAGCCGGTAAATGGTGGCCTCCTTGTCCAGGATTTATTTTTGTTTTTCGCTCTTAGCCCCATGTGATCAAGGACAGAGCCTGACCTTGGATCACGGTCTTAAAGGCTTCCCATAAGCACTTCGACGAGGATACAGACCCTACGTTTTCGGTGAAATAATTATCCATGGCTCTGAGAAGGTTTGTGCGAAGTTTTGGATCTTTAAGGTACCAGGGGTTAATTGGAGCCAGTCTAACCACCGTGGCCTGACTGAGTACTATGTGCATCCATACTGGGGAGTGGAGATACCCCTAGCAAGATGTCTGATCTCGTGTACGTGTGCAATGTGGGCTGCCGGGACCAAACAATAATCCAGTTGGGATAAACTATGATGGGCGCCCGATTGAAAGGTGTGCTGTATCTGGTCTGGGTGATAAGCCCTCCAAACTTCCACCAACCCCATCGTGTCAAGGAATTCAGGTAGCCAGCTAGCAGAGGGTATTATTTCCCTGGGAGGGTAGCGGTCCAGAGTGCCCGAAACCTCCGCATTAAAGTCGCCTCCGAGGACCAGGAGGCCGTCTCACATTGTGAGAAGGAATGAACCTAGATCAGTGAATGTGGAGCCCTGCAGTCCCGGAGGTACATAGACTGATGTGAACATGATCATGCGGCCCTCCCAAGTGCCCGAAATCCCAGTGTATCTGCCTCTCTCATCTGTCCATACAGAGCCCACCTCAAGTGTGAATGAGTTTTTGACCATAATACCGACACCCCTTGAGCCAGATGTAAAGCCTGCGTGTGAGACCATGTTATACCCTCCCCTGTGCATCGTTTTACAGAGGTTCCCAACCAGGTGCGTTTCCTGTAGGAGAACGACATCTGGGGCCTGCCGTTTGATATACTGAAGAACCACACTGCGTTTGATCTTATCCCCAAGGCCGTTGACATTCCAGCTTAAAATCTTAAATTTATTTTTCCCCCCATGTCTCTCATAGCTTAGGTCTCTGTTGGCTAGTGCATCTGCGTTAATAATATAATGGGTTGCCGATGTGCGAACCGAAACAACACTTAAATACAACCCCCAGCCCATCCGCCCCTACTCCCTTAGCCCAACTGCCCCCCACTCTGCTGGGCTCAAAACTGCACATTAGAAACTTGCAGAGTGCCTGTCGCCCTGAAGAAGAACTATTAGTAGAAAAATGTGAGGGCATGGCAACCCGCATTCCCCCCACCCGGTTTAGCAAATGAAGGGATCCCAACGTACGGTACACACCAAAGTTCAGAAAGTCAGTTTTGGTGTAGGTAGGCATTTCACCGAGACCAGATCTCCCCACAACCCATTACCTGCCCAGCCAAACCCGATAGTTAGCCAGTCCAGAGGATGTCCTGTGTCCAGTACATTCCTGCCAGCCATGGGCCTGTGGAGGGGGCCTCACTCCCAGCAGTACGATCTTTTGGGACTTTCTCCGTTCGATACTCAAGCCACTCAGCTGCTTCCTCAGGGTGATCGAAAAACAAAATCTTCCCGTCCGATTCCACACGTAGACATGCCGGGAACAACATAGAATATTTCAGACCCTTGTCCTGAGTTTCTGTTTCACCGCCGTGAAGGATGCTCTTTGACGCTGCACTCGTTGCATGAAGTCGGGGAAAAAGGAGATGACCGCGTTTTCGAAGCGGAGTGGGGCTCCCACCCTGGCATATCACATCTCTGTCCCGGGAGTTGAGTACTATTGCCAGCATCGGTCACGGGGGGGCTCCTGGCTTGGGACGACCCCCTGGGACCCTGTGCGCCCTTTCAATAATGAAGAACTTAGTGAGGCCCTTGGGCTTCAGGTGTTGCAGCACGAGATCCTCGACAAAGAGGTCTGGGGCTTGTCCCTCTGCTTTCTCCAGCACACCCAAAATGCGCAGGTTATTGAGACGTAGGTGCCCTTCATAATCGTCTAGCTTGAGTTCAGTGGTTTTACGGAAGTTTTGCATGTCTTGAAATTGACCCTGGAGCTGGGCGATGTCATCAACGAGACTGGCGGTGGTGAGTTCCACTTGTTTGACTTTCCCATTCAGCTCGGTGAGATCGGCTCTAATCAAGTTGACCTTTATGGCAATGGTGTCCATTTTGTGCTCCAGCGCAGTTTGGCCAGTGGTGTTCGCCTTCATCATGTCTTTCAAAGATAATTCCTGGTCTTCCCCTCCTTGTTCTCCAGTTAGGCCACTTCCCGATTGCCGGTTCTGGAGCATATCTTTAGGGAGGGTATAGCGATCGAGTCTGTTCGTTTGCACCGCCCTTTGTCCCTTTGCGCCAGTCCCTTTACTCTTCTCAGTTGCCATTTGGGCTGCTTGCTGGGAGTTTCTTGGTTTATGTGCCCTAGCATCTGGCGGTGTATACGGGCGTGCATGGCTTACAAGAGGACGCAAGACTCTATCTGGTTGTCGCTATGTCAGACTGAACATAGGTGCTGACCACCCAGGTGGTACCGGCACAGATCGCACTGGTCAGGCTGGGATGCACTGGATGGCCAAGGGAAACAAATAACGGCACCTTATGGACTTCTGGGTGTAGCTCCACTCAATCTTGACTTCGGGCTATTCGTAGGTTGGGAGAGGCTCGAGACAAAGGGCAGTCCGTGTCTCCACCGGCAGTTGTGTGGAGTTAAGGGGCGTCTCCTTGCTCCAACCCCTTCACTGTCTGCAATCAGGATGTGCGCACTTGGTGCAGGGAGCGATCTTATCTCCCAGCTGTGCAGGGCCCCTGTTAAGGTCTCTGGACATCCCCCCGTGATTGTATGGCTGGGGGGGCTTTCCGCGACCACTCTACACTGCTTTCATCACACCTCTAGCCCCCCCCCCCCTCCAGGTTTTGCCTCACCTCCCGTTTTGCTAAGTCCGACTGGTGGCGCAGGAAGTCACGCCCGGTTCACCTCAGCTGGACCGATATCCGTACTCCGTCACCGAGCGCTGAGGTGGCACTGTCAGGTCTGCAATTGGGCACACGAGGCACCAGGGGCACCAACAAAGTCCACCGCCCCCAGCCCCCGCCTTCTAGGATGTGTGCAGCCGGTGCTCGCCTCCAAGGTCTCTCTCCAGCGAGGCTACAAAATCGAGTCCCCGGCTCTGCCTCACGTGCAGGCCCTCCGCCTACCGGGACCGATACAGCACCGCCCGACTCAATCTAAAATATGCGGGATGCGACCGCCAGGGTGGCGGTTGCATCCTAATGGGCCTAGCGGGACCGCCGCACCTCTGGCGGTCGGTCCCATTTACCGTTACGGGGCCCTAAGTGTCACTGAACAAGGGTGCAGAATACAACTCTACACCCATGCACAGGTGAGGAACCACACCATGCACTTGTTTAAACTAATTTGGAATTTCTTTAAAAACTGCACTTGGCATCTGCTTTGCACTTCTGGTTGGGTGCAGATTGGGGCCAATTTAAGGTCTCCCCTTGCCATTGCAGTCCCCCTCCAGAAGGATGCACCATAGCCCCTCTCCACTGCAACTACTAAGCCTGGACCCAGTGGCCATCTGCCACAGGACTGCAGGGTCCCGATGGTGGTTGTACAGCTCCATTTCATTTAGAGTATTATTATTTTTTAGTCCCTTTTTACACTAGCATCTATCAAGTGCCTAGCACAAATTGTGCTTGTTCTTATTTTATCCAGTCAATTACTGCTATCACAATTGTCTAAGGTAATCCCAATTTTTACAACCAGTGTTAATCAGGTAGAAAATCCAAGTCAGTTCCCATCACTATGTGCTGTTGTGTTCTCTGCAGACAGTTTTGACACGGGATCTTACTAATACCCAATATTTCAAATTCACAACATCTATTTACTAAATGGACATATAGAGAGTTGATGATATAAGTGATAACTTTTACTTGGTTGCTTTTCCGAATATAACTGATGTGACTAAATATATCTTTCAGCTTATGGAGGGGGCACAGGAATACCGGAGGCAAAGTGAACGAAGACGAGATTAAAGTAAGCAGGTGCCATCCACACAGAATGAATACAAGAAAACATGTTCCTATAATAGGCTGCAGAACTGTACAAATTCCGAAGCACATAAACCTACTGCTGAAGATCAGGCCGACCATTTTAGTTAATTAGAAACATGTGTTGACCTCAAACAAACCTTCCAAGTGCAATTAAGGTACCTCATCAAGCAGATTTTGTTTTGTTCTTATAAAATGTAATTTAATAGAAATAAATAATCCTCAATACGCGCAGTTGTGTAAGGCACAGAACTGTGTGGTTATCACAAATAACTGGTACGTTTGTAAAATAAGTCAATTGTCAATTAATGGACTTTCTGTATGCAACCTGTCTCAAAAAGATCACTTAGAAGACGAAAGCACAAAAACTATCCACTGGTGCCCTAATAATGTTGCCAACAGTAGCACATATTAGGTAAAAGTCAAAGATAAGAAAAAAAATAAAGAATGGGTGGGATGGACATGGAAATATAAGCAACATGTATTGTATAAGTAGAATTCACAAGGGAGCTGGCAGCACATATTCTTCAGACCATAGATGGTGTGCAGTTTATAAATATTGGGCTAGAAGTATCAGGGATATTTCCCATCACAAACGGCCCAATATGCAGAATCGGGCCTTTCGTAACCGTAAAAATGCAATTTGGTATGAATCAATCTCAAATTGCGATCGGGTAACATGTTACCTAATCGCTGTTTGGAATTGCAAATACATATAGATTCAGTAGCAGGAAGGGGCGTGTTTAGGGCGTCCCTTCCTAATACCAAATTACAGTGGTATGTAAGAATGTTTTGTGACAGAAAGGCTGTCGCAAAACATTTGCATTTTGCTACTTACTTCAAATAGGTGGTAGCATACTGACATATAGAAAGTGGTCCTCAAGGGACCCCTTCCCCTTTGAGAATGTAAATACAAATATTTTTTAAGAGCAGGCAGTGGTCCCACGGATCACTGCCTACTGTTAAAAAATGAAACTGCAAAGTTTAATTGTTTTCTTTTTAAATGGATCCTGTTTTCTTTTAAGGAAAAGGGGATGCATTTAAAAAATATATATTGCTTTATTAAAAAGAAATCACAGACATAGAGGTCTGATAACCTCAGCAGCCCACCCTCCCTGTGATGGCTGCGATTCCTAATGGGTTGCAAATTGCAACCTACCTTGCTAATATTCATGAGGTCGGTCAATTTGAGGCCCACTAGGAATCGCTAATGAATCTCAAAAGAGTTTCACACATTAGGAATGCCAATTTCCTAATTGCGATTCAGAGAGAATCACAACTAGGAAATTAGCACGTCAAAGGCCACATGTAATAACATTTCAGTTTGCGATATCCTAATAGCGAATGTTTGCGATTCACTATTAGGAAATCGCAAACTGCTGTCCCCCAAATATTCTTTTCCTTGAGACACTTTGCTCCAAACTACTGGACTTATGTAAATTAAATTGTGTTACTAAGCTCTAAGAAATTTTTGACAATACTGGCACAATTGTTTCAGACTGATAGAAAGGTTCATCTTATCTCTAAAAGGTAAACAGGAGTGGAAGGTCTACTAGTCTTGGAAAAATTCAATGGTAAAAGACATTTGTGGAATTTTATCACATAGTGATCCATCCATCCCATTGGTATTATATCATTAAAATTACATATGACTATTAGCAGGAGGGGTTCATGAACTGTAGCAATGGGTTTTATGTTTCCTCTGACAATTCACCATCTCTGATGCTGAACTTCAAGAGCATGTGTGGTTTCACAAGCTGGGAATACTAGAAGCTGAAAGAGTTACATAGGCAAGACTGTAGTTTTAAATTCACTGGCCAAGCTTAATAGAACATCTGATAACTTGGAGGGGAAAACTATATTCTTGATAAATAATATGTGATGATGCCTGTGTCAAGGAGAGAAAAATCTCTTGCTGATTTTGGGGGGAGAGTAACTGGTCTAGAGATATGAATGACATCACCTAATACTAACTTCTTATGTATGACAGCTTATAACAGTATGCTGTCAGTCCCAAATATACTGGAACAGCCAACTACAAAATCTTGATCAGGTTTTTAAGTGTTTTCTGCAGGGGCTGAGGAGTGTCACACCAATTATATTACCCCAAACATGATAAGTAAAATGGTAATACATTACCATTTTATTTTTCATCCTTTCGCCCTGAACCGAGCATCAGGGCGATGGAAGGTCCGCTGCTGAATGACTGCAGCAGGGAGGAGGGTAAGCTGTTAATGCACTTTTTAAAGTGCACATGTCTCATTGGTCGGCCGTCTTGCGACGGCCAGACAGACATGCACAATTTTAAACCAATAACCCCGCTTTCTTAAAACAGTTGGGTTAGAGTAAGTTCAGGTCTCCAGGGTGCTGGGGAGTGCCGAGTGAGGCCGCTCCCTCCAAAAAGGGTCCTGCTCTCAAAGCCTGAGAGCAGCGACAGGTTTGGTGCCCACACAGCAGCATGCAATTAACCGGAAGAGGTCCGGAGTGGAGGACATTGGTTCAGGTAAGTTTTATTTTTAATATTTGTGCACCCATGCCCGCCCCACCCCCTACAGATGTCTGCCATCTCGTGTTTGCTGGGGTTGCCTCTGGAATGAAGGCAACTGATATGAAGTGGTATGTTTAGGATTAATCAAGATCCACTGAACTGAGAGTTGTATGTAGTTAATACTTGCTCAACAGCACAGATTTTCATGGCATAGAAGATTTCCTACTAAGGTAACCATGAGGGACAAGCGAGCGCTAGGTATTATGGTCTTGATGATTAGAAATTAAACAAAAGCCTATTAGGAACTAAACAGGTGGGGGGATCCAGAACGACTACTAGTGGCAACACTGGAAAGTTGCTGGGAGGTGAGCATGGAGCTGTAGGTGTGCTTATAGGAGGATAATGTCTGCTGGGAACTCGAGTGAAGACAAGACCAGATGCGGTAACATCACCTATCCTGGTACTGCCTCCTCCTCTGCTCTCCATACTATGTGGAGCATTCTTACACTATTGGGTGATCATATATGTGAACATGAACAAAATGAAGAATATTTTTATTATGTTGGTGTTATTTGTTGATTTATTGACCAAGACAATTGATAAATTGAGGAAACAAGAGAAACCTCTTTAGACCACAGACACGTGCCGTAGGCAGAGAAATCAAACTGTTAATTATATGAGTTCAAGTTAACTGAGCAAAGTTTTATTATGGTTTGAATTATGAACAATAATTTCAGCTAATTGTAAACGGGTCGGATTAATCCATAAAAGAGATCTTCTATTGCTTACAGTTGTTAATCGTTTCCCAAAGATCAAAGAAGCTTACACGTTACTGGGTCACAGAAGAAAAGAAAGGCTTTAGATTAGAACTGTATGGATAAGTGTGCTGTGAGCAGGGAAGATAATTATTTTATTGTGAAGCTTTAGACGATTGGGACTGGAAGTCTGTTGCAAAAAGCAATTTCTGATAGTTCCCAAAAATTATTCTTAAGTATACCAGCACATCAATGGATAAAAGCATTGTATTCAGAATAAAGAAGAAAGTAAAAATAATGAAAATTGTAATCGCTGAAAAAAATAAATGTGTAAATCTTTGAAAAACATAAAGTAATGAAAACACGTGTAACTCTGGTGTCTATTCACAAAGGCATTTTGAAGTATGAAAGAAGTGCTTCAGTAGTACTCTTGTTATGCATCTAAAGTGGGAATGCAATGGGAATATTAACATACAATTAATACAAATGGAAAAGACTGTGGTCAATCAGCAAGTTATCTAACAGATAGCTTGTATTTTCGAGCTGATTCACAAAGGCATGTAAGAGAACGGTAAAGAGCAGTCTGGTAGTGCTCCTCAGTGGCCTGTAAAGAGTTGAACATTGCCTGCACACACACATGCGTGCACCCACATGCACATTCACTCTCTCTCTCTCTCTCTCTCTCTTTCTCTGGAAAAAAAAGTTTGGGGAGTTGTTCTTCATTCCAAAGTGGCCAGTTCAACCTTCAAGAGCTTTGAGTAAACTATAAATATCTTTATGAAAATCAAAAAAGGCTCTTATTATGTATGATTCCTTTGGCATTCCAGTGGCCGAAGTCACTGATTCTAGTCAATATCCACACCCCGAAATAATGCGGATTGTGGGTTATTTTCTCCAGAATGGGAAGTAACAATAGTACCCAGGAAAACAATATGTTTTTTGACATTCCAAGGAATAGAAACGACCCAGGTCTGTGGCTGTATTGGCAGGGGCGTAAAGAGTAGAAGGGACAGCTGACAGCATTCAATGCTCCACCCATGCAGAGGAAGTAGAGCGGACTGGAGCCAGCCATAGCGCCTGCCCACAGTCCAGCTGGTTCTGTGTCGTGTCTGGTATGTCTGGTCTTGGGAATACTGATTCTGTTTTCATAGGTTGAAAATTCTGGGTCCGGAGACACTGAAAAACCTGTGACTGCCTGAAGTGGTATCTCTCTCAGGGTTACTGCACTGGGTACCTCAAAATAAGGATGAAGGAGGTGAAAAGTCCAAAGCCAATGTAACCCACTAGGACTAGTGCATACAGCCAGTTATAGGTTTCAGCCTTCTATCCCAAATAGAATGTCCACATTGAAACGTACATTATTTTCTGGAGCTTCAGCAGGTTGAGGCAGATTCTGTATTCTAGTAAATATGTTTCAAACTGGATAGCCTTGACCAAAAGCACTTTCAATGGCTGCAGCTTGAAGAAGACGGGAATGTTGAGCCATCTCCCAGTTGGAAAACCAGGGTTGCAGGTCCAAATTTTAAAACAAGGCAAGCATATGTTTCCTTTATCACATGTTCTTAAACTCTTCAGGACAGGTCCACACTCGATGGTAAAATGTTAGTGCAGTGTTCCTTAATTGGAGCTACAGACAGGACAAATTCACTTCACATAACAGGTTTACATCCGCCCAGGGTTCCAGCATTCCTAGT
This sequence comes from Triturus cristatus, assembly GCF_964204655.1. Taxonomy (NCBI): domain Eukaryota; kingdom Metazoa; phylum Chordata; class Amphibia; order Caudata; family Salamandridae; genus Triturus; species Triturus cristatus. The sequence continues at coordinate 106,552,072 of NC_140584.1, read as the reverse complement.
TCACTGCAAAACTAACACAACCCTTCGCCAAGCCACAGCCTCCAAGAGAAAGTGGTCACCAGCAGAACAGCAGAGTATCCACAGTGGGCACATGTCCCTATATCTATGGGGGATGAATGCAAAATATTAACTGTTTAAAAACCTGGCGTTTTTCCTTTTAAGTGGAATAATTCAGACAGAGGGTTTATGTGTCGGGAACTATATTGGCTATCCTGCTCTAATTGTGAGAATCAGTGCATTCTTTGTTTTTTCTTGTAGTAATCTTTTTTAAGTCTGCAGTGTGCTTATAGGGTGTCACTCTCTGATCTTGGGTGCAATTTCATAAAGTTCTTCTGCATTGTTCCTATCCCAGGATAGTGTCTTCTTCCAGCAATACCTTTAACCCTGATGAGTTAATAATATATAGTGAATATACAACAACAAGTGGAACTTTCAATTATCTAGGATTTATGAATCACATGAGTGAATAACTGAAGATGAAATGACAAGGAAATTGGAGATAAATATTGAAACCCATCAGGGTTAAGAAGTAGTGCTGGAGGGAGCCACTATCCTGGGATAGGAATAGTACAGATGAACTCTATCCGTCTCTAACACCTTGATCAGGAACATCAATGTAAAAAACTTAGGAGTGCACGCAGAATGAAAGATTTCACTCATCCATGCACTTGTTCAATAAGCACTCATGGGATATGTAGAGAGTGGGCCTCTCCAGACTGGAATGGGCAACAAGGACTGCACCTTGCCTATGTGTACGTATGCACTCCCAGGTCACATCTAGAATTCAGCTAATGGGAACCACAACTTAGTTCTTGGACACTGTAGGTAGAGCAGCAGTAAAATGCTGAAGGGATCATAGTGAAGGTGGCTAGTAGCACGGTTGGCACCCATTAGTAGTACTTCATGTTTTGTAATTTTCAGTTGACTCAGGGATAACATTTCTCTAATCCCTTTGAATGGACTTCTTTGGATTGCACATTCCAGAATTGGTCACACAAGACTCTTGTAATAACTTAACTACTTGACTTACTCCAGTTCTTTAAGAGTATCGAGGTAGTGTGGGTCTTGGTACAACTCTCCAGTGATCAATAAGGTATGTATAATTTCCTTTTTATGTCACAACAACATCATGTATACATGTAGACTTAATAATTTGTTTTTGTATATTCTCAGGGTCTTGAGGCAAGCTCAATGCAAAACATAATAGTCATTTTTTAATAATAGTGTATTACCGTCATACAAGCTTACGGAAGCTTTTATGTGAAGAAGAAGCTTTTTCTTCCTCGCCCCCCCCACCCTGTTTCTCTTGAGGTCAGCTGCTGTGATACTATTCTTTCTGCCCATACGGTGTACCAACTTGAGAGAGTGTAGTTGTAATTTAGGTTTAGATTGCCTTTCTGTGTCGCAGTTCTGTAAAACTCCTTAAATATAAGCTGCAAAGGTACAACAGGAACTATACCTTTCCTCTTCAGGTCCTTTTGTGTCACAAAACTGCCTATCTTTCTCTGCCTAATAATAAATCCACCCAAAGCCTGTATGGCCTTTCCTAAACTGTTTCCCACACAACACATCACATTTCATAAAGATCTGATGTCCTAAAAGACTTGTGAATTTCAAGTTTTGGATGATTATATCTCACAGAAGCCTCTGAAAAGTAAAATAAATAGTTTTAAAAGGGCAAGGGCAACTGTTCCCAATGGGATTTTTTTTTAGAAAAGCATTCCTCTTGTGTTTGTGAGGGAAATGAGGAAGCAGTGCTGCAGACCTTTATAGTCTAACACTCTGATAGGACTTCACCCATGGCTTGTACTGCATTAGTTGGGCCATTTAAATCCCCCATTCAGAGGAAAGATCAACACTTTTCCCCTTCTATTACCATTTGTCCAACTAACCCATTGAACCGACAGCAACTGTCAGATACATACATGTCAGCATATAATAATTGGATAAAGGCTCATCACAGGGTTTGTATTTATATTTGGAAATCCAAAACTAAATTAAATATTTGAAATGCATGTGAATATTTGTTTCAGCCACAATACACTCATGTTCTAAATAGTAAATCAGTCCTACATAACATTGAGTGCTTATTAGTTTAAGATCATCATAATATGCTTGGCATGTGGAACTACATGGCTGCAAGCAAACAGCTTGTGATGATTTCTAAGGCAGCAGTTCATCAAAGCAATAGACCAGGATTTTCTTACCTCTGGAATTAGTTATAACAAAACTATTTAAAAATGAGTTAATACAAAATCCATCATATACTCAGAAATGAGGGACTAAAGATGCACTGACGTTTTGTATATAGTCATTTTTTAAATTCAACTAATATTTCCCTTGTTAAACCACAACAAATGGACGCCACATGTTTTGCAATTCACTTGTTGATGCCTCAGGGATAATTAATATATGTTGTACACATATTTCTAAAATTAAACAAGAAGATACCATTTAATGGTTCACTTTGTTATTAAAAACAAAATCCAATAAAAATATTACCCAATAGCAAAAGAAAAACATACTACAACAATAAACCTTTCCAACCTCTAATATTACAGAGAGATATCTATGAATTTCTATTTAACAAATCTTGTTTGTTCAAATTCATCATTCCAATCAGAAACTACATATATTCTCTTACCATCGAATGATTAGCCATACAAAATCATATCAGACTGTTAAGTTTGATGTAAGACTCACCTCTGATTGACATCATATTCTAATGATTCACTTAACTATACCATTCAATCATGGAACACATTTAAATTCAGTATTGCGTAAATACACACAGTTGATTTTTCAGTTCAATGAATCCATTGCCTTTTTATTGTACCCCTTTTAAAACCAACTTCTCCAGAGAATTCACATTTGAAAAATGCTAATAGAGTCCAACTGTTTAGAAATACTGTTAATGGCCAAGGTTACAAATAGATTGTAATCTGAGACCAAATCCATGATCATATAATTTCTAATCCACTAAGGTATTAAAAGAACTACCTAAAAGCTATTGAATATGAGTTGTTTTGTATTATGTGGTTTACTGTTCTGCTGCTGGTGCATAGTTTCATATATGTTTTATATTATATTGAACTCCTTGCTCCTTGCTGAAACTAATGCTGCTGATCTTTGCAGCAATTTGCACCATTCTTTGTTGATGATTGGCTCTCTACTGTGACACTAGTTGGCTGCAGCTCATCACTCTCATCACCATCTTCACTCCCTGTCGGTGCCCGACAAGGCTGAGTCCTTGTGCTATCTGCTGTTCTCCCTCCACACTATCAACCAAGGTGACATTCTTTTCTCCTACGGTTTTTCTACCCTCTCTATATAGATGATACTCAAATCACTTTCTGTTTCTTATTCCACCACTGGCTTCCAAGGTCATATCTCTGATCAACTAATAGCAATTTCAGTTCTAGATTGTGCTCCACTCTCTTATGCAGAATTTACCCCAAACTGGATTTATTCACTTTTCTGCAAAACTGCCACCTATCTCTCACACACATGAAACACCATCAGCCAGAAATGTTGGTAAACATTTTAGCCCCATGCATCCCACACATGCCTATGATTATTAATCTGCTACTCTTATCCAACGCCATCAGCCATAAACGTTTGCATACATTGCAGCGTTGCTATGTACATGAACTCCTTCCTAACTTTCACAGAAGTTGTTACTAGATGACAGTTACTAAACATCTGTAAAATCTGGCTCAAGGTCCCATTCCATACAGTCAAAAAACTACTGACCATGGGGCATATCATCAAGCCCCGGAGATAAAATTATCGCCGCTTTAGCGTCCGTTTTCGGACGGAAAGCGGCGATAATTATATCACCTAATCAGCAAGGTCACGCTATCGCGTCAATCCTTGCATTATCGCCCTTTCCCCCAACGCCCATCTTTGCATCTCTAATGAGATGCAAAGTGGGCGTTCGTGCCCTGACATAACTGGAGAAATGTCGCTAAGCGACATTTCTCCAATTATCAATGGGCTCGCTAACCTGCAGAGCGACAAGCAAAGTAGCGATAACCTCTGTTATCGCTACTTTCCTTACGCCTGCTCCAAGACTGACTTAGCCATGATATCCTATGTAAAGTGGATATCATGGCTAAGTATGCCTTGCCCTATCAGCAAGCTTTCGCCAAACCTTGTGCGATTTTTGCTGTATTTCCAGCGATAATCGCACAATTGGCAGCTTGCTCTCTGAATTTTATCGCTTTGGAGATAAGCGTTGCTGATAGCACGCTATCTCCGCAATAAAATTCAGAGTTGGCCCGCGATAATTATCCTTGTGCTAAGAGCGCTGAGCGATAATTATCGCATGGCCTTGATGACATGCCCCCATATTTGTCCTCTGCAAATTAGACTACTTAGGCCACGTACTAGTTAGACTTCAAATGCACTCATTCTCACAGTGGAACACGTTTAAACTTTACCTTTGGGCCTGCTGCAATTTGCCCAGAATCTCATCTTCGACATACTACTGTAATCAATCTGGCTGATGACCAGCCAAAAACTGGCCATTAAACAAATTAATAATCTTTGTCTTCTCAATTGTCTATAAATTATCGCACATTACATAGGTGATCTCCTCGTCAGGAGCATGCCCTCTACCTTATAATCATTAGTCAGTAAACCCAAGCTCAGTAGCTTCATTCAAGACTCCTTTTGTGACCCCATGGTTTCTGTCATTTAACCTACCTAAACCTTTTCAGTCGAGCTCAATAGCCTCCGAATTATAATCCATGTCCTCACTTCCCACTTCTCTAATACACACTGTCTTGAACAAGAAGGACATTATCTATCACTTTTAGACTGTTTCCCCATCTTCAATGCAACTGCCCTATTACCTCCTTTGTCCTGTCATGCTGCATGTTCTTAATGATATATTTTCGCATATGTATGCAGCGTCCTGTTTTTTGATTCGCTCGCCATCTCCTCTACTCACAGTTCTCTTTGGCTACCTACTACATTGCTCGGGGCTCATGTACTGTGAATCAGGTTGCTGTATACAGCCATTAATATTGAAATTCTCGAATTGCTGCTCTTTATAAAAAATTGTTATCTGTTTTCAACAGGTTAAGTTTGCTGGTTTGGCTCCTCTGTGAGCATCAGTGCTAGCAACAGTACTATTTGCATTTTGTTCTATTTGACGCTAACGCAAAGGTTTTCAAGCCGGTTTATATGTACCACCATTTTAGTATTTGCACAATAACAATGTTTTATAGCAATCTGAAACAGAGAGTGTACGTGAGACTGCAAACTATGCAATCTGTCAAAAGGAATATTTGTGTTTACAACTTCAGAATGGAGGGGTTACAACTTCTGAATATGGGGCAGTGCATTGATTCTGCATGTATAAAGATTGAGTGAGCAAAAATACTCATGCTCAGGAAAGCGCAAAGAGGAAGTTCTATCCAAATAAGGGTTTGCCCCAAAGTTGCAATGAAGCCGAAATGCACTCTTCAAATTAATAGTTAAAGACAAAATTATCTCACGAATTGAAACTGAAACTGGCAGCGAGAGGAGGATCGTGGTAGGAATGCCAATTGCCCCCCCCCACCGAAGTGTCCTCGAGTCATATGAGGATAACTGAGAGTAAAACGTTTTTTAGGACTCGCGCCTAGCGATGAAGTGCGTAGCACTGCTCGCGCAGCGAGAGTTCTTTTGTCCGGGGTTCCGAAATGGACCCTGGAATTGAACACGCTCGTGCGTGTGTTTTTACTTTTGTGTCCTGCTATTCGCTTTTGCCTTGGTGTTTGTTTTTAAGATAGCACTCAATAGGCCAAAGGCGGGCGCATTGCTCCGCTCATGTCCTATTGGTGTCTATTACTCGCATTGCTGCCATATAGTTTCAATTATCATGCCCAGACACGAGCGCAATAATTGAAACCATATGGCTCGCTGTGGCGCGCACGCGCACACCACTCGCGGCTTTCTCTGTTTCCAAAAGCGATTGCTTTCAATTTCGCAATCGCTTTACTTGTTTTCATATTCACGCAGCTCTATTTGAAGTTAATGACAGAGGCATCTCAAAGAAGGTGGAAAGCCATGGATTGAGGCGAGGTGCGAGCAGCCATGTTGGAGCCTGTTCAGTGTCACCCTCACATGCAGCTGTTAAAAGAAGGCTGCTTGCACATATTCTGAGTAAAGATATGAAATAACTGACTTGTCTTTTGTATCAATAAATCCTGTGTCGCTTGAATCAATGGTAATGTTTACTGTCATGCACGTATTTGGGGGTGTTTTTTATGGATTAAAGCTTTAGAGCCGTTCTTGTGATCGTCTCGCTTGCATTTCCTGTCTGCAGTAGAAAGTCTACTTTCATTGGTAACGGCACATGAGAGAATTACTAGCAGCTTGACAGGCGCATTTACTGTCCCACGGTTAATCCCTTAGCACTGGTTTACATTGACACAAACCACAGCTGGGGACGGCCCGTGAGAGATGCCTGCTCGGTGCTGCGGCGAGGGGGCAGGTTTCATTGGCAGCACTTTTTCGAGGTTTGCCTACCCCCAAAGTGTTTGAAAGGAGCGTCAACATTTGTTAAACCACATTTCATGCAAATGAGACTGTATAAATCACCACAAACCAGCTAGTTGGGTGTAAGGGCTAATTGCAGTCAATAGGGCCAAGATGGTCTTTGCAATTAGCTGTTGGTTGGAGTTTAGTTAGAGGACTTGTCAGCCCCATCCATGGGTAATTGCTTTATTGCTCACAAACCTATCACCCAGTTAGAACATTTGGGCTAATTACCCTGGATGGGCATTCGAAAAGACACCATAAATCTATTAACACATACAAAACGTCCACGGTGCTTTGGCCAACACGGCCACCCTTCCCAGCGGTGCGTAGAATGTGTCCTCTGTAGACTAGTGTGTCTTTTCCACATTGTGTAAACAGACGACCCTCCCAAAGAGGGCTTCTCTGCTGCCGAGGTGGGGTACCCCGGATTCAAAAGGTACCAAAGAATGTCTCTTGTGCGGGAAACGGGCGCACCACATAACTGCACCCCTATCCTCCTCACATGCGTAATAAATGTCAGGGCATTAAAGATGGAGTCCATCGAATCCCGTGCAGAGGTGGTACGTGGCTTACAGCGTATCACAGGAGAGCGTGTGCATTTTACAATGCTGGACACTTCGGGATTAAACGTATTTTTTTTACATAAACAAGTCCATATTGTTCAGATCTACAGCGGGCTTGGTTAATCAGAGGTATCCACATTAAGAGAAAAGGCGGAAGAACACATACACAAGTACACGAGGACTCACACACATCGCTCATACACACATCCTAGCTCTCTTACACACACACCCACACTATGTCTCTCTCTCTCTCACACGCACACAAGCTCTTACACAGACAGTAGCCATATATACAATCTCTCACACAGTTACAAATAGCATTCTGTCCTACAAGAACACTCTTCCACGCGCAATCTGTTACATACACACAACACACAAACCGACTCTGTCACACAGACATGCATAACGTAAACACGCACTTCGCAAACGCCCATTCCAGTGTACACACTGTGCCATCACAGCCACATGTCCCCTCAGGCAGTACAGTAGTACCCAGGAGGCTGTGGATGGTAATATATTTTACGTTTAGGAAGGCAAGTGTGCATATAAGTTTAGGACGAAAAGCCCATTTCGCAAATTATTCTGTGCACCTTGCCTCACTTATATGTGTAAAAAAACACAGTGACGTCTGTGAAGGCCACTCCACCTGCCTGAACTCCTCTGCTGATGGTTGGTGGACACGTGGGGATCATTGTTTAGCTCTTCGGCACTCTTCACTGTGTAGTTTTGTGGTTTTACACGGTGCTGATGACTCTCGGCATGTCTACTAGTAGTTGTGTTGCATTACTGTTTAAATCAATAAAACAGATGTAATTTTTTTTTTCTGAAGGCCATATCAGAAGGATCAGTGGAACTTCATGATTGGAAATTGCCCTTTTTAAGGGTTAAAATCCAACGTCATGGCAGGTTTTTCTCCATTGTAAGTTTAGGATCAGGTGTGGGAACGTGGGTGTGTCCATGGAGGAACACGGTCACCATTGGAAATACCGTAAACCCCTCCCACCCCCAATATCATAACATTGTGGTTATTCAGTAACATGTTACATATTGTTACATCGTTTGCATATATAACCAACTACTCCAAAATTAGGTTTGAGTAATTGTGTAAATGGCTTGTAAAAATGTCTTCTCTCTATCTTACAAGAGTTTTAGAAATGTTTTTTCCCCAAAAGGAAATCATTTTACTTGTAGATAATGTTTTCTTCAAAAAATACACCAGATAGTTTCATCCTCAATGTGGATGAAAGAGCTGCTGCAGCCCTCGAAGATGACCAGCACACTGATATCGGATGTAGTGCTGCATGCCAAGTCCAGCGAATGTTGTCCATCTCCCAGAGCTCATTCCGGTGTGATCCGACATCTGGTCTTCTAAGAACATAACCGCGCCTATTTATTTAATTTTGAGCGCTGGGTAATGAAGTAAACGTAGAACACGTTGCCTTGCCATGTACTTGTCAGCAGCTGCTGTTTCTGTATTTTAATCCCTACTATCTGCCACTAGTTTTAAGATCACTTGTTTGTGCCTAATGTTATTTATTTTGTTTGCTATGACTTTAGTGTGCCCAGTGGATGCCAGAAGAGTCCTGGGAAGGCTATGCTTGTTTAACATAATTTGGTATTTGGCCTGCCTATGGAATCTATGCATCTATGGTTGTCGACTGCTCTAATTTATGAGCTTCATTCAGAGGATGAATGCTGTTTACAGAGCATGGATGTGTGTTATGCTCTCTACTTGTATGAACGCAAGTAGAGGATAGAGATTAATCAATAAGTTTGAGCTATTGGCATTGCTAAATAATGCAACACCAATAGCTCAAACTTTAATAATGCAAGACCTATTGCATTGCAAATGCTTGTTCTTTGTAGTTCTGGGTTCCTGATCAGCTATGTTTTCCAGAGTAGGGGCTCACAACCTAGCCCTAATATCGCTCTCATACTTGCAGAGCTGCAACGTGGAACAAATGTAAGGAGAGGTATCCTGGAAAGGAGCTAATCTACATTCATACCTGTTCAAAACTGACTTTTCTAAAAAGATGAAACGGTGAGAGCTTGATATTTACTCCAAAAAGTTGTATTTGTAGAACTGGTCAAACTAAAGTAAAAAGGTTTAAAAGGTTTGAGTCTCACTAATAGGATAATATTATCACCCCAGGGGTCGGCCCACATAAAGGGCCTCATTACGATGGCGGGAGTACAGCCGCCATCAGCCCGTCGGTATTGGTCCACCCACCTATTCTAAGAGCCGATCAGACCGCCACATTACGATAGCGGACCACCCGCAATACCCAGAATGGTGGCGGTGCCTGGTAAACACACCCAGACAGATTATGATATCCATTCCCGCCTGCGTTTCCATGCCGGTTCAACCTCCATGAAAAGGCTGGGGGGATGGGCTTTGGGGGCCGCTCCACACTGTCCCATTCGTGTGTGTGTTGTGGGGCATCTATGGTGCTCCCCAACATATTCAATTATCAAGGAGAGAGAGAGGACTAGATAGCTAGTCCGTATCCCCAAGGTTATTATATGTAATCAAAAGATGATAGAGGACTCAGGACTGTATGGGAAGGGAAGGGAAACTGTTTGGTTTCCTTATGAAGGCCTCACCCACCAACCTAGTTGGTGGCATGCTTCATCATCGGGCCCATCCAGTTACACCGAATGTGAACCGGGTGTGCTTCAACGCCTGTATTACAGCGGAGCAGGTATTTTACTGAGTGTGCAGTGATAGTGGAGTGCAAGTGAAAGTTTAAAAGCTATCCAGTGGTCCCAGTGCCCACGGGGGTTACCTTTAATATCTGGGCCTCTGGTAGCGGTAAAAGCAAGGCGATGGATGTAGTTGGAGTAATAATTAGGAACTCCTGCATCCCGGTGGGTGGTCTACATGTTTCAGCCAGGCCTTTCATTAATAACTGTCTTTCCTCAGGACCTTAAACTATGTGGGTGTGAGATCTACACTAAAAGTGAGTGTGTGATCTTTAAAATGTGTTGCACGCTCTAAGGTGCCATACGTATGGGAGGGGATTGCCTCTCCAAGCATTAGCTTGCGATTTGCAGCGAATGCCCCTAGAGAGATTCCGGCAGAGGTTCTGATCGACTTTGTTGGTCAGGACCCTTGTGAAACCTGTTGTTCTGCGGCGGATCTCCGCATGGTGCCTGTCACGTAGTACAGGGATATGTGAAACATCCCTTTTTAACATTGCGGTGGGTGTAATGCGACCGCCCCGGTGGCGTGCACATCGTAATTCCTATTGTGGGATTGACGCACGGTTGGCAGGCGGTCCCAAATACGAGACGATGGCGGGCAGACTGAAGTCCGCCCACCATCGTAGACAGCCCCAAAGTGCTCATTTGAGTAAAGGTCGCTGCCACTGTTTTGGGTTTTAAATAGCTGAACAGTTAGTGAAGCAGTAAGTTAACCCCGCAGAAATTAGTTTTTCTTACAGGAATCTTATGGATTATGCTGCTTTTAGAGATGTAAAAGCATTTAATGATGTTTCAGAGGTAATAACAGATACAGGTAACTAACCACAAATCAAAATCAAATCAAAATAACAATGCAAAAATATGACCGGGCACCACAAAACAATGATAACAGAATGCAACACAACAACCACAACCAGAGTACAGCTCAATGCAGTAATATATCAGGAAGGACAAGAGCACACATACAACATAACACATCACTACCACAATTAAATGCTATGATATAACACAAAACATCACCACAACAAGACATCAACACAACCTAAACAAAACGGAACAACACAACTTAAAAATGCAGCACCAAAAAACAGAGTGACATGACACACAATAACAGAGTTACATGCTATAATAATGGAAGTGGCAGGGACCACTGCCTACTCTTCAAAAATGAAACAGAAACATTTCATTTATCTTTTTTAAATGTGTCCCGTTTTTCTGTCAGGAAAACAGACTGCATTAACCCCTTCGCTGCGGCGGGAATTCCGCCGCAGCTCTGGGGGGTGCGGGGGGGCAGCGCGGTGGCGCTGTGCTCATGACGGAGCCGCTCCGTCATGAACCACGGTTGAGCTGTGCTCATGACGGAGCGGTTCCGTCATGACTCCGCCCAGTTGCGTTGTCCCCCCGCACAGGCGGGGAAACAGCGCCGCGTAGGCGGAGTGGCCGCCAACGGTCGTGGCATGACGGAACCGCTCCGTCATGAGCACACGGCAACCGTGGCTCATGACGGAGCGGTTCCGTCATGAGTGGGGAAGGGGTTAAAAAAAAAACTGCTTTAGGCATGGTGGTCTGGGAGTGCTAGCCATTCCCAAAGGCGTCGCAAATTGCATCTGCCTCATGAATATTAATGAAGCAGGCAATTTGCGACCCCATTGGTAATCACAAACAGAGTCTGAGACACTGTTGTCAATCAAATTTGTGAGTCGCAAGGTGCGAGTCGCAAAACGACACAATTTGCGACTCACAAATTGGAAGGGTCGAACATCTGGCCCCAAGAGTATGAGAAATGAATAGCCTGTCATCAAAAGACTACAAAAGAATAAAAAGGTCTTACAAAGCATTTTAGGCATTTGTCCTATCATTAATTAAAGCAAGCTCTCTAGTGCTGTTCCAGGACAAGGTGCCAAACCAGTCATCGGATATATTCAGGGGAGAAGTGTTCAGGCCTTTTGAGGTCTCTGGCACACTCTACAAAGTAATACTGTACCATGTGCACTGCTTTATGAACCAAGACCCACTCCCAGGGAGTGCACTGCTTTGTTTCCAACCTCTGACTCCTGGATTCAGTGGAAAGCAGATGGCTACATGCAAAGAAAGCACAATTTATGACACCAAACTCAACTATTATTAATGGATATATCAGAGATGTGCATGAGGAAAATATGAACCATTAAAAATAGGAGAGATCCACCTTACCAGACAAATATGAAGGCATACCTGCGAGAAGGAATTGGATTGCCTAGGGCAATGTGAAAGAATTATGAAATCTTGAGGACTTATAGTTCCAGTGGGACTGACCTGCTAAGTTCAGGCGTTTTGTTTTTGAGCTAGCACAAGTTTTTTCACATGAATTTTTTTTGTCTCTGCAGTAGTTTATTTAGGTCACAATGGCTCGCCCACATGTAGTTCTGATGAAGGAACATGAGGCATGATGTGCGACAAGGGGCTGGGGGCGCAGGTTGGGCGTATCATTATTGTTGCAGGTTCAGTGGCACCAGGGCCGAAAGAGCTGAGGGGCTCACTCACTGCACCCATGTTAAGGCTTTCTTTTAATATATGACAATTGAGCTAAAATGTTCCATTTCCTTGTCGGGACAGTTGCCCATGGCAGCAATGCAATGCTATTTACTGGGCGTGGGAGAGCGCCATTGGCAACAACAGAGACTAGTAGCAAATTTCCTAAGATTTCCCACAAAGCAGAGCAGCAATGGTAGTTGTTGTGCTTTCTTGAGTGAAAGGGAGGGGGCAGAACTGCACCATATTTACAAAGAAACGATGCAGCTCAGTTCTCTCCTTGCGCTGGAGCACTTTGAGCTGCCTATTGCCAGTGCAGGTACCATTGTGCAATGGTGCAACACTGCGTTAAGGTCAGGATAATTTTTGTGCATGAAGGAGCACCTCTGTCCTCTTCGTATATGCGCTGCAGAAATGAAGATATTTCTCCTCTTTATTTTACGGAGTTTTATATAGGGCGAACTTGACCCGAAGGTATTGGGTATCAGAGCTTTATTGCATAGCACCAGTTTCGTTACAAATAGACACATTCATTTTCGTTAGGCATGGGAGATTAAGTGATTTGCCCAGAATCACATGTTCAGCGTCATTGCCGAGACTCGAACTAGGTTCCCCAGATTCCAGGTCGACCGCCCTAGTCGTTATGCCAACTCCTCTCCCCGCTCTATGCCAGCTCTGGGTAGGCACACCAATTTTACAAAAACCCATGTTTACAATTCTTTGGGGCAGATTTATGTTTCCTGGCGCATCCCTACAAATCAGCAGGGATGCGCCAGGAAAGATGCGTCACGCAAGTTTACCCTTGCGCCACCACAGATGCGCCGCATTTACAATGCAGCGCATCATGGCGCAAAGATAAACAGATGCGTGACGCATCTGATGGCATGAGGGCGGCGCATTGCTGGAGTCGTGTCGCAAGCACGACGCAACTCCAGCAATGCTCAGGGGCTGCCCATACCGAACATGCTGCATCATGCCTCACGCCTGCTTCAAGCAGGCGCAGGGTTTTGACGCAGCAGCGTCGGAAAAGTGACTCAGTGAAATCTTGAAGATTTCACTGCGTCACTTTTCCGAGGCTTTTTCCGACGGAACGCCCACCCTGCATACATTAAACCTGACGCAGGTTTAATGTAGCGCAGGACTTTACAACGTGACGCATCTCCCTAGATGCGTCACTTTGTAAATAAGGCGCAACATGGCGCATGGTTTACGCCGCCGCTGCGTCACAGAAGTGACGCAACGGTGGCGTAAATGTCTCGCAAGGGGCTTGTAAACCTGCCCCTTTGTATATATGGGTTTGCGTAAAAAACATGGGGCAGATCTATATTGCAGATGCGCCACTTTTACGCCGCCGTTGCGTCACTTTTGTGACGCAGCGGCGGTGTAAACCCTGCGCCACGTTGCGCCATATTTACATCGTGACGCATCTATGGAGATGCGTCACGATGTAAAGCCCTGCGCCACGTACAACCTGGGCCGGCTTTCACGTGGGCGTGTCGACAGGGGGGGGGCGTTCCCTCGCAGGAACGCCCCTGAAAAGTGACTCAGTCAAATCTATAAGATTTGACTGAGTCACTCTCCCAACGCTGATGCACCAAAACCCTGCGCCTGCTTGAAGCAGGCGTAAGGCTTGACGCACCATGTTAGGGATAGGGTAGGTTGGAACAGTGCTGGAGTTGCGTCGCGCTTGCGACGCAACTGAAGCACTGCGCCAACCTTACGCCATCGGATGCGTCACGCATCTGTTTATTCCTGCGCCATGATGCGCCGCATTGTAAATGCGGCGCATCTTGTGTGGCGCAAGGGTAATCTTGCGTGACGCATCATTCCTGGCGCATCCTTGCTGATTTGCAGGGATGCGCCAGGAAACATAAATCTGCCCCCATGAGTGGATGCACAGGAATGCCCATCTGACGCAAGGCAGCGATATGAGCTGTGTTGCATTATTTTTTCATTTTTTCAAAGGCACGCAAATCTGGCTTTGCAGGGCTTTGTAAATCCCAAAATAGATTTTACGTCGCGGCTGCATCAAAAAGTGACCCATCCCAGACAGTAAATCTTAGTAAATCTGGATTTAGGATTTTGTCAAGCGCCTCACGGGATTCTGATGCCTCAGTCAGCTTTAGGCGCAGGGTAATCTGAGGGATGCTGTGTCTGAAACCCGAGGCTTTGAGGAGTGCCACCGGGTGCAGTCTGCTGTCTCGGGGTGTTCGTGCCAAGTGTGTAACCAGAGACATAGCTCTTCTCTTTTAGGCATCAACACGGGCTGCTTCAACAGAGAAGAGGAGACGGGCAGATCGAATGTTACACGGCGCAGCCACTGGCGTAGCGGAAGCTGAGGGGGCCCCCATCCAAAGTACATGAAGGGCCCCCCACTCCATATTTAATATGGAGCTCACAGTCCTGAGTGCGGTGCTGAGGGGGCCCCTTTGCAGCTCGCCCCCCCCCCCCCCCCCCATCGCGGGGGCTGCGGGGGCCTGTGTTACGCCCCTGGGCTCAGCTCTCAGACGATTGTTTTACCTTGACAGAGACATGGCGCGTTTTGTGAAAAACCGCCTTCGACCAGACAAGTTTGATGGGATATAATTCTGGTCAGAGTCACTCATGAATCTATATGTTACGGTGTCCAGTGAGCAGGAATTCCATAGCATAAATTCCACAGTAAAGCAGCCGATTAAAAGAAAATGGTTTTTCAGGTAGTCACTCTGAGGCACAGTCAGTCATCAGCAGATATTTCGGAGCACAGCAACTGATTGGTGGGCTTTAAGTGATAGAACAACGGATAGCCAGGCCAGGCATTTAGTGGAACTCTTACGTATAAATACATTTGTGGCACAGATATGTCTGTACAGTCTTCCGGTGGCCCTATAACTGACATATATGCGTTCATTGACACTGTTACTGAATGGTACGTATTTGGGGGTACAACAGCTGATGAGCATAAGAAAAAAAAGAATAACATCAACTGGACGGGCATTTTATGGCGAAGAAAATGATGGGCTGGTGGGTCAGTAACTGCCACCCTCGCATTTCGTGGACCAGCAATTGTTGGCATGCATTATGTGAAATATTAACTCCTGGACAAAAATTGCGTATTATCTGATGGTTAGTTATTCTGTGGCATTAATTGGCAGGCCATACTAAAACACTAAGGGGGAGATTTACAAAAAAGTCATGCAACACAGCTCAGCCCACTGCAAGGCACTGCTGCGTTGGCCAACAGGGAGGGAGCAGGAGAGCGCCATATCTTCAGAAATATGGCTTTCTCCTCCCCTTTCCTGTGCACCAGCGCTGACTTCAGAGGCCTTGCGCCATGCACACACCTTAGCGCCATAGCTCTGGGGTGTGTGCATGAGTCTAGCATATTTTGTACCCTTCTTGTACAGAATAATATGCCTATACACGATGGAATGCTTTTCCTACTTTGTATGCGTGCAGCACAGTGCAGCACGCATGCAAAGTCAGAAAAGCACAGAGAAATTAAAGCATTTCTCCTGTCAGCGACTCCTTTGAAGGGGCATTAACTTTTGGCGCAAAACCATGTCTACAAATCTTTGTAAATATGGCTTTGCGTCAAAAGGTATGGGTGGTTGCCTTGGTATGCCCATGCTCCACCCATGTAGCGCCCCCTCGGCGCTGAGAAACCAAAGCAGGGCTTCATGCTGCTTTGCGCTACTCTGAGGGTGCTTTCCAGCACAAAACAAGTTCTGCGCTGGAAAGTAAATAGCAACACAAACATTTAGCTCTGGTTAGCGTCACTTTTGTGAAGCTAACCCAGTGCAAAATATTTGTAACTCTCCCCCTTCGGGATGAAAAGGCACAGTATGGTCATGATATGCAAGAATGTATTTGTTTATTACAATTTGTACATATCTCTATTTGCTTCTCTTGCACTTTCTTATTAGATTCATGCGAGGTGAAAAAAGAGTTGGGAAATGAGGGCTCCATCTGTGAAGGGAGGGTACCAGGCCGATAGCCTTCAGTTGTTTCACTTGAACGTAGAGATTTGTTAAAAGCAAGATGGAATTATGTGGCGTCCAGGGCTTTCCTGAAATTAATGAAGTATAATTCGCCCCTGAAGGATGGGTTCTTATCCTGGGTACCTGTACTCCCAGAGATCTGCCTTCCAGGTTGTTGTATTTGAAGGCTAAGTGAGAGATAAGCCTTGCTGAGCCTGGGTGCAGGTTTTGAGGAGTGGAGTGGGGACTATTTCCACATGTATACTATTCCTGTGCCAAGGTAAAATTAATATACAATTATATGAAGTTTAGACATTATTATTGCATCACTGGGAGCCAATGAAGAACTTTCAAGACTAGTTTAATGCGATTGTACCTTTGCATGTTCACACATATTGTAGCCATTTTATTCTAGGAACTTTGAAGTCTGCCAGTAAGTTTCTTTGGGAGCACTAGTGTAAGCAATGATACAATAATCTTGGTATTGGGTGGCGTGGCCAAGATGGTGGCCACAGCGGATGCATTCTAAGAGAGCTCCATGGCGGGCACGCTAAAAATCCTAAATTATTCCTGTCATCAGGATACTGATTGCCTCATCCTGTGCTGTGAGCACCCCAAGACCGCTTGGGTTCGACAGGTGCCTGGGCTGCCTCGAGCGTGGGTGCTTTGAGGGTGTGATTGCAGGAAACACAGCGGCCGTGGCTGCTCTGCCATGGAGCACACTGAATCGAGCTGTGGAGGCCATGCTCCGACAAGAGCGGAGCGGAATAGGGTGGAGGATGATCCGAGCTGACCGCTGGCTGGTAGCGGAGTGCCCAGGCTTCATGCAGGAAGATGGAACGCCACCGACCAAGATGTGCGCCGGAGTACTAGGTGCTAGGCTGAGTGGATGTGGATGTGGCCCGAGACCGGGCTGCAGCGATGTCCAAGGGTGTGCTGGGGGGCTGGGAGGGCTGCGTCACGGCCTAGTGGCGCTGTGGGCTTTGGCTGGCCCTCCCCTCCCCCTGAAGCGGAGTACCGCAGTCGAGCCCCTGGAGGTAGTGAGTAGCCAGAGGAGGGATCCACAAGGGAGCCAAGAACCGCAAACGGCCTGTGCGGCTTAGGAGCAGAGCCCCGTCGGCTGCGAGGGAGGCAGAGTGCCCGGCACTGGAACTGAGTAGCGGTGACCAGACATGAGCCAGGGGGGCTGGGCTAGACCCGGTGTGCGCTTGGGGACGCAGCTCAGCCACCCCCATGTGAGAATCGCTGTCGGAGAGAGTCCCCACTGCACAGCGACGCTGGGAGGTGAGGCTTGGCTGCCCACGAGGAGGGCCCGGTGGCTGCTGGTGGTTGCCTGGGATCTAATTGGGCCGTTGCCAGACGTCGGGCCCAGTTACTGTAGACCGGGGCTGGAGGGCGTCTGGGAGTGGTCCACCCAACCAAACTTACGCTTCTGAGCACTGTGAACACCGGAGGCCCCCTGACTGGGCCTATAAACTGCAGGAACGCTGATGGATGACAAAGCGGGGTGAGAGGATCCCCTGGGAGCGCTGCTACCTCTCTCCTGCCCCCCCCACATGGACCCGTACAGCTGGCAAGACAGCGAACGAAGATAGAGGCCCAAAGCAAATAGGCCTGGAAGAGAGACGTGGCTGGGTGTTGTAGAGAACAGAGACAATAAAGAACACTTATTGGCCAACATACTGTAATGCACTTGACAGCAAGATTACAACACTGGGCCTGATGGGCTGGGGCTCCCCCCCCCCCGGCTCCGTGTGGGGCCCACTGGGAGGCCCGTGCATCGTGGTGCCAGAGTGAGTACGCTACCATAGATGCCTGGTGACGGGGTGCAGATGATCTGGCGGGCTTGGCGGTGCCTGGGCAGCAAGATCTACCTGACGCAGCCAATGGTCCTGGGCCTCGCCTCCATGTGACGGGCTCTCCTTGGGGCCCCCTGAAGGTCCCTGAGGTCCCGAAGCTGAGCATGCGAACTGAACCGAGCTCGCTAGAAAGGAGCAAGCGCGTCTCCAATGGGGGACTCCAAACGTGGGCAAGGACATGTGACCCCTTTTTCCTCTTGTTTTGTGATCGAGCAGGCGCACAAGGCGTTGCCCCCCCCCCCCCCCCCCAAGTAGGGGCTGCCCCTGCACCATTATAGCCCAGATCCTCAACTATAGGGACCAGGACCACATCCTCGGGAAGGCCCAACGTGGTGGCGATCCAGCCCACGAAACCACATTATCCGCATTTTCTCAGACTATACACGAACAGTCCAGCAGCTGAGAATGTCTTTTGGTGGTGTGAAACAGAAGCTACGGACAATGAACCTAAAATACATGCTAATATACCCGTCTAAGCTCAGAGTAATACATCAGGAGAAAGCCCACTACTTCTCCATGCCTGGGACTGGTTAGAGGTCAGAGGGGATGAACGCATACCAGTTCTGGGGGGGGCTGGTAGACTTCCCTTGGAATCCTGGTCACTGCGCCAGGCACGGAAATGAGGCCTGCGGAATAAGAATCTCCCCCGGTCCACCCAAAGAGTAATTGTGCAGCAGGATGGCTCTTTAGAACTGGAGGGTCCCAGTTCGGATGGCGAGGGAAACCAAGTGGTCCCTGTCAGTCAGGAGTTATTGTTGGCAAAATATGAAGAGGCTAGTGCACTGGTGGAGGTAGTCACTGAAGATGACACAGAGACTCACACCGGGGCATAGTGGACGAGACCCCTCAACCCTCCAATACTTGAAATAAGACAACAGGAGTTGAAGTTGCAGGGAGCCGGAGTGCAGCGGCAAGACTTGCTTGGGACGTCGGCAGCCGGGGTTAACTGCAAGAGACTATGAGCTGACTCACGATCCACTGGACGTCTGCTGAGAACATTCCTGTGGAACTGTACTGGCCCTGAACACATGGCACCTTGCCCGATTGCCCATATCACTGGGAATAGCGGACCGCCCCACTCTTTCTCTCTCTCACTCTCTCTTCTCTCTATATTCTCATTCTCCTCTTCCTCTCTCTCCTATTCTGCCTTCCTCCTTTTTGGTCACCATATTCTTTCTTTATCGTCTCCTATATCGTAGAATTGTGTGCTGATGTATGGATGCTGGTGAGCGTGATTGGGTATGTAAGAATAGCAGGGGTGGCAACACAGGAGTTCCTACTACTTGCTTGGTGGGTGGACAGGACCCCCCCTGCTTCCCCGCGTAAGATAAGACTAGATGTGAGTGTGATAGCCCAGATTGGTGAAGAGTGTGCTTGTTGGAGAGCAGGCTTTCTCTCTTTTTTTGATCTATTGTATAGACAAATAAGTTGATGCTAGACAGGTTTAATTTCACTTTATAATTGGGTGTTGCAATTCTAGGAAAGGATTGGGGAGGCACGGTTGGTTCTCTATGTTTTTACCCGATGAGTTGGGGGGAACAGTTTTGTTATTGGTTTTTGATACTTGGACAACTCTGGCAGATGGGTCGTGGCAACTCCAATGTCATCATATAGCTCAGTAATGGCAGGTTTTAATATCATCACGTGAAATGTGCAGGGGTTAGACACGTTCGTGAAATGGTATAGGACACAAACATATCTCCGAAGGCAGCGAACCCACACATCTATGCTACAAAAGACACACTTAACTGAGAATGAGGCCCAAAAATTACATAAAAAATCGAGGGGTTAGATGTTCTACACAACATACTCTAGCTATGCGCGTGGAGTGGCGATCTGGATAGCTCTGCACACTCCATTCCGGGTGTTGAGCTACACTGCAGACATAGAGGGGAGGTACATAATGGTCCATGGGCTACTGGATGGGTCTGAGGTATGCCTCTTAAATATCTATGCCCCCAACACTGACAATCATGCCTTTTATTTAAACCTTGAAGAATTAATAGTGGCCCACGAGGGCATACCACTCCTATGGCCAGGTGATTCAACTGTGTACTCGAAGTGGCAATAGACAGATTTGGTCGGGGCACTGCGGGGAGGGTAATGCAGAAACTCAGGTGTGTGGACTGGTGGTGGAAGCTACACCCAATGAAGAGTGAGTACACATGCTATGCCCTGACACACACTGTCTACAGTTGCCTTTATTGATTCCGGCTCACTGAAGCTGCGGCTGAGTACGCTCATAGCATACGCATACTTGGGACGTTTTAGTCAGACCACACCCCAGTCTTACTGTAGTGGGGTGCAAAGAGGTGTTAGGCCCGTGATCCCGCTCTGGAGGCTACAACCAAGGGCACTGAAGAACAAGGAATTCAGCTTGGAGCTCAGTGGCTAAATCAACAACTTCTTTAATAGTAATTGGCTGTCTACGGATGCCAGGGGCAAGAGTGTGACACACTGAAGGTGGTGATGTGGGGGAATGCTTATCCAAGGTGGGGGGATGATACAACAGCTCCAGGCAGATCTAGTAACCGCAGAGAATGACCTAAACTTGCTACAGAGTTCAAACCCTAATTTAAGGGTGCTAGCCAAAGACCGGCTGAAGGTTCATCGGCGAGTTGGGGAACTATGGGATAGGGTGGACTGTCTGGTCAGATAAGAATACCAGCAGCTCCTACACAAAGAAGGCGATAAAAATGGTAAGCCGATAGCATGGCTCCTCAAGAGGGAATGCCCGCCCCAACCATATTATCTATTAGTCAGCCAGACGGGACCCTACACACACCCAATCAACCATAAACTCACAGCTTCGCACCCACCTGACAGGCGTATATAGTAGGGGCCAAAGGGCTGGGGACGCTACAATAGCGCAATTCCTCGACAGTATAACCTTACCGCAGCTCACTGAGGAGCAAGGCGAGATGCTGGGGTAGAGCTTGACCTGAAGACCTACAGGAGGCCGTGCGGGACATGGCAGGGGCAAAGCCCCAGGACCAGATGGTCTCCCTGTAGAGTACTACAGGGCACATGCAGATCAACTCCTCCTGTGACTGCTGGAGATGCTGCAGGAAGCTAGGCAGATGGGGACACTCCCAAATTCTATGAGAGAAGCTCAAATAGTAATGCTACTCAAACGGTATAAAGAGCCCCACCTCGCCAGGCTCTTACCGCCCCCTCTCCATGTTTGGAGTGGATACCAAAATTCTAGCTAAGGTGCTGGCATATAGGCTAAATAGGGTGGTGACCCACCTGGTCCACGAAGACCAGTGCGGGTTTATGCCGGGCATAGGCACCCACATAAACTTACGAAGCCTGGCGCATGTGATGCACTCTGTTGCAGGTTCGGAGACACCAGCAGCAGTAATTTCACTGGACATTGAAAAAGCCTTTGACACCCTGCAATGGGATTATCTGTGGCAAGTTATGCTTCGAATGGGGCTCGGCCCGGTATTCATGGCATGGGTGCGACTTATGTACCAGAGACCCACAGCTAGGGTGCGTACGGGAGGGCTGGTCTCTGAACTGATCACCATCGAACGGGTCACGAGGCAGGGGTGCTCCTATCCCCGCTCCTATTTGCGATCACTATGGAGCCACTTGCAATTCGTCTCCAGAGAGACATGGAGTGTTGGGGCCTGGAGATAGACGGACGAACCCATGTCGTGTCCCTATACGTGAATGACGCACTGGTGTACATGCGTCAGCCGGCAGAGGCCTTTCCGGCCCTGTTAGTCATCCTGGACGATTTTGCAGTAGTGTCTGGACTGGTAATTAATCCCACAAAATCAATCGCTTTCAGCTAGTGGGTCTGGCGGGACCTGAAGCGACTGCACTCCCACCAATAGCAATAATATGGAAGAGTGATCATTTTCGCTATCTGGGGATGCAATATGCCCTGAATATGGGGAAAGTCCTTGACAACCTGAAGGAATCTATACTTTTCTGGAATCGGTTACCGTTGTCCAACATGGGGCAGGTAGTGCTGGCAAAGATGGTACTGCTTCCCAGATGTCTATACACCCTCCACAATTCATTCTGCCGCATCCTGAACAACCCCTTCACCACTCTGAATAGCCTTCTGGTTTTGCTGGTTTGGGTGGGTAAGCGGAGCAGAGTTAAGCTTAACCTCCTAAAGCTGGACATGGATTAGGGCAGCCTGGGGATCCTGGACTTGCACTTATATTACATTGCGGGTCTCCTCCAATATGCAGCACAGTGGTGCGCGGAGGGCTCCAACACTGAAAAGAGATTGTTGGCCAGCTGGTGTCCACAAGCAGAGCTCCCTAAGCACCTGATGATGGGAGCCCTGAGTTCTCCAAATTGCCCATTCATAGTGAAACAGGGTGCCTGGGCCTTGGAGGGGGCAGTGACCCTAGTGCTGCGAAAGGCCCCCTACAAGCACGCGCACCCACTGGAATGGCTCCCGGGATACTACCAGAAACAATCCATAATGAACGTGGCCAGTTGGAATGCAAGTGGCTGCGTCATGGCGGGAGATCTTTAACTCAACGACTCCTTCCATGCCTTTGAGGATGCCAAGGAACACTACGGGGTCCCGGAAAGCCACTTACTACAATACGCAAAGATAACCCACACGTTTCAGAAAATCTGGACTATGCTCCCGAGGGAGCCAGAGGAATCAAGCACGCAGTGCACAATCTTGGACCCAGGCTCCGTCCGAGGATTAATATCCCGCCTACATAAGGCCCTAAAAACGGACCGCAGACCGGACATGCCCCAAACACGGAGTAGGTGGGAAGAAGACCTCCTTACCTATTGACGGACGGGAAGTGGAAACACGCTTTGGCGCTAGTTCAGGATGTCTTGAGCAATGCCCAGTTGAAGCTTACGCAGTTCAACTATTTACACCGCAGCTACTTGACCCCTGCACGCCTGGCGAGGTTTGACCCAATGCATTCACCTAAGTGCTCAAGATATGGCTTCTCCCCGGGCGACTTAATTCATGTGACCTGGGACTGCCCCAGGCTCGTCTCCTACTGGAGCAAAGTGCTGGACACTCTGCGAAGAGCAACAAAGCTCTCAATCGAATCCTCAAGTAAGCGATGCCTCCTGGGAGTACTCCTGATCCCCAAGGCCACAACTCGCATGCAGCATAAATTTGCTATGCTTGGGCTGGTATTAGGGAAATGCTGCATAGCTATGCACTGGAAGGCAGATACGCCTCCCCCCAGAGAAATGGAGGAGCGTCGACTCAGATCGGTTTGCTTAGATGAGAATGCAGACAGAGACTTGAGAGTAATATGATGGACCATGTGCAGGGGGCAAATCACCAGGATGGGACAAGCACTGACTCCTCTGGGGATGATACCGGGTCACCCACACGCACCCCACCTCCCCCCTGTAGGCATATAGTGACAATAACACTAGGACCCCACCCATGTAGGGGCAGTACCCCGGGGACACATATACTCCCACGCCCTGACCCAGTAGTCCCCCAGGCTCATGCCTGGGTGGCCATACAGATGAGCTAGGCCCCCACTGCCAGCCTGCCCTAGGAGCATACCTCTACACACACGCCCTCCTGCTCCCCCCCACAGACATAACCCCTAAAGATTATGGAGGCCAGAGATATGGGATACTGTGCCATGCTAGAACCTTGCCTAAATGCTAAAGAAAGACGCACTACTACAACCTATGGAGGGTCACCCATTCCGCCAGAAGCTGTCAAATAGCAATAAAAGTTTGTAAGTTTTGTTTTGTTTTGTTTTTGTTTCAGAAAAACGCAAGCCATAAAAGTAGTAATGTGATTACAGATGCAATTGCAAATGGACCATTATGATGGAGGGATATAAAGGGTCCCTAGAAGGTTGCACTAGCAATATGGCCAAGGTTACACTATAAGACTAACTCCTGTAGGACACCTCTTAAGGGCAGCGCCCCACGAGATGGGAAATGCGCCAAGCTGCTGTCACAGCCAGGCAACAATATATTGCATAGATGTTTGTAATATGATGTCTGTACATTGATCCTTACATGCATACTACCAATAAAAAGATTAAAAACATTATTATACTAATCTTGGTATTGAAAAGGCATTGTTTCCAGTACAAAGTCCTCGGAGAGGCGGATGTTCCTGACATGATGGGGAAAGTGGGGCTTTCTAGGACTGTATCTCCCTAGCTTGTTGTACCGACAATTCAGTTAAATCATTTTCTATAATTGGATGACAAGTATTCCCCATTATTGTGGAGAAACATATATATTATTCAGACTTACTGTTGTTCAGGTTAACATCCACTCAAACTTAATTCCGCTCACTCTTGAACCAGCAGTAATCATGTTATGATGGAGCAAAGTTGATATACACTTCCTTGTGCCCCTTGCACACTAAAGGACATTTTGGAAACACCTTAATAGTAAAATCATGGAGATTTCAGCAGTCTACATCAGATTCCCAGAGAAATACTGTGCCTCTATTTAACTGGATATCAAAGACCTTTACATTCAGGGAGCAAGGGTATTAGCTATATCCAATATGGACAGAGTTTATGTTTGCAAAGTCAGACCCCAGGGATCAATGTATGCCGAAAATAAACCGGAACAACTGCTTATGTGATGAACGCACATTAATACCTGTCAGACAAAAGTGAGAGACTTCTACAGTAATATGCATTTGGTAAAAGTGGTTGCAGTTTGATGTTACTGAAAGCATTTGTATTTTTTTGCGAAGCAACGTCTGTATTAATAGGTCGGTTTGCTAAATTCAGAATTGCAGTGGGTCGGAATTAGGCCTGCCTCATAAATATTAATGAGGTAGGTCCCCAATTGCAACCCCCTGCAAATGGCTACAATCACAGGCATGGTGGCTTGCTGCAAGCCTGTCTGTGATTGCTTTTCGATAAAACAATCTTTTTTTTAATGCAGTCTGTTTTCCTAAATGGGGAATGGGATGCGTTAAAAAAATAATGAAAAGTTTTGCACACATTTATTATTAATAAGAAGAGTCTAGAGTACCACGACCTATTCGTAAGGTGTGTTTTTTAAACATTCACTCACAAAGGGAAAGGGGGCTCCTTGGGGAAACCTTCAGAATTGTAAATGTGTTACTACCTTCTTTGAGGTGGTGGTAAAACAAGAAACGTTTTGTGACCGGATTTCGGTTACAAAATATTAATACATACCGTGAGGGAGTGGCATTTGGAAGTGATGCCCCAACTAGTCCCTTCTAAATACTGATTCGTAATGGTTTCCTAAATCCATATCATGATCTGTAAAACCTTTTCTAAATTACTAAACGGGCTTTGCATTTTTTTAAAAAAGGATTTTGTCATTCGCAAACCCTCTGAATGTTATAACCTTTAGTACAGAAGGCCCCTTGTGCGGCCACATTTTCACCCACTACATAATCTAGTACTGAGGGAGTGCGGGAGATGAGAATTACTGACAGCAAGCCTGCCCTTGAAATTGTATATATGCTGCTGTTGGGGCAGGGACTGTACACGCTGGTAAAAAATCACAGACCTTATGATAAATTAGATAGTAAAGTAACAGTTTAAAGCCTGACTAGACTAAATATAAATTATGAAAGCCAAACACAATCTGCATGATGTGAGTAAAAGTGTGGTGTGCCTTAAAGTCTCTGATTTTGATTTTAATGTCTTGGGGCCGAATTGCTATTTGTATGCTATCTTTTATTTTGTACCCCCTCCATCTGTATGTTAATTTAATTGGTGCTGCCTTTAATTTTGAAGATTATGGCAAGCAAAGAAACCAGAGTTCATGCTTTGTTACCTAGGGTTTGAACTTGCCTAATGAAGAAAGATAGGCGGCATCTACTTGGTGTGATTTTTTTGCCCCGGCAATTGGCATTGACTCTTTGGCTTTTTCCATTTTGGTACAGGAAAGAAACTAGATCCATTCAGCAAACCCATGTTGTTGCCCATTTAATGCAGTGAGCTGGCTGAGGCTATGCATGGACAGATTAGTCAATGATGGCAAGCTGCAATCAACAAGATCAAATCAAGACAGTACACAGTACAAGCCACCAATCTATGTTCATGTGAATCCCCAATCCTTCATCATCCCCTTGCATCAAATACTTTTATCCCTGCCCCAAATTCCCAACCTAGTGCTACGAAATGGGAAACTCAATTATGCAAAAAGAAAACTGTGAAATGACAAATATCCAGATAATATCTCATGTGAACAACACCTATGACATCACTACAACATTTCTTGAAATGCTCTTGCCTTAATTTCTGATTAAATAAATTAACTCACTCAGCTTTGACTACCTTTAATCTATCAGAGTTCAGTAAGCATGATTGGCAGCCCTTCTTCTGGAAGGGATTGATCATCTTTCGAAGTCTCCACCTTCTTTCGTTTGTGATGTGGCAGAAATCAGACTTGATAATTAAAGGTATGACCCTTGGCTTCCCTTTAAAAGTCAGGTCGTTCCTTCTCATATATTTTCTCTCTCAGTAAAAAGTTCCCAAAAATGAGCAGGATAGCTTTAGGCTTAAACTCTGAACCCCTACCTGGTCTCTCCGTCGATGAGTGTCTCTTAGCAAGAGGAAATTTATGTGCTCTTTGTATTTTAGTCTACCAGTTAAATTCACTAAATTCAGGGAAAGCAGACTCAAACATTTGTATCATAAAACCACTTACATCATTTCCTTCAAGCCCTTCCATGATGCAGAGCATACATCAATTAATTTGACTAAGCGCTAAACCTTCGAGTTTCCACTGAACATCAAAATGAGAGCCATGACCCTTAGCTTGACCTTGCATGAAGGCAAGATCAGATTCTATGGATACTGTCCACTCTTCAATTGCAGGCTTTCAATAGTTTATGGAAGTCACTTTCAAGTTTCCTTGTAACTGTGCTGGTGTCATTACTGTCCTCCTTAGTTTTCCTCTGTGCCACAATGCCATGGTAGATAGCCTCTAAGCTTGGAGCACCACTGTCCTTGGTGTCTGCCTGAAGATGGCTAGGTGTCATAGCAGAAGAGTTGTTTTCCAGTGCTTGAGCAGAAGAATAATCCTACGCCAGAGCCCTTACCAACATCCTTTCTATGACATATTCTAAAGGATAATTTTTATACCATCTACGGAGCCTCGCCTTTAGCAACCCATGATGCACTGTATGGGTCTAGTTCTTCTGATCCAGAGATGTCTGTACTGATATCTGTATTTATATTGTCCTTTAACCTGTCTGTAGAGAAGTCAGATAGAGAGTAAACCTTCTCACCAATGTCCTGTTTGAACTGCATCATACGCACAGAGTCAAGGTTTGCCCTGCTAAAGTGTCCTTCATTCTTTTGTCGCTTGAGCGCTTTCCAAGCCCGCCATTTATTACTTCTTTGATATGGGACATGTCCATCCTGCAGGTTTTCAGAGAAAACCCTGTGATAGCTGAAATCTCACAGACCGTGTTCCTCATCCGTAGATTAAATCTCACAATTTTCTCTTTGCAAGGTAATTTTAGAGACATTGGCAATGGGAGTGAGGGTAGTAAAGCAGTTTCTTACTGAGAAACTTGGTCAGCTTAAGTTTTTCCCAGCTGCCCAAGTTCTACCTGCAACATTACTTACCGCAGTATTGGTTATAGCATCCTCACCCCTCTTAACCAGCTCACTCCCCTGCTTGGGGAAGTCATCACATGTTCTGGTCCTTGGTCCAGAGGGACAAGGGGAGACTAGCCAAGTCATCTGTTACGCCCGATAGGCGCCGTCATCAGCAACATCCTGGATGCATACAACAATCTTTGCTGAGTCCCCCTTTCCCTTCATATTTGTTAGTCCACATCCAGCAAAAAAGTAAGAAATCAAGGCTGCCTTGGTCCTCACAGCTGTCTCCTCAACCATCATGGATTTTAACTACGAGGCCAGCTGCTTTCTATTTGAGGCATCTGTTGTGTCAGCTGCAATGGCATCTCTAGTCTATGTACGACACGAATTGCTACTGGAAGACGACGGCTTGGGTTGTTTGGGCTGGCCAGGCCATTTCTGCCATTTGGCTGGCATAATGACATCCCGACCCAGCGCTCCAGAGAAGGCAAGCGAGAGGAAACCAGAAAACAGTTGCTGCAGTGCTGTTACGGCAGACCTCCTCAGTCCTCTACCATCCCCATCCAAAAACACGAGAAGCAGGAAAACTACAAGTTTTAACCTTATTGTAGCCTGTTGGAGTGGAGAGAGAGCTTGATGGCCGATCAGCCAGCTGCCATCTTGGATCTGTCACTGTGTCTATTCCGAGCCAGAGTCAGCACTCTTGAACAGTGACTTTTAAAACCAAATTGAACAATTGGGGTTTTGTGTCCTCCCTATACCCTTGCTTGTAAACAGATTAAGAGTTGCTAACAAACTAGTTTGCCAGACTGTTGAGGATTGCTGCCACCAAACGTATTGTAGGATCCCTTTGTCATTTGACGCTTGCTTGATACCCTCCCCATCACTACTGCTTGGCTGAGCGTTTGAAAATTGAGATCCAGCATGACACAGCCAGGGGAATGTGCCTGGCTTCTGGGGTGCACTAGACAAGGATCTGGCTCACAAAAGAACTCTGTGTAGTGGGAGATGCTGTTCCAGAGATGTGGCAATGGACAGCAGAATCTATGAGGTACTATGCTTTAGTACAGTGCCTGTCCACACATTTTGATGGGGCTGAGCAGTCATACATTTGATGGGTAAATAGACCATTCACCACCCCTAGTAGGAGACACCAGCCCGCACATGATTACAGGGGCACCAGAAATCATTGCACATGGTGGTAGTGTTATCTGTTCTGACAGTATAGACTAGACTGGACAAAGCGCTCACTAGGTTGCACACCATCTTACCCACTCTTAAATCCTCATGGGAGCTTAGGACGGTGATCTTTGGTGAAGAAGAATGCCCTTACAGAACAATAAAGAAGGGAGTAGGTATGGCATTAGTGGTTCATGTGAAACCATTAGTTTTATGAAGTTTTGTTGACTCTGCTCTAGTGTAAACTGCTCTTGTATGACTCTGTTGTTACATGAAGCCATTAAACTCTTCTTATGTAAACTGCTTACATCAATATAAAACTGTTTGTATGTAAAGCACTCTAGATACTTGGATCTTGTTCAGCTATGTGAGGCTATGAAATTAATAAATAAATAACTTGGTATTGTCTGATGTAAGGTGAGGTCACATTTAGAGACTATGGGGCAGATTTATGTTCCCTGGCGCATCCCTGCAAATCAGCATGGATGCGCCAGGGAAGATGCGTCACGCAAGTTTGCCCTTGCACCACCGCAGATTCGCCGCATTTACAATGCGGTGAATCATGGCGCAAGGACAAGCAGTTACGTGACGCATCTGCCGGCGTAAGGTTGGCGCAGTGCTGAAGTTGCGACGCAACTCCAGCACTGTTCCAACCTACCCTATCCCTATCAAGCCTTTCGCCTGCTTCAAGCAGGCGCAGGGTTTTGACGCATCAGCGTTGGGAAAGTGACTCAGTGAAATCTTATAGATTTCACTGAGTCACTTTTCAGGGGCGTTCCTGCGACGGAACGCAGGTTTCACGTGGCGCAGGGCTTTACACCGTGACGCATCTCCATAGATGCGTCACGATGTAATGGGGCGCAACGTGGCGCAGGGTTTACGCCACCGCTGCGTCACAAAAGTGACGCAACGGCGGCGTAAAAAGGGGCGCAAGTCCCTCATAAATCTGCCCCTAAAGGTTTGAAGGTTCAACTAAAAACGTTGTATGTCCCTACCAAAACTAAATTGATGTGCTGTTTTGCCATCTTTAGTTCGCTGCAGGGAACATTAAAAGACAGAATATCTCCTAGAGTTTTGACAGAAGGTAAACATCCTAAATGGAATTATACACAAAATATAATGGTTTTCAGTGTGTGGCAAGAAGGCGAGAGACAATGCTTTAGGCTAAAGCGCATTTGTTTAGCACAGGGAGCCAGATTTTCAGACCTTGCTTCCAATTTCCGTCACTTTTCTTGGACGTTGACCTCATGCAAAATTCCTTGTGGTATTTGCAAAACAATGCAAAGGGTTATTTGTGTTGCTTTGTAAAGAAAAAAAAGTAAAGCAATACAGTGGGTTTCAGTGACTTGTGTTACTTTGCATCAGGGAGGCATTCCATGGGGGGTGCATGGGCAGTTCTGCTCTTTCCCGTTCACATAACGCAGCACAGCAACTTCACTTGCTGTGGAATGGTGTACGAATTCTTTGAAGATATGCCCCTCAGAGTTCTCCAGGACCAGGCCCTTTTTGACATTTGGGACAGTTCACACATATAGTGTAAGAATTTTTCCCCACAAATGATGTCCACCTCAAAATGCACTTCCTTAGTTTTCCCACATCTCTGAGACTGAAGAAACCTAGTAATTGTGGTGTAATCATCAGTGGTCTCAGAGTATTTCCACAATGTGCAAAATTTAGAGTTGCTGAAAATAAAATAAAAAACAAATATGTGCAATAAAGGCCATCAACAAAAGTATGGCTATTCCAAACTTGCATTCATTGCAGAATTCTGGATCAGGCAGAAACAAAAAAAAAACGTTTTTATCCTTATATTTGCACTTTCGTAGGTGGTGTGTAAAGTGTCCTATTTCTGCACTGCCTACCTGCTTTCAAATTGTGAATTAAATAGAGTTAAAATCCAGTGTTCAATCCACAAAGCTTTACATTTCCAAAACATAGACAACATTCTGACTTCCTCAAAGAGTCATTTATGTAGACTGGTTGAGGTTTCCACAAACACAATTAACACTGAATACAGAAAATGGAGAATGCACAAAAGAAATCCTCCCTTACGTTTACATTTGCAACTTTTTGTATTGAAGACTGATCTCCCAAAGTAATCTACAGTAGTGTTCTCAGACTACTCCATTTGCAACAATATTTTCCTTTCCAATATTGTTCAAAGACACAGATTACCAGATCCATTACTGATTTTTGTGTGGAGCCTGGGCAGCGAGCACGCGCCCTGCTGTAATCACTAAGTGGAGTGTAATCCTGCCTGCTGCTTGGCATTGGTTACCTCCTGCGTTAGTCTTCTTTGCTGGCTCCTCATTGGTTGATGCTCCTGATACATCACTTCCGTTTTTCGGTCAGGAGCACCGCCCAACTTCAGTTTCCTTACACTGTAAGTTTTTATATTTTGCTTAGGGGACTACTTATTTTGCATTTCCTGCTTGTGTTACACTGTGGGTGCTTACCCACAGTGTAACACAGTTTATTTAATCATCATGGCACCCGCTTCACAGGCCGCTACACACATAACTTATCTACATGAGAGCCATGCTTCATGTTTCAGCATGGCGGCCACTTTCATGCTTCATTTTTTTTTCATGCGCACACTATACTCCAAACTTCTCCACCGTGCCTTCCAAATAAATTACAAGTTGTTCCTTGCGGTTATTATATTACACTTGGGAAAAGACCTATTGGCTCTTTTGCGCCACAGCACTATATTTCCCTCACATTCTCCTGCCCGAGAATGACCTGTATTTCCTAGAAAGAGAATTGTTTTCTCATGCCCCTCCGTCATACACATTTTACTATCTGTTGCATGTCAGTGACTGTGGCGGAAATTGAATCGTGCCTAGTGTTAACCACTTGCTGATGTTCGCTGTGCTGATGAGCCGCATCCCATGAGTTGGTAGGCCTTCGGGTATGGTGTGCCCATTGTTCTTTGTTCCCTCCTTTACCCATCTCCTATACTCCATCTACTGCACCACCATGACTATCCTGAACCCAAGGGTTGGTGAGCCTCCGGGTAAGGATTCCAGGAATGTAGGCAGCTGACATGCGCGTGTCGTGAATACATAGTCAGACGAAATTGTTCTTCATAGTAGGGGGAGGTGGTATGCAGCCAGAAGTTCGCCCTGTTGGAGCTTTTGTTTTCTTGGGTGATTCAAGCCTGCAAGATTAATGGGCATTTAATTTGTGGTTTAAATATATTTGACAACATTAGCTTTGTGCATTATCAACTAGTGGGGAGCTACATTGGCAATGTGGATTTACTACCAATAGTCCTGTGCCACCTCCAATCTCTGCGTTGCTGCAACGGCAGTAATGATGGCAGCATTCTCCAATTGTTTTTTATTATATATGCAGCCTGCCACTAATGCACGCTACCTGCTCCTCTCAAGTGTCTGCTCTAGTGTGTATCAATGCCTGTTACGGGGTGTGCTACATAGCACTACTGCCTGAGCACACATATCTCTCACAGCATGTCCCTGTCCCTCCTGCCTCATGGTTTCCTCTGTCTGCCTGCTGCAGCTGTAGCCTAGGACCTAAACGCTTGCCCAGTTGTAAGTGTGCTCACTTACAGGGCTGGACTGGGAACAGCAACCAGCCCTGACTGATTGCTGCTCGACCGGACCTGCGAGTGGTGTGGGGGGGTGTTAGTAAAAAGCACCACTCTCGCTTTTGTTATGGGGGGGAATATTGAAGCACTGCTGCACAACCAGCCCCCAGTGACAAAACCGGCCCCCACTGCCAGAAAACCAGCCCCCACCCTTCCGGCTCACCGGGAAAATGCCTGCTGCACGCTATGGCCAGTCCGGCCCTATACATGTATGTCCCAATACAGTAGGGATTGCAAGTGGCCCTGGTGAAAGCCTCTATTATGGCAGAAACGCAGCTGGGGGAGGAGGTCTTAATATACACAGTTAATGTATTTCCACGGAGCAGGCCCGATGTTAGAGCGAGATAAAAACAGCAGACAATATTCTTATGAATGATTTAACGCTGTTGAAAATGCTTAACTATCATTAGGAAGGTTGTGTGGCTTTCCATTTAATTTGTTTTCGCTTCTTCCTAGTGCTACTTGCCGTACTGTTGTGCAGCCTGCTGCAGTGCACGCTACATACCCCTCTCTAATGCTTGGTCTAATGTGTGTATCAATGCCTGTTACGGGGGTGTGCTACATAGCACGACGGCCTGAGCACACGCCATGTCTCTCACAGCATGTCCCTGTCCCTCCTGCCTTATGGTTTCCTCTGTCTGCCTGCTGCAGCTGTAGCCTAGGACCTAAACGCTCGCCCAGTTGTAGGTTTCTATTTACAGTTAATTTCTTTCCACGGAGCTGGTCCAATGTTAGAGCGCGATAAAAAGCAGACATTATTCTTATTAAAATTCCTTAACAAGCATTAGGAAGTTTGCATAGCTTCATATTTAATTTATTAAATCATGTCAATTAAATGGAATATTACGCGCTCCCTCCACACTTTTAACAGAATAAGTACATTAAAAAAATAACTGCCTTTCAACGTGCTTCAAATCACGTAAAGGACAATGTATTAAAAAAAATAGTAAAATGCACAAGGTCAACATTGTCAAAAACAAGTGTTTAACTTTAGTTAGAGACGGAAGTGTTTATTTATATCTAAACCAGAGCGTTTTGCAATATTGCTCTACAAATTAGTTTGATGTTTGCTTCCTCAATATTGCAAAGTGCTTACAAATATTTAGTGTTCCTTGAATAATTCCAATAATCAAAGCAACAGCTGTATCTCTACCAGTAAATCACAATTCACAATCCTCTCATATTTGCATGTTTTTTTTTTAACGTCAGGCTTCAGTGTTTCACTCATGTTTTGCTTTTTACAAGCATTGCTCCGCTTATTTGTTCAAATATCAAAGACACATATCTAAAATAAAGCTCCTACTTATTTGTTTTTTCCCCCACAAAAATGCAAACCTATCCACACATTTTTCGACGCCACACAATCAACATTCACACATTTTAAATCCACACCACATAGTTCAACAACAAACCAAATAAATCAACTCAACTAACTAATTACACTACACACCACATATGTCCGATCCATGCCATAAAATTCCACATCATGTGCAAAATTCAACAGAATACCGCATAATTAACCTCCACTTCATTCCACTTCACAAAATACCATTAGACATAATTACAGTCCATAACACACAATCCTCCACCACATAATTCCACTCCATTAATACCACATAATTAACTTTCACATAATTCCCCACACACCATACAACATAATTCCACTACACAAATTCACACTACACAATTCCATGCCACACAATTTCACAACTATCTAATCCAATCCACATAATTCAACTACACACCACATACATACTCACCATAACACATCAGTAAAACACATTGCCATTTGCAATTCCAGTAGCTCTAAATCGAACCAATGCAAGACCTATTGCATTTCCAATGCTTTTTTTTATTGTAACAATTAAATGTGGAGAAGTTGACTATTAAGGAAAGCTATATGTTTTTGAATCTCACATGCGAATGGATTGGTCTCTGTATTCACGTTACACAAATACATTAAAGGCATGAAGGTTTTTAGTATCATATATTTAAATTGAATAGAGTGGCATATTATGGTTGTATTAAGATTGAATGTTTGAATCAAGTGTAAATAGATGGTGACAGTGCTACAATCATGCCCAAGTGCTGTCTAAAATGACCTAATATTCTATTGGTAGCTGACTGAAGGAAATTAATCGGAACTGGTGTTTAGAAGGCCCCACCTTTAGCAGTTTTTAAAAAGCCAAGCCTCGTCTTTTTTCTGGGACTGAGCTCCTGTTAGGCTCTTTTCAGTTATTATTAAGCAAGGCCTGAGGCAGGCAGCAAGATTCAATGGAGGTTGCCCAGACTTTTTCCTGTTCATTTAGCTCATTGAGGTACAGGCATTTCCTCTGTTTATGACAGTGCTGCATTATGGAAAATGCTACTGTTGTGTCTTAGGCAGTAATCACATGCCATACTAACAAGGTGGTCTTACATATATTAATTTATGCCTACCGTCTCAGATACCATAAAAGGAGATAGTTAATTCTGCCCTGTGAGTTTTCTGAAGTAGCTCACTCACTCACTCAATCACTCACTCAATCACTCACTCACTCACTCACTCACTCACTCACTCACTCACTCACATTCCTTCCTGTGTGAGCTTGCTGACTTTGCTGGCCCTAAGCTCCCCTAATAGATATGCCTCTGTCGCCCACATTTGCCGTTAAACACTGCTCCTTCTTACAGACGTCATCCCCGAACTTATAAAAAAAGCCTCTCCGTTGGCTCTCAAGCACTGTCCACCTCACTGGGTTTCTTTGTTGACAGTATAAATGCTGCCAGTTAATGTTGGGGACCACCTGGGGAGATTGATGGAAGTGTTCTTGACTGTGACAAGTATGGCACGAGTTCACAAGAGTTCACAACTGTGAACTAAGCAAAAAATGTTGTGTCAGCAGTTATTGGCGCACAATCTCCAGTGACAAAGAAACTGATGGATGTAAATGCATTACTAAAAGAACGAATTAACTGGCAGTAACATGATTTTGTAGTCATTTTTTAGGTCTCACCTAGGCAGCGCTTGCGCTGTCTCTTCGAGACATGTTATACTAAGGATATGGGAATAGAACTTTGCATACTTTCCGCCCATCTTTTTAATTGGTTCCTGTCCCTGTCCTTTGTAAATGGTGGCTTTTCATTGATTATTAGCCTTTGCGGTCTCTCCTTAGTAACTCCCTGTCTCTTTTCGTAACCTCCCATGAGAACACCCCCTACTACATGTGTTGGTACAGCCTAGGTTTTAATTGCAACCTCAAGACACTATTTTCTTACAGGCCTTAAGAGAGAACACTCAGTTGGTCTTAAACAAGTGATTACTTTACTGGCTAGCACATCTCACAATCATATTAGACCTTCTATAAATGTACCTTCATCAACTCCACATAAAGTACAACCTAATCCGGAATTAATATAAAAAATTATTTTGAACATTTCAAAGCTACTAATTGTATATATTGAATGTACTATTCTACTGTCTTGCATGCAAGGCATTATGGGTAGGGTGGATTTACCATATCTTCAAAATGTATAATGCTCACTAGGGACATCTAGGTGCAGCTTGCAGTACTGCACCTACACATCTCACATTTATATTAGACCTTCTATAAATTTCCCTTCATCAGATCCACATAGAGTACAACCTGATACGGAATGAATATAATAATTTTTTTGTTACATTTCAAAGCCATTAATTGTATATACTGAATGCACTGTGGTACTGTATTGCATGCAATGCATTATGGGTAAAGGTGGGCAGCAAATTCCGTTCCGCTCGCGGAATTTACGAAATGTAGGCATTTCCGCAGAGAACGTGGAAATGTCGAAATTTCTGCGATCGCGGCTTAGCAGAGATTTTTTTCATGTTCGTGCTTTAAAAATGCATTCTCGCGCGCGGGGTCGACTTACCGGGATGCCTGCGCTCGCCGACAAGTTTTCCTATCCGTTCACGGTCGCCACGAGATGTTGGTAGCCGGTCGTGCTATCTCGCGCGAGTTTGCCATCGCGAACACGTCATTCTCCGCGTCATCGGACACCACAGGAGTCTGTGATCACGAGCACGTCATTCACCACCGCGAGAGAGAGCGTGTGACCTCGAACACGTCATTTGGACGTGCCGTCTGACATCCGACGGAAGTTAGGTGAAGCTCGTGATCCCGAGCATGCAACATTTCCAATCCGGAGAAGAAGAATATCTCGAGCAGCATAAAACGTTCTGTAAATGATAATTTGGATGAAAAAATCTCCTCAGATTGACATTTGGCTGTCCTTTTTTGTACAACGTGTCCTTTTGGGGAGAGGGAGGAAGTGCCACAGAGTCTCCAACTTCCTGTTCCTGTCCAGCAGGCTCCTCCCAGTGCTTTGTTCATCTCCTGTTCATTCTTCCTTTGGATTTTGAGCTGGAAGGATCATTCTTTGTGTCTGCTGCATCATTATCATTGGATTTGAGGACTTTTGAATTTGATATTTTACAAGTAAGTTGGTGTTGTTGTTTGTTTGATTGGGGCATTGTAGTTGATGCAGCTACAATTTTTGTACTTATCCTTATTTTTTTTAATTGTTGTGGGTAGCCAGTAGTCCCAGAGCTAGTCGTGGGTGGATGCATGATGAAGCAACTGTTCCTTTGGTGTGTGTTAAATTTATTTCAAACATCATTTAGGGCATGCATGGCATTGGATTGAATGGCAAAATGTGTTTTTTTGGGATAATTTCTGTTTTTGGTGTGTATCAAATAAATGCCTTTGTTGTGTGTGTTGTGTTGTTGTGTATCTTGCAGACCCTGTTTAGCCCTGTGGACTTTAGTGTTTGCATTTTATTG
This sequence comes from Triturus cristatus, assembly GCF_964204655.1. Taxonomy (NCBI): domain Eukaryota; kingdom Metazoa; phylum Chordata; class Amphibia; order Caudata; family Salamandridae; genus Triturus; species Triturus cristatus. The sequence continues at coordinate 106,514,826 of NC_140584.1, read as the reverse complement.
CATTAGAGGCAAAGCAGTGTGGTTTAGCAAGCATCCTTTGCCTGGCTATTATAGGCCTTTTGTCAGTACATTTTTTTCCAGGGCTCCTGCTTGTTGCCTGTGATTTGTGAGTGTCCATGTGACTGGTGGCAATTTCTGGTGGGAGTTTATTAGTTTGCTGCTTTTGCCATATAGGCCTGCATATTATTCCTTTGTGGCCTGGGCTTCTTGTTGTAGTGGGCCTGGCCATGAGGCTGGCGGCCATTTTGAAGCCATGCAGCGTGATTTTTGCTATAAGCCTGCATTGTCTGCCTTCAGTTTCTTGTAGTTGTGTTGCCCTGGCCATGTGGCTGCTGGCCATTTTGAAGCCCGGTAGTGTGCTTTTGTCATAGGCCTGCAAGCTTGTGGCCTAATCTGCCAACAGGCCTTTCATCCAGTAGGCTCAGAGGTAGTCACAGGTGCATGAAATAACTGTTTCTGTGTGTTCTGTTGAATTTAAACATCATTTAGGGCATGGATGGCATTGGAGTGAAATGCAAAATGTGTATTTTAGGGGATATTTCTGTTTTTGGGTGTGTGTTATATAAATACCTTTGTTGTGTGCGGTGTGTTGTTGTGTGCCTTGCAGATCTTGTTTAGCCCTCTGGATTTTAGTTTTTGCATTTGATTGCATTAAAGGCAAAGCAGTGTGGTTTAGCATGCATCCTTTGCCTGGCTATTAGAGGCCTTTTTCAGTACATTGTTTTCCAAGCCTCCTGCTTGTTTCTTGTGATTTGTGAGTGTCCATGTGGCTGGTGGCCATTTCTGGTGGGAGTTATTAGTGTGCTGCTTTTGCCATATAGGCCTGCATGTTATTCCTTTGTGGCCTAGGCTTCTTGTTGTTGTATGCCTGGCCATGAGGCTAGCGGCCATTTTGAAGCCATGCAGTGTTCTTTTTGCTATAGTCCTGCATTGTCTGTCTTCAGTTTCTTGTAGTTGTGTGGGCCTGGCCATGTGGCTGGTGGCCATTTTGAAACCCGGTAGTGTGCTTTGCCAAAGGCCTGCAAGCTTGTGGCCTAGTCTGCCAACAGGCCTTTCATCCAGTAGGCTCAGAGGTAGTCACAGGTGCATAAAACAACTGTTTCTGTGCGCTCTGTTGAATTTAAACATCATTTAGGGCATGGATGGCATTGGGTTGAATTGCAAATCTGTATTTTTGGGGGAATATCTGTTTTTCGGTGTGTGTTAACTAAATATACACACACTGAGATGGGGACAAGGAGCAAAAATTAGAGATTAGGTCCTGTACCAATGCTCCAAAGATAACTACACGTACAATAGGGTAACAGTTCCTAAGAGAGACAGTGCCGGTATGGTCTACTGCCTAAAGGGTAGAGGACAAAGCAACAGGGAAAGTTAGGGAGAGGTTCGTGAGTGTGGATGTGGTGTAGGCCAGATACTCCTGGGTGGTGTTCGAAGTGCCCTCACACACCCTTGCGGGTGCCAAGCATCATCATAGGGCGAAGCTCCTCGTGGGGGTGGCGCTGCAGTCCCTCACGGGCCCTACAAGAGGGCTCTCTGTCGGATATCTTTTGGTGGAGTAGCTGTAGTTGTGCATGCGGGTGTGTGGGGAAGTACGTGACGTGGTGTGTCTAAAAAGACCCTCTGGTACCCTGAACTGATTTATTAGGGAGTCGGTCGGGTCTGGGTAAAATCTAACGGGGAGTAGTGTCTGAGTCGCACTGAAGTGAGTAGGGGAGTAGAGTTGTCAATCCCACTGCTCTCAACCCGTGTGTGAGGTTTTTAGAGTGAGAGTGAGGATGTAAGGAGGGTGGTCAACATGTTTCGCACTGCCCGTGGTCCCTAGTGGATCCTTAGCGCTTCGTCAGGACCTTGGTGAAAAGGAAGGGATAAAATTGAGATACGTGAACAGGTATGTCCTATAATCCCATCAAAAGTGGAGGGACACACGTATTATTCGTGTCCCATGCGTCGAACCCGCATTCTAGGGGGTCCAGACTGTACCGGAAAGAGACCGGCGGGGGCAACAGATGAACCCCGGGGAATACTACTCCGTAAACCTGAGGTGCCTCCAGCGACCACTTCAGTGCGACTCAGACACTACTGGTAGGGCCCGTGAGGGACTGCAGCGCCACCCCCACGAGGAGCTTCGCCCTATGATGATGCTTTGCACCCGCAAGGGTGTGTGAGGGCACTTCGAACACCACCCAGGAGTATCTGGCCTACACCACATCCACACTCACGAACCTCTCCCTAACTTTCCCTGTTGCTTTGTCCTCTACCCTTTAGGCAGTAGACCATACCGGCACTGTCTCTCTTAGGAACTGTTACCCTATTGTACGTGTGTTAAATAAATGCCTTTGTTGTGTGTGGTGTGTTGTTGTGTACCTTGCAGACCTTGTTTAGCCCTGTGGATTGTTGTTTTTGCATTTTATTGCATTAAAGGGCAAAGCAGTGTGGTTTAGCATGCATCCTTTGCCTGGCTATTATAGGCATGTTTCAGTTAATTGTTTTCCAGGCCTCCTGCTTGTTGCTTGTGATTTGAGTGTCCACTGTCCATGTGGCTGGTGGCCATTTCTGGTGGGGGTTATATAAGTGTGCTGCTTTTGCCATTCAGGCCTGCATGGTTTTCCTCTTGGGTTACTGTTTTAATCCATCCCCTTTGCCAGCTGCAGCTCCCTGAATGATGTGATGAGCAAATAATTTAATGCCAAACAGGGTCCACTTCCATTACATTTGTATTTTTGTTGTTCTTCTTCTTTCCTATCCTTTCTCAGAGTGTAGTATACACAGTATACCATGAAAGCCCTTGTTGACAAAGTCTCACAAAGGGTTTCACTAAGTTATTTATTTTATTTGTTTGTTTGTACTAGTAGTAATTGAACCACAACAACAAATGCAACATTTCGCTGATGTTCTTCTTCTGGCTTCTTTGCTTTTAGGTGCACAAAAAGACAGAGGAGGAGGTGTCATTATTACCCGTTGTACTGCCAGACAGAATTCTCGCTGCCCACCACGTCACGTTCACGTGTGACCACAGACATCTCTGCAACTTGTGGACCTGCGTTCTGCTGACATCCAAAGAAGATCGGCCCAAAGAAAGGTAACGGGTCCTCCAGTACCAAGAAAGTTGTCAGTGAGAAGAAGGAACAGAAAAAGAAAGTGGCAGTTACCAAGACTGGTGTGCCGCCCCAGGTGTTTTTTTTTAGAAAAAAGAAATTAAGCCTGCAGCAGCATTGTCCGGGGACCAAGCTGGGAGCAGCACCTCTGCATCAGCGGGCCAGCCCCACCAACCTAGACCGAAGCCCATGAGTGTCGCAGAGGTAGCTAGTCTACTAATGAGCAGCGACGTTGAAAAGCCTTAGAGTTATAGAGGTAGATGTACAAAAGGGGATGATGATGATTACGAGCCAGTCATCACGAACATCACTCCCTGCCCAAAGGAGATGGAGACCAACATTATTACCCTATCCAAAATCGCTGAGAGGGATGTAGCATGGATACCACCAACACAGGTAACACCAACACGACCTTCAGCTTCCATATTTGCATTTGCAAAGGCCCGGCAGGGAACTACATCCAGCTCAACCACCACCTCAGGTAGTTGTAGTGTAACTGCACAGAGTCACATTCCAGGCCCACCCTCCAGTGCATCTGGTATTGAAAGTGGCACATCCAGCAGCGCCAGAAAGTTCTCCTCCCCTGTTTGGGACTTCTTTTCAGTTAGCAGTAAGGAGGAGAACATTGCTATCTGCTCAATTTGTCGACATGCTGTTAGGCGGGGTAAGCTTGGTACAAACTATGGTACCGGAGGCCAAACAAGTAATCTCAAAATACACCACAGTATCCAGTGGGAGGCTCACCTACCTCCCTTAGAAAAAAGTAAAACTGAACCCATTGCTGTTGTTGGGGATGAAGAATTAGGGGAAGATATGATTGCGGCGGAAGGTGAACAAGAGGGAGACATTTCTAGCCCTGTCCCCAGCAACATCTCAGTGGCACCGCAGTAAGAGTCATACTCAGAGTCAGACTGAGACACAAAGGTGGCCGAGTACTGCAATGAAAACAAGTGCGTCGTTGAGCCTAACTGGGTTCAAGGAAACAGCTGCACCACAAAGGAAAATAATTCAGCCTACAATTGAGAGCATAAGACCAGTCCTGTGCACACATACAATTCATTGAATCAAAAATTGATATAAGTAAGTACAATGCAACAAAGAAAACATCCATATATGAATTGGAAATTCCGTTTAATAAGCATATCCAGCCGACACGTGTTTCATCGTGGGACGTGTAAACCACGACTCTTCAGGGCTGGAAAAAATACAAAACATTTCATGCTAAGACATGTGCCTAAAGCAAAGCGATTCTAAAATATAATGCTCAATACAAACGTAGGATACCACGCCAGTGCGAAGATAAAAAGAAAGAAAACACCACCGCTCCAAGAAGGTACTGAGGTGATGATAAGACAAAGGTGTAGATTAAGCCTGCACCACCAATCGGTGAAAAGTCATAAAAGAAGGGAAGGAAGGAAAAAGAAACAAAATCATCACCAATACACCCGAATATAATGAGAGGACCAAAGGCTATGTCCCCCGAGAGTAAAAAGTAATGAAAAAATGAACTAACGCGACCATACCTGAAGCTAATGCCAAACTTACAGTAGATACTGAAAAATAAAACAATACAAACAAAAATTCACATGTGTTCCTAGAAGCCAAGACAATGGTCAAAAAGGCGTGTCACAGACACAGTAAATGAGGATGTCTTACCCCTCTACCGGTGATAATTCCAACCCGGTAGGGTAAACAAAGGGTCAGTCGATCTGCGCAGATTAATATCGTCTCTGTACGAATAAAAGAAAATAATACACCCAATGTAGACTACACGTAAATACGTAGAAAATAAGTCAATAAAACAAGTACAAGAAAACGATTTGTACTAAAATAAAGCAAGTACAAGAAAACGATTCGTACCTTCAAATTAAAGCAACAAGGATCAAAGATGACTTCATACCGCCAGTCACGTAAAATTCAGATATACATAAAAAGTATCCTTAAGGAGTAATTCCCGCTCGTAAGAGTCAGGTAACGTGTTCGTTATGACAAGTCTGAGCCAACCATTATCTGGAATGAAAACCACAACAGGAAAAAAACGTTAGGTGACGTTAATGTCTCCCATTACGTATGATCTAAGTTAATAAGAGATGTCCAATCCACATCTATGTCGTATACAACACAACGAACCAGAGTAGCAACTAACTACGTACTTACAAATGGAACGAAGTATCAAAGCGTCCTGGCGGCATTTATTCCGTATGTCAGTGTATCCGAGACTTCTAACCCGGAAGTGCTTATATAGCAGGAAGCACCTGAACACTAGAACGTAAACATCAATAAACCGAGTAGTCCCGGAAGAAGACGGACTTCAATGTACTGAAGCCGAAGTCTCGGAAATGTGAAAACTAAAAAAAAGGCTCATAATTGGTTTAAAGGAAAACCCTCACAATATAGCCATTGTCTAGGTACCACGCACAATGCGTCACGAGCTATTATTTATCCGTAAGAAGTAAAGTGAAAGATATCGCCAAATCTCGCAACTGCAAGGCGCGAGTAATGCAAAGTAATTACTTAAAAAAGCCACGGTTCTCTAACCTTAGTTTAAGTGATAATGAAAAACAAGAGAACAAAAAACTCCAGGCCTATGTTGTGAATAACTTCATAGGGTTCATCCGAAAGTTATAATTCTTGACATGGAGCCTATCAAGTATATGAAGAAACTATATGATTCAATCCCCTAAACAGAGGGTAAAAAAAGGGTAAAAAAAAGGGAAGAAAGAAAGGGGTAAAAGAGAGCGACAGAAGAAAGAGAGAAGGAGGTTGGACAGTAGATACCAGTGACATCCCTGTCCTGCAAGTATCATTAATTATAACTCTTAGGCTGACATCAGGTAAATTGATACACGAAACTTATGGTATGTAGCACATTGGATCAGACATGACTGGCCAAACAATAGTCAAATATTAAACCAGCCAATGACAAGATATGTTAGCAGTAAAAAGTTATACAGAATAAAAATGCAAGTATCATACTATAAGCACTAAATGAGTTAAACAGCAAAAAAGAGAGTACATACTGAAACCCAGAGCACTTAAGACGTCATCGTTCTTAATTGTAGTAATGTCTCGCAAGATATAGATTAAGAGAGTAAGAGAGTACATTACTTACAGTAACATATATAAAAATTCAAACTTTACAAGCTTAAAGGCCAGCCGGAAAAAAGGCAAGTATATCGAAAGTGGGGACAGGACAAATTCTAAATACAGTTAATGTCACGCAAAACAACTAACAGAAATAAAAATAGCTAGTTGGCATAATTCCACCCACATAAGTATTGCATTTTAAGACCCAGTTATTATTATGTGAAAACATCACAATTTGTACAGAGCAAGATATCAACACACATTATTGCACACTAGCAAAAAGAGCAAAAAGAAACAACAGCATATTTAATCATTGACGGATAAAGATACGGAACAAAGTCGTTCAACCCAAGAAATACTGCATTTCTGAGTCATAATTAAGCCCATGCTCAACCGTCTGTAGGCGCATTATCCACATGGCCTCACACTGTCTTAGGCGAAGTTCTCTGTTGCCCCCTCATGCCCCTACATCAATGGTTTCTATCCCAAAGAATTGGAATCCTCCCCGGCTATCCTGTGTAGAGCAGCTGGCAGTGTGTAGAGCTACTGGGTATCTAGCATCTACTTGGTGAATTGCCCTGGTGTGTTCGCCAATTCTCTCCTTAAGTGCTCTGATGGTGCTACCCACATATTGTTTCCCACACTTGCACTCTATAATATATACCACAAACTTAGTAGTGCAATTGATGTTGGATTTGATAGTGTAGAGTTTGCCATTATGTCCAGAAAAAGATGTGGTCTTATGTTTCGCCCATCTACATACCCCACAGCAGCCACATTTATGAAAACCCAATGTCAGTGGTGTAAACCAAGACTGTTTCCTTAGTACTTTTGGAACCGTAGGACTAAGTCTACTACGTAGATTATAGCCTCGTCTATATGTGATCTGTGGGTAACTAGTCAAGAATTCACGAAGAGAGGTGTCTGTTTGGAGAATACCCCAGTGTTTGTTGAGGCTCTTCCTAATGATTTGACTTAATGCATTGTACTCAGTAATCATGCGTATGTTGCGCTCTGTGGTAGTCTTGTTGGTGGCTTTAGGTAGTAAAGTATTAGCACGTTTAACCCTGGCTATTCTGTTTTCTGATTTCTTAAGAATTGACGGTGAATAGCACCGTTTTTGAAATCTCTGTTTCATATCTTTAATACAATTTGCAAACTCCAACTCATCACTACAGTTGCGTCGTGCTCTTAAAAATTCTCCATAAGGAATTGCGTTCACCTGATGAGATGGGTGGTTGCTGTGTGCATGCAGTAAAGAATTGCAAGAAGTGCCTTTACGAAATAGGCGGCTATTCAATTTGTCATTTTTCACAAAAAGTTCAACATCAAGGAATGTAACGTTAGTAGTGCTGTACTCCATAGTGAATTGTATTCCAAAGCTGTTGGTGTTAAGATAAGTGCAAAACCTCAACAGCTCGTTCTCACTGCCGGACCACACTAGAAGACAATCATCTATATAGCGACCCCAATAGATGATGGAGTTCACCCATTCTGTTCCACTGGGGCCCCAAATCCATTCCTTCTCCAAACAGCCCATGAATAGATTAGCAAACGATGGTGAAAACCGTGAACCCATTGCTACTCCCTTCACCTGTTTGTACCATGTGTTCTCAAATAAAAAAAAAAGTTGTTGTTAAGTATGAGTTGCATCATGGTAATCAGCATGTTGTTGTGTAGCCAAAGTGTTGCTGGCCTATTTTCAAGAGTTTTGGTTACTACTCTAAGGCCTAACTCAGGATCAATACTGGTGTACAATGACACTACGTCTAAGGTGGCCAAGATCATGCCAGGTTGCCACTGAAAGTCAGATAGGATGCTAAGAATGTGTTTAGTATCTTGTATGTAAGATGCTAAATTCCGTACCAACGGGCCCAAAAATATGTCGACATACTCAGACAGTCTCTCTGTAGGTCCTCCTATGCCAGAGATAATAGGTCTTCCTGGAGGGAATGGGAGTTGTTTATGTATCTTCGGCAATGTGTATAATACAGGAAAGGTAGGTCTAAAGACTTTCAGATAGGCTACCTCATCTGCATCTAAAAGACCTGTAGTATGCCACTCTGCGAGATGTTTGTTAATCAATGTCGTCAAATTCCCCATCGGATTGTGAGTGATAGTATGATAACATAAGTGATCACTAAGCTGCGAAAGAATCTCGTTATTATAGTCTGCCCGATTCATGATAACAACGTTTCCACCCTTGTCCGCCTCCCTGATAAGGATGTGTTCGTTCTCCACAAGTTCTTTTAATGCCTGACGTTCACCTGATGTTAGATTGTCATTGAAAACACACTTGCTCTTATTCCTTTTTGCTTCATGCAGGTTTAGATCCTCTAGCACCCTTTTGTAAAAGATATCAATCACATTCCCCCCTGTAAGAGTGGGTACCCATTTAGACTTATTTTTTAGACCACTAACAGGAGTACTAGAAGTATCAATATTGAGCTCATCTAGCAGTTGGACCATGGTGTAAGGAGACTCTTCTATATCAGTCAGAGATAGGAGCAATTTAGTGGCCTGTATATCACAAATAGTAGGAACACCAAAGACATCTTCACAATACTTTGTAGTAGCTCTTTTATTGTCTAACGGATTATCAGCAAAGTATTTCTTCAATTTCAAAGCTCTAACAAATTTAAACAGATCAATTTTGAGTCTACAGAAATCGCCAGAAACCGTAGGGTTGAAATTAAGGCCCTTACTCAACAATGAATTCATGTCTGCAGTGAGTGTCATGGATGATAAATTGACAACCTGAACCTCAGAGATGGAGTCTATAGTGGGTTCCGCTCGTTGCCTGAACGTAGTTTTCTCCTGTATTCTCCCTTTTCCGCCTCTCCCCCCTCTGCGTGTTTTGTGACCTGTGTGGTGCGTGTGTTTGAGGCTCTGTTTCCTCTCCGAATGGTCCTTACTTCCCTTAAAAAAGATGACTCCTGCCTCTTGGTGTTAGGATCGGTATCGTGCTCACTATCACTAGATACAGGCATGCTTAAAGAGGTGGAGCTAGAAGCTGAAGAGATAATATCAGCTCTAACTGTTTTGTCTGGCACCGTGTTGGTGGGAAAAAGTGTGTCATATTTGCGTGCATAAGTGAAAATTCTGCCCATTTTGTAGTCCAATTCGTCCCGTTTGAGCTGTCTAGCTTTTCTGTCTTTAATCTCATTCTGGTGAGTAGCTAGTATGTCCTTAAGGGTCGCATAGTTTTTCTCTGTAGCTTCCTTACGATTGAGATTTTTTATTTCATCTTCTAAGGTAGCTATATCAGTTTGTAGTTTATTGACTTTCCTCTCAGCACTTTCTATAAGAATTTGCATTAGAGTTTTGGATTTGAGGTTAAGCGCCTCTTCCCATTTAGCCAACAGGTCCTCGTCTAGCTCATCATAGGTGGGGAATATCTGTGATCTTAGACCCCTGGGTACCCTATCCAGTCTAAGGTACTGTCTAAGAGTAGCTCCATCCCACCATCTCGCATTTTCTAGTTTCTTGAGTTTTTCCAATTTGATGAACTTATCCCTCAGACCTTCCTGATGTGTGGTGGTGTTACTGCTGGAAGGCGTATTCGTATTAGTGCCTTTGGCCAAATTGCCAAAGAGTTCTTCAGCTTCTTTGTCACGATCCATAGTAGGATCGATCAAATGCAAGGCACCCTTGGTTGAAAGTGTAATGAGTTTGCGTTGCGGCAGCCCTTCCTAAATAGCAACAATGTCAAAAATTTTAGAACAGGGTATTCAAAAATTAGGAAGTTGTGGCGCTCTGCGGATAAACGTTGGTACAGTAAGCTACAATATCTGTATGGTGCAAAACAGGGAGGGGAGACCCCTAAACCCCTCAAATTGTAAAGGCCAAATAAAATTGACCTAAAGCTGAGCAAAAGACCAGTCCTGTGCACACATACAATTCATTGAATCAAAAATTGATATAAGTAAGTACAATGCAACAAAGAAAACATCCATATATGAATTGGAAATTCCGTTTAATAAGCATATCCAGCCGACACGTGTTTCATCGTGGGACGTGTAAACCACGACTCTTCAGGGCTGGAAAAAATACAAAACATTTCATGCTAAGACATGTGCCTAAAGCAAAGCGATTCTAAAATATAATGCTCAATACAAACGTAGGATACCACGCCAGTGCGAAGATAAAAAGAAAGAAAACACCACCGCTCCAAGAAGGTACTGAGGTGATGATAAGACAAAGGTGTAGATTAAGCCTGCACCACCAATCGGTGAAAAGTCATAAAAGAAGGGAAGGAAGGAAAAAGAAACAAAATCATCACCAATACACCCGAATATAATGAGAGGACCAAAGGCTATGTCCCCCGAGAGTAAAAAGTAATGAAAAAATGAACTAACGCGACCATACCTGAAGCTAATGCCAAACTTACAGTAGATACTGAAAAATAAAACAATACAAACAAAAATTCACATGTGTTCCTAGAAGCCAAGACAATGGTCAAAAAGGCGTGTCACAGACACAGTAAATGAGGATGTCTTACCCCTCTACCGGTGATAATTCCAACCCGGTAGGGTAAACAAAGGGTCAGTCGATCTGCGCAGATTAATATCGTCTCTGTACGAATAAAAGAAAATAATACACCCAATGTAGACTACACGTAAATACGTAGAAAATAAGTCAATAAAACAAGTACAAGAAAACTATTTGTACTAAAATAAAGCAAGTACAAGAAAACGATTCGTACCTTCAAATTAAAGCAACAAGGATCAAAGATGACTTCATACCGCCAGTCACGTAAAATTCAGATATACATAAAAAGTATCCTTAAGGAGTAATTCCCGCTCGTAAGAGTCAGGTAACGTGTTCGTTATGACAAGTCTGAGCCAACCATTATCTGGAATGAAAACCACAACAGGAAAAAAACGTTAGGTGACGTTAATGTCTCCCATTACGTATGATCTAAGTTAATAAGAGATGTCCAATCCACATCTATGTCGTATACAACACAACGAACCAGAGTAGCAACTAACTACGTACTTACAAATGGAACGAAGTATCAAAGCGTCCTGGCGGCATTTATTCCGTATGTCAGTGTATCCGAGACTTCTAACCCGGAAGTGCTTATATAGCAGGAAGCACCTGAACACTAGAACGTAAACATCAATAAACCGAGTAGTCCCGGAAGAAGACGGACTTCAATGTACTGAAGCCGAAGTCTCGGAAATGTGAAAACTAAAAAAAAGGCTCATAATTGGTTTAAAGGAAAACCCTCACAATATAGCCATTGTCTAGGTACCACGCACAATGCGTCACGAGCTATTATTTATCAGTAAGAAGTAAAGTGAAAGATATCGCCAAATCTCGCAACTGCAAGGCGCGAGTAATGCAAAGTAATTACTTAAAAAAGCCACGGTTCTCTAACCTTAGTTTAAGTGATAATGAAAAACAAGAGAACAAAAAACTCCAGGCCTATGTTGTGAATAACTTCATAGGGTTCATCCGAAAGTTATAATTCTTGACATGGAGCCTATCAAGTATATGAAGAAACTATATGATACAATCCCCTAAACAGAGGGTAAAAAAAGGGTAAAAAAAAGGGAAGAAAGAAAGGGGTAAAAGAGAGCGACAGAAGAAAGAGAGAAGGAGGTTGGACAGTAGATACCAGTGACATCCCTGTCCTGCAAGTATCATTAATTATAACTCTTAGGCTGACATCAGGTAAATTGATACACGAAACTTATGGTATGTAGCACATTGGATCAGACATGACTGGCCAAACAATAGTCAAATATTAAACCAGCTAATGACAAGATATGTTAGCAGTAAAAAGTTATACAGAATAAAAATGCAAGTATCATACTATAAGCACTAAATGAGTTAAACAGCAAAAAAGAGAGTACATACTGAAACCCAGAGCACTTAAGACGTCATCGTTCTTAATTGTAGTAATGTCTCGCAAGATATAGATTAAGAGAGTAAGAGAGTACATTACTTACAGTAACATATATAAAAATTCAAACTTTACAAGCTTAAAGGCCAGCCGGAAAAAAGGCAAGTATATCGAAAGTGGGGACAGGACAAATTCTAAATACAGTTAATGTCACGCAAAACAACTAACAGAAATAAAAATAGCTAGTTGGCATAATTCCACGCACATAAGTATTGCATTTTAAGACCCAGTTATTATTATGTGAAAACATCACAATTTGTACAGAGCAAGATATCAACACACATTATTGCACACTAGCAAAAAGAGCAAAAAGAAACAACAGCATATTTAATCATTGACGGATAAAGATACGGAACAAAGTCGTTTCAACCCAAGAAATACTGCATTTCTGAGTCATAATTAAGCCCATGCTCAACCGTCTGTAGGCGCATTATCCACATGGCCTCACACTGTCTTAGGCGAAGTTCTCTGTTGCCCCCTCGTGCCCCTACATCAATGGTTTCTATCCCAAAGAATTGGAATCCTCCCCGGCTATCCTGTGTAGAGCAGCTGGCAGTGTGTAGAGCTACTGGGTATCTAGCATCTACTTGGTGAATTGCCCTGGTGTGTTCGCCAATTCTCTCCTTAAGTGCTCTGATGGTGCTACCCACATATTGTTTCCCACACTTGCACTCTATAATATATACCACAAACTTAGTAGTGCAATTGATGTTGGATTTGATAGTGTATAGGTTGCCATTATGTCCAGAAAAAGATGTGGTCTTATGTTTCGCCCAGCAACATCTCAGTGGCACCGCAGTAAGAGTCATACTCAGAGTCAGACTGAGACACAAAGGTGGCCGAGTACTGCAATGAAAAAAAGTGCGTCGTTGAGCCTAACTGGGTTCAAGGAAACAGCTGCACCACAAAGGAAAATAATTCAGCCTACCATTGAGAGCATGCTTAGGTCCGAGGGGCAGTACCAATGCAACCACCAAATGGCATGGTTGTACAAAGCGAAACTGGCAAAAATGTTAGCGCTGGACCTTCTCCCTTTTTTATTTGTGGAAGGGGTGGGTTTCCTTGAATTTGTGTCAGCCATCTGTCCTAAATGGAAGGTTCCCAGCCAGTCCTATTTCGCCAGAGTTGCTGTTCCAGCACTACATAACGATGTGCTGGAATTGGTTGGACAAGCTTTGCAGCAGAGTGCTGTTCACAATATCCATCTGACAACAGACATGTGGACCAGTTGTCAAGCCACTGATTACATGTGTATCACTGCACACTGGGTCTCTTTTGTCGGGGTTAGAGATAAGCTATCTGAAGTAAGTGCTGTTGACACAGCTGAGATTTTTAATTCTACTCGGAAACATGCAACTGTAGCCATGTTCACCATGGAGAAATCTCATACTGCTGTAAACATTTTGGAAGAGTTTCACAGCAAGGTCTTTGAATGGCTGCGCCCAAGAGGGCTTAAGATTAGTTTTTTGCCACACATAATGGCAGTAATGTACATAAGGCCATGGAGCTTGGTTGCTATTTCAGGGTCCCGTGTTTGGTGCACTGCATTAACATTAGAGTTCAAGACTTCCTGAAAAAAGAAGCCACAGTTAGCAACTTACTGACCACCTGCCGAAGAATAGGCACTCATTTCAGCCATTCATTTAAAGTTTGGAAGCAGCTGTAGATCATTCAACGTGACTATAGAATGCCAGTCAAAGCACTTATCCAGGAGGTGGCAACATGTTGGAACTCAACTTATTACATGCTTGACCGTCTGTTTGAGCAGTACAGACCAATCAATGAATATGTCAGGCGAAGAGGGGATGCTACTGTGAAAGGCATGACCCTTCAGATTGACCAATGGTGCATAGTTAAATGCCTGACTGAGATACTTCATCCTTTCGAGGTCTTCACACGTGAAGTCAGCAAGGAGGACTGTACTATGGGCCAAGCTATCCCATTGTTGTACATGCTAGAGCAACAGCTGAAGGAGGTGTCTGAAGCGTTCAAAGGTGTAGATAAAAAAAAAGAAGCGTATGAGTTGGTGGAGAGCTTATCCCGTTGCTTAGCTGACAATACAAGGGTGCAAAATAAGATTTTGTCACAAGAACATTACATTTGTGCCCCAATTCTGGATCCACAGTCCAAATCGGCACTGAACAGTAAGACATTAATTCCTTTTTCAGAAGTGGATGTTGCCTGGTACAAAACTTAGATAGCTGAGGCAGCCAGTAATTTGGAAAATGAACGGCTAGTAATTAAAAGCCTACTACATAAACCCACAACAAGTACTGCAGTAGGGCATCTAGCATCAAGTTCAACTTTGGAGCCTGAGGGCAGTGCGTTTGGCTCAGAACACTCACCAACACTATCGACGACAGCAAAAATCGGATCATCAGCCCCAGTAAAATCATTAAAGGATTGGTATTTACGGCAAGGACTTGCTAGGTCCAGTGCTGATGCAAAGACAAAAGAGGCCGAACAAAGTGTAGCACCCCTGAACATCGAGCAGATGGTCCAGGCCTATCTGGATGACCCAACAGAGGTATACATTGATCAAAACCCATTGCGGTATTGGTATGGGTAAAGGGGCCAATGGCCACCGCTCAGCCGGCTGGCAATAAACTATCTGGGTTGCCCTGTCACAAGTGTCTCTTCTGAACATGTTTTCAGTGCTGCTGGTTCCATTGTAACAGTGAGAAGGACCAGTCTCGCACCCAAAAACAGTTAACCATGATCAAAATGAATCAGCACTTTATACCACAGAATTACACAATGCATGAATCAACGGAGGAAGATGAGGACAGCGGCTCAGGTGACAGAAGTAGTGTGTTAGATGATTACCTACTTCTGGTTGAACCCCCAGAGTTTGAGGACGAGCTACACTTCCCTGACAATTAGGCTTGCACTTCTTACTGTCTTCCTCCCTTATTTACTTGTGTTTTTGATTCTGTCTTTCTAGATCAAAACTTCAAATCACAACAAATCCATCACCAGCGTCTTCTAGTCTTTTTAATTTTAATTGCCATATGTGAGTTTCAGCTCTCTGTATTTCACAGTCCACTCCTCCGAGTCCTGCTCCTCCATCCTCCTGAATCGCGATAAAACCATTGCCCTCACGCCAGATGATGATTGGATGTAGTATAATAGAAGTAAAAAGAAAATCTTGCCTTTTTGAGTTCCTCCAAAAGAAGTGGAACATGATGATGACTACTATAGCTATCCTCCTTTCTGAGCCGAGAGAGACTGCCCATGAACTGAAGATGAGAAGGAACATGTAATGAATGATGCCATGCATTGGACGCTGACTGAGTGATTTGTGTTGTTGTTGTTTGCTGTGCATGAAGTTAATTAATTGCGTACTATTATCTATTCTACACAATTAAAGTAACTCACGGCAATGTTTCCATTCTTGTTTTTTAATAACAAATTTGTACTTCTACTGCAGGCCGATCCATTGCATTTTGAATATAGAAAGGGGACTCAATCTCTACACTGCACACACTGAGTTGGACAACACCATGATGATGACCACAGTGACATAATATCTTCGCAGTCACCCAGTAGGATCGGAGATGATTGATGGAATAAGTCAGAGCGTTTCATAAGTGGCATAAAAAAGGTAACCAAGTCACCAACAATCAGAGCAGATCTACATGTCTGTGTAGTGGTGGAGTCGAGTGTAGTGGTGGTATGACTGACAGCGGTGCATTGATTTAGTCACTTAATTTGTAAAATGCTATGTTGCTGTATATGTGCTTTGTCTGACTCTGTCAAAAAATGTACGCTAAATGGAGGGTGCCGTGGGCCTGCTCTGTCCTGTTGTTGTTGTAGGTTAATGCTGGAAACAGACTAGAGTAGACATGATGTATCCATGTTGCCTCTGAAAGTGTTCTTGTTGCACTCCACCGTAATTTATGCATTTTTTTCTACTTGATTTATCAATATCCATTTTGTTTTGCCATCTACAATTACAGGCCGGCCCTTACCCTGTGCTATACTGGGAAAAACAACTCACACTTACCTTACCAATGAATCTACATCTGCCAGGCAGGCAGTGGCGTCACCCAAGATTGATGGATGGAGTGTCCATGGAAGGGAAGACCAAGAGGAATGCCGAGCTGCAACTCCCCATTTTGACCAGGATAACATACAGAAACAGTATCAACATAATCTTTTAAATAATTTGATTCATTTTTTATCTTCACTCATTACTACTGTGTGTTGTTGTTATTATTATGTTTCCTCTCTGCTTAATAATTCATCCCTACAGCTATTTTTGCATTTTCTTTGCTATCTTTAAAAGTAAGCCTGGTACAACCGAACAGAAACTGTATGTAATTTGGGTCTCTCTGTGGGCAGACAGGCAAGGCAAATTGCATAATATACTCCTGCCCTGTACTGTCTAATTGTCTAGTAGTAGGTAGTAAGTACTACTTCTCATTAACCATCAAGTTATCATCATCATGCATGCATTTCCTTTTTCTCCCTTAACAGATTTATGGATATGATCGTCTGCCAAGATTGTGTTTTGTTGTTTGTCCATGCATACTGTTTTTCTTTGTCAAACCTTTCCCAAAACCCCCCTTCCCAACCATTCATCAAACCCTAACCCTCTTCCCCGGGCTGTGTGATTTATATAGGTGTGACTAAATTAAATGTACACCAATAATCGATCACACGTTTGCTGGGGCGGATGTGGCGAAAGCAACACTAATTCAATTTCAAGGCAGGGCGAGGATCTTCTTCTGCTTGCCCACCCATGATCAGTATATTCAACGGAACCTAATCCATCATCATTAATTGCCCGCTTCGATTGGATTTGTCATCCTCCTACACAGCACTAAAGGTTAGGCTTGTTTCAAGTGTAGGCCTAGTCGAGTGACTCTACACAACTACAGTTTCTAAGTTGTTGTACTAGGCTATCCCCACCACCGTTATGTTTTATTTTATTTTTGGCATATTATTGTTTGGCAATGATTTCTGTACTGTACTTCATTAATATCCATCATTCTACTACACCTCCCACAGTCTCTCTCAGGCGACTGACTGTCTAATTTTCTTTTTTTGCAAATGCTACTGCCAGTGTCTACTACTACCACCACAACCATGGTATGTTGGGAAACAAACCAAACCATCATCATCACCATGCAGACATCCCTGGGCCTAAGTTAAACATCAAGCACTGGTAAGAGAAGAAGTTTGGGGGAGGCATAATTAAGAATGGAACATTTTTCATTAGTTCACAAAACCCTTGAATCCAGTTGCAGAATGCACAGACTAGGAGGAGAGACTGACAGTACTAGTAGGACAAGTCACGCAGTGAGGGGTACCACATCTATCTGTTTGTGTCTTACAAAGTCAGCCAATTATTTTAATCAAACACTGGCTGTGACCCTGCAGCATCAATTAAACAGTGTGACATAAAACTGTAACCCCCACCCACAACATTAGCAACATTGTATGTAAAGTATAAATATATCATTTAATCCCCTAACAAAAATAAACTATGTAAAAAATCCCACAACAACAGCTGACCCACCCCTCTCCCTAACCCCAACCAACGTCCATTGTCCGGAACGAAAAAGTCCAACAAATTAAATGTTCAATTGTCCAAATAAAAAAGTGAAAACCCCAAAGCCTGATTCCCACCCACCAAAATAAGCAATAAAAAAGGGGCAATCAACAGGGTCTGTTCATCGGCGGGCTCACCTCTCCAGGACACAAATGCGCTCCTCTATGCGATCCATGCAGCGCTTCATTGAGTGGCAATTGCATCCACGGGAGGCAGCAGTGCTAATAAATGTAGTACGGCGGCAGGCGGCTGCCAGACGTTGGCGCCGTAACACTGGAGGAGGGTGGCTGTGGCCCGGGGCATTGGAGGAGGCTGCAGCTGGTGCCGCCTCCTCCTCCTCCTCCACCAGAACCACCAGCCGCCGGTATTCTGTTTATATGGCCTTCAGCTTCTGGCACCGGGCCTTGGCTGCCAACTCCTTCCTGTCTGGTTTCCCTTTGGAATGAGGAGCTATATAAAGAAAAAAAACCAAGACTATTGTAAAATATACTCTTAGCACAGCAGTAAGACAAATTCATTCTACACATAGTGGCACAGTAGCACTAGCAAGCACAGTACATAACATTTGTGGTATGTATCTATCCTCCCACTTCCTCGGCCTCTAACATTTGTGGGAGTTTCAGGCATTCAACCACCCATGCATCTGATTCCTATCAGCCACCTATGCATGCATGCATCCCACGTATCCTTCTCTGCCAGTCATAAATGTTAAATCTCACCCCTCCTTCCTCCTTCCTCCTTCCACCCTTCTTTCTCTTTTCGTTCAACACATCCATCAAGATCATCTGATCTGACTTTTAGTCTTCTCCATAAAACGTTCACAGCTGAGTTGAAGTCAGATAGAAGAGGCCATTGGTTACTCAACAGTACACTCCCGCCGCTAATGCTTTTGCTAATGCTAAGTAAAGAGTGTCTTCTTCAACCGGTCACAACAACTTCTTACTTAATAAGTTTCAACAGTACAGTATACAGTACACCCTTGCGCTTGCAGCAAGTGTAATGTCAATAAGTAAGGATTAGGAATATACCTTACTACTGCCCGCCACTGCTGCTGGCTTACCCCCTGAAGCTCCTCCTGCAACTGCTGCATCTCCTCCTGCACACTCAGTGGCCGTGTCGCCTTCATCGCTGGCCCGGTACTGGTGGTCAGTAGTACGCCTAGAAAAAACATTACACATTTTTTAGATGCCATATACACTTCCCCCTATTTTACACTAGCAAGATTGAAAAAAAACTAGTTAATACATACATATACAACATACATCACTAGTACAAATCAGGTAGTAGAGTAGACACTAGTAGTGTTATATTATCCCTAGGGTCATTCTAGTCTTTGCTAAGTTAGCCCTAGCCAAGCAACCATTTTAGCTTTGTGTCTTTTATTTTTGCGCACGTTACCTCGCAGCTTGTTGTGTAACACACCTTTGAGCCCACATGAGCTCATACTGCCACTGTCTGAGCACTGCGTACAAGGTAAAAAAACAAGCCAATTTGTTATGGAGTTCTGGTGTTAGTCCATATTGCGTATCATTAAAAATGCTACACTTTTTGGCACGACTGAGAAATGCTTGCAATATACTAACGCACACCATTTTTCTCATAACAGACGGAAGATTCCCTTCTACGAACCAGAGCTTTGCAGAGCTTATGATGTAACCAGTACTAGGTTCTTCTAATCTGAGGGGTCCTCAGAATTCGCTCAGAGATCTTCATTTATAATTTTATATAAACTATATTCCTACCAAGGGGAGGGTGGTTCTTCCACCACTGTTCAGTTATCATGATTTCGCCTTTTGTCTTCTATGGACTTGTAGTTGTAAGCGTAACTAAGTGTAACAATGTTTATTGTTTTAATCTTATGCATTTTACTGTTGGTGCTGCATTATAGAACAACGTACAGAGCTTCTCAGTTGGAAATAAACCTTTTGAACTTAATTAGACTCAGTGGTATTTGGTGTGGACTTACACGAGTGAGTGAGCGAAAGGGTGTGCATTGCTTCCGTGACTGAGAGGTTGGGAGTGTTATGTTCAGGCTTGTCTACTCATTGGATATCTGGGAGGGGTTTGGAGAGCTAATGAGACACTATACTAACTAGTCGGTCAGGGGACTGTGGTGGGTTCTGATTGAGGTGTAAGGAAGGTCCAACCTCCCATCACCAATGTCCTATTTTCTTGTGCAAAGTTCTGTATGTGCAGAATCCCTACAACAGTAGTAGTATGTCCTATCCTATCAAAAATAGTAAAATCTGGTTGGGCATTTTGTTGGTGGGAATTGTCGAAAAGCCTTAAGATTAAGAAGTCAAGAAGTAGTAGAAGAGGAAAACTCAAAGGACTGGACTCAATGGCTAGAGCTATTGGTGAATCTGAGTTTTATTATAAATAAAGAGTGGCCAACTGAGCAAGCTTAGCTACAGACAGACTAATAGTAGTAGTACAGAGAGTTATAGCAGAGGCAGTTAGAGGCAGGGATAACAAGAATTTAGAAAACAGATAGTCTAGATCGAAGGAGAATTTGTAAAAAAATAGAATTAGGAAACCAAAATAATAGTTCGGAAAAAAGTTGCAGGAAAAGTTAGGGAAATATAATGATTAATATTAACCACTGGAGGACTTACTGGGGCCAGCAGCAGAGGCCTCAGTAGAGGAGAGGTCCTTGCCCTGGGAGGCATGTTGTTCAGGTCCCGCTGTCTTCTTGCCCCTGGGTGCTGATGATCATGTAAGATTTAATAAAGAAAGAGACAAAAATTAATGTTTGGTGTGAAACAAATAAAATATTTTAAAATACGCTCCCAAAAATTTTTGGTGAACAACAATTGCAATAAAATTGACCTATCTAATCTGATCGACTAGTAGTATTGCGAGATTCACGGACTGTCTAGTAAACCTAAGTAGGTACCACCTGACCTAGTCCACCTATTCCAGACGGGCCAATTGTTCACTAAGTCTGCATTTCCATTTATTTTAGTCCTCAAAAATGCATAGATGGTGGACACATGCATACATTTTTGCATACACCAAATTGTTGGTTGGTTGCTGCTGATGTTCTGCTAGTGATGATAAGCCTATTAACACTCACTAAACAAACTACAAAAGGTTCTACTAACGACTGAGGTAAGCAGCACTTAGCAGCACGTGACGTGACAGAGGATGCGTCACGCAGACCACTTAAAAATTACTAACTAATACTAATAAGTAACTAAATCTATCAATCCACCACTATCTCTTCTTAGTGGCAGGAGGACAAAGGAAGGACTAGAATCTCTCTAGCATTACCTAACTTAAGTTCTTTGAAGTAAACTCTTACATAATCAGGCCAAGCGAGCGCAAAGTTGCAAACAAGTAAGATT
The DNA here is from genome assembly GCF_964204655.1 of Triturus cristatus. NCBI lineage: Eukaryota > Metazoa > Chordata > Amphibia > Caudata > Salamandridae > Triturus > Triturus cristatus. The sequence goes on along the minus strand of NC_140584.1, from coordinate 106,493,826 downwards.
AGTAGCGCCGAGCACCTGTGTCATAACAATCCCAGAAGATATTAAAACGTAATTTACCTGCAATGTAAGGAGCAGCATTCTTGCTGGTCGGAAAAAAAATATATTCGCAATATATAACATAGAGCAGAAGAACACAAAGTATTAATATTAAATAGCTACACACCAAGCCCCGGGACCTCCACTCCTAGCAGGTCCAGCAGGTCCTGGTGCACCGGACACCAGAGAGGCAAAACACTGCCCGGCACACCTTTCCCCACCGCTGCCGACTTTCCCGGAGCCCGTACCCAGACCCAGGCCTGCTGCCTGCTGCTAGGGTTAAGGGGAGGTGGCGCTGCACAAAAAAAACAAGTGCACCCACCTCCGCCTCATCAAATATGGCCTGTTCCTGCACCCCTGGGAAGGCGGTCACGGCTGCTAGCAGCCTTGCCCTTCGACTTGCCCCCACCCTTGGGCATGGTTCTGGGTCTCGGGGGGGCGGAAAAGAAAAAGAATGAACTCGAAAAGTAGGTAAAAGAAATGTAACAAGCAAGTTATAGAAAAAGAGTGGAAAAGTAGTAAAAAAAAGTCACAAAAAGTAGAAAAAAAGTAAATATATAGAATCGGGAAAATAGAGAAATAGATAGTAAATTAAAAAGATTTTTAAAAAGTGTACAGAAACAAAGGATTGCAAAGATAGAGGGAGGATAGAAAAGCAGGCCCAGGACCACAGAAAACAAGATGGCCACGCCCATTGCGACCGCATGGGTAAGTTCGCATGATATTTCCCCCCGAGCACGCACAAAGCATCGCTAACACGTAATACGCATTCCCGAACAGGGAAAACTGATCGCGAAATGGTAGGAGCATGCAATCCGTGACCCGGAAGTGGAAATAAGCATCGCGAGCGGGCGGGACAAGTGAAAAACAAGATGGCCGCGCCCATCAGCGAGCGCATGGGCAAGTTAGTGATATATTTCCCTGAAGGACGCAAAAACACATCGCGAATGGGCGGGACAAGCAATTCCGCGTCTTCGCGAAAGTTCCGCGCGCTTGCGGTGATTTTTTGCACTTTCGAGATATTTTCCGCCTACCCTTAATTATGGGTAGGGTGGATTTACCATATCTTCAAAGTTTATGATGCTCATTAGGGACCTCTAGGCATGCAGCTTGCAGTACTGCACCGCCACATCTCACATTTATATTGGACGTCCTTTAAATTATCCTTCATCAGCTCTACCTAGAGTGCAACCGAATCCAGAATTAATGTAATAATTATTTTGTCACATTTCAAAGCTACTAATTGTATAAATTGAAGGTACTGTGGTACTGTCTTGCAAGCAATGCATTATGGGTAGGGTGGATTTAACATATGTTTAAAGTTTATGATGCTCACTAGGGACCTCTAGGCATAGCTTGTGGTACTGCACCTACACATCGCACATTAATATTAGACCTTCTATAAATTTCCCTTCATCAGCTCCACATAGAGTGCAAGCTATCCGGAATTAATATACTTATTGTTTTGTCACATTTTTTCAAGCTACCAGTTGTATATATGGGCATAGCTATTTGAATGTACTAGTGGTACTGTCTTGCCTGCAATGCATTATGGGAGTGCCATTAGTGACCAAACCTTTGTGACGCTCATTAGGGACCTTTAGGAGCAGCTTGCGGTACTGGCAGTGCTGGTGCCTTGCTCCCTACGGACTTCTAGGAGCTGCTTGCGGTACTGCACCTACCACATCTCACATTTATATTAGACCTTCTATAAATTTCCCTTCATCAGCTCCACATAGAGTACAACCTAATCTAATTAATATAATTCTTTTGTCACATTTCAAAGCTACTAATTGTATATATGGACATAGATAATGATTTTACTTGTGGGACTGTCTTGCATGCAATGCATTATGTGTAGGGTAGATTTACCATATCTTCAAAGTTTATGATGCTCACTATTGCTGCACCTAGACAAGCAGTGCTGGGGTCTTGCTCGCTAGGAACCTCTAGGAGCAGCTTGCAGTACTACACTGAGATATACAATGCTGTTTCCTGGCTCACTATGCAATCGTTTGCAATGCACTAGGTTTCGCATTACTGAAAGTATGAGATATTGGCGTTGCATTATTATTTGCAACACCAATACCTCAAACTATCAGTAATGCAAGACCTATTGCAATGCAAATGCTTGTTTTAAATGTCTATAGAGCATCTCAAACTTGCTAAAAATATACAACGTGGACAAGTCACATTTCCGATTCAGACACATTTTTATCATTCCTCCTTTATCTGCCTACAAGTAAACACCCCAGGGACAGTTTCAATACATTAATTAATCACTTACAACAGTTCAACAACATCTTATTAAAAAGCCACTGACAGTATCTCATGCAGGTCGGATTCATACGGGAGACTCCCGATTGTTAAAGCCCAAAAAGGCATTGCAGTGGGCTGTTGTTATGTCCTGATGCATGCTAGAAGAGGGAAGTTTAGTAAGATTTTTCAATATTTGAAAAATTTCCTTAGGCTTGGACTTGGCTTGTATGATTTTATCAGAAAGGTATACAGATTGGGCAAATTTAACCTCAGTTTTATAGATTTTAATTGCATCTCTATATCGGGCTTTTTCCTCCAAAGAGTAGTCTAAACGCCACCGTCTTTCTATTTTCCTGCAGTGGCGTTTCTTTTCCCTAAGCGCCTCTGAATACCAGGGGGCCGTTTTATGAGAACGTTTCAACGTGATTTTACCCAAGGGGAGAGTGGCTTCAAGGGATTGTGCGATCCAGTCTTCATATTCCTGATTGGCCAAACATGGGTCCTCATTGTAGGAGGGCTGGTCAATCGCTAGTCTACTTGCCCAGGCATCGACAGGTAGCCGCGCCCAAGATCTGGCATTCCTTACAGTGGGTCTAGAGGGGAGTGGCTTGAGTGTGGTCCAGGTGAAAGGCACAAGTAGATGGTCAGTCCAAGGGAGGGAAATAGGCAGCCCGGCCACAAGGTCTGTACAGCTACTGAACACAGGGTCCAGTAAGTGGCCCTTAATGTGAGTAGGTGCTTTCACTCGTTGGACTAATTGTAGTGCAGCTAGATCATCTACAAGTGTCATAGCAGTGCGGTCCAGAGTAGTATCAAAATGAAAATTAAGGTCCCCTAGCAGAGTATAATTAGAGGCAGTGCTAACCCGTTCAGCCACAATCGACGGAAGAAGATTGTGAAACTGTTTAGGGGTCCCGGGGGGCGATATATGACCGTACCTGAGAAGCAGTTGTTAGGGGAGAATTCCAGACTGAATGCTAAGCTCTCGCATTCTGGAATTACTTCAGAAATTACTCGGCAGTGGAATTGCTCTTTATATATAATGGCTAGGCCTCCTCCTCTCCCTTCAGGACGATCCAGCCGAATAATTTGGAAGCCTGGAGGGGGGACTGTCACTAAGACAGGATCAGAGTCCGACGCAAGCCACGTTTCAGTGAGAAAAACTGCATCTGGCATGCGTTCCTCTAACAAAAGGGCAATTTCCACCCTATGTTTTGGCAGGGACCTGCAATTTAGCAAAAACATACAGTAATCCTGTCTCACATCCCGAACCTGAGTAGGTTTGAGGATTTGTTTGCACCTCGGACAGATCACTGGAAGCTCCGTAGCATGATAGAGGTGCGAGCAATAATCAGTTCCCAAAGACCTCATACTAAACAGAGCTTCCGCGCTATAATGCCTGACATATTGTGGCTGAGATGTAGGGGGCATGGCCCTCGGCCCGGTCCAGGCGCGGACGGGCGTAGACGGGCTTGCCTTGGGCGCGCCTTCGGCGCGCAGACGGCGCGCCCGCTGCGCGTCCGGGAAATGCACATATTTTATAATATGCGGGGGGGCATGGCCTGACGGTAGTGGGCATGGCCTGTGTGCTCCGGGGAAATGGCGGCAAGCAAAATAGTAACCCGCGGCAGCGCTAGAGTCCGCTGCGCGGGGATGCCCATGGAGAATGAATGGTAAATTAAAACACACAATATTACACCCAAATGTTTAAAAGCTAGCAAGCGTTTCTCCCGGCTTCCGCCTCAGGAGATTAAAAGTCCTCTGATCGCGCTCGTACTCAGCGCGCCTTAAGTACCTTAGTGCGGGGGGCGTGGCCTGGCGGTAGTGGGCGTGGCCTGTGTGCTCCGGGGAAATGGCGGCAAGCAAAATAGTAACCCGCGACAGCGCTAGAGTCCGCTGCACGGGGATGCCCAGGGAGAATGAATGGTAAGTTAAAACACAATATTACACCCAAATGTTTAAAAGCTAGCAAGCGTCTCTCCCGGCTTCCGCCTCAGGAGATTAAAAGTCCTCTGAGGAAGAGGAAAATGAATGAAGAATATGCCCAGACTAACATCACTGGAGGTGGGCCGCCCCGCAGACTCGTACACTACCATCCCTGGGAGGAGAAGGTGATGGCCCTGCTACCGCCGGTGGGAGTACACGGAGTGGAAGGAGTCGCAGAGCCTGGTGAGTACACAAACAACTTACGTAACATGGGGGCAATGGGGTCCACACCACATATACACCAAATGCACGCAACTTCCCCCAAGCACTCACCGCAAACAACCACACTCAAAAACCACGCACATGCCACTAACGTCACCATGCACCCTTCACAAATCAAGGCAAGGCCATGTCCAAGCCTACAACAACCACAAACACAAGACTGGATGTCCGGGAGGCTGGGAGGGTGGGCCCCACACAACACATTGTGAAAATGAGATGCAGACACCAATGCCCTCAGCCCATATGGCATAGGTACATAACCATGCACAATGCACAGGGACTGGCAAAGTACTGAGAAGGCAGATGACACTTGGCCCTGCTGTATGCAGCACAAGGCCCTCCTGGGACCACTGTGCACCCAAACACCAACTCCACAAGCACAGGTATCTAGCACATGAACTCACACTCACTGTCATGCCAGCATGCACCATGAGGGGACACACACATCACCTGGGAGACCCAATGACAACTTACACTACACACAACAGCAGGCCTGGTCACAACCCCCCCCTAACACAAGCACACACACCCGGGGCAGGCAACGGATTTACACACTCCCACAATGGACATGTGACACAACAAGACCGATCCACAGCCAAATAAGCATCAGAGCAAACAATCTACAGGTCAAACACTCAGGAAAACATCCCAATCTGTCCCCTGCAACATACCCATCCCCAAGTGGACATTGAGAGGAATGCTAGGCACATCCAACTACCTGGAGGAAATGTGTCAACTTGAATATGTATGAAACATAGATGTCGCATGAAACACCATTAACATTGTCTCTCTCTCACACACAGGGCAACGTCGTCGGGGGGAAGAATCACAGTCCCAGGCACCGCATGAAGACGATCCCACCGGCAGCGACGACTCTCACCACTCCGTGGATGACCCCGACCAACAAGGACCCTCTGGTGCCCAAGCCCCTGCAGCACCTGCGTCAGGTACATCTGTGGCAACCACCCCCCCATTCCTGCCACATCCCAGGACACACCCAGGAGCCCTGCTCACACTGAACAACAGAGTCAGTCTGACCAGGAGGGACAAGGTTCTCCGGGCACCCAGGAGGAGGCAGGCAACCCTGCAAATGCCATCCCTCAGGGGTCCCGTATACCCGATGTGCCCACAAGGGCTGGCCAGGCTCAAGTGGGCAGGGGTGGTGGGAGTGGAGGCAGGCGGAGGCGCGAACATGACCAGCCAGCTCAGGACCCCGGTATGTCACACATATGCAACATCCTGAACTCATACCGGCATGACACCAGAGGCATCAACCAGGTTGTGTCAAGACTCTCCGAGATGCAGGGGACCCTCGATGACATTAAGAACCTGCAGGTCGAGCATCATGCCAGTCATCAACAACACCAAGGACGGATGGAGGCAAGACTGGCTGAGCTCCTGGCGGTGCACATGGACGTGAGCCAATCACTCCGTCAGATCGCCCAAAGCCTGGCAAACACTGCTTGTGCCACCAGGCGTAGACCAGCACCAGACACAGGGAGGGAGGAGGAGGAGGAGTATTAATCTGACGGAGCGTCCCTAGCATCACCAAGGCCTGCATCTGAGGGTCCCCGGAGGAAGGTGGGTCGTCCACGGAAAAGACCGTGAGAGTCAGCGGACCATCCCCATCTCCCAGGTCACCTGGCCTGGCACCTGGCCCTCTGGCGCAACAGCACCACCTCAACCAATGACATTCTCTGCCACATGGACTTGCTGGTCACAGTCTGACCAATGATGACCAACACTGTGGTCTGGACTCTGATGACTTCCAATGCCAAGGATACCATCTCCCCCTGTGAACTTTGGATTCTATTCCCCCGGTACAGCACCCAACTGCATCTACCAAACCACTTACCACACCGTAAATAAATATTTCACTTTGGACATGAGACGTTCCTGTCATTTTGCATCATTGAACTACATATGTGTGTGGAACTGTCAAACTATGGCTGAGTGTTGAACCAACTCCAGCCATCCATACCCTGGGATCAGAGTCTGGTACAGGACACATATGGGTCACAAGGTATAATTCTATGTAGGCAGGGAGCACAACACTCACCTGTGATGGCCTGTGGCTGCTGAGGGGGGGCTTGCTAAACTGTGCGGAGAGACCTATTTGGGAGATCATCATCAAGGCGTAGAGGTCATGGCTCATGTGGAGGTTCCTGGGGAGGGAGTCCCAGGTATGTGTGGGCAGGTGGGAGAACAATGTCCTATATGCTGGAGTACGGTGGATGTGAAGAACGGTGGCCAGGGCAAGGTTGGATGCACGGAGATGGCCCAACGGGATCTAGGATGACAGACATACAAGGTTGGTTGGGGTCGGGGTTGTGGACAGCCTCCTGAGTGTGGGTGGGGAGTGTGGAGGTCACCCTGCAGCAGACAGTGATCCATTGCAGCTATCCATGGTGGACGGTGAGGTGGCTGGGGCGCAGGCTGTTGAATCTGAGGTGTGCAGATGCCCCCTGGAAGTGGACCAGTTTCCTGGGAGGCTGGATGTACTTGCTCCGTAGAGGGCAGGGCAGTATTTGACACGGATGTTGTCATGGACCTGGGGGATGGTCTGTCTTTTCTTGGATTGGATCTATCTGTGGATCATGTGCATAATGCAGAGGGCTTTGCAGCATGAGGTACAGATGCTGTGGACTAGCATGGCATATGTGAGCGAGCCAAACATGATGCACACCATCTTGTGTGTGTGGTACTGGGTGCTTGTGCAGGGCTCTTGCGGGTGGGACACAGGCACTTGACCCAGCTGGAAGGGGACAATCCTCAGATGTTCACCTCAGTCCTGTACAAGTCCAGCCTCAGGTGGCTCGTGTGCAGCCATCCATCAATAGATCTCATGCATACTTGAATGATGGAACTGCCAATGTCTGTGTCTTTGTTAAGGGTGAGGAGCACCTGGCTGTCAATGGCATACGAGCTGATAATGAGGTGCTGTGCGCATGTGATGGTGGAGAGGGGGGTCCTGGACACTCTGTAGATTGACATGCTGAGAGATGATACCTGTGCCAAGTCCCAGACGATGACACCATACTACATGCTGAAGCCTTGAGTCCCACTCCCATGCCCTTGCTGGGCTACAGAGCCCGTGGGGAGTATTAGGGACAGGACCTGGTTGGTGTGACAGGGCCTGGAAGGCAGGGCAGCGCAGTGTAGGCAGTTGGAGTTGCACACTCAGCATGCAAAGGTGTCGTGTGTGTGCCCAGGGTATGTCTGACAGCAGGCGTGAGATGTGCGGATGGACATAGCTCGGAGTGTGGCTGATACATCAGACTGTAGTGTGATGTGGGTAATGCAAGGACAGGATGGTGGTGCAATGTGCACCTTGCATGTGCTGATGGTACAGCCTGTGGCACCGCGTGGCGGCAACTGTGGCATAGACAAGCTGAGGACAGCAAAATGAATGGGTGGAGGGAGGACGTGATGAGCATCTTGGAGGCGTGTGTGTTGCCAAATCTGGATACTCTGTTGGCCCTTGCTGCAGGGGCGGCAGCAGCAGGCGGCATCTCCTCGCAAAATGACAGAATTTGCACACATAGACTAGGATGTCAGAAGGACAACTGCAACAGGCGCGTGTGTAAAGTAAGGAGTGTCCAGTGTCACATGGCACACCCAGAGACAATGCATGCACAATCACCAAAGAAGCATGACACCGGATCAGGAAACTGAAGGTTGACCTGCGCACAGGAGACACACCCTCAGCAGCTGTTGGTGGCCCATTGTGCGGACCAACATGCCAAAAAACATACACGACCATGTACTTCATGCCCAATAGGGAGCCTAACCCATGAGCAACTGCATGCATGTTGCTAAACTACACATGGACTCCTATGCATAATCTTCTACAACTATGCCAGAAATGCCGCATGCAAAGTGGCAAGAGACCTGCATTGACAGAGATGAGGCACCTTGGAGTGTGACAAACACCTTTATTACTCAGCCGCACACTAAGGGAAATGCATCAATTGGAACAGACTCACAGGTCATTTGGCTGACCATGTGTGACCTACACTGGACACCCCCTTCAACACACAGATGTGTAAATCCTACTGAGCTGGCACACCAGACAAGGGGTTGAGCCTAACACCCCTTGCTGCACATGGTGGTGCTATTACTTGCCAGCATACTATGCCCTGTTCTACAATTCTAAGATGTTCAACTGTGTGTCTCTGTGACATGGTGCAGGTGTAGTGATGTTGTCCCACTTTGTCATCCACACAGGTATCCCCCTACCACAAGGGGAAGATCTGGAAGGATGCCGTCAAGGCCGTGCAATCGGCGGAGGGTCGCAGTCGGCGCCTGCCACAAGTGAGGAAGAGATGGCAGGACATACGGTGCTGGACCCGGAGGATCGCCCGGGTCATGCTGAAGGAGGAGGCTCCTCGCAAGCATGGCGGGCACCGGCGCCTGACCCACCAGATGCGGCGTGTCCTGGCGGTGTTCTTCCCTGACCTGGATAGGCAGATACAGGAGTTACAGCAGCAGGAAGGGGGTAGGTACATTTGTGTTTGTTGTGTTGCCAGCTTTTGTTGCTGCTCAGTCGCCTGGAGTCACTGCCAGGGTATAAATGTGCAGTGCATATCCTGTTCCCCCACAGTCAACCTGTGCTGTTCTTCCTCCCTTCCCCTCCTTGACATGTGTTACCTGGTCTGTGTGTGATCACTATTGCACATGGTCATCTAGGCTGCCAGTTTATCAAGATGCACACTGCTTTCAGCATCATGTGTGGGGGTGGTCTGCCTGTGCCCTGTCCTGTACAGTCATTAGGGGGTGCATATTTGTTGCCACTGATGCTGAGTCCCAACATAGGAGTGTGAGGTTTCAAATGAACAGACTTGCTGTATGCATTACCGATGTTGTGGCCTCAGATATGATGTGCATGAGTGGGATATATACATAGTGCCGGGACGGTTGTTCCTGTAACAGTCAGCTCATTCCAGGACCATGGAGCAGTGTGCACACTACAGTCCCCTATCACAGCCTGACCTCCTACTCATGTGTGTCATCCAACACTGTGCACATTCACTGTGGGTTCATAATGGCTCTGCCTCTGTGGCATTGTTCCCTGGCCTAGGTAGTAGTTTTCACATGTGTGATACATTTGCCCACTGGACAGGGATACAGCAGTTTGCTTGTGCATACTCACACTGGGCAGTGCCTGTGTGGCTATTCACAACAATCTGTTGATGTTTGTTTGTGACCAATATGTTTTGCCAGCCCTACAAGGTGATGTCGTGTTAATGAAGCTAGTTTTCAAGCACAGTTATTGTAACCCTGAATAAGAGCTCTCACTTCTTGATTGGTATCAGTCACATTGACTCAGGTATGTGTGGGTGTGTGCAGGAGGGGCGTACATGTACAACCCTGATGTTTCATTGCCAGTTCTGACTTCTGTGTGATGATTCGCAGTACAGAAAGTCATTGTGCAGTGCCCCCGTGATCTTGGCCAGTGCTTGCTGTTGGTGCTTCATTGCCTGTGTCAGTTCTTGGAAATCATGTATCCTGCTTGTACATTTTTGGCACCTGTGTGTGGTTCAGATGCTACACAGTTGTGACTTTGTGTGCTGACATCTGTGGGTACATTCTGGCTTGCCATGAGGGGGAACCCACAGTACAGCTAGGCTTTCTTGCTAAACAATTGCAGGCCCATTAGCTTATGCATTGTCCTGGGTGTGGACACGTGTGCCACTCCAGATGACAGTCAGTAGGTCATATGTGTAGACAACTGTGTGATCAGGTGACGGATAGCCATGTGACAAATGACATTATTCAAGTTGTTACTCTGGGAAAATGTCCATTGGCACCCACTACACCTGTCAACATGTCTCAATGTTTCATATGCTTGACCTTGTTGTTTGGTTGTGAAGGACAATGATGTGCCTGCATGACAGATGTCTCCCAGGGAAGTGCACAAGACACCACCTTTACACTTTCCAGGGACACGCTGGCACATTTTAAAGTAATGCACAGTTTGAACAACACTTGTTTGGAGTTCATACATATACATGTTCCCACAGTGTGCTAGCATTTGGGTTAGTCCTTGGTTGTTGCTGATACCAAATTACGAGTGTCAAGTCATCCAGCCACCCTGGTGCCATGTATATGTACTTACTGCTACGCCATTTCTGCCTAACAGTGGCTGATTTGAATGAGCCTGGCAGCTCAGACAATGACTGTGTACATGTAGTTTGGTGTGCACCTCCTTGTGTGACTTCTGCTATACAGACACATGTGTGTTGTGTTCACAGAGTGCCACATTCACACATGCTAGACATGTCCATTTTGTAAAGGGTTGTGATTCTCCAGGAGTCACAATGTATTTCTTTGGGGTGTCAAAAGTACTCACAGGTCTCTGAGTGTGGGGACACCTTCTGCATTGGCATGTGGTATTTGGCCTTGGGTGCGACAATACTGTTTGTTTCCCAGTGGACAAGAGGTGGCATGCCTTCATAGTCTTGCTGTGCTCAACTGATCCCAGACACAAGCTTCTCATGATCTTGTGAATTCAAGTTATTTGCTGTTGTGTCCTAATTGTCATTGTTTGCAAGTGGCATGGTGCGTCAAACAACTGGGGAGTGCAGGGCTTACATATGTGGGGAATATCCTAGATGTTACTCCTGATGCCTTTTCTGATATGAACTGTTGCCTATTTTGTTTGGACTCATGTGTCAGATGTATACAGGTGACTGATGCTTTCCTGTCTCTTCACCTTGCCCACAGCATCATCGGAGGACACCGAGGGAGACACCGGCACGGACGTGGAGGAGGGATCGAGCAGTGGTGCCACCACTGCTGTGGAGTCGGTGGAATCTAGTGGCACGGAGGGCGAGGGGAGTGAGGCAGAGGACCTGCCCAGTACCAACACAGACTACGAGGCAGACGGGTCCGAGGCTGAGCTCTCAGAGGGGGCGGAGGCTGCTCCCAGAGCTGAAAGCAGCAGTACATCTCTCGCCGCCCGCTCCATTCCCATCACCGCCCTCCCACTTGCTCGGGTCCCTTCTGTCCATGCTAGGCCACACCGTGTCTCCTTCGTGCCAGGCACCGCACCCCCTGCCCCGGTCCCCTCTGCTGCCCTCACTACCGAATCTGTGGACATTCAGCGGCAGTTGCAAGTTGGGCAGACATCAATCCTGACTGTCCTCCATGGCCACACCAGACTGCTGACCCAGATGGTGTCGTACATGGAGGGCATGTCATCAGCGATGTCTGACCAACGGATGTTGCTGAGGTCCCTGGACTCGTCACTGATGGCAGTAGCGAGTCACCTGCAGCGCTGCCTCCCCTCCTACCCCTGGCCCATCCACAAGTCCAACACCCATGCCTGTCCCAAGCACACCCAGACATCCACACACACGCGCCCCACCAGACAGAAGCAGCACACCACCACGTAAGGGCAAGTGTACAACTCCTGACACGCACACTCAGGGGGTAGCAGGCACACCCACTGGGTCTGGGGCACACAGGCAGGCACGCAGCCACAGTCCTCATCCACATGACTCACTCCCCAGTCCCTCCGATGTCACTACCCTTGGCTCCCCTGCCCCAGATTCGGAGAAGGAGGCCTACTTTGCTGGGCTGGGCCTCAGCCCCACTAGTTCACCTGGACGCAAACGGTCCAGGCACTCCACGGGTAGGGGAGTTAAGTCCCCCAGCCCGTCCACCACCTCCCCCAGTAGCGCTGCAACCCATCCCTCCGACCCCCCCCCCCCTCCTTGGGGCCTGTTGTTTCTCCGGGTGCAGGGGAGACGCTTGAAGAACTGGCAGATGTGTGCAGCGCTGAGCTCGCCTCCACCTTTAGTGCTGCGCCACCCCCTGTGGTGGAGTCGTCCGTCCCTGCACCCACAACACCTACCCTTCCCCCTCCTGTCCCTGCGGTGCCTGGTCCTTCCCCACATGATGCCCCCCCCAGTGGACGAAACACTGTTGTGATGTGCAGGCAAGCTAGGGGAGACGCATGGCCATGTGTCCCCCCCCGAGAACTGCAGATATGGGCTGGCCATTGGCCTTTGTGAATAGTCTCGTTTACACATTATTATTTTCATGCTGAATAAAGCATTTTCTTTTTGTTTGGAAAAGTCTTGCATTTCAGGTATTGATGTTGATGCTGATGCTACTGAAGTTGGGGTTGCGGGCATGTGTTATGTTTCAGGGAAATGTTGTGGTCTGCTGTTCATGGGGTGGAACCTGGTATCTGCGTGCCATCACGCAATCTCAGCAAAGATTCTTTGTCGTGTATGCTCTTTGTGTTTGGATACATTGTCCCAAGGGGTGTTCCTTCCTCTGTGGCACCTGACGTCTCCCCTGCAGAGCGTTGCACAATTGTTGTGTTGCCCTGTGTCTACATGTCCTTTGTTGGTGATGGATCCCTTCAACTCTGGGCATGCCTGCTCAGCAATGTGTCCGGCTGCATCGTCTGTGCCATGCTTGGTACTCACTGTACTTGTGTATAGAGTATTTTGCCATGCCTTCATGGAGAAATGGTCCCTTTTCCGCACAATGCATGTGTGTAATCCCAGCCTAATACACATATGGTACTTGTTCTGCTGGGTATTTGAACACCTGACTCACAATTGTGGGCATTGTATCTGTGGGAACTCCACACTATTACTTCCATGACAGACAGCATCTTGGTGGCTAGCCCAGCATCTGAACATTCCTATCAGTCCTGGGATGTGCGTGACAGTGTGTGCTCTCTTAGTTTGTTGGGCAGTGACATGACTATACAGTATTGTGGCATGATCTCAGTGTGTGTATTGTGCTGTATCTGCCAGGGGTGGGTATGCATGTGTTATTTGTCCTCACACCCACATGTGGTGTGTCATGCAGTGGGGGTAAGACTAGGGGTGGGTGGAATTTGCAAAATCCACTTTCGCAAATTATTGTGAAAATGTAAAAAATTATCGCAAACACGCGGAAATATCGTGAAAATGCGGAAGTCTTTTTCCTGCATGTTTGTGAGATTTTCTGCATGGTTGCGGCTCGCCAACTTACCCATGTGGTTGCTCGCGGGCGCGGCCATCTTGTTTTCAGTTGTCTCGCGGTGCATGATCGCGAGAAGAAAGACGTCATCGCGCGACGCATGACGTCACTGCGGGCGCGAACTGTCGCGAGACAGCGCAAATGGCTAAAAACAATACAACATCTCATGGAGAACGCGACCGGATCAAGAAAACTTGTCGGCGAACGCAGGAATTCAGGTAAGGCGATCGAGCGCACGCGAGAATGTAATATTTTACAGCGCGAGCAAGAACCAAATTATCGCTAAGCTGCGGAATGCGGAAATTTTGACATTTTCGCGCTTTCCGCGGAATGCGAAAATGTCAAATTATCGCAATTTCCGCGAACGGAACAAAATTTTCGCCCAGGCCTAGGTAAGACCTCCTTCCTCCTGGGAGTGGGACAATGCTGTCAGTGATGTGCTGTGATGGCACTATCCTCATTGTCCTAAGTTAGGGTTACGTACATTCACCCATGGAGCTGTGGTCATCTGATAATGATTAACCCTGGGCGAGACACTACGCTTCGCCCACGTAGTGTACGTAGCGCTGCCTGCTTCGCAGTTTTTGAAGTAGGCGAAGCAGGCTAGCGCTACGCACACCCAGGGCGAAGCGTAGCTGCCTGCCGCTGCCACCCGCCTCCCGCCCGCCCTCCTTTTAAATCAAACCCCCGCATTTACAATAAATACTAAATTAAAGAAACTTACCTGAAACGCGGCGTCTCCGGGGCTCCCTCTTCCATTTTAAACTTCTTCTGACAAATGCGCATGCGCGGACGCCCGCGCATGCGCATTTCTCACAAGAAATACGCATGCGTGGGCTTCCGCGCATGCGCATCTGTCAGAAGAAGTTTGAAATGGAAGAGGGAGCCCCGGAGACGCCGCGTTTCAGGTAAGTTTCTTTAATTTAGTATTTATTGTAAATGCGGGGGTTTGATTTAAAAGGAGGGCGGGCGGGAGGCAGGTGGCGCGTAGTGGGGCTACGCGAAGCACGTAGTGTGCGTAGATTTGGGCACACTACGTGCTGCTTCACGTAGCCCCACTACGCCCACTACGCCCACCCTTAATAATGATGTACACCCCACCATGTCTCTGTCCACTTCTGGGAGTCCTCTGCACGCACCCCCATGTCTCTGTCCACTGCTGGGAGTTCTCTGCACCCACCCCTCACATGTCTGGGCACTGCTGGGAGTCCTCTGCACCCACCCCTCACATGTCTGGGCACTGCTGAGAGTGATAGGCATACACCCCTCATATGTCAGGGCACTGCTGGGAGTGATAGGCACCCACCCCTCATATGTCTGGGCACTGCTGGGAGTCCTCTGCACCCACCCCTCATATGTCTGGGCACTGCTGGGAGTGATAGGCACCCACCCCTCATATGTCTGGGCACTGCTGGGTGTCCTCTGCACCCACCCCTCACATGTCTGGGCACTGCTGGGAGTGATAGGCACCCACCCCTCATATGTCTGGGCACTGCTGGGAGTCCTCTGCACCCACCCCTCACATGCCTGGGCACTACTGGGAGTGATAGGCACACACCCCTCATATGTCTGGGCACTGCTGGGAGTGATAGGCACCCACCCCTCACATGTCTGGGCACTGCTGGGAGTGCTCTGCACCCACCCCTCATATGTCTGGGCACTGCTGGGAGTGATAGGCACCCACCCCTCATATGTCTGGGCACTGCTGGGAGTCCTCTGCACCCACCCCTCACATGTCTGGGCACTGCTGGGAGTGATAGGCACACACCCCTCATATGTCTGGGCACTGCTGGGAGTGATAAGCACCCACCCCTCATATGTCTGGGCACTGCTGGGAGTGATAAGCACCCACCCCTCATATGTATGGGCACTGCTGGGAGTGATAGGCACCCACCCCTCATATGTCTGGGCACTGCTGGGAGTCCTCTGCACCCACCCCTCACATGTCTGGGCACTGCTGGGAGTGATAGGCACACACCCCTCATATGTCTGGGCACTGCTGGGAGTCCTCTGCACCCACCCCTCACCTGTCTGGGCACTGCTGGGAGTGATAGGTAACACACCCCTCATATGTCTGGGCACTGCTGGGAGTGATAGGCACCCACCCCTCATATGTCTGAGCACCGCTGGGAGTGCTCTGCACCCACCCCTCATATGTCTGGGCACTGCTGGGAGTGATAGGCACCCACCCCTCATATGTCTGGGCACTGCTGGGAGTCCTCTGCACCCACCCCTCACATGTCTGGGCACTGCTGGGAGTGATAGGCACACACCCCTCATATGTCTGGGCACTGCTGAGAGTGATAGGCACCCACCCCTCATATGTCTGGGCACTGCTGGGAGTGATAGGCACACACCCCTCATATGTCTGGGCACTGCTGGGAGTGATAGACACACACCCCTCATATGTCTGGGCACTGCTGGGAGTGATAGGCACCCACCCCTCATATGTCTGGGCACTGCTGGGAGTCCTCTGCACCCACCCCTCACATGTCTGGGCACTGCTGGGAGTGATAGGCACCCACCCCTCATATGTCTGGGCACTGCTGGGAGTCCTATGCACCCACCCCTCACATGTCTGGGCACTGCTGGGAGTGATAGGCACCCACCCCTCATATGTCTGGGCACTGCTGAGAGTGATAGGCACCCACCCCTCATATGTCTGGGCACTGCTGGGAGTGATAGGCACACACCCCTCATATGTCTGGGCACTGCTGGGAGTGATAGGCACACACCCCTCATATGTCTGGGCACTGCTGGGAGTAATAGGCACACACCCCTCATATGTCTGGTCACTGCTGGGAGTGATAGGCACACACCCCTCATATGTCTGGGTACTGCTGGGAGTCCTCTGCACCCACCCCTCACATGTCTGGGCACTGCTGGGAGTGATAGGCACACACCCCTCATATGTCTGGGCACTGCTGGGAGTCCTCTGCACCCACCCACCCACCTGCGCCCTTGCTGTGGTACACGGCTGTCCTGGCCATGCACCACCCCCAATTTACAGCTGATGTGCTGCACCAAGCCGTACACCTACATCCGTGGCGTGTGTACGCCTTGTATCCATCATGTATTGGGGCTGTAGGGGTACGCATGTACGGCCCGTACCCACGCTTTGGGGGCATGGGTACAGTCCGTACACGCGTACCCCTACGTCACCACTGCAATGGTGGTACGGACCGTACCCATGCTCTGGGGGCGTAGGTAGAGGCCGTACCACCATTGTAGTGGTGATGTAGGGTTACGTGTGTATGGCCCATACCCACGCCCTGAAGAGCGTGGGTACGGGCCATCCACCATTGTGGCGGTGACGTAGGGGTAGGCGTGGTACGGCCCGTACCCACGCTCTGGGGGCATGGATACGGGCCGTACCACCATTGTGGCGGTGACGTTGGGGTACGCGTGTACGGCCCGTACCCATGCTCTGGGTGCGTGGGTACGGTCCGTACATGCGTACCCCTACGTCACCACTGCAATGGTGGTACGGCCCGTACCCATGCTCTGGGGGCGTGCGCACGGGCCGTACCACCATTGTGGCGGTGACGTTGGGGTACGCATGGTACGGGCCGTACCCACGCTCCCCATTGTCGTGGTGACGGGTACGCGTCCACGTCTACTTCCGTTGGGGCGGGACGTGGGATTGGTGGACACGCCCCACCGAAGTGACCAGACCATGGAGGTAATTCTTGTGCAGGATGTATTAGTGATTTGTGGGGTGTGGGTTATGTTTCCTGTCCCTTGCACCCCTCCCCTCCCCCCCTTTGCCCCTGGGGGTTGTTCTGACCTTCTGCGGCGTCTGCGTCGGTTTCTGTACACGAGGTGGTAGGCTATGAGGGCCGGGATGACGCGTAGGTTGGGGTCCATCGCTGTCCGTCGCGTACCGGGGCTTCTTGTTCGCGTCGTCCTCAATTTCCCGGCAGTTTTTGGCTCCCGTAAAAAATGCTGCGTGCGGAGTGACATCGGCATGAATCGTACTTGCTGGTCCGTAGAACGCTGCCTGACTCCGTCCGGACGTCGCGTATGCGCCATCCAGATTCAGATTTGTATGTATTTTTTTGCCGGTCGGTGTTTTTTACGACTCGTACGGAAATGGTATTTCTGTGCGAATCGTACTTGCGAGTTTGTAAGCTGATTTTCCCGGGTACGAGTCAGACAGAAAAAACGCTCCGTACGACCATTCGTACCTGGGTTTTACCGGATCGGAATCGGCACCTGAGTGTTTTAGAAAATTTTGGAAAAGAAGTTCTCACAATTGGAAATGTAATTGCAACAGCAGGAAGAGGCATTTAAAGGCTATATACATACCAATGCTAGCAGTAGGGCTATGCTTGATATGTTGTATGCTTTGGTCAAAGGCTGTAGCTATTACATACACAAAAGAAGGAAAAGAGAAATTAATATGAAATTTAAAAAGAGTTTGACATTGAATCACATCCTGAATGCTGATTATAGAACGTCAATGAAATTTCAAAGTTTATGACGAAAGAGAAAATATTCAACTGATGATGAGCGTGTCCTCTGAGCAGAACTCACAAGTAAAAGCAATAATAGTGTGAATAAGTACTCTGCTGGGGGTTAGAGGCCTGCATAGATTGTGCACATTTGATTGTAGCACTGCGTGTCTTAATACCTGAGTCATTCTACAAGTGCATGCATAGTGGCTGGATACTTACACTGCTGGTAGTTGACTGCAGGGAGACTTTATAAGTGCTTCTGTGTTGGCACAGAGATTAGATAACAACATCCTTCTGACAGTATGATTGCAGGAGTGGACAGACACTGACAATCTAATTGGGGCACTGCATGAATATTACCTGGCTTATAGCAAGGGTGAATCACTACTCTGCTAGGGGTTAGAGGCCTACATAGATTGTGCACATTTGACTGGACCACTTTGTACCTTAATAACTGAGTCATTGTGCGTATTTAGAGTTAGGATCTGTAAAAGAGAAGAAAAAAGAAAGTTATAATATATAATCTTATAATTTTTACAACACAACATAATTTTACCATTATATAAATTATTTAGTTTGCCTTTTTTGCTGTTCTCAGAATATATTGAATTTCACCATTAGCAGTGATTTCAATATTACTCATCACATAACAGCGGGCAAAAAAACAACAATCAATAAGATTGTTTAAACAAATACAAATCTGTGTCTAAAATATTTCAAACATAGTCAACTATCTCTCCACATTGCATATAAATAACATCCTGAATGACATAGTATATAATGCAACTCTAGTATATATAAAATGCTTCTTTCTAACAGAATTTTCTCAATATAATATCAAAGAAGATAAACAATAACTCAATCAACAATTCTTTATAATTTCCATATACTCTAAATGATGTCATTTAAAATATTTGCTGACAGAACATCTCTAAAAAATTGCTTAATTTATAATAATATCTTTCCTGTAGGCCAAATGATATTACTAAAATCCTTCATACTGAAATTATCAAAAGTATTGGTATTAATACATATTAACATATTCCCAATAGGCGAATTATGTTGTTAGAACTTTGGCTTTAAAAATATTAGGTATGAATTTGGTAATTCCTTAGGAAAACGATATTTAAAAAACAAATTAGCATCATTACAATATGTCCATCCTTTATTGCATTTTAAATAGACTGTGTAATGTCCAGATGTTGTTGAAGGTCCATCGTGGAAAACAATTGCGACTGCTACAAAAGTTCTTCCTGATATTGATAGTTGAATTGCTACAACATTTTTAATTAAAGTTTCCAATTTTCTTCCATCAGCTGTTCAACGTTGTATCATTAGAATGATATATAGTCCAAATCTGTCTATAAATAATGTTGATAACATTTCTGATTTGATTTGGCTACACTCCATGTTTTGATTTGCTGCTTTAACTAATTTGTTGAAAGATACCGCTTTACAGTCCGGTATTGTCAGATATATGAATCTCTCAGTGTGTATGTTAGGGGTAGAAGTAAATATACAATTTTCACATTGATGTTCCCATTTATAACAAAGTCCAAATAGAATATCAATTTCTGTTCCTTCATCTTCCAATACAGCAAGCATATGCATTAGAAATTCCTGAGCATCTTGTTGCACATTCTGTGTAAATTGCGTACAACCACTACATATATCCTGAAGATTCCAAATATCAGAAACACTTTGGATTTTACTTTTATCAATTTTCAATTTTTCAAAAATAGAATGCAACAAAGAACAAAACCGTTTTTCTCGATGCTCCATAATTTGCAGATATTCTAAAGAAAATACAACATATACCACCACATTTGCATAGCAGTTGATACCTGAACTATTTTCTAATTGATATCCAGCAATCTCTTCAATAGTCTCCTTGTGCTTTTTGCTTGGAATCTTAACATTATCTTGATTTTTTTTCCTTTCTTTAACTTCACTACAGATATTCTCATATCTCCGTTTTCGACCAACTACACGCTTTTCATATACAGGATATTCACCTAAATTGGGACCATATAGTCTTCTTAACCGATTATACTCACTTACACAATTTGAATCTGCACTAATCTTTCTCTCATCAAAACCAATCAAATACAATCCATTATAAAGTTCTGACTCGTGACAAAGCAACATATGCCATACCCTCTTTAAATACGGTACTCCCAATGTTTACCAAAGCACTGTCTACACTTAAACCTTGAGACTTATGAATAGTCACTGCATTTGCCAAGGAAAGAGGAAACTGTTTCATACGAACATACAAATCTTTCACCAGCAAAAAACGACAAGAACAACGACCAATTTGATTCAATCCCATCTCTTTTTTGATAATTGACAAATTCAACCACTTTTCCCATTGCTCCATTTACTAAAACTTTTTCCACATTCAAATTACGCCGTAAAATGACCCGACAATTTACACATACATATAATTTTTTTTCTAAACCAGCCGCTTTAGATATAGATTTTTCTAAAGAATCTAATTTTGTTTGTAATATTTCTGTTAAAATAATAGTAACTCCTTCATGCTCTATTTTATCAATGGCTTCCATTTTTATTATTTGTTCGTTTTCAAGCTTTAAAAGTTCTTCATTGAATGTAGAACACTCTCGTAGTGTCGGCATTAGGCAGATTACAGATTTTATGTCTGCAATGTTCTTGTATATTTTTTCAGGAACTATATTTTCATTTGCAAACAAGGTAGTAAGTAGCCGACTTTCCAAAGCTTGTTTGCCATGTTCTGTTAATACTCCAATTCTTATATCTTGAAGAATAGTTCCATAATCTATATCATTTGCCTGTCTCATATTTTTTGTAAGTTCTTTGTATTCAAAATATGACCAAATGTCAATGTTTCCAATGCTTCCCAAAGACTTTCTGGTGTCTTCATGCTGAAGTATTTCAAATACTGGTTGTCCTTTTACAGGAGTGAGTTGAAGTAGATCACCAAAAACTATGACATGTTTTCATCCAAATAACACATCGTATTCTGTTTTTAAAATTTGCTGCATTCTTAAATGCACAAAGGCAAGCATTAAGTTTGAGACCATGCTCACCTCATCAATAATTAAAAGTTTCATTTTCTTCAGCACTCTTGAAATTTCATAACAAGATTCTCCAGATAGCTTGTGATATTCCAATTTATTTTCATGCTATACAGGTAGCATAAGTAAACGATGCAATGTAATTCCTTTAATGTTGTGTGCTGCCAACCCAGTTGGAGCGGTTACAGCACAAGACAAATCTGAGTCCATTGTTTTCTGAAGATAACTGGTCAACACTTATTAAGAAACGTTTTCCTGTACCAGCTTGACCACTGACATACATTTGGATAGGTTGAAATGATGTGCATGTACATTCTTTCTTTTTATGATGAAAACCATGGTCGATCTGTTCTTTCACTTGCTGGTGTATTCCTTCCTGTTCAACATTTAGTTGTTCTTCCAAGATTCCCAAGTCCATTATATCTTCTTGAGCTTGATGCATTGCAGTTTCCAATTCACTCATGGCGATGGCTGCTTCATTTTCAAGAATTGGTTGTCCTAGAGGATCCTGACTCAGTGGAGCAGAACTTTGGCTATCTTGAGAACGGTCTCTAGCAATCTCAGATGCAATAGTAGCTTCCTGATCAATTTCTTCATTCAACATTTTGAGATAATTTGCAAAAACTGTGCATTCAATGCTATCTTTACATGCATTGAAAGAATCTTCATAGCACTCCAAATCTCCAAGTAATTCCAGTTCTGTACGCTAAGGTTTGAAGAGTTGTAAAAGTGCCAAATAGTAAAATTCCCTTTTATCAGGAGTATCACAGGTCAGTTTCCTATGATTAATCAAATTTCCTTTAGTATGTTTCACCAAACATCCTTCTGAGCCAATCACTGCATATTTTCCTTCATTTATATTCTCTGTAGTGTTTCTCTTAAAACTGTAATATTGCAGTACTTCATAGAGACATATGTTCTCAAGATGAGGACTTCTATTTGGATAGTATGTATCCAACATGTTTGTTTTGACTATATCTGTGTTTTCCGGTTCATTTAATGCTAAATATGCAATTTCCTGGATAGGTTTAAGTACTCGATTTCGCGTTGCAGCAAGACCTAGACTAACCCAAATAATTCCTCTTGACTTTGAATATAAACTTGCAGATGATAACCGATCCGAACATTCGTACGATGCAATTTCTAGATGTGACAGCATCTTCAAACTAAAGCTGTACAATTTCTTACTGAGACTCTTCTCGTGGGAAATTTCTTCCCACATTTCTTTCAACTCCGTCTTTTCTGATTTTGTTATGTATGATGTTCCATACCGAGCCACAGCAATGGAATTATCCGCAACAAACTGAATATCCATATTAGCATTCCACATTGACAGAATAACTGGGTTATAATCATTTATATACTTCGATTCTTCACTTCTTCTCAAATTGTGCGTATTTTTGGGAGATTTTCTAGTGATGGTATGTCTCACCGCTGACATGAAATTGTTCACTCTTCCTTTGGATATTACTGGACGTGGAAATCCAAAACGACATTTGGTATAAAACTTTCCCTTCGACTTGTATTTCCGTCGACAGTATTTCCCACATCGATGACTTTGGAATCGTAACACTTGTTGCCTTAAGGTGTTTTCTTCTGTTCTTTTAGGTATAGCACATGTAACATAATCTTCAATAAAAGATAAAACAGTGTCATCCGAATCATTTCCAAATTTGGGTGCATCCTTGATCCATAGAAGCATATGTATATGAGGAGCACCTCTAGCTTGATACTCCTTTCTCCAAAAAAAATCAATAACTTCTCCAAGAGGAGGATTCTTTTTGTTACAGATAAAAGACATCAAAGCTTCAAACCTATGATTGAAATATCTGCATACATTAACAGGATCCAAAGAACACAATTCTCCAGGAGTCTTGAATTAAATGCTTTGGTGTTTGAATTTGCTTCTCGAAGAAATTGAGGTAAATCATCCCACGAGTATTCAGCACAGCTTAGGGTAAGAAACCACGTTGGAGTTCCTAAATTCCTTAGCATGGATTTAAGTTCTCCATGACGACGATACCAATACTCGTTAGTACCACGCTGACATGCCATCAAATTAATCAGTTGAGATTCCAAATGATCATCTCTCTGATGTACTTTTTCCATAAATTCCTTTGCAGAAACATTTCGAAGATGTACTCCTGTTTTTAATATATAGTTGACTGTATATGAAAGCCCAGACAAATCACTCTCAAACAAAAGATGAAATATATATGGGTTACATTGTCGACATCTAGGATCTTCTGCATACAATCTTGTTGTACGATATTCTGATGCAGGAATCTGTATTGATCGTTCATCATATCATCCACCTTTTCCAGTTGGGAACAGCTGGGAAAACAACGAGCTTCCAAAGTCTTTGCCCCAACACTTAAGGGATTCCTCTTCGCTTTCTTAATTTGGAATAATTCAATAGTATTCCCCAACACTTCTTTAGAATGTAAAGGATATACACTATAATGTTCATACACCATTCACTAGAATAATTAATGGTTCACTTTCTTCTTTCTCTACACCAATAGTTTCAATATTTTTCTTTAAATCTAGAGGTAAATAAAAAACTCTTCGTTTTAATCTTCACTGTAAATCTGTGGGAGGCAATTTACCTGTTTTAGGCTCCATATGATCAATAGCCTGAAACGGGTGCACAGATTGAATCAGAATACACTCATACGTGTTTAAATCCATCAGTTCTTGAGGAATATCTACCAACTCCAGATCATTATGCACAGCTCTTCCTGGCATTTTATTATCCTCTAATTTGTTATAACAA
This sequence comes from Triturus cristatus, assembly GCF_964204655.1. NCBI lineage: Eukaryota > Metazoa > Chordata > Amphibia > Caudata > Salamandridae > Triturus > Triturus cristatus. The sequence goes on along the minus strand of NC_140584.1, from coordinate 106,470,046 downwards.
TATTTACAAATACGTTGATTAGTACCCAAATCAAAGCAATCCTCTACCAACAAATAAGTTGCAGATTCCTTCCACTTATCATTATTTTCTTTTTCACTTTTTAAATATAGATCAACAGTCCTAGTCTGATTCTTATAGTGAGTTTGTCGACAACATATACATGTATAATTTGGCCTTTCACAAGAAATTACCTTAAACTTTGAAATTTCTTCTTTAAATTTCTCTGTAGTAATCTTTTCCACGTTTTCTTTAATGCCTACTTCTATCAATGTCTCACTTTGTCTACTCTCTTCTTCAGGACCAAAGTAACGAAACTCTATTTCATCACAAACTTTTTTTACATCTGATACTTACCCATGCACAAGTGCACTGTTTAATTGATTTAAAAATATTGCTGGACTTTTTGCGTAATACAATCTTCTGACTAACTTCCGCATTTGAGAATGATGCACTGCTAACATTCTAAAATGATGAAAAACACTTTGACATACTTTTCTAGAAAGACAAGCCAGCGAATTACCTTGCAAAACAGTATTTTTTCTCACTCTGCAAGGATCTAGACCTTGCAACATCTTAATCTTTTTTTAAGACTTTTTTTACTATAAACTCGTAAGAAATTCCGAAAAATATCAATAGATTCCTGACATATACTGCATATTCTACTACAATCCCAAGTATACACTGAGGCTTTAGTACGTCTCCCTAGAATTTCATCAGCTACCAGTTCCTCTACATTTCTAGGAACCACTTTTTCTTTTTCAATTGGACAACTGTTTTTCACCTTATAAGCACGACCACTGTTATCAACTGCATGCAACAATCTATTGGTTTGAAAATAACTCCCTTCGTTAAAAAAAGGCTCTCAACTTGAACTGTGTTTCCATTCACCCAAAAAAACATCACAAAAGTTACTTCTGTTAATTAATCTCTTACTTTTACTTTCAGCCTTCATAAAAGATATTGGCTTATCTAATTATCGAATTCTATTTAATACTAAAATGAATAATTTCTTTTTCAGTTCAAAAGCCTTTTCAACAATAGTTTCAATCTGTTTTTTCTTTTTATAAAATGCTGATCTTTTTTTATATATCCTCACATCTTTCAACAATTTAAAGATAACTCTATTATAACACATTATTTTTCTTATTTCAGTAAATTGATTCTTTCTCCTTTTACCATATATGTTTTCTTGAAAACTTAATTTCCCATTAATTTCTCCTTTTTTCTTGTTATTGTTCTTTCTTCTTGAGGCATTGTTTCTACTTTCCAGATTGTGCACACTGTTTCTATGCTGTGAAAGTCTTTTAATACATTCTTTGGTTCTCTTACCACAAGATTTTTTTTCCCCATATGTTGTTCTTCATCTAAATGTTGCTGTTGTGTTTTCTGCAAATAATACTCCTTTTTCTGTTGTTTCCTTCTTTCTGTTTTTTAGTCATGGTGACTTTTTTGTAACGATGATAAACAATATCTGTTTTGAAAAAATAAATATAATATTATTAAAATAAAACTATAAAATAATGTATTGTATTATTAAACAAATATCTTCAACATAAAAAATATGTATGTGCTTTGTTTAGAAATCACAACCCATTTTCTGCAATACAGAGGTAGTAGTTTGAAAAATGAAGGATAAACTAAGTAGTGTTTATGTGTTTAGAGGACTGCATGAATACTGGATAGGTGTTTGTAATATTGATGTATTACTACCAGGGCCATTGCATAAGTACATAAATACTGACTGAATGATTAGAGTACGGCAACAAAAGGGAATCCTGAATTTATAAATCCCTAGGTTTTGGTACAGTGATTACATAAATACATAGTTCTGTTAAGATGATTGCAGGAGTGGGCAGAGAATGACAGGTTGATTGGGGCACTACATGAATACTACCTGTCTTATTGCAAGGGTGATTTAGTAGTCTGCTAGTGGTTAGAAGCCTACATAGACTGTGTACATTTCACTGTACCACTATGTGTCTTAATGCCTGAGGCATTCTACAGGTGTATAGACACTGACTAGATAGTGAGAGTGCTGGTAGTTGATAGAAGAGTGAATTTTTAAGTGTTTGTGTGTTGGCACTGTGATTAGATGAGGACATGCTTCTATTAGGATACAAGTGCATAGATAGTGACTGGATATTTACACTTCTGGTAGTTGACTGCAGGGAGAGTTTATAAGTGCTTGTGTGTTGGCACAGAGAATCGATAAGGACATGCTTCTGTCAGGATGACTCCTAGAGTGGACAGAGAGTGACAGTCTGATTGGGGCACTGCATGAATACTACCTGACCTATTGCAAGGGTGAATCAGTACTCTGCTGGGGGTTAGGTGCCTGCATACATTGCACACATTTCACTGTACCACTATGTGTCTTAATGCCTGAGAGTAAATTTTTAAGTGTTTGTGTGTTGGCACTGCGATTAGATATGGACATGCTTCTATTAGGATAATTGCAGGAGTGGACAGAGACTGATAGGCCGATTGGGGCACTGCATGAATACTACCTGGCTTATTGCAAGGATGAATCAGTAGTCTACTGAGGGTTACAGGCCTGCATACATTGCGCACATTTTACTGTAGCACTATGTGTCTTAATGCCTGAGGCATTCTACAGGTATATAGACACTGACTAGATAGCGAGAGTGCTGGTAGTTGACAGGAAGGTGACTTTTTAAGTGCTTATGTGTTCAAACAGCGATTAGATAAGGACATGCTTTCATCAGGATAATTGCAGGAGTGGACAGAGACTGATAGGCTGATTGAAGCACTACAAGAATACTACCTGACTTATTGCAAGGGTGAATCAGTACTCTGCTGGGGGTTAGGGGCCTGCATACATTGCACTCATTTCACTGTACCACTATGTGTCTTAATGCCTGAGGCCTTCTACAGGTGCATAGACACTGACTAGATAGTGAGAGTGCTGGTAGTTGACAGGAAAGTGACTTTTTAAGTGCTTATGTGTTCAAACAGCGATTAGATAAGGACATGCTTTCGTCAGGATAATTGCAGGAGTGGACAGAGACTGATAGGCTGATTGAAGCACTACAAGAATACTAACTGGCTTATAGCAAGGGTGAATCAGAAGTCTGCTGGGGGATACGGACCTGCATACATTGCACTCATTTCACTGTAGCAGTATGTGTCTTAATACCTGAGGCTTTCTACAGGTGTATGGATGGTGACTAGATAGTGAGAGTGCTGGTAGTTGACAGGAGGGTGAGTTTTTAAATGTTTGTTTGTTGGTACAGAGAGTAGATAAGGACATGGTTCTGTCAGGATGATTGCAGGAGTGGACAGAGACTGATAGGATGATTGGGACACTGCATGAATACTACCTAGTTATTGCGAGGGTGAATCAATACTCTGCTGGGGGTTACAGGCCTGCATATATTGCGCACATTTCACTGTACCACTATGTGTCTTAATGCCTGTGACATTCCATAAGTGCATGGATACTGAGTGGATAGTTTAAAAGGTGGTAGTTGACAGCAGGGAGAATTTATAAGTGCTTCTGTGCCGCCACAGCAATTACATAAGGACATACTTCTATCAGGATAATTGCAGGAGTGGACAAAGACTGATAGGCTGATTGGGGCACTGCATAAATACTACTGAGCTTATTGCAAGGTTGAATCAGTAGTATGTTGGGGGTCACAGGCCAGCATACATTGCGCACATTTCACTGTAGCACCATGTGTCTTAATGCCTGAGGCATTCAAAAAGGTGTATGGTCACTGACTAGATAGTGAGAGTGCTATGAGTTGACAGAAGAGTGAGTTTTTAAGTGCTTGTGTTATAGCAGCTACAGTAAATAAGGACATGGTTCTGTCAGGATGATTGCAGGACTGTATAAAGAGTGGCTTTGTAATTGGGGGACTACTTGAATAGTACCTGGCTAATAGCAAGGGTGAATTAGTACTCTGTTGGGGGTTTGGGGCCTGCATACATTGCACACATTTAACTGTAGCACTATGTGTCTCAATGCCTGCGGCAATCTACAGGTGTATAGACACTGACTAGATAGTGAGAGTGCTAGTAGTTGACAGAAGAGTGAGTTGTTAAGTGCTTCTGTGTTGGCACAGTGATTAGATAAGAACATGCTTCTGTCAGGATAATTTCAGGAGTGGACAGAGACTTAATGCCTGAGGCATTCTACAGGTGTATGGACACTGACTAGATAGTGAGAGTGCTGTGAGGTGACAGAAGGGTGAGTTTTTAAGTGATTGTGTGTTGGCACAGACAGTAAATAAGGACATGATTCTGTCAGGATGATTGCAGGACTGGATATGGAGTGACAGTCTAATTGGGGCACTACTTGAATGCTACCTGGCTTATAGCAAGGGTGAATCAGTACTCTGCTGGGGGTTAGGGGCCTGCATTCATTGCGCACATTTAACTGTAGCACTATGTGTCCTAATGCCTGAGGCATTCTACAGGTGTACGGACAGTGACTAGATAGTGAGAGTGCTGGTATTTGACAGAAGAGTGAGTTTTTAAGTGCTTCTGTGTTGGCACAGTGATTAGATAAGGACATGCTTCTGTCAGGATAATTGCAGGAGTGTACAGAGACTGATAGGCTGATTGGGGCTCTGCATAAATACTACCTAGTTATTGCAAGGGTGAATCAGAAGTCTACGGGGGATTACAGGCCTGCATACTGTGGTAAATAAAATTCCTTTACCGGGACTGAATTTGATACAGAAACATTATAAAATAGCTCAGTAAAATGAGAGGCAGAATCCGTGATATTAGAGTTTCGGAATGGGCTTTATTCCAATAATCGATTATAATCGGATGCTTCAAGTTCCATCACCCCGGAGGTTCAGGAAGTGAAGTACATACTTTATTGACAAGAAGTAACTTTTATAGGACATACATTACAATGAAGCGAATGCAGTAGGCGTAACAATTGATAAGGAAAATGACAATTTGTCTGCGTAACCGAAAATGGGTGGAACAAGGAGTAAAAAGGAACATAATTGGTTGTGATGTCACCTATAGGGGGATCTATAAGATAATACGTGGCATAGATGCGCGCGCAGCAGTATGACGTGTAATTGACGTGTAACTAGGGGGTGAAGGGGACTTGACATTTAGCTCTACATGTGGAGACGAAAAGTCTGGGGGGTCAAGTCAACCTAATCCCAAATCATATCTAACATCCTATGTTTAAAGAACTATGTTATCCACAAACGAAGGACTCTCGGACAGAATCTATTCTATACTGACTGTGCGTGCATGTACAAGCGTCTAAGTGTCTACACTGAATGCGAGGGGGTAGGAATATTCCATGGTAACAGGGCTATGAATTACTTGCATGAGGACAGAGAAACCGGCCTTTTGCTCGGTAACTGGAAGAATGTTTACTTAAGCTACTAGGCAGGAATGCATCGGTTGAGGGGGAAGCAGATAATTCGAAGGTGAAATACAGTTCTTGGCAGAGAATAGGCTGATGTCAGGCTTCGTGAGCAGCGCAGAGAATGAGACAAAGTTCATGGTCACAGATGCAGGCTCAGACTGGAGCTTTCAGAGGCAGAAAGCAAGAAGAGTTTGATGACAGAATCAGGGCCTACTTGCCTGGACTGTAAAATGGCATAAGTGAACCATATAAAGCCGGTGGCCTTTCATATTTAGGAATGGAATATCCGGCCTGTTCATGGCGGATCTGACAGAGGACATGTTGACGGTGGACGCACATGTATTTGCGTCTTCATAACTGGAACTGGAGGGAACATACATGTACTTGTGACACGCACATAGAACCGTTGGGGTCCAAGATAGGGGACATAACTGACCAGAAAAATCCATATTTCCACATTCCCTCCTTGTCCCCTACTTGCCCTTCAAGAGATATCAATCTTCATTAATCCATTGATCTGTTCATATAGCATCATTTGTTCTTCTTTCTTCTTCCGTGACGAATGAAATCTTGGTGGTGGAATACACGATGTGGCACACAGACCACAGATCGCTGGTCCACATTGTAGACATAGGCAGCAACTGAATAGTATGAGAAGGCCTATACCTAGGAAGGATAAAACTCTCCATCCCCAGGCTGATATCACATTCCAAAACCAACTGGACCAAGTCCAAGTGCCTGGGTTCTGGTGTATCTGGCTTACAATCTTATGAAGGCGAGTGATGGCTTTATATACAGATGGCGAATTTTCTGGTATGAATACGCAGCAGCTTGATCCGATGACCCTACAAGCTCCGCCCCTATCAGCCAGGATGACGTCAAGGACAAGACGATTTTGAAGCACAACAATCCGCATAGCAGACTGCTCTTCTGTTAAATTGCCTAAGGCGGAAATAGTCTCATTCACTACTGCTTCAAGGGTTCTAGTTAATCTACGTATCAGCTTACTATTAGTAACTGTACCTATATAGGGAAAGATGCCTTTATTGAAATCTACATACTTGTCCCATGCCGTCTCAGTATAATCGACAATTGGGAGATCTCTCCGCTCTCTATTGTGTACTAAATGAATATTTCTATAATAATCAGGAGGAGCTAGGAAAACAGGTGGCAAAAGGAATGCAATGTAGCAGGTACCATCCCAATCTAGAGGTAAACGCATATATGCAGTCTGACCACATACAAAGTAGGAATGGCGAGAAGCTCTAAATGAAGATTTGCCTTGATCACTGAATTCTACTGTAGTGGTGCATTTACTATGGCCCATATGTATGGAACCAACCTTTCTTACACATAATTCACCCTTCGCTGGGAATACTGACATGGTGGGTAAGACTAGTTCAATTTCGGATACGACATTTAGAATCATGAGATTAGGTGTAAAATTACCTAATCCATATACTTCATTTTCTAGATCAGTTCCTGTTCTTTTGGGGCGACCCTCCTTGTCAGGGTAGCAGACCTTGAGTAAAACTAGGTTCAGGTTTCCCCATACCCAATGATCTTGGTAAACTGCTGTGTCTGAGTCTATGGAATTGATTAAACTAAACCATGCTCCACAGGAGCCATTGTGTGTAAATGGGTGTGGAAAGAATGGCAGGACTCCTTCATAATTCTGATAGGGAGGGAGCCGACCACACACCCAACAATTAGTAGCATTACTAGTCTGATGGGAATGATGTAACATACTAATGAAAGTGTTATTGCGCAGCGCAAGTCTATAAGACAATTCATGCGGAGGTAAGTCACTAAAAGAATGTTCAGCAGCAATATTATAAACATGTCTAGAAATAGGGTAATATATGTGCAACAACATACTTGTAATAATTATTAAAAGACTTAATAAAAACAGAATTAATAATGTCACTATGCAGTGGCTACGCAGTGATTTACAATACGCCTGTCGTTTCAACATTTTCCGGGTATTTTCTCTACTCAGGTCCAAGGGATACATGTCAGAGACAATTCAACCGCTTCACCTTGGAGAGGACTTAAACAATCAAATTGCTCGACTTGTTGGGCCTAAGCTTTAGTTTGTAAAGTTCAGTTTCAGTTTTTTCAACCAAAGGAAGTTTTGAATCAGTCTGTGAGGTAGTGCAGGGCACAATGTCTATATCCGAGGATAGTCCATGAAATTTCTTGATATGACTTGAATGAATCCAGCCCTTGCGGCCCTCGATCTTCACGGCTGTCCTTGTGGTCAGCAGGACCAACTTGGGTGCTTTCCACCTGGGCTCCAGCTGAGTCTTTCGGTCGAAATTCCTCACAAAGACGAGATCCCCCGGAACTACGTCATGGGGTTTCACCTCAGTGTTGTCAGGAAAGGCTGCAGCTACCTGTGAACGACAAGATTGTAGTGCAGACATCAAGGAAGCCAAGTAATCTGTCAGCATATTACAGTCAACATCAGTTATTTTTCGTGGTATAGGCGTCCCCCACATATTTGGTGGTCTACCGAAGATCACCTCATACGGGGATAGCCCTGTTCGTGAGTGTGCTACCATTCTCATGTAAAAGAGTGCAACGGGTAACGCTACTACCCAGTCGACACCTTTTTCTCTGCATATTTTGGACATTCTGATTTTCAGTATCTGGTTATGTCTTTCTACGAGACCTGCTGCTTCGGGGTGTCGAACACAGTGGAATTTCCACTGATAACCTAACAGAAGTGAAACGTGTTTCATTAATTCGGATGAGAACGGCTGGCCGTTATCTGAGTGAACAACACGTGGTAAACCGTATCGTGGGAAGAATTCTCGAACCAACTGTTTGGCAGTAGTCGGGGCAGTGTAATCTGAAACCGGGTACGCCTCTGTCCAACGGGACAGAGCGCAGACAACTACGAGAACATATTTGAATCCTCGACATCGTTCCATCTGGATGTAATCCATCTGTAGGACTTCAAAAGGGTGATTAGGAGGATGAAATCCACCCTGTTCTACGGGAACACTTTTTCCTGGGTTAAACTGACAACAGATCATACAGGTACGGACCTTTTGTTTGGCTGCTGCTCGTAAATGTTTATTAAACCAAATGTGTTGAATGCTGTCTAGCATAGCTTTTTCTCCTAGATGTGCTGGACTATGTATAGTGTTAATTATAACTTGGACCATTGAATCAGGAAGGAACCATACAGACTTTTCCTTCATCATCCATCCTTGGTCCGTTTGGATCCCTCCTAATTCAGTCCATTTCTTTATTTCGTCTGGTGTAGCATGTGTCTGTATGTCAATCACGTCAAGAGTAGGATCTTTAACTGTCATACAATGTGTCGGTGTCGGGACTATTGTCTTTGTCATGTCGGGGGTTTGAGTTTGAGCCGTCTGTTTAGCTGTTCTGTCGGCTAGATCATTGCCTTGAGAAATGATATCAGTAACTTTCGTATGAGCCTTACATTTCATAATTGATATTGCAGTGGGTAGATGTATTGCATCTAATAAGGCATGAATGAGGGGTCCGTGCTGAATGTGGGCACCGTGGGAAGTTAAATAACCTCTCTCTCGCCACAGCACGCCGAAGTCATGTACAACTCCGAATGCATAACGTGAATCAGTGTATATGTTGACTTTTTTATTCGTGGCTTGAATACAGGCTTGTGTCAGAGCGATGAGCTCTGCGGCTTGAGCTGACAAAGTATTTATACGATTAGTTTCAATGACTTCAGTATCTGTTGTGACTGCGTAAGCGGCCACTAATTCTCCTGTACTTGTTCTCATACATGAACCATCTACATACAACGTCAGGTCTGGATCGGACAATGGAACATCGGTCAAGTCTTGTCTGGGTTTTGTCGTTACAGTAATAACTTCAATACAGTCATGGGCTAGTGGGTCTGTTCCGGTTACTGGCAAAAGTGTGGCAGGATTCAATGTGTTACAGCGTCTGATTTCTATATGTGGCTGAAACAATGTAAGTTCGTATCCTGTAAGTCGCGCTATAGTCAAGTGTTGTGTTTGCGTTCTATTCACAAGGACTTCTACTGTGTGTGGTACTTGAACTGTCAATGGATGTCCTAACACTATGGCATCGCTTTGTCTGATTGCTAAAGCTGTCGCTGCTACTGATTTCAGGCATGCAGGCAAAGCCTGAGCTACGGGATCTAGTGTACTAGAAAAATAAGCACATGGTTTGTGTGCTCCTGCTTGTTCCTGTGTGAGTACTGACAAGGCAGTACCTTCGCGTTCTGTAACAAAGAGTGTAAACTGTTTTCTGTAACATGGTGTTGCTAAAACAGGTGCTTGGCATAAAGCTTTCTTTAGGCTTTCAAAAGCTTGTGTATGTTCTTGAGTCCAAGGGAGAACAGTCGATGTGGCTGCCTCCTGTGTGGTTAACTGAATGAGTGGTTTTGCTAGAAATGCATACTGAGGGATCCACTGCCTACAATATGAAGTGAGGCCTATGAAAGCTCGTACCTCCTTTTGTGTCTTAGGTATAGGCATGTTAGCTATTAACTGAATGCGGTCGGGTGTAAGCTGCCTTCCCTCCTTGGACAGCGAGTGTCCAAGATAAACAACTCGCTGGACACAGAATTGCAGCTTAGAAGGGGACACCTTGTGCCCCTTTTCGGCTAGAAATTGTAAAACTGTCAGTGATGCTTTTTCACATTCTGGTTCGCTTCTTGCGGTGATCAGCAGATCATCGACGTATTGAAGCAGAGCAGTGTTGACTGGCATGTGGATGCTGTCAAGTTCTCGTTTCAGTGCTTGGCTATAGATGCTGGGGCTTTCTGTAAATCCTTGAGGTGCGCGTGAGAATTTAAAGCTACGTCCATTTAAACTAAATCCGAACAAATATTGGCTTTCCGGATCTATTGGGACGCTGAAAAAGGCATTCTTGAGATCAATTACAGTAAAGAATGTTGCTTCGGAATCAATGGCTGTCAGTAATGACGAGATATCTGGGACCACAGGAAATTGTGGCACAATGCACTTGTTTAATTCGCGCAGATCAATAACCAATCGATATACTGGCGGGGCCTTCGGATCTGTTCGTTTAAGAATCGGTATTATCGGTGAATTACATATATTGGAGTCTGTTTCCACAACTACTCCTTGGGCAATGAGCTCGTCAATGATTTGTAGTAAAGCCACTACAGCATCTGGTGGTAACTTGTATTGTCGCATTCGTGGTAGCACCACTCCTGCCTTTAATGTGACTCGATATGGTGTAATATTCATGCATCCAACATCAGTAGGGCCTTGTGCCCATAGACGTGTAGGTAAAATCTGCAGTCGGGGATCCATGTCTCTAGACACATAGTGACCTTTAAAATCACGTAAAAACAACCTTACACCTTCCGGAGAACAACATATTATGGCTCCTAGAGCTTTCAACGTTTTTATTCCTAACAGATTTTCTGGACATGATTTAGTAAGCAATAAATCTGTAGTTCGGGTCAGAGGTCCTATCGTAAGTGGCAGTGGTTGTGACACTTCATTAACAATAGGTTTTCCTGAAAAACCAAGGGAAATATTCTGAGAGCCTGAGAGGGGTGCCCCTGGAACTTCACTACGTTTTATGGTCGTTCGACTTGCCCCTGTATCGAGTAAAAACTTCCTATCTTGGCCTAATAATTCACTATGTTCATAAGGTCCTTCTTGATCTACAGGAATCTCGATAAGTGGTAAATCAACTTCCCTCTCTAGGCTTGTTCATGCGTAACGCTGATACTCAGGATATTCATACTGTGCGGTCTGATACATTTGTCGTGTTGTTGTCTGTGTGGCAGCAACAGGCAACGGTGGTGCAGCTGGCACAAACTGTATTGGCTGTTGTGCGGCTGGCATGGCCTGGGCATGCTGCATAGCTCCTTGTTCATTCTGATCTTGTCTGAGTGGCCGTGATCTTTCTTGTGTTTTACCTATGGCGATATTATGTTTTAAAACTGGACAATCGTGTACGTAATGACCTGGCTTTTTACAATAATTGCATGTCCCTTTTACAGGTCCTGCTGAATCGGAATGTGTCATACCCTTTTTATGTCCTTCAGCTGGAACTGTCTGGGAAACTAGCATTTTCATTTTCGTGTCTTTCATGCGTCTGTGTTCATGTTCTTGTTCCTCTCTAATTCTATTGTGGTGGTACTGTAACATTTGTAACATTTGTGATGGAGTGTTACCTTGCCAGGTACTCTCGAATTTTAATACTCTATTCTTTACTGGGGGCAGGGCATTTTCCACTAACTTTGTTACAAACAGATGTGGGTATGATTCGCTACTTGCTTTTATGCCACTATTTATACCAAAACATTTTTCAAATCGGGCATAGTAATCACTAGTGTCTTCATCTTGCTTCTGCTTACAGGCTGAAATCGTTCCCCAATCTTCCTTTTTCGTAGTTAATAAACGTGGCAGTACCTGTACTAGTAAACCTGGTAATGCTTTAGTTTTATCCCCAAGTCCTGCTCCTGCAGTTCGGGCCTTTTCTTCCGCTTCTAACACTGACCATTCTATCTTTTGGTCTCCTACCTCCCACTCTTTTTCCTTGAGTTTCTCATAAATGCCAGCAGGCATCAATACCTTTAATATTGTCATAATGTCGGGATAGGTATACTCTCCCATGAGTAACATGTCTTTAATTTCTCGGTGAAAACCCGCTGGATCTTTGTCATGACTGGGTACCACTTTCTTCATTTGTAACAATTCTATTTTTGATATGGGCGTATATACAAATACGCGCTTAAACTCGTTGTCCTCGCCTTTGATTGGGTGTACTTCTCGTAACGGATTCTGTCTATCCATGTGATACGTGGTTCTTTCCTTGACGGGCAATGAAACATGCTCTGAGCATACAAAAACAATATACTGCTTTCTTGATTCTAGAATTTCTTTAATTAATTTAGTACCTGGACCTCTCCATTTATTCATAAGTAATTCAGTCAATATGTCAGGTAAGGGACCAGGGTCCGAATGCTGACTCCGATATAGTATAATGAGTTGTTGAATCATATAAATCCCAGCTAACCTCTGTTCATCTGGGGTAAGATTCAAAAATGTGCGTACTACTGTATCATCACTATATTTTCCGGGACTGTCCACCCAATGGACAGCTGCCCTGGCTAAATCTTGTTCGTCCATAGAATCGAGAAAATGATAACCCCTTCGTTCTCGGAGTAGTTTGTCGGCGGTTTGGAACGAATGCTCGTTAGACCTTATATTAATTATAGGTATTTGAAAATTCCTGTTATTATCTGGACATATCGGATGTATTGAGTCAGTATGACATCTAGTCTGATTCCTATTACAAGATCTTCCTCTACCTACATAGGCTATGGTGTCCGACTGTCCTGCGGGCAGTCCTGACCCTTCTTCCTCGCTTTGTTCGAACTCGTCTGCCTCTAATCTTTCTTTGTGTAGGCGTTCTATTTCTTTACGGATCTTTCGGCACATGGCTATTATACAATTTTGTTTATCATGTCTCCCTTCTGATATATTCTGACTCCATCTGGTAAGAATTTGCATTGCTTCCGGGTCTACCCCCGGTCGGTCTACATTTCTGATCACACAGTTTATGAGGAAACGTAACAGTTCCCCCTGTATCTCTACTTTCTGGTATTCCATAGCTCTGTAAATACATTCTGGATCTCGCCCTGTTTGGACAAAATGATATATTTCGTCTAGATGCGCAGTCATTCCTGGTAACTTCGCTAAATATACTGCGGCTCGTCTGATACGCAATGAGGCCAAGGTCATTTCGTCCTCTATACCGGGCACCGGGTCATATCTACAATCTACGAGAAGTTCTTTAAGTGCACGAGCACTTACGAATTTGGGTGTACGTGAATGCGCTGACTCTTGAAAAGTAAGTTTATTTATTCTAGGTGGCGTGGAAAAAATATTGGTAGCACCTCCCGTGGCCCCATCTGGGGCGTCGGGTGTGAAAGGATTCGTCGAACGTGACACAGCAACTATAGGTGTGGACACAGCTATAGAAGTAGCTGTAGGAACAGATACAGAAACAGATGTGCTTGCCGGAACTTGTGACTCGATTTGTTGCTGTAGGGATACGGGTACTGGATCTTGGCGTAGGACCTCCCTGGTATGCGGCCTATGTGGGGCAGAATTAGCATACTCGGGAGCTGCGTCATCTAAATATGAGGAAAGAAAAACATCTTCTGCGGTTCTAGGATGCCCCTTAGGATGTACCTTGATTGGGAATAATGGGGGTGGCAAGTCTTTCGGTATCTCTGGAGTAGCCTTAGGTAATCCTTCGGCCAGAAGGGGATACATACCATTCATAAGGGCATTTCTTTGTCTGTCTACTTGTTCTGATTTCACTCGGATACCTTCCTCAATTAATAGATTTCCTTGAACTTTATTTGAACTTTCTTTATTCCTTTCTTCCTGTCTACGTGCTTTTTCTGTACGTCTATGAGATTCTTTACGCCATAACTCAACGGCGTCCTTCTGTGACTGTCTGACTTTCCTTTTCCATAACTCTTCCTCGACTTTCATGATGCACTCTGCATCCCAGGTCCCCGCTGCGGGCCACCTCTGACTTTCTGGTAATCCCTTGGTATAGTCTACCCATAAATCAAGAAATAATATAGCGTCTAAGCCATGTTTGTGATACATAAAGTGCCCTGGAGTGTCCCTAGGAGGAATAGGAACGGCTTCTTCGAGAACCCCTTTTCTAGTAGTGATCTGTCTTAATTTCGAGAAGAGCGGCATATTGAGAACTGACCTTATACTTGATTTTGACCAACTGACCTGATACTTGAATTTGAACAGACTTAATACAATAAACACGATAATGAACAGTCATTCATACCACAATATGCAGGACGTTGAACACATTAAACATTAAACATTAAACATTTTTTTTTACCTTTAAAATAAACAACAATGATGATCGTCTGCATAACTAATCACCAAGCATAACTTTTGACACTAACTAGATACTTCGGAATACTTGATATACTGCTAAACAGTACAGATACACTGCTAAAACAGTGCAGACCGGATTTGTGTACCCAAACCCGTCTTGACCGGCACAACCTATGTGCACGTCAGAAATGCCTCCCCAGCAATGGTACTCACCGGGTAGCTTCGGAAACGGAAGGCCTCAGTAACTTGAACTTGAACCGGACTGGACTCGACTCGACTCGTCGGACACTGGGCTTGACTTCGGACTGGTGGGTCTCTGTGTACCTCGGATCTTGCTCTCTCAGCTAGGCTCTGGTCGGGATACTTCGCACTTCTCACCGCCTCGTCTGGGTGTTGATCGCAGTCTCAGTCGCCCCCGCTTGACCGGAGGGAGATACAGGAAATCCTGCTGGTACGCGTTATTGTCCGTCCAGCTGTGGCAGGAGACCGGGCCTGCAACTCACCGCCGGCGCGTGAGATGAGAAAGTGTCCCTATTCGGGCGCCATCATGTGGTAAATAAAATTCCTTTACCGGGACTGAATTTGATACAGAAACATTATAAAATAGCTCAGTAAAATGAGAGGCAGAATCCGTGATATTAGAGTTTCGGAATGGGTTTTATTCCAATAATCGATTATAATCGGATGCTTCAAGTTCCATCACCCCGGAGGTTCAGGAAGTGAAGTACATACTTTATTGACAAGAAGTAACTTTTATAGGACATACATTACAATGAAGCGAATGCAGTAGGCGTAACAATTAATAAGGAAAATGACAATTTGTCTGCGTAACCGAAAATGGGTGGAACAAGGAGTAAAAAGGAACATAATTGGTTGTGATGTCACCTATAGGGGGATCTATAAGATAATACGTGGCATAGATGCGCGCGCAGCAGTATGACGTGTAATTGACGTGTAACTAGGGGGTGAAGGGGACTTGACATTTAGCTCTACATGTGGAGACGAAAAGTCTGGGGGGTCAAGTCAACCTAATCCCAAATCATATCTAACATCCTATGTTTAAAGAACTATGTTATCCACAAACGAAGGACTCTCGGACAGAATCTATTCTATACTGACTGTGCGTGCATGTACAAGCGTCTAAGTGTCTACACTGAATGCGAGGGGGTAGGAATATTCCATGGTAACAGGGCTATGAATTACTTGCATGAGGACAGAGAAACCGGCCTTTTGCTCGGTAACTGGAAGAATGTTTACTTAAGCTACTAGGCAGGAATGCATCGGTTGAGGGGGAAGCAGATAATTCGAAGGTGAAATACAGTTCTTGGCAGAGAATAGGCTGATGTCAGGCTTCGTGAGCCGCGCAGAGAATGAGACAAAGTTCATGGTCACAGATGCAGGCTCAGACTGGAGCTTTCAGAGGCAGAAAGCAAGAAGAGTTTGATGACAGAATCAGGGCCTACTTGCCTGGACTGTAAAATGGCATAAGTGAACCATATAAAGCCGGTGGCCTTTCATATTTAGGAATGGAATATCCGGCCTGTTCATGGCGGATCTGACAGAGGACATGTTGACGGTGGACGCACATGTATTTGCGTCTTCATAACTGGAACTGGAGGGAACATACATGTACTTGTGACACGCACATAGAACCGTTGGGGTCCAAGATAGGGGACATAACTGACCAGAAAAATCCATATTTCCACAATACATTGCACACATTTCACTGTACCACTATGTGTCTTAATGCCTGTGACATTCTATAAGTGCATGGATACTGAGTGGATAGTTTAAATGGTGGTAGTTGACAGCAGGGAGAGTTTATAAGTGCTTCTGTGTTGTCACAGACAGTACATAGGAAGATGGTTCTGTCAGGATGATAGCAGGACTGGATAGAGAGTGACAGTCTAATTGGGGCACTACTTGCATACTACCTGGCTTATAGCAAGGGTGAATCAGTACTCTGCTGGGGGTTAGGGGCCTGCATACATTGCACACATTTAACTGTAGCACTATGTCTCTTAATGCCTGAGGCATTCTACAGGTATATGGACACTGACTAGATAGTGAGAGTGCTGGTAGTAGACAGAAGAGTGAGTTTTTATGTGCTTCTGTGTTGGCACAGCAATTATATAAGGACATGCTTCTGTCAAGATAATTTTAGGACTGGACAGAGACTGATAGGCTGATTGGGTCACTGCGTGAATACAACCTAGTTATTGCAAGGGTGAATCAGAAGTCTGCTGGAGGTTGCAGGCCTGCACACATTATGCACATTTCACTGTAGCACTATGTGTCTTAATGCCTGAGGCATTCTACAGGTGTATGGACACTGACTAGATAGTGAGAGTGCTGTGAGTTGACAGAATAGTGAGTTTTTAAGTGCTTGTGTGTTGGCACAGACAGTAAATAAGGACATGGTTCTGTCAGGATGATTGCAGGACTGGATAGAGACTGACAGTCTAATTGGGGCACTACTTGAATACTACCTGGCTTATAGCAAGGGTGAATCAGTACTCTGCTGGGGGTTAGGGGCCTGCATACGTTGCGCACATTTAACTGTAGCACAATGTGTCTTAATGCCTGAGGCATTCTACAGGTGTATGGACAGTGACTAGATAGTGAGAGTGCTGGTAGTTTATTTTTTATTTTATTTATTTAGAAATTTATAAAGCGCTCAGCTACCCCCGACGGGGGTGTCCCGGCGCTGACAACCTGAGGATGTGACGGTCAGGGAGGAAGAACTGAAGGGGAAGGTGGAGCCAAAGGCGAGAGAAAAACCAGGTCTTCAGTTTTCTTCGAAACAGAGGCTCAGAGGTCTCAAATCTGAGTTCCATCGGTAATTGATTCCACATTCTGGAGGTAGCTACGGCGAAAGCCCTACCTCCCATGCGTGCCAGACGGAATCGTGGGCAGAACATTAGGCGAAGATGATTAGATCTCAGATTCCGGGTCGCCTGAGTCAATCTGAGTCTCTGCCTTAAATATGCCGGGCCTCGACCATTAAGAGCTCTGAAAGCAAGAACTAGAGCTTTAAACTGAATGCGATAGTTCACTGGTAACCAGTGCAGTTTGGCCAAATAAGGTGAGATCGAGTGGCGATAAGGGATGTTACAGATCAGCCTGGCAGCCGAGTTCTGTACTATCTGCAAACGATTAATGAGGAATGCTGGCGCCCCGATGTAAAGACTGTTTGCGTAGTCTAAATGAGAAGTTATTAAGGCATGGACCACTGTTCTGCGGGACTCAAGAGGTAGAAAAGGGATGATTTTTTTTAGCATGCGGAGTTTTGCAAAGCAGGAGGAGGAGACTTTATTAATTTGGGTTTTACAGGAAAGTTGTGTATCAAATTGAAAACCCAAATTTCGAGCAGTCTGAACTGGCGACGGGGGAGGATTAAGTACAGCTGGCCACCAGATGTTGGAAGGGATGGCAGATTTCTGATTGAAGAAAAGAACCTCCGTTTTGTCAGCATTCAGTTTCAAGTTGTTGGCAGACATCCTGGAGGCGATGTTAACCAAGCAGTGGCGAAAATTAGCTAGGGAGCTTTCAGAGTGATCTTTGAGTGCAAAAACAAGCTGAGTATCATCAGCATAGAAGATCACTCTGACGCCCCAAGATTCGACCACCCTCGCCAATGGCCTGAGATACACATTGACAGAAGAGTGTGTTTTTAAGTGCTTCTGTGTTGGCACAACGATAAGATAAGGATATGCTTCTGTCAGGATAATTGCAGGAGTGGACAGAGTCTGATAGGCTGATCGGGGCACTGCATAAATATTACCTGGTTATTGAAAGGGTGAATCAGAAGTCTGCTGGGGGTTACAGGCCTGCATACATTGCGCACATTTCACTGTAGCACTATGTGTCTTAATGCCTTTCTAGAAGTGTATGGACAGTGACTAGATAGTGACAGTGCTGGTAGTTGACAGGAGAGTGAGTTTTCAAGTGCTTGTGTTTCAGCACAGAGAGTAGATACAGACATAATGGTGTCAGGATGATAGAAGCAGTGGACAGAGACTGACAGTGTGATTGCTTATCTACATGGCTACTGTATGGATTTTTACAGGAGTGAATCACTAGTGTGCTGGAGGTAAAGGTACCGCATAGATTGTGCACATTTACTTATATACTAACTGCGAAATTAGATATTATAGAACCACAAAATCACTTGTCATACACTTATAAAATCACATTTTCACCAGGTGTGCAATCCTCTAATGTATCAGATACCGCTCATTAATTCATACAAATATAAATATAATGTAAACAAATACCTGACTCATGACATACCAACTACTACATACCAGAAAGAATAAAATGTACTGACTTTCTTTGCAGCTACATATTGTCCTTTAAATCTACAAATATGCAACTTCATCAAACTGTACCTCTCAACAGACTTAATGAAGAAGAGCAATAAAGAACAATTGTTTTATAAGGATTTTTTAAACTGCACAAACTGTACCAAATAATAACAGATTCATAATTATTAACAGCTTATATGATCATTTTACAAACAGCACAATTGTACCTCATTTTACCACACTATCTATAATAATGCAATATTTTTAAACTATACCTTTTTACACAGAAGAAATAATCATGCCTAATAAACTACACCTTATATGAATATTTTAGAATTTACACCTTCTTACTACCTATTTAACCAATTAAGAGTAAATAAGAGCCTTCATTTAACTATATCTCCCAACACACTTAAATATATATTTTACTGTACATATTGTTTTTAAGCAAACTTCAAGTACAATAAAGATAATCCCAATATACATATCTGCATTTTATAATATATTTCAAACAACACAGTTTCATAAAAATGTCAAATCTTTTTTAAATTAACCTCAAAAATATGTAACTCACCTTAAAATAAATCTGTTGAATGAAAAATCTCACACACTCACTCAGGAATTTCTTTTTCACACAGAGAATGTAGATCAACACACTCTACAAGGGTGAACCAGTATTGGCAAATGTTCCCTCTATTTTTCCATACATATAGACATAAACAACAAATGGCATTGCTTCCCAGTGTTTTTCAAATTGAAAAACGAATTTTCATTGGTCATAGAGAATAAAGCTTTTCAACTGACATCTTCACCCCTTATCCTTAATGTCAGTTTACATAGCAACAGGTCATGCAACATTCACCTTAGCTGCCAGGTCACAAGTTCACCACACAATGTTGCAAATGACAATAGCAGGTGTGGTTGGCTTTGCAAAGCTTGACCTTATCCTTTCTGCTGTACCTTTCCAACATTTGTTAATAACCAATAAGAAACCTGCTTTCTAAACAAAGTAAAATGCACCCTATATTTGAATGTAGAGTGTTGTTAAACAGCCAATCAAATCTGTACTTTCTTAAAAATAGCATCTTGTCCACCATTTTAGATAGATTTTATTCTTCCGCCTGCCTACCTCAGCTGCAGACATCTTCTGATTACCTACAAAAATCCCTTCAAGATGCTTTCTGTGTGGATTATTGGACACAGCTATATTTTCTGGTGCAAAAGGTATGCTGAAAGCAGAGGTATTGACAAAGACCTAGCTTTGTAAAATGTAAACATTAAATGGATTGGACAGAGAGGATTAAAGTGGCACCAATTGATGCCATTGGTTAAATCCTTTTTGTATCTCCAACTACCTAACCTCATGATTGTGCAATGTGGTGGCATTGACCTAGGCACATTGACTGGGTTAGCTCTGGAAATGCTAATGAAGGACACCTTTGCAGAATTGATGTTGCTTTTCCCTCAAACTGCCTTTGTGTACTCTAACAAATGCCAAAGACAGAAATGGAACAGGTCCAATCAATTTTGTCCACAGATTCAGAAAGCTAGAAATATGTCAATAAAGCTGTTTCTGCTTATCTCAGAGACCATAGTATGGGGTCCATATACAACAACAATCTGCGTTTTAATATGGATGGCATATACAGAAGAGATGGGGTACATTTCACAGATGAGGGAAACAGAGTCTTTGTCAACAACTTAAGACTCTGCATTGGCACTTACATGTAGCTACAAAAATCTCTCAATAAACACAAGGGCTCTTTTTAGAGCACCCAATATCCTAAAATATAACCTAGGTTTTTACAAAAAATGTTTTAATACTTTTGCTTGGAGTCGCGCACCCAGCTTGAATTGGAGTCACGTACCCCTTGCTTGCACACTAGGGGCCGCACTGAGCGCCACGCTAGGTACGCGACTCCGTATTTTCCTATTAAAAAAAACATGGCTCTTACCATTAATTTCCATTCGCCCCAGGAACCCCATCCCCGGGGCCCATATAACATGTTCGGGACTGTGGGGGTAGCCCCAATGCCCCCATGGTCCCACCGGCTCCCCGCCACCTTCGGGAGCCGGCATAGCTTTTTGCGCTAGGAGTCGCGTATCCCTCACGTGCACACTAGGGGCCGCGCTGAGTGCCGCGTTAGGTACGGAACTCCGTATTTTCCCATAAAAACAAAATGGCTCTTACCATTAATTTCTGGTCGCCCCGGGGACCTCATCCCCGGGGCCCATATAACATGTTGGGGACTGTGGGGGTAGCCCCAATGCCCCCATGGTCCCACCTGCTCCCCGCCACCTTCGGGAGCCGGCATAGCTTTTTGCGCAAGGAGTCGCGTACCCCTCGCGTGCACACTAGGGGCCGCGCTGAGCGCCGCGTTAGGTACGCAACTCTGTATTTTCCCATAAAAAAAAATGGCTCTTACCATTAATTTCTGGTCGCCCCGGGGACCCCATACCCGGGGCCCATATAACACGTTGGGAACTGTGGGGGAGCCCCAATGCCCCCACGGTCCCACCGGCTCCCCATCACCTTCAGGAGCCGGTATAGCTTTTTGCGCTAGGAGTCGCGTACCCCTCGCGTGCACACTAGGGGCCGCGCTGAGCACCGCGTTAGGTACGCAACTCCGTATTTTCCTGTAAAAACAAAATGGCCCTTACCATTAATTTCTGGTCGCCCCGGGGACCCCATCCCCCGGGGCCCATATAACACGTTGGGGACTGTGGGGGAGCCCCAATGCTCCCATGGTCCCACCGGCTCCCCGCGTCCTACGGGAGCCGTCATTGCTTTTCCACATGGGGAGCTGCTAATATGCAGCTCCCCATGACAAAAAGCAATTTGCTTTGCTTCATTGAAGCGAGAGCAGGTTTCCCTGCTCTCGCTTCAATGAAGCAAAACAGTTTGCAATGACAGGTCGGACGCCACGAGGCTCCTGACCTGTCACTGCAAACAACAGTGTCCTGGGGGTGGGCACCACAGGACACTGCAGGAGCCGGCCCTGGGGGGTGGCAGTCCCCAGGGCCACCACAGGGTCCAGGAGGGGGGCCATGCGGCCCCCCTCCAAATCTGTACAAAGCCCCGGGGAGGTGGTGGTCCCCGGGGCTCAGGGGTCCTTAAAGGACCCCCATATTTACATCTTAGTGCCCCGGGGAGGTGGCAGTCCATGGGTCATGTGGGGAGGCTCGAACCCCCCACACCTTTTTTTTTAACAAAAAATAAGCCCCGGGGGTGGCGGTCCCCGTGGCTGCGGGGGTCCCCCTGGGACCCCGCAAATACTATTTACACATGCCCCTGGGACTTGCCCACCTGGGAGCTAATTAATAACGAAGGGCAGCAGTCCGTGCTTTTTTTTTTTCATTTTCGCAGCTGGATCCGTGTACCAAGTGCGTATTCAGCCGATTTAAAAAAAAAAAAAAGCTTTTTTTTGCCCTGGTGGTCCTTGTGGGACCCCCTAAGCACACCTAGGGGGTCAGGGTGTTTCTACCCTGGCCCTTTTCCTGATTTCCTCATTTGTTTTTCGGTTATCTTCTGCCTCTGTTCTACAGAGGCACAAAATGGCTGCCAACACTTCCTGGTTTGGAGTGTTGACAGCCAATTAACATGAAGCTCGTGATCGGGAGGGTGCGCACAGGGTGCCCGCAGGGTGCTCGGATCCACCACAGCCATAGATACCACTATCTTTATTTCTTAATTTGCCAAGAACTACTGAACGGGTTTACACCATTTTTGTGTCACTTTCTGAATCAAGCAGTACCTTTTTGCCAAATTTGGTGTAAATCCGTTCAGCAGTTTCTGCTATAACAGTGTCTAAAGTTTCCTATGGGAATATTATTTTTTCACCAATATTTTTTGAATTTCTCAGGAACTACTGAACGGATTTACACCATTTAAAAAAGGCACTTTCTGAACCAAGGGCTACCTTTTTGCAAAATTTGGTGTAATTCTATTAAGCAGTTCGGGCTGTAGCCATGTCTAAAATTTCCTATGGGAAATAACATGGGGAAAATGCGTTTTGGGACCCCCCTTTTCTCTCGGCCCCTGCTTGATGAATCACCCCTAAACTTTCAGAATAGGAGCTGACCGGAACGGGCCATTAGTTTTGAAAATTTTGCAAAGATTCATCAACCGGCGCCAAAGTTATTGGGTATAGAATGTTACGATTTTCCTATGGATAATAGGTCCTAATTATAACTACCTACTGGCGACTGCCAGTAGGATATATATATATATATATATATATATATATATATATATATATATATATATATATATATATATATTCACTGAAAAAAACATAGGTTTCACACATGTTATAGTTAGCTGGACATTTTACTGATAAAAAACCAATGAAATTCCCCCGTTATAGTTACTGTAGGCAACTATAACTCACGCGACCGCAATCCTCTGCTGATGCTAATACTGTATTTAGACACTTATTTTCCCATGTCTTCTTCCATTAAATTTTAGCTATACATATATTACAAATATTTATTTTTCATAAAGACACATATGTCATCAGCAGAGGATTACGGTCGCGTGAGTTATGGTTGCCTACAGTAACTATAACGGGGGAATTTCATTGGTTTTTTATCAGTAAAATGTCCAGCTAACTATAACATGTGTGAAACCTATGGTTTTTTCAGTGAATTTGCAAGGTTTTTTAAATGCTAATTCCTAACTATAACGTGTGTGAAACCTATGGTTTTTTCAGTGAATTTGTACGTTTTTTTAAATGCTAAGTTACTTTACGCCATTTGTGGCGTGCGCGCCCACTTAACGCAGTTCGTTCCGTGCGCGCACCGCGTGCCCACGTTACGCTACATGGGCCATGAACGCACGATGCGCTTCGCGCACCGTGCGCACATGGAGGACATATGATGAGCATCGTTGTGACAGGTAAAATATATGTTTGATTTAATTCTTTTAAGCCATGCACAAAAGGTGCCCTGCTGGCACCTTTTGCACACGGGGTGGGGAGAATGTGGAGGTTTATTTTTTTATATTTATTACCGTACGCGTACGGTAAGCGTAATCGGCGAAATTTTCGAAAAAATAAAATTTGACTTTTTTCACTTGGGGGATCGTTGGGGACTCCCTCAACATGGCTAGGTGCTTGGGAGCTGTCTAAACAGCCCCTTTACATGTTTTTGGACTTTGTTTTTCAACCCCCTGTCAGAGTGCGAGAGAGAAAATGGCGGCCGCCATTTCCTGGTTTCGACCGATTCCAATGTTTACTAAGATCTAACAGCCAATCAGAATCGCGCTCGCGCACGGCACCGTACGCGTACGGTAAGCTTACCGTAAGCGCACGGTAAGCGCACCGTAAGCTGCCACAGATATATATATTGATTTAAAGGCTATTTTCTCAGGATCTACTGAACAGATTTACACCAAACCTACAAAAGGCACTTCCTTGACCTGAGGACTACCTCTCTGCCAAATTTCAAGTAATTCTGTTCAGCCGTTCGGGCTGTAGCTGTGTCTAAAGGTCCTACGGAAAAATGCATGGGAAAAACGCGTTTTGGGACCCCCCTTTTATCTCAGCCCCCGCTTGACGAATCCCCCCGAGACTTTCAGGGTAGGAGCGGAGCGTAGCGCCCCACCTATTTTGAAAAATTCGCGAGGATTCGTCAACCCGCGCCAAAGTTATTCAAAATAGAATGTTGCGGATTTCCTATGGAAACGTGGTCCTAACTATAACTATCTACTGGCGACCGCCAGTACATAATATATATATATATATATATATATATAAAGTTCCATAAGTTGCCTTTAGTAGAGAGCACTCACGGCAAGCAAAATTACCAGGAACAACCTCCGTGAATTTCAAATAACAGCATGCCATAGCCTGACGCGTTTCAGATTCATTATCTTTCTTCAGAGGCAGCATGCAGAGCAAAGTTCTTTCCGTAGTGCCTCCAACTAAATAGCCCATTCAATCACATTCAGCCCAGGTGGGCCTCTCCATGCAAAGCATCTCGGGAGTTGGAGTCCCAATTATTGCCCATGTGGATCGGAAAATAATGAACAAGCTCCAAATTTAAACAGCATAATTTCTTTTTACTAAAATAAGTGCATTCACCAAAAGTTATTCCAAATGAAAGCCCACTTGTCGTTCCAATGTGGCGCATTACAATCTGCGCGCCACAGGATTTGCTCAGAGTCCTGCAATGGTGCTTCTCCCCGACCTGGCAGGCCGTAATAGATAAAGTTCCACAAGTTGCCTTTAGTAGAGAGCACTCACGGCAAGCAAAATTACCAGGAACAACCTCCGTGAATTTCAAATAACAGCATGCCATAGCCTGACGCGTTTCAGATTCATTATCTTTCTTCAGAGGCAGCATGCAGAGCAAAGTTCTTTCCGTAGTGCCTCCAACTAAATAGCCCATTCAATCACATTTAGCCCAGGTGGGCCTCTCCATGCAAAGCATCTCGGGAGTTGGAGTCCCAATTATTACCCATGTGGGTCGGAAAATAATGAACAAGCTCCAAATTTAAACAGCATAATTTCTTTTTACTAAAATAAGTGCATTCACCAAAAGTTATTCCAAATGAAAGCCCACTTGTCGTTCCAATGTGGCGCATTACAATCTGCGCGCCACAGGATTTGCTCAGAGTCCTGCAATGGTATTTTAGTAAAAAGAAATTATGCTGTTTAAATTTGGAGCTTGTTCATTATTTTCCGACCCACATGGGTAATAATTGGGACTCCAACTCCCGAGATGCTTTGCATGGAGAGGCCCACCTGGGCTGAATGTGATTGAATGGGTTATTTAGTTGGAGGCACTACGGAAAGAACTTTGCTCTGCATGCTGCCTCTGAAGAAAGATAATGAATCTGAAACGCGTCAGGCTATGGCATGCTGTTATTTGAAATTCACGGAGGTTGTTCCTGGTAATTTTGCTTGCCGTGAGTGCTCTCTACTAAAGGCAACTTGTGGAACTTTATCTATTACGGCCTGCCAGGTCGGGGAGAAGCACCATTGCAGGACTCTGAGCAAATCCTGTGGCGCGCAGATTGTAATGCGCCACATTGGAACGACAAGTGGGCTTTCATTTGGAATAACTTTTGGTGAATGTACTTATTTTAGTAAAAAGAAATTATGCTGTTTAAATTTGGAGCTTGTTCATTATTTTCCGACCCACATGGGTAATAATTGGGACTCCAACTCCCGAGATGCTTTGCATGGAGAGGCCCACCTGGGCTGAATGTGATTGAATGGGTTATTTAGTTGGAGGCACTACGGAAAGAACTTTGCTCTGCATGCTGCCTCTGAAGAAAGATAATGAATCTGAAACGCGTCAGGCTATGGCATGCTGTTATTTGAAATTCACGGAGGTTGTTCCTGGTAATTTTGCTTGCCGTGAGTGCTCTCTACTAAAGGCAACTTGTGGAACTTTATTTATATATATATATATATATATATATATATATAAATATATATATATATATATATATATACACACACACACACACACACACATATTATACATTAAAATCATTAAAATATATTTCAACAAATATAAAAATATATTTTGCATGTTTTACATTGCAGAACTTATAAAACAGTGTAAATTACATGTAGTACCTTAGCAAAAAAGCATATAAATAAACGTAAACATATTTACCAATTAAAATCACTAGAAATTATTTATGTTTAAAACATTTCCAGGTCTGCTATCCCAAAACTCCAACACCACAAAACTATATTAACATAATACTTCAAAAATTATCAATGGGCATAAAAGCAACAAATAAAACCAAACATTAATTAATATTTGAAAATGTTATAATGTTACAAAATAACATCAAACTCATTCAAATAAATTAAACAACTTACAAATTCCATTATCGTATTCATCAATTAAATATTACAATAATTATAATTACATTTACAATCATCAATTAAATCATTTACAAATCAAATAATTAGTATATTCAATAATCAAATTAAAATGAAGACAATATTTATACAAATTTCTAAAAGTATATTTAATAGAATTCCCACCCTATTCCTTTACAGACCTAGCAGCATATCAAGAATCAAATTCAAATACAATGTAAAAACTCTTTTAATTCATTAGCACATCAAAAAATATAAACTACCCTAAAACAATTACACACGTAACACTAAACTAATAATAAAACAAACACTTATAAATACAACAAAATAATTCAGATAACAATATTATATTTACGACATATTAAAAAAAGATATAAATTACCTAAAAAAGTGACACTCTTATCTTCTATGTTTTGTGTTTCATGATTTTCTTGACATCACACTTTTTGGACGCAATGTTTGTGATTAGATATTATGGTGGAATGCCATATTGGTTACTCCCAAGTGTGTTCCTTACTGCTCTCTTTCTGTAAATTGTGTTTATTTTTTCATTTCTTTGGAAATATTCACCAACATTATGCGCATAGGTTTTGCAATCATTATCTCAAACATCACCGCATTAACTGTGCACTTGAGTCCATGCTATTGAGAGACACTAATATCATGGATAAATTATTCAGAGGAAACATATCAAAAGTTGAGTAGGTATAGATGTTGTATACTTAAGTGCACATATGGGGAAGCAGCGTTTACATCGCATGCGGTAAAACGCATGCGATTACAACATTTTTATGACTTGCTGAAGGGGACGCTCTAAACTAAGGAATAGTACAATTTACTATTCCAACACCTTCCCGGCTATTGCGCAGGCTGGAGTTGGAATGGTAAATTATACTATTCCTAAATCCAGCGCGCCCCCTACAGCAAGTCATAGAAACAGCTTGCGATGTAATAGTATACATTGTAACAACGTGGTCATTGTAACAACGGCGTTGTAATTGCATGCTTTGTACTGCATGCGATGTAACATCGCATATTTGAATTTATGTACCTAGATGAAATATATGTCTTCAAAGTATACCGATGTAGAGTTAAGATTAGTAAATCTATGCTTCCCTCTGTGCACTCACCTTTTCATATTTTGTCCTTAAATATTTTGTACACAATATTAGTGTGCCATGATATTCTTGTAGTAGATATGCAAAAGTACCATTGTTATAAGGTTACCATAATCCAATTGCAAATATAGGCAGTATGGGGCCAACCTTCAGTCACAGACCGAGATTCCAGTGTGTTTGATATTGAGGAACAAGAGCACCATTACCTCTGATAGTGCTGTGTTGTTCCTGATTCGGCAAGGGCCATGAAATAAACATAATCTGTCATTGGTGCCAGTGTTTGGTATGTGGGGTCAGCACATTCTCTCCCACAGTAACAATGGAGCCAATCATAGAAATTGATGACGTTGTATTGAATGCCAAGAACGTTGAAGAACAGAATGAGCAGTCCTTGTTAAGACAAATAAAAATATCAGTGCTCACTCTTCTGCTTCTAACTTCCCTGTATTTTATTGGATGACTCGCAGGTTATAGAGTTGCATATTCACAGAAACAAAATCTGTCTTTTGAAAGTGATTTATTGTGAAGTAACCCTGATTTAATTACAAATCAATCAGTGGCTACCATATTTTAAAAATACCATTCGTGAAGTGATGTCTTTTATCAAACGTTTATTTTCAAACCATTTCATAAGAAGTAAAAGTGCTTTGCTATTTGAAAATTGAAGTACGTTTTTTGCTTTTTTTGTAAACAACAGTTGTCATGCTGTGGTTCTCCATCAGCACCAAAAATGAGATCGCCTACCCGATATTTAGTCAGAAATGGTAAAAAATATCTGCTGCAGGACTTGATTTGAATGCTTAGTAATATTCATCAATCTTTTTGTTTTTCTTTCCCCATATTCTCAGGCATTGTCAAATTAAAATGGATTCTGAAATTGCTGAAGAAGGTGAATTAATCTCATGCAGGGCATAAAAGGCATCATAAATATATAAATTAAAAGAAAAACACATGCATGCTCTTTCGTGTATTTAGTAGTGTGATGGAGGTGGAGGGCGGGAGTTCCGTGTTGCAGCTAAATTTCAAAGTTGTAACCAGGAAACACGAATTTTAATCCTGACACCCATGACTGATCTTTGAGTTGTGTGATCCTGGTCAAATGATACATCTTCCTTTGTCTCAGATCTTCACCTGAGCAAAGCGAGGTACTTTCATACAGTACAAATGACTGTATTAAGCATTGTATAAATATTTAACATTTACAGTTTAAAAAGATAATCGTAATAATCACTTTAATTCTGAAACTTTAAGAGGCAATTCCAATGTGGTAATCCAATTTACATCAAACTGACACTGTATCTAGTTTCCCAAAGCTCACATGCTGGTCTATCACTTGAATAAAAAACTCCACAGTTATTTTCTCTACAGTGAAACGGTAAATCACTTTAATGCCCACATCATTACCATGTGCTCCAGTGGTTAGCCTCAATATATTATTTTACAGGAACTACAGTGATGTATTGGCAAAATAAGATAAGTCGACACACATTCATTTGACATGTTAAACGCCTTCTGCAGTTGTCACAGTGAGCCAAACTTTAGAAGCAGAGTAAACGTAAACTATCACAAATATAAAGCACTTATTTCTTTTTAAGCAGAATATTTGTATTATACGTGAAGTATATTTAGATCATAAAAAATAATGCAACGCTTACATTTTTTGTACTTTATGGGTTTTACTCTGAAAGCTACTGTCAGATTCGATTTGAGTGAAAACAATGTTTGTCCCCAATTAAAATCATTGATTCAGAGTTGCGGTGAGACCCTGAGTTTTCGGCTGTGCGAATTCCGCCAATGAAAACACATGATTTTGGGTATCAATCCACATATTAACAGAGCTAATTATAACGTGCGCCCCTGCCATGCACTGCTTATGACCTCATATATTGCATCACTCATGACATGTTCTATGACATCATTTATGACTTCACTGATTACAGAATTGATGGGATCACTGATGACATCATCCAATGAGTGTGCTAGTTTGTTATATATTCTACGTTGTGGTGGGTAACTACCATAATACTTTTTCACCTAATTTTGAGCAGCCTGTGTCCAGCTAATGGGTGCAACTGATAACAGACCGCACTTGCTTCCAAAGCATTATAGATGTGTAGAGGTAGTGAATACGTTTAAATCTTTGAATTGAAGAATAACTGTGTGCAGATGGCAGATGACAGTTAATGATGTGCTCAGTATTTTCCACAAAAGTTTTTTGGGTTCTGCAGAAAAGATTTCCAACAGGGTGAAGATTCTAGGAACAAGATACTAATTTGTAAGCAGCCTTGAGGTATAGACAGAATCATCTAAGCATGATATAGAATACTGAGGCAACCAGGAACTAACCTATGTACATGTGCTTCTTCTGTTTCAGAAGATGGGCTATCTGTAAAGTTCTCATCACAGTATGAATGCTGAAGATAGTATGAACTTTACCGCCTTCAGACCTTTGTTTTTTTTAGTGAATAGTGTCTTTGTTGGCAAGTGTTCCATAAACTGTACACTGTTCTTAGTAGATACTTTTAAAGACTCTGTAATCTATTTCTCAAGAGAGTTTCAATGTCTGCAAACATTGTGGTGCAGAGTAAACTCTCATCGTAGAGTGAACACTTTTTACAGTAATGTAATGTAAATATGATTTATAAAGCGCAGGTCTTGCCCGAGGGCATCTTGGTGCTATCGAAGTCCGAGCTAAGGCAGCAACAGTGTCCACTACGGGTCGAGCAAGGAGCGTAGGATGCTTTTTCAATCCTGTGTGAAAAGCCAGGTTCTTAGGGATTTTCTGAAACTGAGTATGGAGGGGCCTGTTTTTAAGGTCAGTGGCAGACCATTCCATAGCATTGCTGTGGTCCTGAAAAAACTCCTCCCCTCAAGGTGGCCTTTCTAAATGGGGAACCACTTTGTTCCTGGTAGAGCCTGAGTGTAGCGCTCTTGCTGGTATGTACCAGTTAGGTTTTCTCTTAAAATGGTCAGGTCCGAGTCTGTGCAGGGATTTAAATCCCAGCTTTGAACTTGCATCGTTGTCTGACTGGCAACCAATGCAGTTTTCTGATGGCTTCTCTGGCCGATTCATATTTGGGAATTTTGAAGATGAAACAAGCAGCAGTGTTTTGCAAAATGTTGAGTCTTTTTAAAAACCATGATGCAAGAGTAAGGTAGAGACGATTACAGTAGTCAATCCTTGTGAGGACCATAGCCATAGTTACTGGTTTTAGAAGTTCAGGGGGCAGGAATTTTTCAATCTTTTTATCAGCCTTATAGAGCAAAACGATGCAGATGTAATTTTGTTGAGTTGTTCCTTAAATTTCAGTTTACTGTCTACCAAGAATGCTAGGTTCTTTACTTTGGATGAGGGTGTAGGCAGAGAGTCCAGCTCTGGCGGCCACCAAGCCGATTTCCAAAGAGAAGGTTTATTGCCAAAGATGATAACCTCAGTCTTTGAGGCATGCAGCTTTAGGCAATTGCAATCCATCCAGTTGCTCACCTTACTCATACATAAGCTGAATGCCTCACCTGGGTTGTTTTCACAGTTTGTTTGTGACACCACAATTTGGAAGGCATCCGCATAAGAAGCTAAGGTGAAACCAGCATCTTTGATGATTGATGCAAGTGGCGTAACATAAAGGTTAAAAAGAGTTGGGTTCAATGCCCATCCCTGTGGAACTCAGCAGGGCAGGGAAAACTGCCTGGAGACGAAATTGCCCATTGCCACGTTTTGTTGTCAATTTGCCATAAAAGATTTCAGGAGATCCATTGCTGTGCCCATTATCCCCAAGCCTTGCATGCGGTCTACTAAGATCTCATGGCTGACTGTATCAAAGGCCACGGAGAGATCCAGCAAGATCAGTGCCACCACCCCCCCTCTGTCAAGAGTTTCTCGTATATCTTCAGTTGCTACGACTCTGTGCTATGATTTTTTCAAAAACCATGTTCTGTGTCATCCAGCAGAGAGTTAACCTCTATATATTCTGAAATCTGTTGATTCATAATTTTCTCTCCCAGCTTAGCAGCAAAAGGGAGTCTTGTAATAGGGTGATAATTGCTAGGGTCCATAGCATTCAGATTTTCATTTTTTTTTAAAGTGGGAGGATTGAGGCAAGTTTCCACTGGGAGGGGAAAATCCCTCTGGCAAACATGCTGTTGAGGATTTGTCCCAAGTATTGTGCCACTTGAGCAGGTATCATGTGCATTTTACTGGGCGGGCAGGGATCTTGCTGTGCCCCGGACTTAATTAGTGCAATTAGGTCTATGAATTGTTCCTCCAAGGGGGTCCTAAAGGTGGAGAAGCTGATTGTACCCCATGGGTCAATTGGAGCTTACTCATCCTGGTGCTTGGCTGCTTTTTTTGCAGCGAAATTGTTGGAGATATTAACAACTTTCTCTTGGAAAAAACTTGCTAATGTGTCACAAAAGTCTTGATTTATGCCTGCATGACTTGGGCTAGTTGGTGTTGCCAGCTTTTTTATTACTGAAAAAAGAGTTTTGTTTACATCACAGGCTGCTTTTAAATGCTCCGAGTAGTATGTGGTCTTTGCTGCTAGGATAACTTCTTTATGCTTTGCTAATTTAGCTTTATAAATGTTCTTCTCCTCCACCTCATAGTTTTTTCTTCATTTTTGTTCTAGTCTACGACAATACTGCCTTGATAGCCTGAGCTTTTCATTGTACCAGGGCTGGGATTTTTTTTAATTGTAATTTTATGGGTAATTGGTGCTACTGTGTCCAATGCAGACTACCCACTTGTTTACTCATATGGACTTCATCTCTCAATGTAGGTTCGGTAACTTTAAGGTGTTTGTTACAGGTAAGGCTGTGTGTAGTATGGCATTAATTTTGTTACAGACATTGAGTATCTTGAGGAAATTGACTTTTTCTGAACAGATATATACATATTGAACAATGTGTGTAATGACGGTTTCCCATAGATCTGTAGTTGATAGCTAATGTTTACATAGGCTACCCGTTAAGTGTATGGCACAGAGTCAACGTTGCACATAACACATGCTTGCTTCACCCAAGAGAGTTGTATCTAAGATGCCATTAATGATGCTTTATATTATTTTTAGCTATTTGGTACATACTTTGAAGCCTCTAATGACATACTAGTTTATAGAGTAGTGTGTACAAAAGAAGCTTGGATGATGTTATCAATGGTGTAATTTGAGATGTCATCAGTGATGTCATAAATGATGTCATACAACATGCCATGAGTGATGTAATATGTGAGGTCATAGCAGTGCATGACAGGGGCGCAAGTTATAGTTAGCTCGGCTAACTATAACTGGTGAGTTTCTGTGTTTGTTAGTTCAAAAGGTTACTGTTGTCACTGACATATATCTCCTAACTATAATGTTACTTTAACCGTTGTTTCTTATTTTGAAATATATATATCCAAACCATCACCAGGTCCTATGAAGAAACCGGACACCGACACTGCAGACTCAGGTTACTTCTCCAAGTTTATTTATTTTAAAATGCTGTGCTGTTGTTATGCGTTTCAATAGGATGCCCTACCTTGCTCACTAGATACATATATATATATAAAATTCACTGAAAAAACCATAGGTTTCACACATGTTATAGTTAGCTGTACATTTCACTCATAAAAAACCAATGAAATTCCACGTTATAGTTAGTGCAGGCAACTATAACTCACGCGACCGCAATCCTCTGCTGATGATGTCAGATATTACATCACTGATGACATATGTGTCTTTATGAAAAATAAATATTTGTAATATATGTATAGCTAAAGATACAGTATTAGCATCAACAGAGGATTGCGGTCGCGTGAGTTATAGTTGCCTGCACTAACTATAACGTGGAATTTTATTGTTTTTTTACGAGTGAAATGTACAGCTAACTATAACATGTGTGAAACCTATGGTTTTTTCAGTGAATTTGCAAGGTTTTTTAAATGCTAATTCCTAACTATAACGTGTGTGAAACCTATGGTTTTTTCAGTGAATTTGTACGGTTTTTTAAATGCTAAGTTATGTATTTATTTTTAATTTTTGCGCGCACGGTGCACTTCGCGCACCGTGCGCGCGCTGTGGGCGCTCGGTGCGCTTTGCGCACCGAGCACCCACATTGCGCATTTCGTACCGTGCACGCCTTGCCATTTTTTTCAAAATATCAATTGTTTTTTTCTCCCTTGGGGGTCCGTAGATTTATATATTAAATGTGATTGTTAATTTTTGTAAATTTTTTTTTACCGTACACGTACGGTAAGCTTACCGTACGCGCACCCCGCGATTTTTTTTAAAAATTATTAAATTTATTTTTCATACTTTTTGGTCCTTCGTGAACCCCCTGACGAACGCTAGAATGGCGGCCGATACTTCCTGGTTTCGACCGATTCGAATGTTTACTTTGATCTAACAACCAATCAGAATTGCGCTCGCGCACCGCACCGTACGCGTACGGTAAGCTTACCGTAAGCGCACGGTAAGCGCACGGAGCGCTGCCACAGATATATATATTGATTTAAAGGCTATTTTCTCAGGAACTACTGAACAGATTTACACCAGACCTACAAAAGGCACTTCCTTGACCTGCGGACTACCTCTCTGCCAAATTACAAGTAATTCTGTTCAGCCGTTCGGGCTGTAGCTGTGTCTAAAGGTCCTATGGAAAAATGCATGGGGAAAACGCGTTTTGGGACCCCCCTTTTTTCTCAGCCCCCGCTTGACGAATCCCCCGAGACTTTCAGGGTAGGAGCGGAGCGAAGCGCCCCATTAGTTTTGAAAATATCGCGAGGATTCGTCGACCGGCGCCAAAGTTATTCCAAATAGAATATTGCGGATTTCCTATGGAAACAGTGTCCTAACTATAACTACCTACTGGCGACCGCCAGTAGGTAATATATATATATATATATATATTATTCTAGGGGTTGCTGCTCGGGAACACGAGACCTGGAACCCGTGAGGGGTAGAGTGTAAATGCCGTTTGAGCTCCAGGCATATAATCAGCAGAACACAAATTTAGATGCTCACTCAGGATATGTGGACCAAATTTACTTCTACAACTTATATTTCAGCCAACAGCATGGCCTTGCTCACATGTAAAAATTTAAGTTTTTTGACTAGCGATATCTTTGGTGCTTTTTTATAAATCTTCACAAAAGTTTCCCAAAAAAGTGCAGTGGTGATTCTTGTTGCACATGGAACGTTTCGGGTCGATCCGTCAAGTGGGTGCCGAGAAAAAGAGGAGGTCTAAAAAAGTGTGTTTCCCATGTTATTTCCCAAAGGAGATTTGAACAAGACTATAGCCTGAACCGCTGGATGGTATTACACCGAATTTGGCAGAAAGGCAGATTTGGTTTGACAGATCATGCTTTCACTTATTTTGTGTAAATACGTTCAGTAGTTGATGAGAAATTTAAGGAAAATCAAATAAGGTTACCTGCAGCCATGTCTAATTTGTGAATAATAATGAGCTCATGCAGGGAAATGCAGAGCCCTGATTGGCTACCAACACTTGAACCATGAAGTGTTGGCAGCCATCTTTGGCATCAGCAGAGTCCAACAAAATAATTTGAAAAAACGAAAAGGGGGCAGGGTAGGAATACCCTGACCCCCAATGCTTGGTCTTCCCCTAGAACCCTGCCATGGCACAAAAGCATTTTGTTTAATTCAAGGCAATTTTCCCAAATTACCCTCGAATATCGCTGTGAATTAAAACAAAAAATTGCTTGTTTTAATTGTAGCCCCCAGGTGGGCCAGGTCCTGGGGTCATGAAGGGATTATTTAAAAAATGAAGGGGGGACCCGTGGGACCCCACTCCAAGGACTTGAAAATGCCCAGTGGACCATGACCTCCCTGGGCTAATTGTAATCAGAACAGGGGTACCGAGCAGGGACCTCTTCCCCAGGCTACATATTGAATGCTTGGGGGGGTTCTCAGAGACCCCCCGAACCCTGAGGGCCACCACCTCCCCAGGGCATAAAATAAAATGCTAAGGGAAGTGTGTGGACCCCCCCAAACCCCAGAGACCACCACCTCCCTGGGGCGCTCTTTTTTTTAAAGAAGGAGGGAGGCTGCACTGCCCCCCTCTAGGGCTGTTTTCGGCCCGGAGACCACCATCTCCCAGGGGCGGCCTATGAAAGTGAAAGGAGGGGGGCCACATGGCCCCCCACTTAGAGCCACAAATGTCCAAAGGAACCGCCAGCCCCCACGGCTGGCTGATGCTATGTCCCAGGGTACCCACCTTTGGGACTTAGCTGTTTGCTATGGCTTGGCGGGAGCTTTGACAGTTTCTGCCAAGTCAGAACAAACACTCCACTTTCAGCAAGCTGACAAAATGCACACACTTGCTGGAAGCTGAGGTTTCATCTGTTTCCCTGCCCGCTATTAAGCAGGCAGGGAAACAGACCAAACGATTGCTCTCACGAACAGGGAGCTGCATGTTTAACAGCTCCCTGTCTGTGAGAGCAATGTCAAACTTCCACAGGGGAGCTGGCAGGGAGGCCTCAAGCCCCCCTCCGTGGTCTTGGTGGAAAAGAGGAGAAAGAGGCAAAATAAAGGTGAGAAATGAGCAGAAAACGCAGAATAAAGGTGAGAAATGAGCAGAAAGAGGCAGAATAAAGGTCAGCAACAAGCAAAAAAAGTCAAGACAAATGTGAGAACTAACGGAAAGACGCAGAAAAAAGGTCAAAAACGAGCAGAAAGATGCAAATTAGACATCAGAAAGAGGCAAAATAAAGGTCAGCAACGAGTAAAAAGAGGCAGAATAAAGGTGAGAAACAAGCAGAAAGAGGCAAAATACTATGAGAAATGAGCAGCAAGAGGAAAAATAAAAGTCAGCAACGAGCAGAAAGAGGCAAAAAAAAGAGAAATGAGCAGAAAGAGGCCGAATAAAGGTCAGAAACAAGCAGAAAGAGGCAAAATAGAGGTCAGAAAAGAAGCAAGAGGCAGAAAAAAGGGCAGAAACAAGCATAAAGAGGCAAAACGAAGGTCAGAACTGAGCACAAAGAGGCAGAATAAAGGTCATCAACAAGCAGCAAGAGTAAAAATAAAGATAAGAAACAATCATAAAGACACTGACTAAATGTCCAAAACAAGCAGAAAGAGGCAGAATAAAGGTCAGCAACAAGTGGAAAAGAGGTCAAATAAAAGTAAGAAATGAGTAGGAAGAGGCAGAATAAAGGTCTGCAATAAGCAGAAAGAGGCAAATTAGAGGTCAGAAACGAGCAGAAAGAGACAAAATAAAAGTCAGCAATGAGCAGAAAGAGGCAGAATAAAGGTCAGCAACGAGCAGAAAAGAATAAACTAAAGGTCAGCAACAAGCAGAAAGAGGCAAACTAGAGATCAGAAATGAGCAGAAAGAGGCAATATAAAAGTCAGCAATGAGCAGAAAGAGTCAAAATAAAGATTAGAAATGTGCATTTATACACTCACACTCTCTCACAGACCCACACAGAGACTCATGCATTCGCTCACAGACCCAGTTAGACACTCCTGCTCTCACTCACAGACCCACTCTGACACCCACACACCCTCTCACAAACCCACTCAGATGCTCCTGCCCCATTCACAGATCCACACAGCAACTCCTACACACATTTACCCAGCTATGTACGTACCCTCACAGACACATGCAGCCAATCACACACCAACAAACCCACTCACACACTAACTCAGAGACCCATACAGCCATTCACTCACTATCCATACAGCCACTCACACACCCACTCTCAAAGGTTACAGGTTACAGTGAGAAAATAAAATTTTAATGAACGTTGACATTAATTGAAAAAACAAAGATACAGGGATGTTATAGTTAGGAAATAGCATGCAAAATGTTGAAATTCACTGAAAAAACAAAGGTTACAGGGTTGTTATAGTTATGAAATAGAATTTTTAAAAACCTTAGAGTTCACTGAAGAAAACAAAGGTTACAGGGACGTTGTAGTTAGTCTCAGATTTCACTCATACAAAACCACTGAAATTCGGTAGTTATAGTTACCTAAGCTAACTATAAACTTACGTTCTGGCCATGCACTGCTTATGTCCTCACGTATTACATTACTCATGACATGGTCATTGACATTGATGATGACATCATAGATGCCATCTTAAATGACATCTGATTATGTCATGAGTGATGTAATATGTGTGGTAATAAGCAGTGCATTGTGGAGGCGTACATTATAGTTAGCTTAAGTAACTATAACTGTTGAATTTCAATGGTTTTGTACAGTGAAATCTGAGCCTAACTATAATGTCCCGGTAACAAACTGTACTTTTGAATATTGTTTTGAGGTTCAAACCATAGACATTGCTTAAGCAGCGGTCCCTGGCTTTCAGTGGTGATTCACTTGGGTTCCACAGAAGTCACAGACTGAGCTCAAAACTGAGCACCAAGTACATCATTTTGCAACTTGACCATGAGGGTTGGTCGAGTAGTCCAATGCTTACTCACTAAAGTAGTCTGATGTAGAAACTCATCACACAGTGATTCATCTGTTAACTGCAAATAACTCAATTTGCAGTCAGAATATTTACTGACAGAAACAGTATTTTACTTTTATCACACAATAAAATACTGTACATACAAATTCAGAGGTCAAATCACTAAGATACAAAGATTTGAGTATTAATAACTGTGCAGGAGAAAACTTACCATGGTAGAAAAGCGGGCCTTCAGCCCTCAAATAAGAAATCACTTATGTGCTGGTCTTTCTGGTGCCTCTCCAGGATTCATTTGATCTCTTCTTCCAAAACTCACTTCTGGATAATGATAGGGTAGAATATAATCCAGGTTTCGCAAGTTCAAGTTCTCCCCATAGAGCCACACTTCAGCACTTACCTATGGCATTTAATCAAACGTGGTTCCAACTGAGAGCAGGCACACTGCTGTTGTGCAGCTCTGGATGGCCTGCGTCGAACAGTTGTATTGATTTGGGCTCCATATATCATCTATCACTGGTGTCCTTAGCCTTACACTGATGTGTAAGTGTGCCCTCCGGCTAAAGAGATGGAACAATGTGAGCAAAGGCTACACCTCAGAAAGGGTCCGTTGATGTTTTATCATTCAAAATGAATGAATCTTCCTCGGACTGGCACAAAACCAAAGATAGGAAGAATCTCCCCTGAGTTGTGGGGATGACCCAAAGAAGGTCATTTGTATCCACAATGCACAACAAAAACTAGTAGTAGAGCTTATCTCTTCTGCAGGCTTTGGGTTCTCTATGTGTGGCCACGACTCTCTGAGCACCTCACTATCACAGGCACAGAACTTTGATGTGGGTCAGGAGACAGCTGGGTTGCAACCTCCATTGGTGCCAGGCCATCACAGGCATTCATACTTCAAAGCACACTCTGGGGATCGGTTACATGATCCCTAGACCTTACCACTTGTCATGGCAGTGTTGACCTTTCCATGAGTTGCAGCAGCAGTGTTTCACACTTCTTGCCTCAGCTTCTAGCAGTCCACCTTTTCTATGCCAGTATCTTCTTCCTGCAAGGGTCCCTCTAGCATCCCTCCTCAGTAGTCAATTATCCTCCTTTCTCAAGGTAGGCCTCAGGCAGATCTTCCCCTGGCAGGTTGCTGAATTTAACAGGTTTCTGATCCTGAAACAAGCGACATGGAGTTATCCACTTATGTAGGGCCCTTGATTCCCATAAATCTTCTACAAACTGGATGATAGTTTCTGTCCCATCTTTGTTCTAAGGTTGCAGAAAGGTTTGTTGTATTCTCAAAATCAAACTCTGGGGCTGGATTCAGTCAGTCTTGGCCCTTTGCTTGTTCCTCCCAGACTGCTCCAATCATGGTCTTTGTATTCAGGTGTCAGCAGAAATGGGAGGTAGAGCTCGGAGAGTCGGAGTCACCTGTTAGCGGAAATATAGAACAGTGGCACAAAGAAGGGTGAGGCTATCTAACTTAACTTCACCTGTTTACCTGTTAACATGTAGGGGGTAGGCCTTCCAGGTAACAATAGAGCAAGAATGCAGGGGAATTTCTTACTCCCAAACTCCACAATTCACAGAAATTGGCCAACTACAATGGACCTCAATTCAAAGTGCTGTCTGAGGCTGTGCCCAGCCTGCATCTAATGTATCACCTTGGTTCAGAAAATCAAAATGGACTCCTGTGTAGGATGTGTGAAATTTGTGTTAAAAAAGCTTTTGCTTAATTAAATAAAATTACAGCAAAAATACATTAAATTATGCGTAATTACATGAAATGCAAATGTGTCATTTAACATGATATTTTAGTGTGAAAAGCATAATTTCAGTTTTTGTCATGAGGAAACGTTTTTCCACTCATTAAAGTAGGATGACTTGATGTGCCACTTCAGACTACTGAACTCTATTTGGATCACATTCCATGCCACAGGAAATACTCAGCGCAGAAGTGTTACAGTGAAAATGTATGTAAATATTGCTCGACATAATGCCAAAAATTAACAGCAAAGTGCACCAAATGGCATTTACTATATTTATTTATTCTCAGCATTATGAGGATTTTACAGTGCATGGGAGATTGCATGCATTTATGGTTGCTGCAGGCAATGTTTGTGGTATTATAAGAGAAATCTACAATACAAATTGGCCCATCAGACTATAATGCAGGCTCACAAACACCCAAAAAACCAGCCCACATACAGACGTGTCAAACCAACCCTTCTGGCACTGCCCAGTTGCCCTATAGGCCACTCTGACCCTGGATTGTGCACCTGGGAGCACCTATTTGTTTGCTAAGTGCACTCATTGCAATAAGAGAGAGGATCCATTGGGGTAGGTGAGAGTCTGAGAGGATTGAGTAGGGCAGCTTTCCAGAAAGCACTCCCTGTGCAGATGCCCTCTTCCCACTCCAGAGTGCAACTCATCTGAGAGGTTCTTACAATAAACCAGTATCCCAGTAAATATCACCAGTATTTCTAGAGTAAGGGGACTCTGGCACAGATGCCCTTCTTATTGGCATGTGTCAAATCCCTGTCCTTTCCGATCCATCTGCACACGTTCTCTTTGCTTGTGTTATAATGAATGTGCAAAATGAAGAAGGCCCACTCATATCAATGTAAGCATCAGCAGAAAGACGTGTACTAATGTACATGTTAAAGCATAAATGCAAGCCTAAGTTAGTAGAATAGAAAGTACGAATGAAGTCAGGACCTCAGGGAGGGAAGTAGACACAAGCTTTAGTAGAATAGAAAAATATAATTAGACACAGCAGAAACAGAAAGTTACAGGCCCACATTGCAAGAACACATTTCTGAGAAAATATATGGATAAGCAGCATCAAGGCACAGGAAGGGGGAGGTTAGACCTTGCACAGCAGTAGACATGTAGCGAGTAGAGAATAGCCAGGCTTCAAAGAATGAGACAAGTCAAAGACATCCGTAGTACAGCAGTGTACAGCAGTGGTGTGGAAGTGTAACAATAACGTGCACATGAGTCGCATTCCATAAACGTGTGATTAACTGTTTTTGCAGAATGTATTAACTTTTGATATAATGTTGTGCTTAAGCAAGTGCTTGCTTAAATATACAAATGTATGACATATTTGCATTTACAAATTTATAAAAGAAACTGTCCACCACATTGCAGGTTGAAGCTCAGATTCCAGTTCCATGGGGCTGACTGACCTTCTGCAAGCTTTTATATAAACTCTGTACAATATTGCCAACAGAAACCATGCCATCTTTTTCTTTCGTTCGACAACATTTATAAATGTGGAGAGAGACAGAAAATAGTTGGGGTCATATCAAAACTATACTAGAAGAGATGCAGAATCAGTTTTTGCCCAGATCACACTTCTGTCACAGCATTCCATCAGATACATGGTAAAATGGTGCTCAAGACAAACATGTGCCCTTCAAATGCTGAGACAGACTGTAATACTTAGAGAGTCAGAGCTTAGGACTAATAGAGGCAAGCATAGCAAAATAGATTAATAGATATCGATTGACATCGATATACAGATAAATATTGTTGTAGATAGATAGATAGATAGATAGATAGATAGATAGATAGATAGATAGATAGATAGATAGATAGATAGACAGATGGATGGCTGAATGGCTACATCAATGAATGGATAGCTAGATTGTTTGTCTCTTGCCAGCCTCCCTCTCTGTTCTTTCCTTCTCCAAGCCTTTCTCTGACTTTTCTCTCTGTATCTTTCTTTCTCATGTTGTTTCTTTCTCTTTCTGTTTGTCTTTGTCTCCTTCCCTCTCCCTCAGTTTCCATGCGCTAGGACATTCTTAATATCTTAGATGAACTACAGAAGTGTTAGTGCTTAATTACATAGACGTAGCTATAAATGGTGCAGAAAGTGCAGTAGCACCAGGGGCCAGGACAGAAAGGGGTCCCCTACTCCTTAATGATGTGTGTTTGTTTGTTAATACCAACCAGATGGCAAGTGGACCATTGCAAGAAATACATTAGTGTTAGCTACTGGGTCACAACACACCCTAAATTATCCTGTGCTCACCCTCTGGTAGCTTGGCACAGAGCACTGAAGCTTAACTCAAGAGACAATGTGTAAAGTATTTGTGCAACAGTTCAAACAGTAACACAGTGAAAATGCCACAAAAAGACTCAATACCAATTTAGAAAAATAGATAATTAATTTATAAATAAAACACAACCAAAATGACAAAACCCAACAAGTAGAAGTTGAGATATAATTTTTTAAAGAATAAAGGTAAAATAGCGCTTTGAAACAATAATTGCTTGAATGGGATATCTGGTTGCTTAGTGTACCCTTTCTAAGCCATTGCTTATGGTATCCTTATAGGTGCTGGAAGAGCAGCACCCCCGTGAAATTGCCCAGGAGGGGTGCCAGGAGCCCACCCTGGTCACCGAAGACATCGGAGGAGGGGGAGCGCTGACGCACCCACCTCAAACGAACTCTGGGGCCCGTGACCCCCAACTCCAGGCCCCAGTGGTGGTGGTGAGGAGGAGGGGGGTGTGCTGTCGCGTGTCCCCCCTCGCGGAGAAAGACAAGCTGGGTAGCCCCATCGCGCTCTCCGTGAAGAATTTCCAGGGGCCTCCGACCCCCAACCTCGGGCCCCATAGCCAGGAAGACAAGCGGGGGAGCGCCATCATGCTCCTAGCCGAAGAAGGCCTTGAGGCCCGGGACCCCAACTCTGGGCCCCGAAGAACGGGAGGAAGTCGGGGAGCGCCGTCACGCTCCATGTGAAGGACCCCTTTTTCAGGCCCCAGTGTACAGACGGAGAAGGGGGGAGTGCTGAAGCACCCCCCCACAGCAGCGGGAAGGTGGGGGAGTGCCGTCGCTCTCCCCCGAGGACCCGTGGAGGAAGAATAAGCCTCCATGTTTGCCCACCACAACGGGCAGACCAAAATGGACACTCCAGTTCCCGCGGCCGCACACAAGGGTGCGGGCAGAGCAGGAAGCCAGCAGGAGCAGCTGGGGGTTCGCTCCCCGAGGTGCAAGGACCCTCACCTGTGGAGACAAGGGGTCCGGGCCCCCAACGGGATGAAGAAGTGGCATCAGTCCGCCAATGCTGAAAGCGTGGCTCTCTCAAAACAGCAGGGGCGCCACTGCTATGTTATGCAGGCAGCAGGGAGAAAGCACCCCATATTGCCCTGTAGTGCTCGTGAAGGCCTGCAGAGAAGACCGGATTGTTAGGGGTATGTGGTGGCCCCAGGAGGATGGAGTCACCACCAAATGTCTGCAAAAGTGCAGGGGAGCTGCAGGAGCACACAGACTCCCCCAGCAAAAAGTAAGGAAAGTACCCCTCCTAAGTCTCTGGGGGACTTGCCAAAAATAACTCCTCAAGGGTTCAGCCATGCGCCAACAGCATCCTGAGGCTGGAACATTTGTTCTTCAGCTGGGGGTGCATTTGGGACTGCAACAGGAGGTGAAAGGCAGAACTGGGGATGTCTGGAGAAGGGCATTCTCTGTACGTGAAGAGGTGCAATTGCATGAGAAATACATTTACCTGTTGTTATTTCGTTTGATGTGAAGTCATTAGCAGTGTGGGGTTATGTGCTGGACGTTCCTGCTAGGTTTTCTGGATGTATATGCTTAATCCTGTGATTATAACTGTGATGCATTTTAGGGACTTTAATCCCTTCGCTGCTTGGCCTCCCCCCGTGCCAAGCCTTTTCTTGGCTATTTGGGGTAGTTCGCGCTTAGGCCCCTGTAACATTTTGAAAATGGCAAATTTGTGTCCTTTTCTTCCAACATAATGGGGATTCTAAAGGTACTCAGGGTTTGTGGATTCCCCTGGAGGGCACCCAGAAATTAGCCAAAAATACAGCTTTTTTTTTGGGGGGGCGGGGGGATTGGGAAAAAAGTGCTGCAAATGAAAGCATCTTTTTTTCCCTACAAATGGTATCAACAAAGGGTTTGTGGGGCTGAAAGCCCAATTTTCCCAGCTTTCAGAGACTGACAGATTGTTGTCAGAAAACCAACATTTTTTACACAGTTTTGGCATTTTACTGGGACATAGCTTATTTTTGCTATTTCTTTTGCTTTCAACCTTCTTCCAGTTAATGGTAGAAATGGGTATGAAAGCAATAATGGATCCTGGAAAGGTACGCATTTTAGAAAAGTAGACACAATTCTGAATTCAGCAAGGGGTCCTTTGTGTAGATCCTTTAATGTTTCTTTATAGAAGCTAACATTTGAAAATAGGAAAAATTGAAAATGAGTTGAAAAAAACAGCCATTCAACTGTACCTTGTTCTAATAATGACA
The DNA here is from genome assembly GCF_964204655.1 of Triturus cristatus. Taxonomy (NCBI): domain Eukaryota; kingdom Metazoa; phylum Chordata; class Amphibia; order Caudata; family Salamandridae; genus Triturus; species Triturus cristatus. The sequence continues at coordinate 106,425,851 of NC_140584.1, read as the reverse complement.
GATGTTTGAAAGCAATATGCCGTTACATCCCCTGGACCTTTCTGGTTGTGGGGATGTATAGGACTTGTAGGTTCACCAAGTCCAATGCAGATTTGGCTAAAAACCTATATTTTTTTTTAAATGTAGCGCTTAGAATTCTCGTTGCTACACCCTTAATCCCTATGTTTTTGGCTCTTTCCAGTTACAGGACCTTGCCCCACCAACATACGTGAGGTATCATTTTACTCAGGAGACTAAGGGAAACGCTGTGGGGTAGGACATTTGTGCCGGCATGGTGATTCCACACAAAAATATGTGGAAAATGTGTTTTGTTAGCTAAATTTGAGGTTTGCGGGGGATTCTGGGTAGGAAAACGTTGGGGATACAAGCAAGCAATACCTCTTTGGACTCCCCCGGGTGTCTAGTTTTCAGAAATGTATGGGTTTCGTAGTTTCCCAAGATGGCCACCGAGCCCGGGTCCAAAAACCCAGGTGACCCCCCTTCCAAAACCAGGTTGTTTTGTGATAGGTTATTTTGATGTCTCCTCAATAAGTTTTGGGCCCTTGCCAGATGCGGGAACTTGACCCACCCAAGCGAGTGAGATACCATTTTTATCAATAGACCTGGGGAGATGCTGGGTGGTATGAAATTTGTGGATTCATGTAGATTCCAGAACTGCCCCACACACAAATTTGAGAATTAAAATGATTTTATCAGCTAAATTTGAGGTTTGCAGGGGATTCTGCATAGGACAACGTTAGAGGGTCCATACAAGCCATACCTCGCTGGACTCCCCCGGGTGTCTAGTTTTCAAAAATATGTGGGTTTGCTAGGTTTCCCTAGGTGCCTGCAGAGCTGGGGTTCAAAATCTACAGCTATGCACTTTGCAAAAAAAGGGTCAGTTTTCCCCGTAAAAATGTGGTGTGCCCATGTTGCTTTTTGGGCCGTTTCCTGTTGCGAGCACTAGGCCTACCCACACAAGTGAGGTACCATTTTTCTTGGAAGACTTTGGGGGATGCGGGGTGGGTGGAATTTCATCCACAGAAATGTGAGGAAAATGTGGGGTTTTTGACAAATTTTGAGGTTTGCAAGGGATTCTGGGTAACATAACCTGGTGAGAGCCAGACAAGTCACCCCATCCTGGATTCCCCTGCATGTCTAGTTTCCAAAGATGTATAGGTTTGCTAGGTTTCCCTAGGTGTCGGCAGAGCTAGGGTTCAAAATCTACAGCTAGGCACTTTGCAAAAAAGGGGTCAGTTTTCACTCTGAAAATGTGGTGTCCACATTGTGTTTTGGGCCGTTTTCTGTTGCGGGCACTAGGCCTACCCACACAAGTGAGGTACCATTTTTATCAGAATACTTTGGGGAATTCGGATGGGTAGAATTTTGTGGATCCACGCAGATTCCAGAACTTTCCATCGCAGACATGTGAGGAAAATGTGTGTTTTGTTTTCCAAACCTTTAGGTTTGCAAAGAATTCTGGGTAACAGAATCTGGTGAGAGCCAGAAAAGTCATCTCATCCTGGATTCCCCTGGGTGTCTAGGTTTAAAAAATGTATAGGTTTGCTAGGTATCCCTCGGTGCCAGCAGAGCTAGGGTTCAAAATCTACAGCTAGGCACTTAGCAAAAAAAGGGTCAGTTTTCAGTGTGAAAATGTGGTGTGTCCACGTTGCGTTTTGGGCTGTTTCCTGTCACAGGCACTAAGCCTAGAATTTCTGAGTGAAGGTTCAGAGGGTCTCTTCCAGGACAGAAATGCCTTAAATCAGTTTTGAGAGAGGCTGTTCACGAGTTACTGAACCTTGTATACCTCACTTTTTAAGCACTGCTTCTATATGAGTGTTCCTCCCCCATTTTATTTATCCACAGAAATCATTCTTCATGCTGGATGGTAATTTTCAAACTCATTCTTTATTGATGTATTTTCTTATAAATCCAATTTCCAGGGGATTCTGCGTAGGAAAACGTTGGGGGGTCCATGCAAGCCATACCTCGCTGAACTCCCCCGGGTGTCTAGTTTTCAGAAATGTGTGGGTTTGATTGGTTTCCTGTTAGAAATGGGATTTCTGGTTGGCTAGGGCTTGCGCCAAAGCCAGGCAGGAACCACCACTCTAGTCAGGGCTGGGGAGTTACACGCCAAAGATAACCCCTGCTCACCCCCTTGGTAGCTTGGCACGAGCAGTCAGGCTTATCCCGGAGGCAATGTGTAAAGCGTTTGCGCGCGCACCCAGCAACAACACCCAAGGCCCACCACAAAAGAAACTCCACACAAGGTATTATATAAAAATAGCCTTTGTATTATACCAAAACACATTAGATAATATTCACACAATTTACACTGTGCCAACTGGCACTGGGCAGAATTTTACAAGGGACTATTTGCACGGGACAGGGCCACATGGGCCACTGTCAGAATTAGCACAAATCACCAAGGGTACATGTAGAACATAACACAAATTAGCACTGTAGAACACAACCAGTAACTACTGGCGCAATAATGACCTCAGCGTCATCACACTAGCATCTGGTATAAAACCTATCCTGCATCCATCACAGGGGCATAAACACATTATGCAATTTCTCAGTAGTCTAATGCATTAGACCTAACCACCTAAGTATACCTACACTAGGGGCGTATATCGCACAGGGAAGTACAATCTCCCTAACATCAACCTAAACAGGTAAAACAACCTCCTAGGCAGAAATGACCACATTAGAGGTATAAGACACAGGGTGCGCAAAACATGCTATACACAGTACATTTCCTAGCACCAAAAGCATGAACACAGGGTGCGCAAAACATACTACACCGTACATTTCCTAGCACCAAAATCACATTAGAGTCCAGGTTGCGCCAGAACCTAAACGTAGCAGCTGCCCACTACTTGCTGGGCAGCTGGGGACAAGACAGGGCCTAAACGCTGCAGCTGCCCACTACTTGCTGGGCAGCTGGGAAAGTTAATTATGAGGGACGGGCTCCTCTAGCTCCTTTTAATGTAGGTATACCCTCAGCGTTGGAGCCATCTGGCTCTGGAAATAAGTAGCCCCTCTGGAGCGCACTGGCTCCGTGAATAACTATGGCCCCGAGCGTTGGAGCTCTCTGGCTCTAAAATAATGATGCCCCCATTGGGGCAAAATACCACGCTGAAGCGGGGGCCTGGCACATCTGTGCCCTTGACCTTAGAGCCACACACAGGCTCTAAAATCCAAACATGCCCGCCTCATTGGAGCGGCCCCCCTATCAGGCGGGGGCCGCTCAGGAATCGGCCTGGGCCCAGTGCCTCGAACTGGCACCACCCCGCCCCCTTGAGCCCTCACTCACCGGCTCTGGGGGGAACTTCTTCTTCTCCAGTCTCCTCTTCACCCGCAGCACCGGGGCGCAGGGTAGGCTCCTGCCTGCTCCGGTGCTTAAATAAAAGCGCTTCCAGGCGCTTAGAGATACAAATAAAGCGCTCCCAGCGCTTAGGGGAGAATAAAAACAAAAGTCCAGCAAAGTTCTCCTCTGTATGCAGCAAGGCAGGGGGGGGCAAGGCTGGGCCCAGAGCCAGCTCACTGGGCCTCCAGGCAGGGAGGTAGTCCAAGTGGCGGTCCTCTGGCCCAGCAACAGCAGCAGCCCCCTCAGGCAGGATCCTAAGGAGAACCAGGCGCTAGAAACAAAGTCCTTGAAGTCCATCAGGCATCCAGGGGCTGGGCGGGCCCAGGGAGGCAAGCCTTTCCCTGGGCCCCAGCAGCAGCACGCCCCTAGCAGATTCAAGTCAGAACAAGAACAAGAACATTTTGTAAGGGGACACAGCCCCTTTTTATACACAGGTTCCTTTGTCTCCAAAGGTGCAGGGGAGGGGCGAACCAGATGCAACTGGTTCTTGCGCACTTTGTTTTGCTCAGCCCCTCTCCCTATTCACAGAACAGGCCAGGGTCATCAGTCGCACCACAGGGGGCGGAGCCAGCATTGTGTGGGGAAAGCCCATCCCTATTCAGGTCCCAGGTGTACTCCTCCCACCCATCTAGCTGCTGATCTCCCCATTCACCACTGGGTGACTCCTCCTGACTCTGGGGATTCCCTAGCCCGTCACATGACCTCAGCCAGCCAATTGTCAGACAAGGCACTCATTTCACACTGCACACAGAAGTGCCCACTTCTAGAAGTGGCACTTCCACACTAGGTACATTGACGCCGCACACATCATCGCGCAGCATTTCATCACATGAGTCCGTACATACCAAACTCGCACCTGCACTCCCCACACATCAGGAACTAACATGGTTACTCAGATCCCCCATGCATTCCTATGGGAGGGCAGGTCAGTCTCACTCAATGTAACCCAGAGCGCACGCACTTTACACTGGGACACAGTGTTAAAGCGCCTAGAGGCCTAAATCCACTAATATAACACAGGAAAAAGGCTAGGATAATGCAAAAAGTCCTGGGGGTGAACTTGCCAGAAGGGCCAAGTCCAACATTTCCCAAGATGGCTGCCGAGCCCGGAGCCATAAATCCAGGTGACCCCCCTTGCAAAACCAGGTTGTTTTGTGATAGGTAATTTTGATGAATACGTTTGTGGCCCTTGCCTGTCGAGGGTACTTGAACCACACACATGAGTGAAGTACCATTTCTATCAGGAGACCTGGGGGAACTCTGGGTGGTAGGAAATTCGGGGATCCACACAGATTCCAGAACTTTCCATCACAGAAATGTGAGGAGAATGTGTTGATTTTTTTTACAAAGTTTGAGGTTTAGAAGGGATTCTGGGTAAGAGAACCTGGTGAGAGCCAGACAAATCATCCCATCCTGGATTCCCCTGGGTGTCTTGTTTACAAAAATGTACAGGTTTCCTAGGTTTGCCTAGGTGCCGGCAGAGCTAGGGTTCAAAATCTACAGCTAGGCACTTTGCAAAAAAGGGGTCAGTTTTCACTCTAAAAATGTGGTGTCCACGTTGTGTTTTTGGCCGTTTCCTGCTGCGGGCACTAGGCCTACCCACACAAGTGAGTTACCATTTTTTTTGGAAGACTTTGGGGGATGCGGGGTAGGTGGAATTTTGTAGATCCACACAGATTCCAGAACTTTCCACCACAGAAATGTGAGGAAAATGTGGGGTTTTTGACAAAGTTTGAGGTTTGCAAGGGATTCGGGGTAACAGAACTTGGTGAAAGCCAGACAAGTCACCCCATCCTGGACTCCCCTGCATGTGTAGTTTAAAAAAATGTATAGGTTTGCAAGGTTTCCCTAGGTGCCGGCAGAGCTAGGGTTCAAAATCTACAGCTAGGCACTTTGCAAAAAAAGGGTCAGTTTTCACAGCGAAAATGTGGTGTGTCCACTTTGCGTTTTGGGCCATTTCCTGTCACGGGCACTAGGCCTACCCACACAAGTGAGGTGCCATTTATATTGGAAGACTTTGGGGAATGTGCGGTGGGTGGAAATTTGTGGATCCACACAGATCACAGAAGTTTCCATCACAAAAATGTGAGGAAAATGTGTTTTTTTAAAACTAAGTTTGAGGTTTGAAAGGGATTCTGGGTAACAAAACCTGGTGAAAGGCACACAAGTCACCCCATCTTGGTTCTCCTTGGTGTTTAGTTTAAAAAAATGTTCAGGTATGCTAGGCTTCCATATATGCCGGCTGCGCTAGGGCCCAAAATCCACGTGTCTAGTGGGCTTTCTGCCGCCCTGGGGGGAATAGGGGGGTTCACCCCGATATGCCCCCAAGGAGGGCAGAACGACTGTGGTTATTTGTTTGGGGGTGGGGGTGGGGGCATTGGTATACCCATTCTGGACAGCCCACACCCCTATGCATAAAAAAAATCACTGGTGGCTAGTGGGCTTTCTGGGGGCAGATCAGGGGCTACTGACCTCATCTGCCTCCGGGGCAGGCATAAAGATGGTGGGAATTTTCTTTGGGGTGGGGGCATGGCATACCCATTCTGGGCAGCCCCCACCCCTACGTATATTAAAATAAATCCCTAGTGCCTTGTAGGCGTTCAGCCCCCCTGGGTGCAGATAAGGGGCTACTGCCCCATCTGCGTCCTGGGGGGGCAGAAAGGGCAGGGTGAGGGCATTGGCATGCCCATTCTGGGCAGCTCCCACCCCTACATATAAAAAAAACAAAAAAACCCTGATGCCTAGTGGGCTTTCTGCCCGGCTATTTCCCCCATATGCCCCCTGGGGGGAAGAAAGTCTTTTGCCTTATTTGGGGGTTAGTTTAGGGGCATTGGGATGCCCATTCTGGGCAGCCCCCACCCCTGGCCTATAGAAGAATAATTCCTGTTGTCCAGGGCGCAGAGTGGGGGCTACTGCCCCATCTGCTCCACATGTGAGGCAGAAAAAGTGTCTGTGCCCAAAATGTATGGGGGAGCAATGGCCCTTGCCCAAGTGGCCGCTCCCCCCTCCCTGGTGCTAGTGGGTGGATCCCTGCTTATGGATCGCCCTTCTGGGGTGCTCCCCAGCAGGGATCCACTAGGGAAGGGTACCATTGGAAAGGGGAAATTCTCCCCAGGGGTGATTCTCCCCTTTCCAACGATACCTCTCCCATGTGTTTCGGTGCTCGGGGGTCTGAGATAGCCCCACAAGCACCAAAAACTGTGAAACTGAAACTAAGTTTCAGTTTCGTTTTCATTGCAATGACGATAGCGCACCATGCGCGCGATCGTCATTGCAAGGAAAACCAAAAATAGGCCTGGGGAGGTTGGAGAAGCTTTTCACAATCTCCCAAGACAAAAAAAGGGAAATCCCACTGCTGTCTGCAGCAGAGGGGTTTTCTGAGCCTGTGCTAATGATGGAATGGCTCCATCATGAGCACAGGAGCACTGGTGCTCATGACTGAACCATTCCGTCTTGACCACCCAAATGGTTAATTGCACTCTATTATAACTGTTATCAGCTATGATAAGTACTGTCATTTTAAGTGATGCCTAAACATGTATTCTTGCTGCTGTGTTAGGTGAAGAACAACCCAGACTGTTAGCCACTTAGATGTAAAGGTGCATACTGTATGGTCAGTATGAGATGCTCAGTCAGGGTTATGTGTCACCATGGCAGGTGTGCCCATTTTAAATGCTTGTTGAGATAATGGAGTGGATCGCCACTGGGATGGTGCCTGTGGGCAAGGCCCTCACTCCAGGTTATGATCAACCTACTGCATTAGGGGGCAAGAAGATGTGCATACATGGGAGTGGTGGTACTAGACCCCCCCACCTCCCTGCCAGGGTGGGGGTGGGAATGTTTTGCAATGTCACAAAGTAATTCCAACAGCTTATGTATATTTGTAAATTGTTGCATAGTATTGAGTAGTGTGTGTGTTTAATACATTTTTAAAGCAAAGTACAGACTGGCCAATCAATTATTGAGTGTTATTTCTGCGAACTGGCGGTTACTAGCCCACACCACTTCCCTTGAGTAAGCCTTAGACTGATCTGCAACGCTACCCTCTGAGAGTCAAGCGTTACAATGGGGTGTTTGGTTCCCAGTGATGCACAAATGTAGTCATGTTATTTGTGAAGGCCTCACAGATACTACCAAATGCAGAGATGTGTGTAAAACTGCATGTCAGGAGTTTCAATTACCATAGGGTAGCTTCTAGAATAGCATACATCCAGTTTTAGGTTGTGTGTCACCTGCAGATGAAAGTGTTCTGAGCAATGTGTGATACATTGATGGGTTAAATCACTTGAGGCAGAGACCACAGAGCAACATTCCGGTCACAAATCGCAATCATAGCCAGTGGGTTGCATGTGCCAACCGCGTTGAGATATCTAAAGCATTAAAGTTCTTTCTGCAAAGGTTCATGCATAACATGCAGGTGAAGCATGAAAACTAGGGTCTTATCTTTTTCACTTTAAGAAATGAGTACCAATGCTTTGTGTAATTTTAACAATTCTACAAGAGCAAACAAAGAGACATTTTAGTTGTCCAATAAATAACCTGTAACCTTGGAAGAGCACACAGATCTCTTCAGTACTTTTTTTTTTTAATCTCATAGAGCTTTTTTTATTATTCTTTTAATAACTTGCTGATATCAAAGTGATTTTTTAAAATTTCATTTTCATTTTTCATTTTGCAACACTTATTATACACTCCCGTCTTTGTAACCAACACTTTTCTTCGAGTGTATTACTGCCCGTAGCAACTGCGGTGATCTTATGACCTGTATTTCATAAATCCATATTCCATTTTTCATAAACCTTTTCGTGAATTCCTAAACCTTTGTGCAGTTTGACAAACATCCGAATCGCTTGAAAGTTCTGGTGACTTGGAAATTGCCTAAATCCTTTGATTAGAGAATTTTTTCTAGCATAGTTAACATTTTTAGATGTTGCCAACTTTTTTGTTGAATTATGTTTTTCTCCTGATGCACCTGTTGTGCAGAAAAGCTGGTAATAAGTTACTGGAAACCAAGCTCCTAGAACAGCGATAGCGGCTCTACTTCATCGAAAAATTTCTGAAAATTCCAAGGTTCAATCTAGGATGTTGTAAAAATATCAAACGCAAACCCACTTCGGCCAGTGTATACATGGCCTTAAAAGACTGCTAAAATCCTGCTCGCCAATAAAGTTCTAGGAGACACCTGGATGAGAAAAGTCACTCAAGTGGCTAAGAGGAAAAACCCTTGACACAAATGCAGGCCAATGTTATAATTCAGAAAGCAGAATCCTGTACAGCGAGTTCCCCAGTGACCAAGGTCAGAGTTTTGAATAGGATCCAATCCTTTGATGGCAGTGAACTCAAGGTGATCAGATTTCAGAGATATGTGTTTCAATCTGTTTTCTCCAGACACAAGGCCAGCTGCACAGCCTGGAACAAAGTATTTTTATGATACAGCTTTAAAGTCCATGAACAATATGGGCATTGTCACAGACATCAAAAAATGGAAGCCTAAAATAAAGTTTCTTGAGATAAAGGGGAAAGAAAATAGGAAAATCCTTCTAATGATCGTATTAGGAGATTTTTCATTGTTGGCAGGTGTGCACAAAACCTAGAACTGCCTACTCTCCGGTAGGAATGATAAACGTCTTTCAGATGGTATGTGATGCACATGGAATGGACAGAATCAACACGGGAAACATGACTTTATTCTCTCATGCACTGAGCATGTCTTTACAAAATATTGTGACCATCTCCTGCCTATAATTGTTTAAATGTAAGTGTTTAAATTGCATTTATAGAGCACTTACTACCCCTGACAAGGCTTTGAAGCACTTACGGCCACTAGAACGCTACGCGGGAGCCCAAGGTTAGTGGTCAGTTTATTAGTTATTGGAGTTAGTTTTGCATGCTCATTCCATGCATTCACTCCAGTTTCCTTGTGGTACATTATCAACATAGATCACAAAAAGGGGCTATGAAAGAAGCAACTAATTGTTGGAATTAATAGATATTATAATGGTGTCCAAAAAGAGCTTACGATGGAGAGGCATGAGAGTTAGATTAATTAATTTACAGAGGAGGCAGGCAGAAGATAGAAGGGAAGCAGAGATGCACTAAAACAATAAGGGATGCAATAAAGTTTCATTGAAGGTACATTTTTCATGGAGGATTTTAAGGAATATGGCAGGTTGACATTTTTGCATGTGATTTGTAGGTGTAAACCTCTTGAAAGAAACAGATGTAAGTTCGGCTCCTAAGGAATGTAACTAAAACAATATTTCTAGAGCAACTTAGAAGGTGACACCTGCACCTTTTCTCAAACACTATGCACCTGGCAAGAGGCATTGCAAATCACTCACCCATGTGGGCAAACTTGGGTCGTGGGCGGGGACACCTCACAGCATACTCTCCCACTCATCCTGTGTATCATAAACTACCCAAAATCAGAGAGGGTCTCAAACTGCAACAGAGCACTACTTTACCGAGAGCGAAACATCGGTCAACTCGGCTCAAACCCTGTGGGAGGCATACAAGGTGGTTATTAGAGAGAAATTGCTTGCCCTAAGAGCAGGACACAAAAAAAGAGATCTGCAAGACTTGCTAGAGTGGGAAATTTAAACACACAAAAGGGAGCTTTTTGCTCTAGATAGTGCCATAGCTAGTCATGCTCTTTCGCTAAAGCAGTGAGAATACAGGGAAGAGGCGACAGATGCCACCTGCATAAGTCATAGTGCCATGCAACATCTCGTATACGAGGTCGTTAATAAAGCGGGCACATTGTTGGCCTGGTTTGACAAAAGTGAGCCGGTCAACCTCTGAGTGCTAGAAGTGAAGTCACAGGAGGAAGTGCTGGTGAGGGATCGACAGAGGGTGGCAGATATCTCCGCCACCTATTATGCTGAGTTATATTCCCATGCAGTGGCCACCACAGAGGATGAGTTTCTCTCTGACATCCAATTACCAACCCTACCTACCTCAGATCGGGCTCTCTTCAAAGAGGAAATAACAGTAAAGATGACCCTTTTTCGAAAATCTCATTAAATAGTTCTGTCAGAATCGGCAATAGGGTTCCTGCTAAGGCTCTATAAGCCTCATGTGGCAACCCATCCACGCCCGCTTCCTTGCCCTGTTTAACAACCTTAAGTGCTTGTTCTACTTCCAAAGTTGTTATGTGACAGTTTAAGGCAGTGTTTTTATCTTCGTTCAGTATATCAAAAGGGTCCTGATTCAGCCAACTTTCCACCTCTTCCTCCGTTAAGTCTCCTTGGTATAACTTTCCAAAGCAGCTGCAAAATACTTCCTCAATTTCTTTACTACTATTTACCATTACCCCATTGTCTTTGCATTTAATTTCACTGACCAAATTCCTCACTCAATCCGGGTTTTTTTTCCATGCTATTAATTTACTGCAGTTTTCCCCATATTCAAAGTGAGCAAGATTGCTGGCCTCCCATCCTTTTTTACCCCTGTCCTCTACCGTAGAAGCTAACTTTGCAAAGCCTCTGTCTCTCCCTGTTTTAAATTTAATGTGGCTATTTCATCTTCTATTACTCTTAACCTCTTTTCCAGGTCTTTAACCTCCCCCTGTGCGCCCGCCACTTAGCTGCCAGGAGACTACCTATTCTTCCCCTTAAATAAGCCTGTTAAGTGTCCCATACTACTCCCACCTGGGCAGAGCCTAAATTAAATTGAAAACATTATTTTGTCCCTCTGCTTAACAATCCTACCAGTTCTTGATCGAGTAACAAAGTACAATTCATTGTCCATCTGGTCTGCACATTCTTATTTATTAGGGCGAAGCCCAATATAACTCGGAGTGATCCGATAGATGAGCCCCAATATGTTTAATATCCTGTACCTGATCTTTTACGTTGGAGTCTATTAAAAGTAATTAATCCTGGATTGATGACAATATTTCCTATTATTATAGGTGTATCCTCTTCTGGCTCCTGCTCTCTGTCATCACATATCACATAAGCCTATTGGCTTCATAGCAAGTTTTATCTGTGCCACCATCTTTTCATTGACTATTGATCTACTATTTCCGGGAAATTCAACAATTCTACTAGCATCTCTCTAAAAGGGGCTGTTTTTTCTATATTCGGTCCTTAATTCCCTACCAATGTAAAACCTTGTCCATATGCCACCAATTTAGCTATAAGCCATCTCCCTGAGCTATCTGAGACACTCTCTTTAATAGTTATCTTAGCATCTTGTTTTAACAAAATAGCCACTCCTTTTGTAAATGATTTGTGTTTTGTACATATTATTTGCTGTACCCATCTCCTCGATTTAAATAAGTCTACACACTCTTTTTCCATCAAATGCGTCTCTTGCAGAATTATTGCCTGAGCGGGGTAATCTTTTATGTATTGCAATAGCCTGTCCCTTCTTCCCTTAACCTTTAACCCATTTACATTCCAGGATAGTATCTTGATTTGTGCTATTTTATCACCAACCATCATTTTGTACACCTGGAGTAGTAGCCTCCGGATCTGAAACGCCTGAAGTTATTTTCTTTTTATCCCACATGCTCCCCTCCCAGTGCCCATTACCCCCACTCTCTCCCTCTATTCCCTGGAGAAACTGCCCCTGTTTCTTTATGGCCTCAGCCTTTTTGGTGTCCCTCCTATTGTGCTCTTCTTGATTGAATACACTCTAAATAGAAGAGTTTAGAGAAAGAGGTATATCCTACCAACAATCCTATTATGTGCTTAATCAAAATCCTGTATATGTGGAAAAGGAGAGGGAAAAGGGGGAAACTCCAACCCATATCTCTAGTTGGGACTAGATTATTTACCGGGACTCGAGCTGCTCTCTATTAAGGCATCCACTTCCCTTGGACAGCGGAAAGTGCGCATTTTTATCATTTAACATCAGGTTGAGGACTGATGGGAATTTCAACTGTACCGTAACCCCTAATTTCTTCAGTGGATCTATCCTCTTCCCCAACTCCCACTGTTTATTTGATGTTTATTTGATGTGATATGGGAAATATCAGACCTTATCTTGCATGTTACCCCATCTATCTTAATTGATTTCATTTTCAAAGTTTTAACAGGATAAGCTCCTTTAAACTGAAAGTGATAAAATTGGTCAGAATCTTCCTTGGCTTCGATCTATTGGATTTAACTCTTTTGAATGTCCTTAAAAATCTCTTGCTTATGATCTTCCATTTGCACTCCCCTTTTTATCAGATTAACCACAAAAGTTTTCAGATTTTCCCCCTCTACTCCTTCGGGTACATTCAAAATTTGCTAATTCTTCCATCTCTGGTTATTTTCCAGTATCTCCAGCCTCTCCTGATGGCCCTATTCTTTAGTTCTTAAGGCAAAAATGTCTTCTTTATTAGCTTGGACACTAATTTTTAACCCTTTTACTGATTCTTTAAGGATAGCTGTTCTATTTCTGAGATCATTGACTTCTGAAATGTTAATTCTGTTCTTAATTTCTATTTAGAGAGCCGTAATCTAGGCCCCTACTGACTGTCCTTCATCATTCCTGCCAGATACCCCGACAGCATTCACTTCTGAAGTTGGTTGTAAATCAAGGGATACTTTAGAGGTTTGTAGGGTTGGGGGATATAGGATCCCTTCTTAAACTTCCCTTAGAGGCCTCTCCAGATCCCAATGTGACTTGTTGATGAATGTCTAAACATGCCCTGGAAACTCCGGTGGTGTCCATAGCCAACACCTGAAACCTGTTTGGGCTGGTGACATTTGCTCAATGCGACATGGCATTCCTGCCCAGAGAATTTAGATGTACCACAGCCTCCACCCTATTCTGGCCTCCTGTACCCGACATAACGCCTCCTTCTCTTAATATTAGGGTTTTTGGAAGTACTTTAAAGAAGGTTCTAAGGGAGGGGGTATCCCTGATCTTTTGATCCACCTTACTTTTTCTCCGTTCTTTCCTTTCCAAATTATATTTCTTATTTGAGGGAGTTTTCTTCAAAATTGGGACTCTAACTTCTGTCTCCTACCAGCCCCACCTTCAAAATGATCCTCCTCTGTAATCTGATCAAAAGGTAGCCACCCTTTTTTAGCACTCCTCAAGTAGTACCTTGAATTACTTTTCTCTTCCCATTCACTAAGAGCCTCTGTTGTCTATTGTCTCCTGCTTATGCCCGCCCCTGGAGCTCTTGATATTGAATGAGCGATGTCTCCAACCCTGCCTGAGGCTATCGCTTCCTCCTTTGCCCCGGAAAGGAATTCTGGCAACCACCTGCCGACCTCTGCGTAACTCAAGAGCGGCTCTTAACCAGCAGTGTTCTCCTTCGCCAGCGCCTGCCGTGGCTGCACCTCTGAGCACCTTTCCACCAGCTCCGGTTAGTAGAACTTCGTTTATTGTCCATTTGTTCTTAAAAAACCAAAAGGCCCCTCTTCCTTAGTTTCCTTCAAATTTTCTTCACCCAAATTCCTAGGCATTTCCGGCATCCTCCTTCTTCACAAACATTCTTTCGGCACACTTGGAGAGGCTCCCACGACCCACCGCTAGCCGGCCACCATGTTCTCCTCCTGTAATGAAGCTACTATCACATTAATTTCGAAACCCAGGAAATGTACAAAGAGTTGTGATTCATATAGACCGGTGACTTTGTTTAATTGTGACTATAAAATCTATGCTAAAATTCTAGATGAAAGACTTAAAGGTATTATGGGTGACCTTATCCATGAAGATCAGAAAGGTTTTATACGAGGATGAGCACTACACAAATTGACATATGCTCTCATTGGCTCTATAGATCTTGCAACTGCATATAACACCGCTTTGGCAGTCATAGCCTTGGACGCGACAAAAGCATTCAATCATGTAAATTGGGTATTCTTGCAAACAATTATGAAATCTCTAAATTTAGGAGATATATTTTGTAAGTCACTTGCTGCAATATATAACTCTCCGTGCGCTAAAGTGTTGGTAAATGGGAATTTGATGTCCGGGACACAACCTTTACAATGCACTCATTACAACGCACTACCTTTACAACGCAGTCATTACAACTCAACATCCGTTACGTTGCATACCATTACAATGCAGCCATTACAACGCATGTCACTACAACGCATGTCATTACATCGTATGTCACTACAGCGCATGCCATTACAATGCATTATAAGGTAAGTAGTGTAGAATTGTATTTTTTAACCCTACACTATCCAACACTTACACTACTGTTGCACTCACTGGAGTGGGAATAGTAAATTCTACCCCTACACTATTCAACACATGCCCTACTGTTGCACTCACTGGAGTGGGAATAGTAATTTTTACCCCTACACTATCCAACACTTACCCGACTGTTGCCCTAAAAGTAATATGCGTTGTAATGGTATGTGTTGTAATGGTATGCGTTGTTATGCTATGCGTTGTAAACGTAGTTTCTAAAAATGCATTGTGATGGCATGCATTGTAAAATCAAACGTGGTAATGGATTTTGCGATGTAAAAACTGCGTTGTAAAGGAATGCATTGTAAATGTTTGCGTTGTAACTTCATACATTCTTGATGTCCTCTTTAAGATAACTAAAGTGACGAGTCTCCTTCATTGTTTGATTTATGTATCGAACCTCTGGCAAGAAGAAGTAGGAATGAGCCAGGTATTCCCCCCTTTAGGTGCAAGAGTTGGGAAAAAAACTAGCTTTGTACGCTGATGCCCTTATGATTTATACGGTAGAACTGCAGGCTACGCTTGCGTTAGTCGCTAAGTTGACTACTGTTTTTAGTAAGGTTGCTGGTTATGAGGTCAATAGTGAAAAGACGGAGATATTGGTTTGGAATAGCAAGGGAGGGAATGAGAAGGTCAAGAAGGAAATGCGATATCTGGGGGTGAGAATAACACAAGATATTACAGTACTCCCAGAGGTAAATTTATAAAGGTCAAGAAAGAGGTTTGTAATTTGAAAGTGAGCTGGTCGTATTTACCTTTAACTATCTTGGGCAGAACCAATTTGGTAAAAATGGTTATTCTCCCAAAGTTCACCTTTATATTCACCTCAATACCATTACCTTTTATAAGTGAGTGGTTTAAAAAATTGCAGGGGCAGATAGGCAGCTTTATATGGGCTTCAAAAGGGTCCCGCATTGTATTGAAGAAGCTGAGGAGGAAAGAGAGAAAGGTGGTCTAGCCCTTCCAGACTTGCAATTTTACGCTTGGGCGTTTCTACTCAAAAATGGGTAAATGCTCTTGGATAGACCTCAGCGCTCAGAGGTAGGTTGATTGTTCTGTACAATGCTTAAGGAAATAAAAGAGGGTGACCTTGATTACATGCAGAAGTTTGCAGAACCCTACATTTTTTAAGAAGTTGAGACGGAAAGTATTACTAGGTATGGCGGAAACATGGTATCGCATCAAGAGAAGTACAAAACTGGTGCATTATGGTATTCTGGCCCCTATTTGGGACTCTCTGTGCTCTCCAGAATGGTCCAAGGATAAGTTGGCATGCAATCTGAAGGAAGCTGATATCCTGAGATGGGAACATTTAATTAATGATGGGCAGTTAATAACGTGGGAGGAGTGTCGAGAGATAACGGACAATACTGTTTTGAAATTCAAATTCCTCCAAATACAAAGCTGGTTTCAGTCCCCAAGCACTAAGATAGGAATGTCCAAATTAATTTGAAGAAAAACTAATGTTGGATGCACCAAAGTCTAAAGAAATCTCAACATGGTACTGGCTGATGATCGACATGACTGAGGGGACTTTTACGCTGCCACAAGACCTGTGTGGGAAATACTTGCCAGAGCTCCCGCTGGAAAGCTTGTGACAAGTATCTATGAGTTTGCTTTACAATGTGGTTAAACCTGATTTTTTAAGAAGAAACCATCTATTTTTGATCCATAGGGCATACTGGACCCCACTCAGGTTGTCGAAGTTTGGGAAAGCAGATGATGTACACATGTTCATGGAATGTTGAAGGATACAAATATTCTGGGAAGACGTGAGAAAAGCTTTATCCGATATTCCTAAAATCCAAATTCAGGTAAGCCTATCTCTTGTCTTTTTTGGATTATTAAAGGTACAAACTGGAGTAAATAGAAATCATTCAAAGTAATTGTTTTATTCAATGTTATTGGCACTCAGGGAGATTTGTAGTAAGTGGGATAATGTTAACCCCCCCCCTTGTGTAATGATTTGGTACAGTCTGTGAAATGCATTGTCAGGCTTGATGTAGTAGATCCTGGGAAGAAAAGATACACTTTTTGGCTACCCTTGATAAGCTGGCTAGAAATAGAGGGCTAGGGGACAGAAGACACGTCCTATGAATACGCTTTTATGCCTCATGATGCACTTTTTTTTACCAGTTAAGGTCTGCATGGTAGACAGGAAGAGTGCCGGAGTTTCAACTCAAGGGTGAAACCTTCTCCTCTCCTCTCAGCATAAGTACAAGGGCAGTAATGCTATGGAAGGGGAATCTGAGGCGAATGAGGACAAAAAAAAGAGGAAAAAAAAGGAAATAACAGAAGATGAAATAGCAACAGTGGTGCGGAAGCTGTTTTGGTCAAGGGGGTCAGTCCTAACGATATACGATCGAACTTTACAAACTACTGGGTGAAAAATTGCCCCACATCTCCTGAGAATGTTCGTGGAGAGCTGCTGAGAAGGCGAACTTCCCAGAGACCAACAATTGGCAACCGTAATGGTAATCCCTACAGAGGGGAAACTACCTGAGGAATGAGCCTCCTATAGGGCAATATCACTCCTCAATGCTGAGGCCAAAATTCTGGTCAAGGTCCTAGCCGCCTGCCTCACCGAGGTAATCACAGGCCTGATCCACTTGGATCAATCGTGCTTTATGTCCTATCGTAACTCAACTTTAAACATGAGGCATCTTCATAATATGCTGAGCAGAGCTCCCCGGATGCAGGAGCATCCACTAGTGTTCTCATTAGAAACCACAATGGCATTTGAGTCAGTGGAAAAGACATATATATTTGAGGTGCTGTCAAGAATGGGCTTCTGTCTATACTTTATCCATTGAGTATGACTTCTATACACTGACCCGCTCCCACAGGTAAGGGTGAATGGGGTAACACTCAGGAACTTTCAGCTGGAACATGGCACACAGCAAGGTTGCCCCTTGTCGCCTTTGATATTTACGCTGACGCTGGAACCATTGGCAGCCTATATCAGGCAAGGCCCACTAGTCTGAGGCCTGTAATGAACCTATCATTGGGAGACACACGGACAATGTCCTGCTTTATGTGACTGACCTGGAACATACACAAATTAATCACATCTTTGGCCGCTATTCCGGGTACACAATAAATTGGTGGGAATCCCAAATATACAACCTGCAGAGACAACCACCAAGACTGTTCTGTGACTGCGAGATGGAACTAGTTACTGAGGCCTTCCTTTATCTTGGGTTCTTCATCACAATGAGCCCTGCGGTATTTTTTGATAAAAATGTATTGCCACTGCTAGAATGATTGAAATGGGATATCCAGCACTGGATCTCTTGGGCAGAGCTGCCCTGCTTAAAAGAATGCCCGTGCCCCGTTTCCTCTATATTTTGCAAAACACGCCATACCTGGTGCACAAATCATACTGTAAGACTATAGAGGATGAGATTTGAGTGCCGCTATGGGATTGAGGCCCAGCGCAAACTGCACAGCATAAACTGATGACAGAGTGGTATGATGGTGGGGTGGCCCTACCGGATATCCAAAAGTACAATTGGGCAGCGCAATTATCCACCATCAATGGCTGGGTCTTCCACCCCAGATTTGCTGACCTACCAGATGGACAGGCTGGTGCTGCATCCAGGGGGTACCTTAGTGCCCTCTATGTCTCCCCAAACACATGCAAATCCAGGGGGCAACTACAATAGTCATTGATATCTGGCATGCAGCCTCGCAAGCTCTGGGCTAAAATTGAAAGACTACACAGGCCACACCCCTTTGGGACATAACTTCACTTATGGGACCAGGGTGACGTCATTCCCTTCACAGACCTACAACAAGACTACCAATTAGCACCTACCAAAACATATCATTATCTGCAGGTTTGCCATGCATTAAGTGCATCGCTGAAAAGGGATGCAGTGCTACCGGAGTCTTCACCCCCTAGAGGACAGACTGTTAGATTAATATATGCCGAGCAAAGTCACATCTCTGACATACAAAAAGTTACTCCAGAATGCACCCAATGTTCTGACACAATTAAGAGAATGTTGGTAAATGATCGGGGGGACCAAAAGAAGATAAATGGGAAAAAGCCAGGGCATCCGCTAGAGAAGTGGCCATACATTCAGGTGTCTGCCTTGTACAATTAACCCCCCCCACTTCTCGTATTACTACCCCAACCACGCTGCTCAGGATGGGTAAGGCGTCTACTGTCAACTGCAGATGGCGTTGTGGTCAAATGGGCATTTTGTATCACACAGTTTGGGATTGCCCAAACTATAGAGCTTTTGGGTGGCAGTAGTTGACTGTTTGAGCAAAGTGTGTGAATTCTCGCTTGCTCTTGCATCAAAGTGGTGTCTCCTAAATATTTGAGAGGAAAGAGACTTGCTCCGTGTTGAAAGTATATGGTTAATGCTGGGGTTGGCCGTAGCAAAAAATAATATCGCAAAAATGTGGGTAGTGGAATAAGTGCCACAGTTAGAAGGGAGAGGATGTAGCCTAACAGCTAGGGCGGGAGACCTCAAATCTGGGAAACCGGTTCGAGTTTCGGCAACAATGCTCAACATCCTATGGTTCTGGGCAAATCACTCAATCTCCCCGTGCCTAACAAAAATAAATGTGTCCTCATGTAACGCAGCTGGTGCTCATGTAAAGCGCTCTGATACCTGATTTCAGGTCAAGTTTGTGCTATATAAAACCTAGAAAGAAAAAAGAAGACTGGAAATCACAATATGGATTGGTGCATGCTGACTGAAAGGATTGTCTATGAAGGTTGGGGCTGCCCCCAGAAATGGGTTAAAATTTAGGGCCAGTGGAATGAATGTAGAGGTAATAAATGTGGAGTCCCAGACCCCATCGCTTTATATGAGCAGTTAGCCCCAGCAGAACAATCAGGAAATGTTGAGAATTGCATTGAGGAGGGGAGGGAGGGAGGCAGGATGTAAGGTTTTAAAGTGTCCATGCACATGATGTCTTGGTATTTAACAGTGCTCTATTGTGTATTTTCTGTATTTTACCTTTTTACTGAAAATCTCAGTAATAAGATTTTTTTTAAACATTGCCTTCATTTAAGATATTGATGTCATGGAGCAGTGAACCACCCCCCTCCAAGGTCCATGCTTGGATCTAGCACACACATGTTGTGCCTGTTATATTCTCTCCTATCCCAAAAGAACATTACTTCTATAAGCCAACCTATCAAGGTAGTGGCCTTTTAAAAACTGGCTTTGGCAACACAACAATGCCAACCATAAACCTTCACTGGTCGCTCCTCGCTTGCCAGATTGCTGCCCACATAGCCTCGAATTAAAAAACAGGCATTGAAGATCAGTGTGATCCACATCAGGTCACCCACACCGCAGCCTTCATTTAATAAAAATATATTGAAGAGTAATGTAATTCACTACAGTGATGCAGAGTATATTTCTGGGCTCAGCACCATTTTAACTAACTAAAGAAAAAAGGGATACCACCAAAAATTCAAATTAGTCTCGGGATTGAGGGGGAGAAAAGGAAAACAAAGCTACAAAAAAAGTGCTAATCCTATACTTGCCTTTTTAAGGAAATGAATCCCCTGTGGACAGATGCATTACTTTACACAGTTTAATTTATTTGTTGTATTAGATTAGAACACACACACAATTCTACATTACTTCATATTGTTTTTCATCTTTACATTAAACCATTGACACAAATACAGAATATTTACATACCTTACTTTATTTTTTTCATCTAAAGCAGAGAATTGCAAAATATCCACATAACTGTATAATATCTGCAAACACTAAAAACTAAAATAGTACACCCCACTTGTTCTGCCAATCTCTCGCTCATACCAGACCGATCCATTCCTATCACACCTCATACACACCCCAAAGTCCCCAGTTCGGAGCTATCCATACACATTAAAAATGGATTCCATTCTTCTTTAGCATTCTGTTGTGGTGTCCCAAACTGGGTTAGAATTGTTTTGTCAATGCACGTTTCAGTGGGTTTGCATATTTTAAACCACCTTCTTCAGGACCAAACACGCATGAAAAGTAGAGACTGCCGCAACTTCATGTAGAGGAAGCCTGAAAGAAAGTTTTGACGAACCAATAACCCCCAAAGGCTAGCTAAAAATTCATGCTGGGTAAGGTATCAATCTGTGCCAGATTTAAGCAGATTCAGTATAACATTGTACGCATGGTATATTTGTCTCCTAAGAGAATACGGTGCCAGATGTACAACCCATTTTTGCATGCGCAAACATGTTTGCGACCCGTTTGCGCATGCAAAAACCTACAGGGCCATGTACAAACCCTATTTAGCAAGTTGCAATTTATTTGCAACTCGCTAAATAGGATTTGCGACTGGCTATTAGGAAGGGGCGTTCCCTTCCTAATAGCGACCCCAAATGCCATGTAGGACTGTTTTGCGGCCGCAATTGCAGTCTCAAAACAGTCACAGTTTACCACCCTTCACAGAAGGGTGGTAAACCACTCGCAAATGGAAAGGGGTACCCAGGAGACCCCTTCCCCTTTGTGACTTGCTCTAAAACAATTTTAGAAGGCAGGCAGTTGTCCCAGGGATCACTACCTGCCCTTGAAAAATCAAACGAAAACGTTTAATTTTTCTTTTTTAAATGCATACCGTTTTCCTTGGGCTGCATTGGAAAAAAAACGTGCTTTATTTAAAAGCAGTCCCAGACATGGAGCACTCCTGAGCCCAGCAGGCCACCATCCCTGGGAGGGCCAGCCATTCCCAATGGGGTCGCTAATTGCGAGTGCCTCATGAATATTCATGAGGCATGCAATTTGCGACCCCATTGGTTGTCGCTAACAGTGTACATTAGAAACTGCGACTCTCAAATTGCGACTCACAATTTGTTGCAATTTGCGAGTCGAAATTTCCAATGGTCATACATCTGGCCCTACCTGCCATATATTCAAATAGGGAGCAGCAATGTCCCCCTTGTGGTGTGATGGCAGCAGACTGTATACATATGTTGTGTTATAATACCTTTCTGTATGGAAGTCCTGTCCTGTATGAAACATATCACTGGTTGGGGCATCCCGAGGCAAATTCTCCAATGTCTGCAGGGACAGATCCTTGATAACCCTAAAAAAACTCTCAGTAGGAGATATACGATTCTTGGGCTCATTGTGGCAAACTGGCACATAGCCATTAGCGGGATTACCTCCCTTCTCTCAAAGGTTGAGGCCTGGAAACAGGCCCTACTTGAGTCGGCCAGTACTGAAGAGGCACATATGAAAAAAACATAGAGATATGAAAGCCGCTGATGCCTTGCTGGCCTGGGGTGCTATGACCCAAATAGTGTTGGAATCCCTCGGGGAGGATGGCTCTGCAGCGATTCTGGAAATGGAGGGAGAGGGTGGATCGACTCCAGTCAGTGAATGTTATATCTCTGGCACACTACACTTGATCAACTTCTTGGAATGGGACTGCAACCAAACTGAGATGGTATCCTCGTTCGACATTTCTGTAGTTGACTGGAAGCTGGGTGGGAGGGAGAGTGTGTGTTGGGGTGGGAGTTCTTCTATAATGAACAGTTGGTATTCTATTGTTTGAATTGACGTATGCTGGTGATAGCCAGTATTGTCATGTACAGAAAGAAATTGGTATGGAGGAATTAATTTATAACTTTTATTTTTGAGTAGAGCACATTCAATTACCCTCTCTTCAGTTTTTTAATCCTTCACAAACATATTACCAAATTAATAAAGAAACACATATGTAATGACACCGATCAATGGCCAAAGCATGAGAACAAACAAAATAACATGTGCAAAAGATATATACAGAACCATTACCCAAAAATATTGATACTAGTATTCACACATTTGTTCTGGGTGATACACACAGAGGTAGTCTAAGGGAACATGTTAGGCAAAGGGACTTTTCCTATAGCTCTATTGTGTCACAGAAAAGGTATTCAACAACTCCTTATAAATTTGATAAAGATTCGTCCTTAAAAAATGTCGACACGGACGCGTTTCAGCCTTAGGTGTTCTTCTTGGCCTCCTCAGGACAAGGGTAATGGAACAATACTAAATAAAATTAATATATATGTTAACATCCATTTCTGACCTCTTAATTGTATAAAGCATGCTGGCTTTCCAGACAGATGCCCATGCAGTGCAAATTACCACAGTACCACCAAAAATGTATAGTGTGCAAAGATCAGACAGCCCCAAGAGTGTTGTCAATTAATTGAGAGTGGCCAATATCTGGTTTCAATGGCCAAGAAATAGAACCAACTCACACCATGCAAGTTACCGGTTAGCGTCCGTGGAAGTGAACATATGTTGCTCAAGTATTGAGACCCAAAGCATTTCGAAAAAAACGTAGCAATGGGCATGATAAAGTAGTGTCCTAGGTCACCTACATCAAGTCTTTCAAGGGTCGTGTCTATCACAGACCCGGGTCACTCTGTAGCGCCTTTACAGGTGCCTCAAAACACGAGGTGAGACTACCTAAAAATCCACATATGAAAAATATATATATAAAAACTCACTCGTTCATTAGTTAAGTAACGATCGGTGCCTCTGATAAAAATTAATCAGGCACTCACCTCTCTCTCACAAAGGAGAACCATCCATAATCTGTGCCAAGGCTTCTATGTGAGCAGATCAGAATCACTGTCTCCCTATGGGCAAAAAACTCCAGTCAATCGGGAGTGTCATTACGAGCAATCTCCTATCTCCCCCAAAACAATGTAGAAAAAAACAGGATAACGTAGTACTCACTGGTCAGCCCTCTGTAATAGCAAAAAATGATTTTGCGCTCTTTCACAGCAACCGTCAGCGTGTGCCAGATCCACGTCGGCCCTTCAAATGGTTATATGGGAAACTCTTACATGCCGTCAATGTCACTACGTGAGTCCGGAAACGAACAGCAAAAAAGGACTGGGGGAAAGATTCTAAACAACTAGAATGCAGGGATATGGCTTCCAAGGGCGCATAATGTAACATTAGCGACCATCCGTGAATCCGAAGATAGAAAACACAGGGGGATTCAAAGAAAAATATCAAAGACAACTTGAATGCACAGTTTAGGCACAGGGAACTCTATCAATGTATAATAGACACTCGAGAGTAACTCCTGGTACTTGAAGTCTATCACAAACAAAGGAAGCAAATCCAAGTCCGAAAAAATAAACCTAGGGTTAACCATAGAGAACATCGTAAAATCTTATTGCCAGCATGCTTAGTACAATAAAGGTTTATAATCTAAAACACAAAGAAATATATATACACATACACAAAGACTTGTGATGAACTATGTACATTGTGGTTAAAAACAAAGCAGAAAACAGCGGAAGTAATTACATAATCTAGGCTATCTAATTTCCGTCAGCTCTATCCTAGAAATAAATTATGTTAGTCTCTAGATAAACGTTAAGTTGAGTGCATGGTTTTGTATATATCTTTTGCATGTTATTTTGTGTGTTCTCATGCTTTGTCCATTGATCGGTGCCATTGTATACGTGTGTCTTTATTAATTCGAAAATATGTTTGTGAAGGATTAAAAAACTGAAGAGAGGGTAATTGAATGTGCTCTACTCAAAAATAAAAGTTATATATTAATTCCTCCATACCAATTTTGTTTTGTACCCAGGTATAGGAGGGTGATTTGGGTATACCCCGTGTATATATATAGGTGATAGGCAGTATATAATCATCATCAAACAACTTTATTTCGGTTCAAAAAGCCATAAAAGTACACAAATAAAAACAAATACAAATATTTCATAAAACACAATAAATTTGCTGCGATGCAATTGATTAGACTGGATTGAGTTCAAATTGCGTCCTTTAGCACAAATAATTGATGGCTCCAATAGGATTTCTAAATACTAAAACAAAGTACCAGAAAAGCAAAATCCTTAAGACATAATCCCTGAAATAGCTCCAAATGGGTCCGTTATGCCATCCGGCAAACTGAGATAGTGTCCATAGGGGGAGACTCAAATACGCTGGCTATCACAAGAAATTAAACTGCATAGTCCATTTGGTCAAGGATCTCAATGAATAGATAAAAATTTAAAAAATGTAAAAGGTTTTTCTGTAAAAGCTGTGCTTGAAACAATAAAAGAGGTATCTGTGACACAAATTTTAAAAAGTGCAAGATGTATTAGATTCAAAAAGGAAATATTCTAGTAGCAGATTTGCAAGCCCCTTGCGACACTTTAGTGCCGCTGCTGCGTCACTTTTGTGAACCTGCTTCACCATAAAAAATGCGGCCAATTTACAATGTGACATATCTAGGGAGATGCGTCACATTGTAAAGCCCTGCGTCACATTATACCTGCATCATGTATAAGATATACAGGGTGGGCGTTCCCACGTAGGAAAGCCTCATAAAAGTGACGCAGTGAAATCTACAAGATTTCAGTGCATCACTTCTAGGACGCCACTGCGTCAAAACCTTACGTCAGCTTGAAGTGTAGTGGGAACAGGCCTCAAAATGCATTGCTGGAGTTGCGTTGTGCTTGCGACACGACTCCAGCAATGCGTGACTTTTGCCCCAAAAGATGAGTCAGAATTTCTGGCGCATCTGTCTATCCATGCACCGTTGTAAATACAACGCATCCATGGTGGCACAAGTGTTTCTCAGGGTGGCGCAGGGAAAGTGACCTCACTTTCTTGTAAATCTATCCCCTACTATTTAAGACATTCCTTCAAAAAGAATATTATGAGCAATTGATTTTCACACATCTACCCACTATAGTCAATCCCATGTACCAAGACATTTTTGTCTTTGCGCCTTTGAGGACATCCTAGCCACCTTTAGCACTGCTCATGGGGTGCTAGGTTTTCTTGGTCCTCGAGTTATTCCATCAACTGGGGTACACATCAGCCCACCCCTGGTCATCCAGACACGAATATAAATTACTAAAATGGGAAACCCATTCCTGAGATTGTACAAAATATTCCAAAGACCTCTTGCAACCATTAGTTCGCATAGCCAGATTGGGCCAGAATTTCACATTATCCTTGGTTGACAGAGTTAGGGACAGCTCGTTCTAGAGAGAGTCTACCCAGTCCTGCTTGGCCCTGTCCAATTCTTTCTTGTAACTTACCGTACAAGCCACAAGCTGTTACCTATCCCTACTCTTAATCGCTTGCAGTAGTTTAGTTTTAGCTGCCATACATGCCTTGGTGTACCAGGGGGATTCTTTCTTCATTTTGCGTGGGTGCTTGATGTCTTAGCTCAACCACTCTCTTATGTTATCAAAAAATACTTGTGGGCTTTTGCCAAAAACAGTCCTCTCTACTCTGGGGCAAGATTATTCAATAGCTCTACATGCTCTGTGGCTGTAGAGTTCACTGCCTCCACGAGTTCAGGATGCCTTTCAACCCATCCCCATTTGATGGCCTTTCCATTATTGGAAAGTTCAACTTTTCCTGTTTCCAGTATGTTATCTTTGTTCATTGGTGGGAAACGGTAAACACCAGTCACCCCGCATCCGTCACCCGGCATGTTGTCACAACGCGGTTGTTACAACGACCACCTTGTAACAACGCAATACCATTACCCCGCAAGTCTTTACAACGATTTGCGGAGGGGTAAGAAGGTGTTGGTTCTAAAATCCAATACCTCCCCTACTGTCCGCACAGACTGGAGTTGGAATAGTAAACTATACTATTCCAATATCCAGCGCCCCCCTCCGCAAGTCGTTGTAATGACCGCGTTGTAACAAAATGCGGGGTGAGGGAAAGCGGGAAAAGTAGGCATATTCGTGGGAAACAGAACGTCATTCATACACAATAACTGTATGCTTATATTTCTCGTACTGTGATTTTATTGATAATATGCTTATACTGAATGCTGTAATGAATACTGATTTTTTATTGCAAATTGAAAATAAATGCTATTAACTCCTTCGCTGCATGCGTCGGCCAACGGCCGTCGCGACCACTACCTCCGTAATGCTGTGCACTTCCGTTGGCCAACGCGGCCCCGCCCGTGCACGGAAACACCCGCACTGTGGAGGAATTTCCGCCGTGTTAACGGGTTAAAAAAGCCACTTAAGATCACATTACATATGTTCAGCCACAATACAATGTTGGACTAAGGGGACCTGCCATTTTCTCATCCAGATTGCTGACTAATGTTCTCCATACCGGATTCTAAATTCTCCGCTAGGGCAGTTCTGCAATTTTTCATATCATTGAGAGAAATTCTGAACCCATTTTGTTCCCATTTTTCCATCACTTTAGCTGATTGACAAGCACCGCAAGTGCCACAGCAGTGATTTCCTTCAATAGGAGTGCCCCTTCTGATGAAGCTTTGCCATGTGCCATTATTATGTTTCAACCAGTGTGTACCAATTTATCCTATAACTTGAATTTTTTTCTGAAGGCGTACATGGGTTTCTCTGGTTTCTGATCTTCATAATTCGTGTTGAGTATTTGCCAATTTTTCTCAAAAATCCTTTTCACCTTAAAGTTGATGTGTGAATGATTGGTGATACATACTAGCCTGCCCTCATTGTCTTTATTTCTGTTTTAGCCACTTAAAAGTGCTTAGCGATCATAATACTTTACTCTCTTGAAGGCTTGCCTGATCAGTCGCCTGGAGTATCCTTGCTGGATGAGTCTCTTTTTCAGTTCTTCTTACATTTTGGTGCAGTTTTTTCTTATCCTTAGAGTCTTTCTGACAATTTGGGGGAAAGCTTTCAAATTGAAGTAAGGTATTTCTGGCGGTTGATTTTCTGTACAGCGCCACTTCCTCTTGGCCTTGCACTCTTATAATCCAGATGCCCAGGAACTCTACCTTCTCTCTGATATGTTTCTCCGTAAATTTAAGGTTCTTATTACTTGAGCTCAGCCATATGATGAATTCATGTAGCTGTTCCTCCTCTCCAGTTCATATGAAGAATATATTGTCTATAAATCTTACCAAACTCTAAATATTCTCATAGAATGGCGCTATTTCATTTAAAATGTACTGTTATTTATACGCACCCATATATATATTCGCTATGTTTGGGGCAAAAAATGCTCCCATTCTAATCCCTTTGATTTGTTGATATATGTCGCCATTGAACTTGAAGAAGTTGTTGAGCAGGACTATCTTTAGACATTCAAGTATAAATTAATCTAGTCTCCCACCTGGTTTTCTTTCCAATACTCTTTTCACCACATCCAACGCTTGTTCATATACAATGCTTCTATATCCAAAGTTAGCAGGATCTCTTTATTCTTATTATATGTTACATTCTCAATTTTTCTGATCACTTCTCCAGTGTCTCTTATTTACGATCCAAAAGATTAAGGTAAGGCGCAGAGAAACGTGTAGATATATTTCAACAGTGTTTCTGTCATCACATTAATAGTGGAGACAACTGGAAAAAGAGTGAGATCCTGTACATTTTTATGTGTTTTGGTACTCCATATAGGGCCTGGGTCACTAAGTTCTCTTTATTTAAAAAGGCAAATTCTTTCTCGAAATGTTCCCATTCTGTAATGCTTTAGATGTGATCTGATGAATCTTCCTTTCTAATATTTAAGATACTTGTTTGTTGTCTTCTTCTAATGCTCTGTGACTACACCAGCATTCTTTGTACTTTGTTAATGTATCTATCCATGTCAAGTAGGACTATCGCACCTCCATTATCACAAGGTTTTTACGTAAGCTTAGTGATCTCTTTTGAGGGCCAGAGCCTGCCCTTTCATCAAATTTGACTAGTCTTGGGAAATAAACTAGGTGATTCAGTTGAGGTCCTTACATACTGCCATCTCAAATACCGCCACTTCTGGTCCTAGTATGTCCAAAGTTGGTGTGAATTTAGATGGAGGTTTGTATCCCAAGCAATTGGTCTCTTGGTTATCTACAGTATTGTGCATGAGGAATTTATTTCATCATATTTTCCTAAAAAACAAGTGCAAATCTTTATTTAGTTGGAAAACATTACTACGCACACTAAGGACAAAAGAAAGCCATTTAGAAAGAAGTTGGATCTCATCTTTTTCTCTGTCCATCGATGTCAGATTAAATATGGGGATAGCACCCATAAGTAGTGCATTTCCAAGTTTGTTATCTGGTGTCTTTTGGGTGTCCAATACTGTTGGTTCTATGTCATCAGATACTGATGCTGAGGGTCTGGCTGGTAGAGCCTCCCTCTGACTTGTCCCGGTTGCAACCTCTGCCTCTTCTCCAATATAAAAAAGGAAGAAGAGGAGAGTTAATTATTGCCCTCTAGATAGGTAGACTTAGTATTTGCCTGATTGCAGGATGTTGTATCAAATGTGCCTGAGCTTTTTCCCTTGGAATCTGTGGATAGAGTGTCAAAGAAGGTTATTCTCTTTCTCCTCAATTGGGCCACTGCCTGTCACATCCCAATTCCAATTCTGATAGAAATGGTTGCCAATTAAGTGTATGTTTTTTGGAGGCTGGGCTGCCTGCAGGTAAAAGCAAGATGAAAGAGAGATACTTTTTGAATTTTCTCTCTAAATACGAGCCCACAAGGCCTAACTGAAGCAATAACATGGATTGGCCTGTGATCAGATTGTCTCCCTAGCCCCCAACTGGCCCCTCATGTAGTAAGTAAGCCTTTCCCTGTTCACGCCTTGTCATCATGCAACCATCTCGTAAAATATCCGATGCATGCCTGTGGTTGTGTACATAATTTTCTTCACTTACTGTTGCCCATGTTTGGCATAGGGCCCTAGATACAGTGTACCTGTGATCTTTTCAATACTAGGGCCCTATCTCTGTGTACAGGGTTTGATGTCATTCTATTATTCCATCCCACTCACTCAGTTTTCCTCTCCCTCTTTTCTTTCCATCAATACCTTTATTACTTACATTATACCGTTCCCACTTTTCCAAGATGCCGCATGCAGGGAGGAGTTTGAACCCTCTCTCATTATACCATGTATGTCTATTCATAACAACTACAAGTAGGATCTATTGGGAGCCTATAAAGAAATTCAAACCCAGATATCCTTGTATGGTATGTACATACTCCTTTTCGGTGACCTAAATGTCAATCATCGAATATTTATAAAATGTATTATTCTTCTTTCTTTCTCGCATTGCCCATCTTAATATGGCACCCGCAGGCAGTAGCCGCTCTACTGGTGGTCTTTTTTTGTAGTTGATTTTTTTTTTACGCATATACTTGAGAGACCTATAATTGGGGTGCATTAATATGTCAGAGTAGTGGGCACATGCGCATACATGCGCATGGAATGCAGTCGATAAGGAAGGACCACAAGCAGTAGGTGATTTAACCTTGCTATCTTACCTCAGCCATTACATCGGGAGTCGGATGACTCTTAGTTTTTAGAATTAAACTGCTTTAATTATGCACAGGGCAATTCCGATGCAGGGTTGGGGCTCGCTTGTCCCCCACAACGGGGCCTTGGTACGCAGTCTTTTAGGTTTGGAGTTGGGGAAGTAGTGTCCCCCGCATGGCCACCTTTTGGCAGCAGGGTGGAAAATGTAATCCTCTGTGAATCAGTGTGCCCACTGGTCCTTTGAATTTGAAATTCTTGGATCTAATGGGTGTGCCTTCTTAGTCATACAATACTTTACGCTGAATTTAGCTATTCCATCCAGTACTGTTAAAAGTTTAGTGCATCCCCCTTATTGTCTGTGTTCTCGCATAGGTTACCTTTTTCAAAATAAACTGAAGCAAATAGAACATGCATGTTTGGTCCTGAAGAAGGTGATTACAAATATGCCACTCCATCGAAACATGCTTTGATAAGACAATTCTAACCCAGTTTGGTAAAGCACAATGGAAGGCAAAAGAAGAATGGACTCTGTTATTTCAGTGTTTGGATAGCTCTGAACTGGGGACCGTGAAGTGTGTGCGAGGTGTGATAGGTATGGATCGGTCTGGTATGAGTGTGAGATTGAAATGACAAGTGGGGGTAGTATTTTAATGATTAATGTTTGTAGATATTGTACAGTTGTGCAGATATTGTGCAATTCTCTGCAGAAGCTGATAAAAAATAAACAATTTAATATATTCTGAATATGTGTGAATGGTTTTATGAACCGATGAAAAAAACAATATGAAGTAATGTAGAATTGTGTGTATGTAAATCCAACACAAACATTATTTAAGACTGGGTAAAGTAAATGCTAATTTGTTGAATGGGTCTGTCCAAAGGGGATTCATTCCCTTAAAAGCAGACACTGACACCAGGATGTCGCGCTCCTCTCATAAACACCACTGCACTTTGTTTTTGTTTTTTACTTGTTTATTCTTTTTATTATTAATCTTTTTTAAATGACTTTTAAAATGTTTGCTTTCACCTGCTATCGGGGCCGATTCTCCCGTCTTCTTACTCCCTTCTCAGATAAGGTAGCTCCTCACTCTCATTGCTATCGACTCTGCGGTCCGCCGCAGGTTTCCTTTTGAGCGGAGAGAGTCTCTTCCTTTGACTCTACTCTTGTTCCTCCATTGCTTGCCTCCATCTTGTGTGGGTGACAGTGCAGCTCTTTTTCACTTCTGATTCTGAGGGGCTTTTATTCCGATGCAGCTCCGGGCGTGCAGCAGACGTGCGCTGGCACGCCGAAGGCATACCAAATGCAAGCCAGTCTGCATCCGTTAATGCTCAGACTGCGCTCAGTGCCAGCCCCCCTGTCAGTTTAGCTTCAGATACCAAGGGTCTAATTACCTACTCCAGGGATGACCTGTTAACCATTAACTATTCATGTAAGCCTGCATGGTTCCTCAGACCCTCACTGCAGCAACATTGGTTCTAAATGCCTCGCCTGTAACCTCTCTTTAACCAATTGCACTGTATGTCCCTCAATGCCACTAATTCAGTAGAGACACCCCTAAAACAAACAAAAACAAGCTGCAACTGTACACTCATTAACGCCAGATCAGTCCTTAAGCATGTACTAGAGTTCGCCTGAGTTTATAGACAACATGACCACTGACCTAGCCTTTATCACTGAAACCTGGACAGACTCAACATCTGACTCGGACCTACTATCAGCACTACCTGCCGGGTTTAGGATATTTAGACATGACCACCTTCTAAAAATTCTTCATTTTCAAAACATTTTTAACATTCTTTCGAATGTGCTGCTCTGCGCAGCTACACATTTTAAAATTGAAGTAAGCAAACACTATTCTTTTAATGGACTTCTCATCTATCGGCTGACCGCTTCTAACAGCTTTTACCCAATCCATTGGCAATTTCATAGAATATAAAGTAGATTCTGTTGACTTTACCATTCTGTGTGATTTTAATTGTCACATGGAAAATTCTCTTGATCGAGATTCAATGAATCTACTGGATCACATGGTCTAACACAAATTGTTCAGGTATCCTCACACAAAGCTGGTCATCACTTAGATGGCTGCCTCGCGTGCTGGGGAGAGACTCCGGGAACAAGTGGCTCTATCTGTACTGCTGCGTATTGCAGGGTGCAGTAGGCCATTTATTTATTATTTATTTATTTAAGAAGCTTATAAAGCGCGCAGCTACCCCCGAGGGGGTGTCCCGGCGCTGTAGACCTAAATGCTTAGAAGAGAGACAGCTTAATGAAAGGAGAACAACCAGGTTTTCAAGTTGCTGCGAAAGAGGGATTCTGAAGGGAGAAACCTAAGCTCAAGTGGTAGGTTGTTCCAAAGTTTAGCCGTCATGACGGTAAAAGATCTACCGCCCATTCTGGAGCGACGGAAACGAGGAACCGTCAAAAGGCGAAGGTTATTAGATCGCAGAGATCTAGCCGATTGGGAAAGCACAAGTCTCTTTCTCAAATAACCTGGGCCTGATCCATTAAGGGCGCGGAAGGCAAAAATCAGCATCTTGAACTGAATACGACGAGAAATGGGGAGCCAATGCAACTGCTTGCGATACGACGCAACCGACTGACGATAGGGGATATTGCCAATAAGTCTTGCCGCCGCATTCTGGACAATCTGGAGACGTCCAATTAGGTACAAGGGAGCTCCAGCATAAAGGCTATTGGCATAATCCAAATGTGAAGTGATCAGGGCATGGATAACAGTTCTACGAGCATCCAAAGGCAAATATGGGAGGATCTTCCTAATCATGCGCAGCTTCCCAAAACATGCTGCCGTGACCTTATTGATTTGAGCCTTACAGGAGAGGTCATTGTCAAATTGAAAGCCCAGGTTGCGAGCTGTTAGAGCAGGTACAGGAGGGGGGTTGAGCACAGATGGCCACCACAGAGTGGCAGGAGGGATGGATTTCTGATTGAAAAATAAGACCTCAGTCTTATCGGTGTTGAGTCTGAGATGGTTGGCAGACATCCAAGAGCATATGTCGCTCAAACACTTGCGAAATCTGGCGAAGCTGGAATCTGAGTGATCACTGAAGGAGAACATAAGCTGAGTATCGTCAGCGTAGGAGATCACCCTAATACCCCAAGACTCCACTGTCTCGGCCAGGGGTGCAAGATACACATTAAAAAAATAGAGGACTGAGTGAGGAGCCCTGAGGCACCCCACATAAAAGGGGTTGACTCTCTGATACACACGGGTCAAGAAGGACTTTCTGGGTGCGTCCGGTAAGAAAGGAGGCAATCCAAGCTAAAGCAGAGCCTCCCAGTCCAAACTGCATTAGACGATCCAGTAGGATTTCATGAGAGACTGTATCAAATGCGGCGGATAGGTCGAGGAGGACCAGCATGGCCTCCTCTCCCCTATCCACACACTCACGGATCGTTTCAGAGACCTCTAAAAGAGCAGTCTCCGTACTAAAGCCAGTTCTGAAACCTGATTGTGAATCATGCAGTAAAGAGTTGGTTTCTAAGTACTCTGCCAATTGTAGCTGCACAGCCTTTTCAAGAACCTTCGCAGGCTTGGGTAGAAGGGAGATGGGTCGATAGAGCCATTCCATGCTCTCTCTTCCTGCCCCTTCATACCTGGGATAACGTGGGGTGAGGGTTCCCTCCTGACACTGCGATCACCCGCACCCACAAAGTGGCCATGTTTCCGTCTCCCGAGAGGGACACTCTCAGGCACCATCTTGGGTCGGTGGTCTAGTTTTACCACCTGACCTAAAAATTCCCAATTTAATGGGAGCCGAGACACGGATGCTCGGCGCACGCGTGCAGCAAACGAGCCGTGCCGAAGGCGCGCTAAAGGCAAGCCCGCCTGTGCTCATCTGCGTCCGGATCGCGACCAGCACCAGCCATGCTGCCCGTTTCACACCCTCAGCCAGAACTGCCTGGTCTAAGGAGCAGCTACTTAAAGTAACCCCAGCGGGCTGCCCCAGGCCTGCCTGGTTTGATCTCTGCACGTTTGGGCAGGAGTGGCACGGTCAGGAGCTACATTGTAACTCATGCTCCTTCTCATTGCGGATGAAAGAGGGAAGAAACAGTGTTGGCACTACTACGGCAATAACCTCTGTAGCACGTCCTAAAGCCTCTAATTCCAACATGAGGGCCTGGTTAATTAATTGCAGAGCTCTCCCCAAACACGCTGACGATTTCTGGCTCACTCTAGAGTTGAACACCTGGGATCTTATGTCCCTAACCAAAACCTGGTTAAGAGAAAGCACCAACCCTGACATATTGCTGGAGATACCGGAGGGTTTTTCGGATATCTACGGTTAACCAGGCAGGCAATAGATTGGGGGGCGGGCTTGCTGTTATCCTGAGAGATGGCTGGGAGATCTCATGCAGGATAATTGAGAGCAGTGGGTTGATTGAGGCACTGTACTTCTGCATCAAAACCTCCCCTGCATCCTCCATTACTGGCATGTTGGTTTATTGGCCCCCTGATTCTCTGTCTGACCATCTTCTGGAGTTATGTGACATTATTGCAGATTTATCACTGAGGCATGCCAACTTCATAGTCCTCGGTGATTTTCATGTCTACGTGGACAATGACAACTGCTCCTTGGCCTCTCAGCTGGCTGACACACTCAAGGGTTTAAACCTGACTCAAAAGGTATGTGCGCCTACCACCATTGCTGGCCACACACTGGATCTAATTTTTTCGAACGATCCCACACTGAAAGTAGAAGTCCCTATACCTCTAACCTGGTCAGACCACCGGTTAGTCCATTTCAGTTTGACTGGCACTCTCTCGAACAATAGTGCCAGGTCGACATATGAGGAAAGGAGAAACTGGGGGAAAGTCTCTTTTGAGTCTATGGGTCCAGTGCTACAAAGGGCCGCACTTCCAATCACGGGAGACCCCAGCTGTGATGCATCTACTTTCAACTGCTGGGTCACATCAGCCCTTGATAGAGTAGCCCCGATTAAGACTATGAAACTTGCCAGGAATAAGCCCTCTGCCCCCTGGTTCACTACAGAACTCAGTTTGGAGAAAAGCTTATGTAAGAAGCTGGAGCATGCTTGGCAGAAAACCTACAATCCAGAGGCCAAGTGCGTTTACAGAGCAGCGTTAAAAGAATTCCATGGGCTAAAACGTAACACCACCAGGGACTACGTTGCCAATCAAATTAAGTCATCTGATAGCTCTGTCAAAGAAGTCTTTAAGATAGTTCAAGGCTTTATTATGCTGCAGGCCTTGGAGAGTACTATTGCTTCTTCAGCTACCCTCTGTGAAGATCTATCTATCTTCTTCCAGGAGAAAGTACAGGCTATCTACTCCTCTTTCTCCTTGACATGGTCATCATCCATGCCAAAACCCACTCTCGACCATCCTAGCGTGTGGACCGATTTTCGCCCATTCTACCCAGTAGCGTCCCTGCTAGAACTGAACAAAATTAAATCCGGCTCACCCGATGATCCATGTCCAGCTAGGTTTTTTAAGCTGCTGGCCCCCTGGCTCATTCTAAAACTAAACCCTATCTGGAATTCATCTCTGAAAATTGGCAATTATCCATCCTCTTGGAAAATTGCATATGTCCTGACCGATCTTCGAGAAAGTGGATGCGGATCCAGCAGAACTCAGGAATTTTAGGCCTATCTCTCTCTTGCCAGCACCTGCTAAAATTCTTGAGAAGGAAATTCAGAAGCAACTATCCGACTTCCTGGAGTCCAACAACTATCTAAAGGACTCCCAATCTGGCTTTAGATCAGGTTATAGCACAGAGACAGCTCTGCTGGAAGTGCCGTAAACAATACGTGAAACCTTAGACCAGGGTAGCTGCGCAATGCTTGTGCTGCTGGATTTGTCTGCAGCATTTGACACGGTATCTCACCGGATTCTTCTGGAGAGACTTGAGCACCTGGGAGTGACGGGCACCACCCTAGCCTGGTTCTGGTCATTTCTTGAGGGCCGGTCTCAGCAAGTATTTCTCCGCCCCCATGTCTTTTCTTCTAGACCTCTCGTGTGCGGAGTTCCCCAGGGTTTGGCTTTGAGCCCTACTCTTTTTAATGTCTATCTCACCCCCTTGCATCGTTAGTCGAGCAATGCGACGTGAAAGTTGTTTCGTATGCTGACAATACTCAGCTGGTGTTCTCTTTTAGAGAACACACCGAGGCAGCGTTCGACAATTTCAAGCGCTGTTTGATCAACATCTCGACTTGGATGACGGACAGTTGTTTGAAGCTAAATGCCGATAAAACGGAGGTATTGTTCTTCAATCAACCTTCTCCTCCACAATTCGAACTCTGGTGGCCGTCTGAGCTAAATTCTCCACCTATCCCAGTTGATTCAGCTAGGAATCTTGGGTTTAAATTTGACACTAACCTCTCCGGCAAGTACCTGATATGCCAAGTATCCTCATCTTGCTTCTTGAATCTGAAAGCCTTGCAGAGATTTCTTCTTCTTCTACCTATGGGTTGCAGGAAAACTGTGGTCCATGCACTAGTTACGTCTCAGCTTGACTATACCAACAGCCTGTACTTGGGTCTCCCAGCTTATTAGATCAGAAAACTGCAAACTATTCAAAATGCTGCGGCAAAACTTATTAGAAACATGCCACTCCGCCACCACATCTCCCCCTACCCACGTAGCCTCCATTGGCTGTCTTTCAAAAGGCGGATGGAGTTCAAGGCACTGTCCTTTTATTATAGAGCAACTAGAGACAATGGCCCAGGACACCTGAAGAAGAGACTCCTGAAATACCGCCAGACCAGGGCTTTGAGATTTAATCACCAGGAATTATAGATTCCTTGCTTTGTTAAAGCCAGGATAGGCGGTCAAGCTTTTTCACTGAGAAGTGCATCTCTCTGGAACTCTATGCCTGACCACCTCCTGGAGTCAGAGTCAGAACTGATGTTAAGGAAAACTTTGAAAACCTGGCTTTTCGGCCTACCTTAGTTCTCCCCCCCCCCCCATTCCCTTTCTGCTGAATCCGTTGCTAGCGCTGGGACACCTTCGTTGGAGGTAGCCGTGTGCTGTATAAATGTAAATGATGATGATCCTCTGCTCTTTTGGGTATCCTCTCTCCCACTGTCATGGTCAGACCACAAGGCAATCTTGTTTGAGATAAATAGACTACACGAGGCAGAAACAGTTTGCCCGCATATTGGGACTACTATGAGGCACCCATGGAGTGTGATGGATGGTGGGCAGCTCAACGGATCCCTTATTCAATCCACCCCATTGATCTGCCCTGACTTGGACACAGCTGTTCACAACTGCCATCAATGGCTGGATGTACCACTAACTCAGCTCTGGATGTACTACTAACTCAGCTAACCCCATCAACAAAATCTCATAGCCATAAGTCTAATCCCTCTGAACCTTGGTTCAATGACGATTTTAGACGGATAAAACAGGAATGTAGAGCAGAACACAAATGGAGACTTGAATACAAGTCCGTTGATAAAGAGCGCTATAAGACAAAGTTAAATCTATCTATGACTTCTTCTTGAACATCAGTCAGACTGCCGATCTAAATAGCACATCCCTGAGGGGCACTCTCAATGTCAGCACATTATCCCGTTTTGGGCAATTGAGGACGGATCAGACACAACGGACACTGATACATATTTAATAAGGTTCTCTTCAGGACCCTTGTCCAGCCAGAAAAATTCACTTGGTCCCTGAGGTGACAGCCACTCACCTCACTGCCATTTTTTACAATCTATTTGAAGTAGGATATTATCCTAAAGACTGGAAGTTAGGCTCTATCCTGCCATTATTAATAAAGACCAACCTAGACATGGGTGACCCCAAAAACTATCGACCAATCACTTAACTTCCATTCCCTGGCAAACTGGTCGAAAGAATTGTAAACAATGAACTGAGTACCTTCCTAGACAAAACCAACTGTCTGGACTCTACACAATTCGGTTTCCGAAGTTACCATAGTACTAAGCTGGCGCTGTTCACAGCTACGGAAGAAATCAGGCAGACAATAGACAGCGGAGGTAATGCGGCTCAGATCCTTTTGGATCTTTCAACCCCATTTGAAACGGCCAACCACGCTCTCTTAATTGATCGCCTCTAATTTATTAGGAGCAAAGGCAAAGCACTTAAGTTTATTTCCTCTTTCTTGGCTGACCGCATCCAGACGGTCTCTCTCTGTGAATTCACCTCATCAGCCTTTTCACTGCCCTGTGGGGTTCCCCCAGGGCTCATCTCTGAGCCCCACCTTGTTCAATCTTTATGTTCCCCACTTGCAGTCCTAATTAGATCATTTGGCCTTTCAGTAGCTTCATACGCAGATTATACGCACATTGCTGTATCTGTAACTGACAACCCCGGAGCCACGGCATCTCAGTTTCACAATTGCATGCTTCATATCAGGATATGGATGAGCAGCAATTGTCTTAGACTAAATTCCTCAAAGACGGAGGTCCTGCTGTTTGGCAACAATCCCTCTTTCCGGTCTAACAACTGGTGGCCTCAAGCACTAGGGACTTTGCCTACCCCCAGTTACAAAGCAAAAAACCTTGGGGTGATTTTTTACATCAATTTGTCTTTCGAACGACAAATAAATCACATCACCTATTCATGTTTCTTCATTCTGAAAACCCTCAGGAAAGTGTTGCCTTATATTCCTTCGAGCCTGCTAGAAGAGGGCAGTTACAACTCTTATCTCCTCCAAAGTGGATTATGGCAATGCCCTCTTCATCAATATTCAAAAGCGTTTTCTTCACAAGCTACAAACACTGCAGAATGCCACAGCATGGTTACTGCTGGGGTTTCTGAAATATAAATCAGCGTCCCAAGCACTGATGCACTTACACTGGTTTCCCATAGACAAACGCATTCAGTTTAAGGCACTTTCTATTGCCTTCAGGGCTCAACAATCTGTCAGCCTTGACTACCTGATACAGTGCTTTCAACGCTATATTCCAACACGCCCCCTACGCTCATCCACAAGTGGTAATCTCGTAGTCCCCAGATTTATAAAAGCTAACTGGGGTGTGAGAGGCTTCATCATATGCACATCAACTCTCTTCCAACAGAACTTCAATTTAAGACAAATCTTCTGGATTTCAGGAAACATCTAAAAACCTGGCTCTTCAGCAAATAACTTTGCATCTCTGGATCCTTCTAGCTGCAGTGTCCTAGATACACCCCGGTAATAGTTGCACTTTATAAATGGTATTTTAATTTCATTCATTTCATTAAAAAGACAAGTATAGGCTAAACTGGCTCTTTTTTAGAATTTGCACCCTTTTCCCCACAATTCAGACCTCATCTGTCCACCGTCAGTGACCTATTACAATGATATGATGAATATCAGACTCAGTCGAGAAACGAAATGAGGCTGTGGTCAAATTAATGTTGAAATGCTGAGATGATGCTTAGATGATAGAATAAAATGGTTAAATCTATGGTTCTTATTAATATTCATAATTACATCACAAAATAATAGTTTATTACTTTTCCTATTGAAGATTATCACAATGCATACATATAGACTGAAATCACTGTGTATTTAAGTGTCTATTACCTGTGATCCTTCTTCCAGCCCCTTCTACATTCAGGATACTAAAATAAAAAATTGTAGCACAGCCACACATAACTGGGAACATCCGAGGCTCGTCCTATGACTCAACTTCTAGCTAGCTGCCTAATCTTCCTTTGGCCACCTGTCATCCCACCAACAAATCAATATTCCCCAAAAACAATAGCTCTAAACAGGAGAAACACTGTCACAGTTCACACCACTCTCCAGCGCCATGTGCCCCTGATGTGCCAACATCCTCCTTG
This sequence comes from Triturus cristatus, assembly GCF_964204655.1. Classification (NCBI taxonomy): domain Eukaryota; kingdom Metazoa; phylum Chordata; class Amphibia; order Caudata; family Salamandridae; genus Triturus; species Triturus cristatus. The sequence goes on along the minus strand of NC_140584.1, from coordinate 106,386,357 downwards.
GCCTCTCATGTTTACCGGCAGCACCCTGGCTCTTTATATTGTAGCGCTGATCACAATCTGGAAGGGTTGTGTGAGGATCAGTGCCTCCCATATTCTGTTCCAACCTATATGTTACCACCTACACAATGTCCCTTCATTTATGCTTAGGCCAATAAAATACACCAATACATATTATTGCTTACTCCAAAACCTTCCAGTCATTGAGAAGGCTATATCTTGGGCTGATTCCTCTCCAAGACTTGTTCTGCCAGAATTTCATGACTTTCTAGCCCCTAAAATCCTGCCATTTGCTGCCTTTTGTTTATGTATATATATATATATATATATATATATATATATATATATATATATATATATATATATATATATATATATATATATATATATATATATATATATTTTCAGTTTGTTTTGTCTCTGTTTCTGATTCTAACTCCCTGCATCCATGTGCTGTTAAATGAGAACAAGACTCATCATTTTTATTTTCATTTTGATCAGAACTATGATAGAATCTTAGGTCCTTATTACAAGTTTGGTGGTCCTCCTTTGAGACCGCCACCGCTGCGCTCACAATATGACCACCAAGCCTGTTGTGCACCCACCTGCCGGATTACAACTGTAATCCAGGATGGTCGAGCGTTCCTGCTGTGGTCTCATGGTGGTGGTATGTTAGGCTCATAGGAGAGCCTATACCACATACCCATGCTACGACAGCGCCTGCAGCACGTCCCTGCATGGTGTGGCATGCACCATGTTGTGCATGCCACACTATGCCGGAACGCGAGTGCAATGCCCGCATGCACTTCCAGACCCAGAAGTGGCAGAGGGCCCTGTTAGAGCCCTCATAGTTGCATCTCCACCGCCCATTTCATAGCAGGCTCACCAATTATATTCCTGCCACTTACTGCTGTATCACTGCTGCGGGATCCTGGAGGATGTGGCAGTCGTGTGACAATATGACGCCACACTCGAAATAATGTGGGCTGACCCTCAGTGGTGGTGGTGGTCAGAACGCCATCGCGAGTACGGAGGTCCTAGGACCGCTAAAATTGTAATAAGGCAAACACATCAAGATGATGGACAGAGTGCTGAAACTTTTCAACCACTCACCCCCAGTCACAGATATGGGTTTAATCCATCGTTCTTTTGCTCACTATGCCACCCTAGTTCGGACCCAGCCATATGTAATTCAGTCTTGACCCTAGTCCAGCCAAACTGTCAGGTCAGGTTCTCCTTGGACCGGAAACAAGTATCCAGGGACCGGTTTTGTGGTATTACCCCATATCAGCCAGGCTAGCTTGTCTCCAGTGTCACAGTGAGCAAGGGATCCATGTCTGGACATACCCTTGGCCACTTAGGATGAACATAGCAAACCCAACAAGATGATGGACGGAGTGCTGAAACTTTTCAACCATCCCCAGTCACAGATCTGGGTTTAATCTATTGTTCTTTTGCTCACTATGTTATTCAGCACTCAGCATTCTGTCCATCATCTGTTCTTTTTGCATTTGTCGCCCTAAGTGGGAAGGATATGCTCAGAGGTGGGTCCCATGCTTGCTACACCACCAGATTCAAGCTAGCCTGGCTAATGAGGGGTGAAACCCTGAAATGGGTCCCAGAATGCTTGTTTCTGGTCCAGCCTGGCAATTCCGGCTGGGTGGCTCCCATGGAGAGCAGGGTGAAGACTGATTTGCAGGTGACTGGGTCTAAACTGGAATGGCATGGCATATTTAACCAAGATCTATGACTGGGGGTGAATGTTTGATTGGTTCAGCATTCTGTCCATCATCTGTTCTTTTTGCACTCATAAGAAGACCCTTAGTCTCTGAGGGCCAGATTAATTAAAGAGTTGCATTGCTCTTGAGTCACTAAAGGTGACGTAAGACAACATAATTCGTTAGTTCAGATTTACAAAGCCATGCAAGGGGAGATTTGTGCCGCCTTGCATGGATTTATAAAGAAATGTAACACATGCAGCTGCATAATGTAAAATGTTAGTAAATCTGGGCCAAAGCCGACACTCAGTACATGACTGTTTATGAAGACCACACTCCCTCCTGACATCCAAGCCCTATTAGGTGGGCAAGCTGCTAGAATGAACAGCCTTAACCTTGTGTACAGCACTTTATGGAGAGCACACCTGCACCAGATATACAAGCACCCTAAGGTGGGTAAACTGTTACTACACATGACATTTCTCCTATACACGTCTTCACAGTAAGTCAGTTCTTCCAGACAAACAAGCCCCTTTAGGCAGTCAAGCCCTTCTCTGCACAGCCATCACCGTGTGCGCAACTCTGATGGAGAGCACACTCCCTCCAGACACACAAGCCACATTAGGTTGTCAAGCCAGTAACACACACTGCCTTTGCAATGTGAGCAACTGTGAATAGAGAGCAGCTTCCCTCCAGACCCCCAAGCCCCAATAGGTGCCCAAACCTTCATTACTCACAGCCTTCACCCTGTGCACAGCTGTCCACAGACAGGCCACTTCTCCCCAGACGCAACGGCCAATAACATACACTGCCTTTGCAATGTGGGCAACTGTGAATAGAGAGCAGCTTCCCTCCAGACACCCAAGCCCCATTAGATGCCCAAACCCCTATTACTCACTGCATTCACCCCGTGCGCAGCTGTCCACAGACAAGCCACTCCTTCCAGTCACACAAGCCAGATCAGGACGCTAAACACTTGCAAAAGCTTACACTCATTAGAAATACAAAAGTCATGGAAATGTTTCTTCATGTGTAATTAACTTATTACTTTTCAGTGTGATAAGCATATAGCAAACTGTCACACTCATTGGTTGATGTCACACACACTATTTTAGCCAGTACAGTCAACACTGCCTCTAATTCCTGGACTTAGTATTATATCCTGAGAAAGGCAGACAGGTCCCTGAGTTGTATAAAGAACCAGCTGATGAGGAACTGAAATACAAGTTACTCATTGGACAGATTCTATGTCTAATAAGAAATTGCACCCCTTTACAGACATTTTCAAATAATGCTACACTGGTAAGTACACAACTGACAGAAATGGTCTGTAAGAAAGTAGAATATTAGTAGTGAAGTATGTGGGTTCTCACAACTAATAAATCTGCAGCCTTCTATTGTGAGAAAGTGGCTCTGTATATACTGTTCCTTAATAGGTACAGGGTGTACAGAGTCAACAGACCCCAAGGGTTTAACAGAGGTTAAAGTTAGATATAACCTTACTCTCCAAAGTGGTAGCCTGGTCGAGCAGTAAGGCAGTATCAGAGGACAGTGTAAAGCATTTGTTGTACACACTCAGTCAGCAAATAGTTCCACACACTCAATAACTGAACTCTAGGCCAATTGTTTGTATATAAAAAATATATGCTTGTTTTATTTTAGAACCAACACTTGGAATTAAAATATACTTTCTTGATAGGAGATGTTTCATAAAAATACTTTTGTATATGCAATAGACTTTTTAGTAAACAGTTACAAGTAGTTGCAGTAGGCAACTCTATTTCTAAACACAATACATTGAGCTCAATGATAAATTCAAATTATATGCAACAGATTACTTCATAGATTACTTTTGTAATTCCAGGCCTGGATCCTAGATCCAGTCCTGGGTCAGTTCTCAGAATCAGCTGTTGAAAGTCGACTTTGGTACTGTAATGATTTTTAACTAATATTTAGCTATTTCAAAAGTTAGCACTTAGAAAATATTTCAGAGCAAACAATCAATGATTCCCTATGGAAGGAAATGTAGGTTACAGGTACAGTAGGTTATCGTTACTTTTGTAATCCAGTACTGGGTGCCTAGACTCAGTACTGGGACCTTTATCCAAAACAGGTAAGTAATTACGTTTTCAGATGTTATACGATTTTTAACGAATATTTAGAAATTGCAGAAATCAACACTTAGAAGAAATTTCACAGAAAAACAGTCAATGGTTTCCTATGGAAGAAAAATGAGTTAAAGGTAAGTATAGTTGTGGGTACTTTTCAGAGTCAGTGCTGGGCACCAAGATCCAGCACTGGGAGCTCACCTAAGAGCAGGTGAGTAAATTCGTTTTTGTCACTCGGCTGATTTTTGGTGATTATTTGAAGATTTGAAAAGTCCACACAGAAGAAATTTCAGGAAAAAGCCAGCCAATGATACCCTATGAGGAAAATAGAGTTTGCGGTTTAAGGGTAAGTACTCGACTGGCGATGTTGAGGTTCTGGGCACAGACTCAGGGGTCTCCCAGGGTCAGGTAGGTATAGTTGTTTCACTCTCAGCGGCTCTAGGGTGGCCGGGTGCAGAGAGAGTTAGGCCCAATGTTATCCTATGAGGGATTGGGGGGCCTGGGTTGGTGGCTGCTGTCAGGCAAGCCACGCGGCTGTGGGAGCTGGGCTCCTGGTCACTTACTCAGGGCAAGTGGGGAAGTAGGTTAGATTAGAGTTTTCACTGACAGGGCCACTCGGGCGGCTGGGTGCAGGGTTCTTTTGAGCCGTCGGGCGCTCAATTGATTTCTATGGGAAATCTCCGGTTTGGAAAAAGACTGCAGGCTCGGGGACGAGGACTCTTCAGGTGCCACCACCACTTCGAGAGGTAAGTTGGGTAGTTGGAGGATAGGTAGGTACCCCGGGATTGGGCACAGAGGGCCGTGAGGCGCCGGGTGCAGGGGTGACTTTTGATGTCGGAAATCTTACCCTCAGTTGATCGCGGTTGGGGTGGCACTCTGTTCTGAGGCTGCAGGCTTCTTCAGGATAGTCGAGGGGGGTTCTTGGGTGCCGGACTCGGGGTTGTTATGTCTTAACATCAGGTAAGCTCAGTGGTTGCCTTAGCGATAGAGCCTGGATTCTTCTGGAGTATCCATGGGAACTGGATGCTAGACAGAGGAGTGCTGGCAGTTGCGGGGAGAGGATGTAACTGGGGGTTGCTCTCTTATCTTAATAAAGTTCCTTCACTTTTATCGAGTCTGCTGTCTTAAAAGTGGCGACGGAGGATGGGATCGTTGTGAGCAGACCAAGGAGGAAAAAATAAAAAACCCGAAACGAAGCGAGAACTGACAACCCCCAGATGTACTGATGAACTGAGTATACACAGCTGTTTGGCATCGTGATCCCTGTTACGAGATTTTCGAGGACATCCGAAGGGTGAGATCGTCCTTGAATGAGAGTGGATTGCCATGCGTTAAAGTCTATTTGCTAACGTTGAATACTGTGTGAGAGGAAAAGAATTGTCCCCAACAAAGAAATGTGGCTAGTGTGAACTGATCTAAACATATTGCCGGCTTACAGCACCTTGAAGAGGAATTCAAAGACGTTGAAAGGAAAGATTATGAAATAACAGTCGCGTTGGGGCATGATCTGATCTTCCTGTGAATGTGTGGTTGCCCGGTGTATAAACGCAGCGCACTTGAAGCGGTGATCGAAGAAGCCAGGAACATTTTGTTTTGTTTAGCAAATTTGACCGTCAAGTGAGCCTCGCGGGCGCAACATTTAAAATAGCTTACTTTTGAAGCGTGGCCACGATCTCGTCTGCTACCATAGATACGGCATCGCGTGAATCTGCTTGATTGTTCTCTCCATATTGTTCTCTGCGGCGGATGCGTGCATCATGGGAGCGGCAGCGCGTCATGACGCATGAGTCGTCAACGCTGTGAGATCACAACACAACGTTCCCATAGCAACTAGTCCACCCGATGCACCGAGTGAAGGGAGAGATCTGCACTAACGAGGTGTGTGAGGCAAGAATAAACAGTGCCATTAGAAACAAGCAAGTTTGTACAGACGAAGTACGCGAAGCAAGAATAAACAATGCTCTGAAAGCAGGAAGATACTTAGAACATCAGCAGGACTTATACCCCGGTATCTACATTTTCATTTGAAGGAGACGACGGTGACTACATTTATTTTGTTAATTTGTTGTTTTGTTCTGTATCTAATGTATCTAATTAGTTAATTTGCAGAGTTCATCAAAATATAACCTGGTTTTCAACTAAAGTCAAACAGTACACGCATCACAGAATACTGTATACACACAGGGTATAAACTACAAATTTAACCACTTAATACTAATCAAACGAATAAGATGGATATATCATCTATTATTGCACCTCCTAAATTCTTACAAAACCCAGGAGAACCTACTCTACCTTGGGAGGATTGGATAGAATCCTTCGAAACTTACTTAGAGGCCATAGGTGGGGAGGACTTCCTAGCCTCCGGGAAAGTAGCAATATTAAAACATAATCTGGGTATTGAAGGGAGGAAGGTTTTAAAAACATTACCTATCGGCACTAGTGTGAAACAAATAGTCATTGATGAAAAAGGCAATGATGATGAGAATAAGGAGGAAGGTGATGTAACAGAGATATTGTATGAGGATACAAGTGTCATTGATGAATATGTTTGTGTAAAGAATGCTTTAGAGGAAAACTTTGGGAAGAAAACAAGTATAGTAGTAGAAAGGCATAAGTTCTTTTCTAGATCGCAACAAGCCGGAGAAACTGTAGAACAATATATTTCAGTGTTAAGAACACTTGCATCTACATGTAAATTTAAAGATCTTCATGAAGAAATCATAAGAGATCAATTCATAAACAGAACCAGCAATATTAAAATTCAAGAGAGGCTTTTAGATCTGAATAACCCAACGTTAAAGAAAACCATAGAAATAGCAAGAAGGATCGAAAATACTTCAAAATATGTAAAAGAATTAAGTACAGATAAATCAAGCAGAACAAAAGTGTGTGCAGTAGAAAAAAAGAACATACAACAAAGTAATAAAAAAGAAAACATTGGCAATAAGACATACATTACTCAAAAATACAATAAAGCATGCTACAGGTGCGGTAGCACCAGACATACAGCCGATTCCGAGAAATGTTATGCAGTCAAGGAGAAATGTTATAAATGTAAGAAAGTGGGTCATCTGGCACGCATGTGCAAAGCGGGGTCTGTATTTAATCCAAAATGGAAACATCCAGTAAATGCGATAGAAGAGGATGTTGAGAATGACAGTTCAGGAAATGAAGGAGAGGTAGAGATAATGGTCATATGCGATAATGTGATAAATGAGGTATCAGAGAACTATAATCCGCCCAAGTGTGATTTAGGGATTAATGGAACTAAGATAACTGTGTGGGCAGATTCTTGTTCTCCATATACTATCATTGACAAATATGCGTGGGAGAAAGTTGGTGGTCAAGATTTGAAAACGCCTGATGTTGAACCGGTGGGATATTGTGGGATTAAACTTCCTTTGTTAGGGTACTTTGAATGCACGTTATCCCACAAGGGCAGGACGACTACAAGCAAAGTATATGTAGTGGAAAGGGGAAGAGCGTTATTGGGATGGTGTGAACAAAAAAAATTGGGGATCACATTAAATCCAAATCACCCACAACAGGTTCTTACTACAGAAGAAGCAGAAATTAGCAAATGGTGTACCAAGTTTCCAAAATTGTTTAGTGGGAAACTAGGTTGTTTACAAAAATTTGAACACTGTATTAAACTAAAAGCACAAAATGTACCATGTGTTCACAAGGTGAGGAGTGTACCATTCACGTTGAGGGAGAAGCTAAAATTAGAGCTACAAAGATTGTGCGAAGCTCAGGTAATAGAACCCATAGAATCTTCGGAATGGCTCAGTCCGGTAGTTTTGGCACAAAAACCGGATGGAAATTTACGAATGTGTGTGGACTTAAGAGATCTAAATCGAAACATTCTCATTGATCGTTATCCATTACCTCACATAAATGAAATGGTGTCTTCTGTGAACAATGCGGCATATTTTTCTCTGATTGATCTATCTAATGCTTATCATCAGATTAAATTAAATCCATCTTCCAAACACCTCACATCTTTTATCACACCGGAGGGAGCATTTCAATTCATAAGAATGCCTTTTGGCCTAGCATCGGCATCGGCGGTTTTTCAGAGGGTGATGTCCAAGATTTTATCAGGTACACACAGAGTATTGGTGTTTCAAGATGATATTTTGGTCTGGGGTGCCAATCGTTTAGAGCATGATGAAACGCTGACTAAAACTTTGGAGAAGTTGCAACAGGCAGGCTTAACTGTTGGAATTAAAAAATGCAAATTTGGTGTCCAAGAAATTGAATACTTAGGACATACCTTGTCTAAAGATGGAGTCAAACCAAAAAAAAAATTATTAGATGCAATTACAAATGCTCCATCACCTCAAGACAAAGAACAGTTACGCTCCTTCTTAGGTCTGGCGGAATTTTATTCCAAGTTTGTCAATCACTTTGCAGACAAAGTACACAGACTCAGAATCTTAATGAAGAAGGGTGAGAAGTTTAATTGGACAGAAGAATGTCAAAATGATTTCACTTATATTAAAGAACAGATTGTCAAATCTGTTCACTTGAAACCGTTCAATCCGTCACATCGGAGTATCATTGTAGTTGATGCAAGTGCTTATGGTTTGGGTGCTGTCCTTATGCAAAAATACTTGGATCAAGAACGAATAGTAGCATTCGCATCACGCACTCTGAAAGGGGCTGAGGCTACTTACTCAGTAATCGAGAAAGAAGCACTCGCGTATTGGTGGGGTGTAACATATTTCAGGAATTACATATGGGGCACTCGCTTTGAGGTTAGGTCAGACCACAAACCTCTGATAGAGTTATTCACTACTAAAGGAGCTGCTAAGGCTACTCCTAGAATAGCCAAATGGCTGTACAGGTTACAGGGATATGATTTTTCATTACAGTATGTACCGGGGAATCGCAATGTTAATGCTGACTGCCTTTCACGGTTACCATTGGAGGGTGATGACAATGACACAGACCATAATGATGATTGTGTGGTAGCGGAGGTAGTGGGATCATGTAAAGGTGCTATATCTTGTGATGAATGGAAGGAAGCTTTAAACAAAGATAATACCATCACAGAGTTAATGAGTGAATTATCAAACCCATCTGTTCCGGATATTCTCTTAAAAAAAATAATTTGGTGAATTCTGGACAGTATGGACAGAGCTATCTGTGGTGGAAGGTGTACTACGCAGGAATGGTAGGTTAGTAGTCCCGACTAGCCTCTACAACAGATTACTCAATTTGATACATGAGGGACATAGTGGCATGTCGGGAATGAAAAGGAAGGCCAGAGAGACATTCTGGTGGCCTGGCATGGACAGGAATATTGAGGAATATGTTCGTGACTGCATGGAATGTATGTGTAGTGACAAAACTCATAGGGTAGAAGAATCAACCATTTCCTCAACACAATTTCCAAGCAGACCATGGGAGAGGGTAGCAATGGACATTTGTGGCCCATTTTCATCCAAGGGCATCACTAACAAGTTTGCAATTGTACTAATTGATTATTATTCTAAGTGGCCGGAGGTAGCATTCACAAATGACATTAAAGCGTGTAATATTATAGAGTTCTGTGACCAGATCTTTCGCAGGGAAGGGTGTCCTGAAAAGTTACTCACGGACAATGGCCCACAACTAATATCTAGTGAATTTAACTCATACCTAAGCAACATGGGCATCATACATCACACTACGGCTGTCTATAATCCAAGAGAAAATGGCCTGGTAGAAAGGTTCAACAGAGTGTTAAAGGAGTGTATACAATTAGCTGAGGAAAGTGGTGGGGATTGTAAAGAGGCGGTAAAAGAAATGTTGTGGAATTACCGTACCACACCTCACTCAGTTACCAAGGAATCACCGTTCAAACTTCTTAAAGGCAGGCAACCAGGTACCAAGGTTACTCCAGGGTGGATGTTAAAGGGGTTTTCTAGACCAGTCTGCACTAGGAGTTTGGAATGTAGGGTAATGAAACATCAGGATAAATATGTACAAAGACACAATGCAAAAATAAAAAGGAATGAGAGACATTTCACCATTGGTGACTGGGTGAGGACATATAGTGTTGGGTCTCAGAGGAGGGGGTTATCAAAGTGGTCTGTACCGAAGCGAATAACAAAGATTCGTGGTAACAGTGTCTGGTTAAACGATGGTAAGGTGTGGAACATTCGGAATGTAACCTTATGTAACAAATTGGAGGTGGAATGGTGTGCATCAGGGAGTAGTGACAACAATGGTGACAAGAGGGTCGATGATACAGGTAAAGACAAACGTACCCGGAAGACTCCAAGATGGCTTAATGATTATGTAACTTATTTATTGTATTTGTGTTGATTAGGATGTATAAAATGTATATAGATACAACTGTTATTAATGCTTAAAGTACACTTGTTATTCCTATTGTATTATTGTATTGTAAAGAAAGGAGATGTGTTATGTCTTAACATCAGGTAAGCTCAGTGGTTGCCTTAGCGATAGAGCCTGGATTCTTCTGGAGTATCCATGGGAACTGGATGCTAGACAGAGGAGTGCTGGCAGTTGCGGGGAGAGGATGTAACTGGGGGTTGCTCTCTTATCTTAATAAAGTTCCTTCACTTTTATCGAGTCTGCTGTCTTAAAAGGGGTCACAGTCGCCGTGGGGTCGTCCTCGTGGGTTTAGTTCACTCCGGCACCGGCCAGGCTTGGCGGGTGCAGAGTGGGCTGGGATTGCGGTTCCGGGCTGCTGCCAGGGGTAAAAGGTAGGTTCTGAGTAGAGCCTCTACTCATGGGAGTCCCAGGGGATCAGAGTTCAAAGGTAGCCAGGTCCTCCGGGGTTTCTGAGGTTGCTGGCCACAAGAGATGCCGGGTTTGGAGCAGGAGCAAGTTCGAGGTCGACAGGCCGGTAGGGCTGGGGCCAAAGCAGTTGGTGTCTCCCTCTCTTCTTCTCGCTCTTCTTGTAGTTTCGGAATCTGGAATCTGGGGAAGGAAGGTTCAGGGTGCCCCTAAATACTAGATTTAGGGGCGTTACAGGTAGGTGAAGGTCAGGGACCAATGGGTCCTTGTCCTGGTGTGGGTACACCCCCTATCCTGCCTCTCTCCTGTGGGAGGGGGGCAGTAGCCTAATCCCTATAGGGTAGGGCCTCCCATCTTCAAGATGGCGAGAGCCCGGAGATGTGCTTCACCTCGCCTCCCCCACCTGAGGGGTGGGGTGGGCAGGCTGGCACATCCCCTGTCCTTGTATGGGGTTTCCGGCCAAGCTTCCCGCCAGAATGGGGGGTTGCAGTGGCCTGGGGAAACTCCTAGAGGCGGCAGGCCTTTGAAGCTTCCCTTTGCTCATCCTGGGGGAGGAGATTTATCACCTCACCCAGGATGTGCATTGTTGCAGGCCCGGCAGAGCAGGGGCTCTCCCACCCAGGGGTCCAGCAACGTGTCTGCTGTGTGGCAGCCTGGGCAGCCTCAGAGCAGACGTGGATTGTAGGTTAGTTGTAAGGGGGCACCTCTCAGATGCCCTCTGGGGTGCTTGGTACATTAAATCCCACACTGGCATCAGTGTGGGTTTAATGTGCTGAGAAGTTTGATACCAAACTTCCCAGTCTTCAGTGTCGCCATTATGGTGCTGTGGAGCTCGTGTTTGATGAGCTCCCAACACCATGTACTCTTAAATGGCAGCACTGCACTTACAGTGCCCGGGAATGGACCTGGGTACTGTAGGGGCACAGGGCTCCTGCTCCTGTGCCCACACCATGGGCATAAGGCACCCAGCCAGAGGGGTGACTGACATATGCATTGGCAGTGTAGGTGATGGGCATGGCACACAGAGATGGGTGCCATGTCGACTCTTCATTTTGTCCTGCACCCAGGAAATCAGCCTGCAAAGGTAGTGTGTGTGTGTAAGGGTACAGGGCCTCTAAGGGTGGCACAATGAGTGCTGCAGCCCTTAGGGGCCTTCCCTGGTCACAAGGCCCTGGGTACCTAGGGTACCATTTACCAGGGGCTGACATGTGGCCAGGGTTTGCCAATTGGGAGTTTGTGTGTTTTAAGGAAGGAAAATAGGCCCTGGGCACCTGATTGGCAGGAGTCCAGGGTACACTCAGTCAAAGTACAGTCAGCAATTTAGCAAAAAGTGGGGGCATACCATGCAAGAAAGATGGCACTTTCTCACACAACCCCCCCCCCCCCAAACGAAAGGTGATGAGACTAACCTTGTCCTATGGAGTCTTCATTGTCTAAGTGGAAGAACCTGGAAAGTCCATCTGCATTGGCATGGGCAGTCCCTGGTCTATGTTCCACTTCAAAGTCCATTCCCTGTAGGGAGATGGACCACCTTAATAGCTTTGGATTTTCCCCTTTCATCTGCATTAGCCATCTGAGAGGTCTGTGGTCAGTTTGAACCAGGAAGTGAGTACCAAACAGGTATGGCCTCAACTTCTTCGGCTACCAAACCACAGCAAATCCCTCCCTCTCAATGGCACTCCAACGCTGCTCTCTGGGGAGTAGCCTCCTGCTTATAAAAGCAACAGGTTGGTCTTGGCCTTCATCATTGGTCTGGGATAGGACCGCTCCTATCCCTAGCTCAGAGGCATCAGTCTGCACTATGAACTGCTTGGCATAATCTGGAGCTTTTAGAATTGGTGCTGAGCACATTGCTTCTTTCAGGTTGTCAAAAGCCTTTTGGCAACTAACTGTCCAGTTCACTTTCTTGGGCATTTTCTTGGAGGTGAGTTCTGTGAGGAGGGTCACAATGGACCCATACCCCTTCACAAACCTCCTGTAGTATCCAGTCAAGCCAAGGAATGCCCTGACTTGGGTCTGGGTTATTGGAGCTATCCAGTCCATGATGGCCTGGATCTTAGGTTGTAAGGGCTGTACCTGGCCTCCACCTACAAGGTGGCCCAAGTACACCACAGTGCCCTGCCCTATCTGGCATTTATATGCCTTGATAGTGAGGCCTGCATTGTGCAGAGCCTCTAAAACTTTTCCAAGGTGGATCAGGTGATCCTGCCAGGTGGAGCTAAAGACAGCAATATCATCAAGATAAGCTGCACTAAAGGACTCCAGCCCAGCCAGGACATGGTTCACCAGCCTCTGGAAAGTGGCAGGCGTATTCTTTAACCCAAAGGGCATCACAGTAAACTGATAATGTCCATCAGGGGTGGAGAATGCTGTCTTTTCTTTTGCTCCTGGGGCCATGCCAATCTGCCAGTACCCTGCAGTTAAGTCAAAGGTACTGAGGAATTGGGCAGCCCCTAATTTATATATCAGTTCGTCTGCTCTTGGGATAGGGTGAGCATCTGTCTTAGTGACAGAGTTGAGCCCTCTATAGTCCACACAGAACCTCATCTCTCTCTTTTCACCCTGTTGATGAGGTTTGGGGACTAGAACCACTGGGCTGGCCCAGGGGCTCTCAGAGGGTTCAATGACCCCTAACTCCAGCATCTTGCTGACCTCAGCTTTGATGCTCTCCTTGACTTGGTCTGACTGTCGATAGATTTAGTTTTTGACAGGTGCATTGTCACCAGTGTCCACATCATGGGTACACCAGTTTGTCAGACCAGGGGTCAGGGAGAAGAGGCTAGCATACTGATGCAAGACTTGCTTGCAGTCAGTTTGCTGTTATGCAGAGAGGGTGTCTGAGAAGATCACACCATCTACTGACCCATCCTTTGGGCTGTAGGAGAGGAGGTCAGGGAGAGGTTCACTCTCTGCTTCCTGCTCCTCATCAGTCACCATCAGCATGGTGATGTCAGCCCTGTCATTGTAGAGCTTGAGGTGGTTCACATGGATGACCCTCTTGGGTGTCCTGCTAGTGCCCAGGTCAACTAGATAGGTGACCTCACTCTTTCTTTCTAGGATAGGGTAAGGGCCACTCCATTTATCTTGGAGAGCCCTTGGTGCCACTGGCTCCAAAACCCACACCTGTTGCCCAGGTTGAAATTCAACCAGTGCAGCTTTTTGGTCATACCAGTGCTTCTGGAGCTCCAGGCTGGCCTCAAGGTTCTTGGATGCTTTTTCCATGTACTCAGCCATTCTGGACCTTAGGCTAAGCACATAGTCCACTATGTCTTGTTTGGGTTCTTGAAGAGGCCTCTCCCAGCCCTCTTTTACAAGACAAAGTGGTCCCCTTACAGGATGACCAAACAGAAGTTCAAAGGGTGAGAAACCTACTCCCTTCTGTGGCACTTCTCTGTAAGCGAAAAGCAGGCATGGTAACAGGACATCCCATCTCCTTTTGAGTTTTTCAGGGAGCCCCATGATCATACCTTTCAATGTCTTGTTGAATCTCTCAACAAGGCCATTGGTTTGTGGGTGGTAGGGAGTAGTAAACTTATACTGCACCCCACACTCCTTCCACATGTGTGTTAGGTAAGCAGACATGAAGTTGGAACCTCTGTCTGAAACCACCTCCTTAGGAAAACCCACCCTGGTGAAGACACCCAGGAGGGCCTTGGCTACTGCAGGAGCTGTAGTAGTCCTAAGGGGAATTGCTTCAGGGTACCTAGTGGCATGATCCACTACCACTAGAATACATTTGTTCCCTGAGGCTGTGGGTGGCTAAAGTGGACCCACAATGTCCACTCCTACCCTTTCAAAGGGGACCCCACCACTGGTAGTGGGATGAGGGGGGCCTTTGGGTGGCCACCTGTCTTGCCACTGGCTTGACAGGTGACACAGGAGCTGACAAACTCCTTCACCTTTTGGTGCATCTGGGGCCAGTAGAAGTGACTCACTAGCCTTTCCCAAGTTTTGGATTGCCCCAGATGTCCAGCTAGGGGGATGTCATGAGCCAAAGTTAGGAGGAACTCCCTGTACTTCTGTGGCACTACCACCCTCCTGGTGGCTCCAGGAGTGGGGTTTCTTGCCTCAGCATACAGTAATCCCTCTTCCCATTAAGCTCTGTGGGTACCACTGACATCTCCCCTTGCTTCTGAAACAGCTTGCTGCCTCAGGCTTTCAAGAGTGGGACAGTCTCGCTGACCCTGGCACAGCTGTTCCCTAGAGGGTCCCCTTGGGCCCAAGAGTTCAACCTGGTAAGGGTCAAGCTCCATGGACTCAGTTCCCTCAGGGGTATCCAAATCCTCTCCCTGGGGAGAGGGGTCCTGAATGGTTTGCTGTGTAGAAGCTGGTTCCCCAGCCTTCTTTCCTTTTCTCTTGGTTGGCTGGGCCATTATTCCAGGCTCCAGACCTACTTTTTCACCCTTCCTCTTGCTCTGTGCTCTGGTTTGCACACACACCAATTCAGGGATGCCCAGCATGGCTGCATGGGCCTTTAGTTCAACCTCAGCCCAGGCTGAGGTTTCCAGATCATTTCCAAGCAGACAGGCAGCCGGCAACTTTGGAGAGACCACTACCTGTTTCAGGCCAGTAACCCTCCCCCAGCCTAATGTTACCATGGCCATGGGATGACTAGTGGTGACACTGTCAGCGTTGGTGACTGGGTAAGACTTCCCAATCAAGTATTGCTCAGGGGAAACCAGTGTGTCTTTCACCATAGTGACACTGGCACCTGTATCCCTCAGAGCTTGTACCCTAGTTCCATTCACCCAGGGGTACTGTAAGTATTTCTTTAAGTTGGGTGGCCACACAGCTACAGTGGCAAACTCCACTTCTCCCAAGGAGACTAGACTTGCTTCAGTGTGTTCCCAGATTTGCTCAGGGTACACCTCTGATCCCATTTGTATGCTTGCTGCCCCAGGAGTAGCTGTACTGGGTGCCGTAGGGGCTTTGTTTTGGGGGCAAGCTACAGTTAAGTGTCCTTGCTTCTTGCAGGTATTACACCAGGCCTTTAAGGGATCAAAGTTCTTCCCCCTATATGGTTGGGGCACATAGGGAGTAGTTTGGGTCCCACCCACCTGAACAGGTTTTTGGGGCCCTTTGGAAGACTCAAACTTTTTATCTTGGGGATTCTCACCACCTTTCCCCTGGGGAGGTTTTGGGACCACTTTCTTTTGGTCACCCCCAGTGGTTGTCTTTGTCACCCTAGTCTTGACCCAGTGGTCTGCCTTCTTTCCCAACTCTTGGGGAGAAATTAGACCTAGGTCTACCAAATGCTGATGCAACTTTTCATTTGTGCAGTTACTCAAAATATGTTCCTTCATGAATAAATTTGCAATCCAGTAAAATCCTGCACACCACGTCCAGCTAACCAACCATCCAGTGTCTTCACTGAGAAATCTACAAAATCAATCCAGGACTGGGTCTGGGTTTTGTGAGCCCCCCTGAATCTAATTCTATACTCCTCAGTGGTGAATCCAAATCCCTCAATCAGAGCTTTCTTCATGAGGTCATAGGATCCTGCCTCTGGCCCAGAAAGGGTCAGAAGCCTGTCTCTGCAGTTACCAGAGAACAGTTCCCACAGGAGTGCCCCCCAGAGAGGTTTCTTTACTTTTCTGATATCACAAGCCCTCTCAAAGGCTGTGAACCATTTGGTGATATCATCACCTTCCTCAAATTTAGGGACAATCCCTTTGGGGATTTTAAGGTCAGAAGTTTCCTCCCTATCCTTATTTTTATTATTGCTGCCACCATTGATGGGTGCTAAACCCATCTCAATCCTTTCTTTTTCTAGTGCCAGGAGCCTGGACTCTAGCTCTAATCTTTTGGCCAGCCTCACAAGGCTGTCCTCTTCACTGGGGGTCCCCCAGTGTTCTCTCTGGGACCAGAGCCACCTGTGTGGTCTCTAGGTGCCCAGATGCTAATCCTTAGATTGTAGGGTATGGTTGCCCTCTCCTCCCTAGGGAATAGCATGGGGGGGGTTGTTGTCAACCTCCTCTGCTTCCCTTTCCTCATCTGACTGGCCATCACCATGTTCAGATGGGTGGTCCTTAGCATATTCAGCCAAGAGCTCCTGGAGCCCTAGTTTGGTTGGATGCAGGCCCATTTGTAAATTTTTAAGTTTGCATAAGGACCTCAATTCCTTGAAAGACAAGTGTAAGTAAGGTGTGAGGTCGAGCTCCTCCACCAGGTCCATGTTATTATTATTACTAATACCTGGGTTTGTTTGAGACATTCTAACCTGACAGTTCTAACCCTCTACCCTGACTATAGTGACTTTTATTTTTCTAACATTCTAATGGGACTTAAGCAAGGCCCTAGCAAGACTTTTAGTAATTTTGGAAAGACCAATCAGAATTCTAAAGGCAATTTTTAAGAGTTCTGCCGTGTGGTCAGATGGTAACCAAGTAGTCCAACAAATGCAAGTTTGTATCCCACCGCTGCCACCAATGTGAGAAAGTGGCTCTGTATATACTGTTCCTTAATAGGTACAGGGTGTACAGAGTCCACAGACCCCAAGGGTTTAACAGAGGTTAAAGTTAGATATAACCTTACTCTCCAAAGTGGTAGCCTGGTCGAGCAGTAAGGCAGTATCAGAGGACAGTGTAAAGCATTTGTTGTACACACTCAGTCAGCAAATAGTTCCACACACTCAATAACTGAACTCAAGGCCAATGGTTTGTATATAAAAAATATATGCTTGTTTTATTTTAGAACCAACACTTGGAATTAAAATATACTTTCTCGATAGGAGATGTTTCATAAAAATACTTTTGTATATGCAATAGACTTTTTAGTAAACAGTTACAAGTAGTTGCAGTAGGCAACTCTATTTCTAAACACAATACATTGAGCTCAATGATAAATTCAAATTATATGCAACAGATTACTTTATAGATTACTTTTGTAATTCCAGGCCTGGATCCTAGATCCAGTCCTGGGTCAGTTCTCAGAATCAACTGTTGAAAGTCGACTTTGGTACTGTAATGATTTTTAACTAATATTTAGCTATTTCAAAAGTTAGCACTTAGAAAATATTTCAGAGCAAACAATCAATGATTCCCTATGGAAGGAAATGTAGGTTACAGGTACAGTAGGTTATCGTTACTTTTGTAATCCAGTACTGGGTGCCTAGACTCAGTACTGGGACCTTTATCCAAAACAGGTAAGTAATTACGTTTTCAGATGTTATACGATTTTTAACGAATATTTAGAAATTGCAGAAATCAACACTTAGAAGAAATTTCACAGAAAAACAGTCAATGGTTTCCTATGGAAGAAAAATGAGTTAAAGGTAAGTATAGTTGTGGGTACTTTTCAGAGTCAGTGCTGGGCACCAAGATCCAGCACTGGGAGCTCACCTAAGAGCAGGTGAGTAAATTCGTTTTTGTCACTCGGCTGATTTTTGGTGATTATTTGAAGATTTGAAAAGTCCACACAGAAGAAATTTCAGGAAAAAGCCAGCCAATGTTACCCTATGAGGAAAATAGAGTTTGCGGTTTAAGGGTAAGTACTCGACTGGCGATGTTGAGGTTCTGGGCACAGACTCAGGGGTCTCCCAGGGTCAGGTAGGTATAGTTGTTTCACCCTCAGCGGCTCTAGGGCGGCCGGGTGCAGAGAGAGTTAGGCCCAATGTTATCCTATGAGGGATAGGGGGGCCTGGGTTGGTGGCTGCTGTCGGGCAAGCCACGCGGCTGTGGGAGCTGGGCTTCTGGTCACTTACTCAGGGCAAGTGGGGAAGTAGGTTAGAGTAGAGTTTTCACTGCCAGGGCCACTCGGGCGGCTGGGTGCAGGGTGCTTTTGAGCCGTCGGGCGCTCAATTGATTTCTATGGGAAATCTCCGGTTTGGAAAAAGACTGCAGGCTCGGGGACGAGGACGCTTCAGGTGCCACCACCACTTCGAGGGGTAAGTTGGGTAGTTGGAGGATAGGTAGGTACCCCGGGATTGGGCACAGAGGGCCGTGGGGCGCCGGGTGCAGGGGTGCCTTTTGATGTCGGAAATCTTACCCTCAGTTGATCGCGGTTGGGGTGGCACTCTGTTCTGAGGCTGCAGGCTTCTTCAGGATAGTCGAGGGGGGTCCTTGGGTGCCGGACTCGGGGTCACAGTCGCCGTGGGGTCGTCCTCATGGGTTTAGTTCACTCCGGCACCGGCCAGGCTTGGCGGGTGCAGAGTGGGCTGGGATCGCGGTTCCGGGCTGCTGCCAGGGGTAAAAGGTAGGTTCTGAGTAGAGCCTCTACTCATGGGAGTCCCAGGGTATCAGAGTTCAAAGGTAGCCAGGTCCTCCGGGGTTTCTGAGGTTGCTGGCCACAAGAGATGCCGGGTTTGGAGCAGGAGCAAGTTCGAGGTCGACAGGCCGGTAGGGCTGGGGCCAAAGCAGTTGGTGTCTCCCTCTCCTTCGCAGCTGCAGGGCAGGTCTTCTTTTCTTCTCGCTCTTCTTGTAGTTTCGGAATCTGGAATCTGGGGAAGGAAGGTTCAGGATGCCCCTAAATACTAGATTTAGGGGCGTTACAGGTAGGTGAAGGCCAGGGACCAATGGGTCCTTGTCCGGGGTGGGTACACCCCCAATCCTGCCTCTCTCCTGTGGGAGGGGGGCAGTAGCCTAATCCTGATATGGTAGGGCCTCCCATCTTCAAGATGGCGAGAGCCCGGGGATGTGCTTCACCTCGCCTCCCCCACCTGAGGGGTGGGGTGGGCAGGCTGGCACATCCCCTGTCCTTGTATGGGGTTTCCGGCCAAGCTTCCCGCCAGAGTGGGGGGTTGCAGTGGCCTGGGGAAACTCCTAGAGGCGCCAGGCCTTTGAAGCTTCCCTTTGCTCATCCTGGGGGAGGAGATTTATCACCTCACCCAGGATGTGCGTTGTTGCAGGCCCGGGAGAGCAGGGGCTCTCCCACCCAGGGGTCCAGCAACGTGTCTGCTGTGTGGCAGCCTGGGCAGCCTCAGAGCAGACGTGGATTGTAGGTTAGTTGTAAGGGGGCACCTCTAAGATGCCCTCTGGGGTGCTTGGTACATTAAATCCCACACTGTCATCAGTGTGGGTTTAATGTGCTGAGAAGTTTGATACCAAACTTCCCAGTCGTCAGTGTTGCCATTATGGTGCTGTGGAGCTCGTGTTTGACGAGCTCCCAGCACCATGTACTCTTAAATGGCAGCACTGCACTTACAGTGCCCGGGAATGGACCTGGCTACTGTAGGGGCACAGGGCTCCTGCTCCTGTGCCCACACCATGGGCATAAGGCACCCAGCCAGAGGGGTGACTGACATATGCCTTAGCAGTGTAGGTGATGGGCATGGCACACAGAGATGGGTGCCATGTCGACTCTTCATTTTGTCCTGCACCCAGACACTCAGCCTGCAAAGGCAGTGTGTGTGTGTGTGTAAGGGTACAGGGCCTCTAAGGGTGGCACAATGAGTGCTGCAGCCCTTGGGGCCTTCCCTGGTCACAAGGCCCTGGGTACCTAGGGTACCATTTACCAGGGGCTGACATGTGGCCAGGGTTTGCCAATTGGGAGTTTGTGTGTTTTAAGGAAGGAACATAGGCCCTGGGCACCTGATTGGCAGGAGTCCAGGGTACACTCAGTCAAAGTACAGTCAGCAATTTAGCAAAAAGTGGGGGCATACCATGCAAGAAAGATGGCACTTTCTCACATCCATCTACTGGGAAGTGTTAGAAATGGGTCTCTCTAGTTGTCCAGGAACCTTCTTCCTAGTGAGGAGAAGGGGGATACACTACTGAAATAACCCCTGCTCACCCCCTTGGTACTTTGGCATGAGCAGTCAGGCTTATCTCGGAGGCAGTGTATAAAGAATTTGCACATAACCAACAGTAATACAGTGAAAACACTATAAAAGGACAACACACCACTTTTAGAAGAATAACCAATATTTTATCTATGCAAACAAGGCCAAAAACAATAAAAAACCACCATTCAGTTCTCAGAAATATCAAAAATCAAAAATAGACTTAAAATATAGTTCCTTGAAGTCAATTCTCCACCCGGGGCTATCACAGCGTCGTGAACAACAAATCCAAACGGCTGGCTTATTGCGACATCACGGACCAGCTAAGGTGTCGGAAAGACCTGCAAAACAGTACCTTTAGAAATGCAGGGCATCGGTGACCACTTGCTAAGCTCCGAAGAGCCGGCATCGGCAGGTGTAGTTCCGGAAGCTGGTGCAGGAGTCATCAGGCCCTTGAAGTCACACGTCTTGCAGATCGAACTCGATGTGGCTGGAGTCTGGAGTGCCGACAGGCTTCGGGGCTGCATAGCAAGTGCAGGTATGCAGCGTTCGGTGCCCTCAGTTTGCATTGCAGGCAGCGGCTCAGTGATGGTTATCTAGCAGCAATGGTGAGATCAGGGCTGCGGTGCGAAGTGATGCAGTGTTGTCACAGTGCTGGCACCGACGTTGGTAGGCCAAGGCTGCTGTACGGGATGAGGTGGGTACCCTCAAGGTGGGTGCCCTCGAACCACAGTGAAAGCAGTGGTGTCGCTGTTGGCGTGGAGCGTCATCGTCGGGGATACCAGGGCATCAGCGTCAAGTGAGACAGTGAGAAGTGCAGTGCCCACAGGTCACGGTGCAAGCAGTAGCGGCATTGAACTGCGTCATCAGTGAGACCAGGGTTGTGGTGCGAAGTGCAGCAGTGCCTTCTGGGCACGGAGCCAGCAGCAGCGTCGGTGATGGTGTTGGGTTGCTTTTTTTTCTGTTGCAGCACAAAACATGCAGTTCCCAATGCTGGTAGCAGATGAACTTGAAGTCTTTGCTGTTCCTGAGACTTCTT
This sequence comes from Triturus cristatus, assembly GCF_964204655.1. Taxonomy (NCBI): domain Eukaryota; kingdom Metazoa; phylum Chordata; class Amphibia; order Caudata; family Salamandridae; genus Triturus; species Triturus cristatus. The sequence continues at coordinate 106,365,021 of NC_140584.1, read as the reverse complement.
GAACAGGGGGCAAGCTCTACCTCAAGCCCTTGGAGAAACTCAAAAAAGAAGTTGCGGAAAGTTCATTCCAGTCCTTTCTCTGCCCAAGACAGAAGCAGCCACTGCAGGCCAACCCGGCAAAGCACACAACAAAGTCGTAGTTCCCCATCACAGCTTTTCCATCTCTTTTTCTTAGCAGGTTTCTGAGTCCAAAAGTGTTCTAAAATCCTGGGGTCTGGGCCCCAATATTTACACCACATTTCCCTTTGTAGCTCTTGTGGGAGAGTGTCTCTGAGCTGAGCTTGGTTCTATCCAGTTCTCTCCTCTCTGGCCCAGCTCCCTAGCAGGAGGTGGAGACAACATTGTCCAAGGCAGACCAGGCCTATGCTCGTGAAAGGAAATCTCTCACTACTCTAAATGCAGCCCAAGTCCATTCAGCCCAGCTCTGACTCATCCAGGAGAGGTGGGACACACCTAATTCCCTCCCAGTGGCTTTATGAATATAATGCACATCCCCAGCCCCTGTCACTCCAAAGCCAGACAGTCAATCCACAACCCAGCAGAGGCACATAGGGTGGCTAAACAAAAAAATACCCACTTTCTAAAAGTGGTATTTTCAAACACACAACTTAAAAATCATCTTTACTAAAAGATGAAGTTTTACATTCTGAGTTCAGGCATACTAAACTCCATTTCTCCATCTTGTCCCAATGGGAAGTTATACTTGTAAGATGTTACAAAGTATCTCCCATTCTATCCTCTTGGACAGATAGCCTTTCAATAGTGAAACACGCAATACACCGTATTTCACTACCAGGACATGTCACACACACAAGTACATGTCATAACGCTTCACATACACTGCACCCTGCCCGTAGGGGTACTTTGGGCCTACCTTTAGGGTAACTGACATGTCATAAAAGGGAAAGTTAGGGCTTGGCAAGTAGGTGCACTTGCCAAGTCGACATGGCAGGAAAAACTGTGCTCAGACACATCAGTGGCAGGTCTGAGATACCTTACAGGGCTACTTCTGTGGGTGGCAAACCCAGTGCTGCAGGCCCACAAATAGCATTTACTGGACCTGGCACTCTCAGTGCAGCTTACTAGGGACTTACCAGTAAATCAATCATGCCAATCATGGAGACACCAATCCATAACATCATTTACAGTAGGAGTTCTTCACTTTAACACTGAACAGCAGCGAGAAAGTGCACAGAGACACTAAACCAGCAAACTCAGAGTCAAAACCAGGAGGTCAGAAAGCAAAAAGACAGGGGAAACACTCCAGAAGATGCCAGGTCTAACAGGAAGCAAGTGCCCCATTGTTTATTCAGTGAACTATATCAGGATAGCGAGGCATAGCAGTCCAAGACCTTCTTAGAGGAAGTGGTGTGGGCTTGTCTCCAAGTCTGCAAGCACATACACACAATACCCAATAAATCAGGACTGGTCAGTGCTTTTACTAATACAATGGAAAATACTATATTACACATACATTGCTCAATACTAGGCCTTCATTTGTAAATATGTACAAGTAAGAATATCTAAATACAGATGGTGACACCCCCTACTGTACACTCCCTTAGAAGGCCATCAGCCCTCTAACCACATATCTATTATAGACATATTAATGGGGTATTGTTATTAACTCCTTCAGTGCCCATGACGAGATGGTCTCGTCATGGAGCGCGGTTGCGCTGTGCCCCTGACGAGACTATCTCGTCATGAACCCCGCCCGCTAATGAAAGGGCCGGCACAGGGCGGGGAAAGGGCGGGGCACTGAAGGGGTTAAAAGGCAAGACCACTAGTTTTGTAAGAGGGTCAACACACTAATGAAAGCAGAAATATGTGATCATACACTGACACAACATTATTAAACCCCCTACAAATGTTACCATCTTATAATTACATAAATTAAGTACTTTATTAACCTTACAATTGTCAGTAAAGCAATTCAAAACATTTCAGTGACCTTTATTAAATCATTATATGATTGACTGATAACTTCGTGTTTGTCAGTAAGGTATTTTCCTAATGTCTATTAAAACATAAGTTCACTACTAACTTTGTCAATAAGCGAAGTTCATAAACCAGGTAGTCTTGAAAGATTCAAACCCGGGGGAATGAATGGGCTAAACCCATTTCTCACAGGGCTTATCCTCTTAAATGTGTTGATCATGCAAGTGAGAATGCTAAAAAATAATACTAGAGTAACCTTAGTGGAGACACATACAAAAACTGTGGCTGAGAGATTGGTCTGTCTCAATACTTTTATCTAGTTCTTCTAACAACAACAAAAAGGCTATTAATTACAACTGACATATTCTCAATATTGGAAAACTTCCCTCATCAAAAAATTGTTTAGGCCCAGCACCCAACTTGCCTATGGGTGGCCAACCTCTGCTGTGCACAGCGGGGAGGTGATGCAGGGCCTGACCTCGGCTCTTGTATGATCTGCTGCATACGGCTCACCCACATTGCAATGGTATGTGCACAGCGGTAGTTGGCCACAGGATCTGGTTGCGCTCAAACCCCCATGTGTGGCCAGCCCTCACTGACCACTTCCTTAAGCCTTGTGTGCCCAACCCGCATTCTCTTTCCATTTTTTGGTCATTTTTTGAAAGTAGCCTAGTACTTTCACAGAACCACCTATTGAAGCTTCTACCCTCTAATATGCAGTACTGTGCAAGCTTCCTCAGTGAAGCTGGGATGGTACAGCGATATCATTGAGTAGAAACCTGTACAGAAGCAACTATGGGAGTACCACAGTACCTCATTGGAGAGCCGTGAGGTACTGTGGGTATACCACTCACAAAAAGCTGTGGGCAGGACGTTCTTAACCTCTCCCTTCATGGACGTTTTCAAAAACAGTTTTAGAACAAGGGGAACAAGTGCCCTGATACTGAAATGGCGACCACAACATTATGAAAGAGAGAGAGCAGAACAGAGCCCTATTTGAAAGATAGTGCACAGTTTTGCTCTCTTCAAGCACTGGCTTCCATGCGACTGCCTAGTGTCAACACAGGCATCCTTGGCCCATGGTGCAAGGGTGCTTGTGTTGTGCCCGGATACTTTGTGTGCACAGAGGGATAGCTTCCTGCACAAAAACTATTCTTTGAGGCTGTTTCCTCTTTGTATGTGTGCTGCAGAATGCAACAGACATGCAGAGAGGAAATAACAAGGAGAAATAAAGAAATGTCTCCTCATACCACCAGCCTCCTGTAACCTCAAGTATATTATCGCAAACCTATGTTTACAAGCTGTTGCTATGCCCTCCCTTGCATTACATATTTTTTGTCAAAGCCACAGAAAAGCCACAGATTTACTTGGCTTTGCAAAGCTCAAAATGGATTTTGGGTGTGGGATGCGCCAAATCAGTGAGGTAACTCTGATGCAGAATTGTAGTCAATCTGGGTCGGTATTTGTTACTTTCAACGTTCTTTATCACCACTGGACAATTTCACAAGCAGTATTAATTGGGCCACTGAAAGTTCTGCCATTAGCATCAAATGATGCGTTTAGCTGCTTGGATTTATTGTTATTGCTGACAGTAGTTACAACAGAACTATTAATCACAACGATTAAAGCCATATTTCTGGAGTTACTGTGCAATTATTCCAGCTTATATCACTCAGCAGAGCATTGAACTTTGCGGAGTAATATTTTACCAACTCCAGTTCCTTCCATTTTGAGGCCCAGAGCCTCCTAAGCAAACAAGATCAAATCCACGAAGATAACATATTAGTAGCATTTGTTTAACTGAATAGTCTATTATTTTTACCAGGCTCCAGCACATTAACAAAATGCCAGCCTCATCTATGAAGCGGTATTTTCAAGGCAAGGAGAATATTTTAAAAATAAACATTTTAGTTAAGGGATGCAGATGAGACAGAAGTCTGTTGCTGCTCAAATGTAATTTTAAAGCCAGATGATGAGAGGTGGAAAGACCTCGGGCATCAGTGTGCCAATGGGCAAGCGCCTTTGGCACGTGATGCTTTCAGGCCACTTCAGAGCCTGAACACCAGGAAGGGGAAACAGCCTTTACAACACGTCTGTTTTCCCCGCATACCATTACATAGCAAGTGTTACCACATATGCGTTGTAACAATGCGTAGTCATTACTACGCATTGTTTTACAACGTATGTGCTTTTACCACGCGTGCCTTTACAACGAATTTCGTTGTAAAGGTATGTGTGGTAAAAGCACATACCTTGTAAAAAACACGTAGGCGATTCACGTTATTGTGATGTAACAGAGGCTCTTTCGTTTCCTCACAACAACGTGTACCTCCCCTCAGACGACCAGAGGGAACCAGGAACCACGAGGAGAGAGAGGTAGGGGGGATTGGGCCTGGGGTGGGGGTTACTTTTTTAGGGTAAAAGGGGGTCAGGTGTGGGGGTGTGTGTCATGCAGGGTACTGTTTTAGGGTTTAGGGTAGGGTCGGGGTGTCATTCAGGGTAGTGTTTTAGTGTAGGGAGATGACTGGGGGTCGGGGGAGGGTCGTGCAGGATAGTGTTTAAGGGTAAGGAGAGGACTTGGGGTCAGGGGTGTCATGCAGGGTAGTGTTTTACGGTTTAGGGTAGGGTTGGATGGGTCGTGCAGGGTAGTGCTTTAGGGTAAGGAGAGGACTGGGGGAGGGCCGTGCAGGGGGAGTGTTGTAGGGTTTAGGGTAGGGTCAGGGGGGTCATGCAGGATTGTGTTTTAGGATAGGGAGAGTACTGGGGGTCGGGGGGTTGTGCAGGGTAGTGTTTTAGTGTTTAGGGTAGGGTAAGGGGAGGGTCATGCAGGGTAGTGTTTTAGGGTTTAGGGTAGGGTTGGGTGGTCATGCAGGGTGGTGTTTTAGGGTAGGGGAGAACTGGGATTGTGGAAGTGTCGTGCAGGGGTGGTGTTTTAGGGTAGGGAAAGGATTGGGGGTTGGGGGAGTTATGCAGGGTTAGTGATTTAGGGTTAAGGGTAGGGAAAGAATTGGGTCTTGGGGGGGTCGTGCATGGGTACTAAATTAGGGTTTAGGGTAGGCCAGGGTAGTGTAACTTACCTTAGATACTTTTACCAATTGTATACCTTTACCACGCATGCCTTTGCATTTTAATGGAAGGCGTGGTAAAGGCATATTTGTGGTAAAAGTATGCGTTGTAATGGTAGGTCGTGGTGAATGACTACGCATAGTAATACCCGCGTTGTAATGACACACGTTGTATTAGTACGCGTTGTAACGTGTCATATTCACCAGGAAGCGTTGCCTTTTGAAATTAATATATTACCAGGGTTTCTAGAGGAGAAGCAGACCAGAGCTAGATTTTCAGTATACCCATTATGTACAATAGTTCATTTTAGATACATTTAATGTACATTTATCCTATTCTGACAAGGACAGAACACTATTGGGTCTCTTTTGGACTGACTGATCTAATATGTTACCCATATACTCCGCACAGCATGTGCCAGTATAATTTGAAATAGACATAGGGCCTGATTTAAATTTTGTCAGATGTGCATTATTTCCTATGGCACTTATAATACAGTGGACCGGATACTCCGTCACAAATGTGTGGGGTCTCCCTTTGGCGGAAATCTAAATCAGGCCAATAACTTTGTAAAGAAGCTTATAGTGATGAGTGGTAATGGCCATTAATCAAAATATGTCTATTTAATATTTGTTTATTTGTGTGTAAATAAACACATGCAAAGATGTAGATGGACCATGAGGGTAGGCATGGTATGTTGATTGCAAAGGAAAGTGTTGCCAAGTAAAGTAAGGTGTGCAGAATTTGTCTTGAATATATTTTTGAGCATACACCCTTCTATTGCATATTGTATATATTTTTAAGAAAGCCATGCTGACTTTGTCTTAAATCATTTGTGTCAGATATGTGACGAAAGAAGGCACTCATTCAATTTATGTATTCAAATGATTAAAGCAGTTTGTCGATATTAGAATTCCTATAATAGCGAGAAAATTCACAGAGAAGTATGAAATTGTTTCGTTAGATTTGTGCCTTTAATTTTGTTCAACACTAGCGTGGAACATTAACAGGCTTATATTTTATTATTTATAAATTATTAAAACATAAATAAGAAACTAAATCCAAAACTAAAAGTTTATCCTTTTCTTTTCAATCTTGAACACATTTTTCCTTAACCATTTTTGCATGTTTTGTTTTTAACATTTATTTCACTTTTCATTTTCAGAGCACACAATACGCATATATTTGGTGTAATATGTTTTCCGCTGCCTTTTTACCATTAATTGAGGGTTGTCTCCTTGCTGTAAACTGGTAGGAAAGTAATAAATTAGAAGGATCCAGAAATACAGGTGAAATACCTGTTCAGATTATGGTTTTAAAAAGATTTACCTAATGCTCCACCTCGCCATATTTAGCTAATTCTTGTGCACCAAATCGTTAGATGTATATATGATGATGATCATAAACTAGAAATAAGCCCTATAGCAGCTGCGTAAACCACAAGTAAATATAGCCTTACCATTGAACAGTGTGTGCATTGTTTCCTACAATTACATGCCTCAGGTAGGTTGAGTCATACGGCAAAAATGAATGACTTCACCCACCTGGAAAAATTAATTGTAACAAAGCATGCTCCAAAGTGTCTTGTTACTGTTACAAAATTATTCTTGCTTGTTGTTGTTCTTGGGTTTATTCTTGTCCACGTAATGATATATATACTGAAAAATGCAAGCTACAGGAATATGTATCTTAAAGGAAGGGCCACCGTCTCATGGGACTTTAGCTGCATGACTCTTAGTCTGCAATTGTATTTTCATTTGTATAGCCCTGAACAAGTTTCTGATGTACATTATCGAGCCATAGTACATTGCACTGTGAGGGAGTGCGTGGTTATAAGGTTGCTGTATTGCAATGAAATCTATGTGAGAAGTTTGGATTCATGCAGAAGTTGCAACAGTGACACTGAACGTTCGTCCTCGAGGGAATGCTGCGGGGCGGTGAGGTGGGGCCAAATCGTCGATGCAGCGCACGCAATGTAAATTGTTTTAGTTATTTATTTATTTATTTAACTCCGTTCGGCTGTATGCCGGAGATTACTGCCCACCCCACCCTGTCCCTCCCCCACCCCGCCCACCGCCCCGCAGCACTCTCTCGAGGAGCCGCCACTGAACTAGAAATGAATAAATACAGCATCCTGTACAAAATAATAGGTAAGCATAAACAGTCATCACACAACACAAAAGTAGGTATTTGTTGTTTCACTGTATGAATTATGTATCTCCTCTATCACCTATATAAATTGCACTTTTCTGTGAAGAGTGAACTGTAAGCGTTAACTTCAATCTCTACCTTCACACGTATTTAAATAAATATTTTCTATTCTTTTTACAAGTCCTATCCTCTAATGAACAAAGGGATAGATTTACTAACTTTTTGCACAGCCCAGTGCAACAACCAAAGTTGCTGTGCTCTCCCTGCACTGATAAGCCTTAAGCTACAGCACACCAATGCACACACCGTTGAAGCATAGTGTAAGGGCCTATGCGTTGTATCAAGCATAGGTAGTGTACTGGAAGTGTATCCTTTCAGTACAAAAACTATGCTTTAAAAAATTTCCCACTTTATATGTGTGTTGTGCAGTGCAACACACATGCAAAGTTGGAAAAATGTGTAGAGTTTTAAAACCTGCTTCACAGTTACGTCTGCCATGAGAAGGAGTATGATTCTGGCACAGATTCCTGTCTACCAATGTCAGTAGAATGAGATTTGCTTGAAGACTCGTGGGTGGTTGCATGGAAATGCCCATGCCCCACGCATGGAGTACCCCTTTGGGGCAAAGTAGCGCAACATACTATTTTGTGTCACTTTGGTCACCTTTCCAATGCTAATCCTGATTTGCATTGGAAAGTAAATTATACTACTGTACCTTGAGCCAGTTTTGCATACAAATTAATAGAAACCCAACACAAGGTGCTACAAAATCTAAATCAGAGGGTGGTGGTTTTGACGCTGTTTAACCAAGTAGCTCAGGTCAGTCGGTGCTTCCAAACCTGCTTTTAAGGTGGCAGCTGTCAGGTAGTCATCTCTGTTACAACACAGGTGGCTCATGATGTGAGGCCTCTGTGGAGTGCTCTTCTGAGAACCTTGTCAGCAGTTTTTCTGAAGTCAGCATTCTTCTTCTCATATGTATTTGGGCATGGTGGCTATTTTGTTTCCTGAAGGCTGCATCTCTTTTCTTTCCACCTCAGAGGCACTCTTCAGATACATCATCGTCATGGCAAATAGATTGTTTACAGATCTTTGGTCCTTTCTACACTACTTCCTGGAATGACGTGTTTGGCATATTTGATATTTTTTTCTGTCTTCTGCCATATTCTGGTACAGTTTGATATACTGTTTCATTATTATCTAAAACGTCATTGGAGCTTTTTTAACTGCCTATGCTTCTCTCTAATATTTAATATGGGTAAAACAAGGCATATTTCGCTTTCATCAAAATCAGCTCCTAAACAACAGGAAAAGAAGCTTACTCCTGAATTCAGTAATGCAATGGAGGTCCTTCTTACATCTAAACCTGTGTATGCTTTCTGCAATTTCTAAGCCAAATTATTTTGTGAAACCATCAAATCTTTTGCCAGCTACTAAAAGATTGAAACAGAACCATCTACTTCCCCCTGCTTCCTCTTCAACTATTTTCTTGGAGATGTTAAAAAAAGAAATAGGAGCACTTCACCCTTATGTTGAGAAAACAAATAGGAGTTTACAAGCACTAGATGGAAAAATAGCCCTCTATAAATAAAAGGGACTAGGATGCTGAACAAAGACTAAGGGCCCGATTACGATGTCGGTCAGAAAGCATTCCGACTGACTCGGTGTCGGAATGCTTTCTGACCTATTCGGGTTTGGGAAGTCTGACCGACCGATTACAATATTTCCAAATACTATTTGGTTGGACTCTCATTGACTTCAATGGGAGCCTGTGCTCTGACTGACAACACAGGCTTGCATTGTTCTGGAAAACCTTGCACCCTGTGGTGGGCACCCTATGGTGCCTGCCACACTCTGCATTGTTGTAAAGAGGGGTCCCATGAGTATCCCCATGGGGCTCATTCGGAGGCCTCCGGGTGAAGGGGAGCCCGCTAGGGGCCCCCAAATTCAGTCTCTGACAGCCTTTTCATGTCGAACAGACCGAGTCGGAAAGGCTGTCGGAATCCAATGTCATAATCGGTCGGTCGGAAACGCGGTCCGAAGAGCTCTACGATTCGGCTTTGACCAACTCCGACTCTCCAAATGCTGGTTGGAACCAATTCGGGAAGACTGACAGACTACCTTGTATCGTAATCGGTGGGTTGTAAATGAGTCGGTCAGAAACACGGGTTCCGACACGGACTCGGACGAACCGGATGCCATTCATACCCTTTCAGACCGACAACACAATCAGCCCCTTAGTGGTATTCAGGATGCAATGGTAAAGATGGACTCTCTGCAGAAAGACATTTCTAATATTAATGTGTTTACTGAGGACCTAGAAAAAGAAATAGACAGAACAATTAAAGTATTTATGGTAGGCCAGAGGAAATTGAAGGAAATGATCCAATCTCCTTCATTGCTTCTTTTCTTCCCAGATTACTAGATTTGGCATATTCACTGACATTTAATATCCAGCATGATGGTAGACTGGATTTCAGAGCCATGAAATCTGCTAGGCTTACTAAACCAAGAGGGTTTGTTGCCTAATTTCTGAAATTCACTGAGCTACTTAGAAATCTTAATTCGTCCTGGGTGTAGTTCATGGAGTTTTGCTATACGGAACACCGCGAAGTTACAAAAAAACTCAGCGAAGTTTCGCGAGTGGCGGAGTGCAGTGCGAACTGCAGTTTGTGTTGGTATTCCTGCCGCTCAGGTAGAAATTCTACCCGAGCGGCAGCTCGCGCTCGCGAACCTAACGTTCGCGATGGAAAAACGTACCATTCGCGATCGCGAGCGGGGAAATAACTTCGCTGCACATCGTAAAGCAGAGTTTACTGCCCTCTGCAAGCTCCGCGGAGTGCAGAAAACTCCGCAAACTCCACGAACGGAGCAAAGTTCACGGCCCAGGCCTAATCTTAATATGGCTAAGTTTTAAAAACATTTTTCCTGGTTGGCAAACAAGTGTTTCTTTTATAGAATGTAGCTAAGAAAATGGCTGTAAGGCATACAAAATGTTTAGATGTATAACTGGTTCTTCACTCTATGCAAGCTCGTAATGGTTTCATCCAACCATGCTACTTTAAAGTGACGTATACAATTAAGAATATGACGTATGATGCCCCAACAAAGCTTAAAAAGTTCATTTCTGACCAGCAAGAAAACACAATGGATGTGTCAAGACCTTCTGTTGCTTAAGTCATTATAAGTACATTGTCGGTTGTATACATAACTTATTATATTTAGGTTAATTATGTATTTTTCTTCTAATTTCAGAATATAAGTTTTGGGGGAGTTTTATATAGTGCAAACTAGATCCAACTAGATCAGAGTGGTTTACATATGCACCAGTTGTGTTACAGACACATTAATTTTTTTGTTTTTTACTTAGGCATGGGGAGATTCATTGTTTTGCCCAGAATCACAGGATGTTGAGCATCCATGCCAAAACTCGAACTCGGTTCCCAGTTCCAAGGTCGATGACTCTAGCTGTTATTTCGCATCCTGTCCCTATACATATATATGTATATACGTATATGCACATATAGATTTCATCTATATGCTGCCCTATTGTACAAAATCACCTCCCCATTGCCATATCTGTGACCTCCTAGCTGTGTCATCATCATAATATACTGTCTCCATCCCCCTCTTCTATATTCCCATTGAGGTATGTTGTTCAGTCGCCATCTTATTTGTATGTACTGTTTGCAATGTTCTATTGTGTATCTCCATCTTTTTACAGTTTCTTCTATTTTCTCATGTTTTTTATCTTCTTATATTATTCTTGAGTTTTGGTAGGCTCCTTATTTCAGTTCCCATTTTGCATGCAGTTATTGTTCCCTTTAATCTATCTCTTGGTTGCATCCCGTGTCATGGGTATTCATTTGCATTATCCATATAGTTCATAGTCATTTCCTGGAATGTTAAAGGTTTGGCAGTTCCGGCTGGACTGTTCCCATGAGGCACAGGGTCAAGGCTGATTTGCATATAGCTGGGTATGAACTGAGGTGGCGAAGTGAGCTAAAGAATGTTGATGAATTCAACCCAGATCTGTGATTGGGGGTGAGTGTCTGAAAAGTTTCAGCGCTCCGTTCACCATCTCCTTGTGTTTGTTTTGTTCACCCTAAGTTGGCAGGGTATGCCCAGACGTGGGTCCCTTGCTCACTTTGCCACTGTATTCAAGCTAGCCTGGCTGATGAAGGGTGTTACCCAGAAACCGGTCCCAGGATGCTTGTTTCCGGTTCACGGAAGACCTGGCTTGGCAGTTCAGGCTGGACTGTTCCCATGAGGCACAGGGTCAAGACTGATTTGCATATAGCTGGGTCTGAACTGAGGTGGCGAAGTGAGCTGAAGAATGATGATGGATTCAACCCAGATCTGTGACTGGGGAGGAGTGTCTGCAAGGTTTCAGTGCTCCGTCCATCATCTCCTTGTGTTTGCAAAGGTTTGAATCACCCAATTAAGGGACAGAGAGTTCTCTATCACATAGCAAAGTTTAATCCTGATATTGTTTTATTAAAAGGAAGCATTTATCCAATATTGAGGCACAGGAGTTAAAAGAGGTTGGGTAGGGAAGATCTTTGTTTCTCCTCCTTTAAACAAGAAAAACTGAACTGTTATTTTATGTAGTATATATTTGGATGTTGCAACTAGATCACATCAAACTGATAATGATGGTAGATGGGTTGTTGCAGAAATATAATAATACAATCCCTTTTACTATATGTAACATTTATGGTCCCACACAGATTGATTATGACCAGTTATAACTAAATATGTTTAGAATTTGATGAGCAATTTTTTTATGAGAGGTGATTTTAATTATGTAAGGGAGCTTATTACAGCTAGACATTCTATGATTAAATGTAGACATAATAAAATCAACAAATAACTTAGTGTTACTATTAATCAAATGTTTTTAGTTAACTGTTGTAGAAATAGTAACCCATTACTAAGAGAATATTCATTTTTCTCTCCTGTACATCATTCACAGTTTCAGTTGGATTATATGTTTATTATTTAATACTAAGTCCAACATTTAATGTGTTCTGAAATTGGATCCATCTTGATATCTGATCATGCCCCTATAAATTACTAATATTGATTTAGTATGTATTACAAACATTCCAATAGTTGGAAGCTCAACAATTCTTTTTCGACTAATCCAACTTTTGTTACAGCTTTTCAAGAGTTTGTTCATGAATTGTTTACTGTTTACGAAGCATCTGAGTTGACTATTATTGTTATTTGGTGTGTTTTCAAAACAACTGCTCTGGATTTAATTATAGATGTTTCTCAGAGGAAAAAATTGATGCTTTTTGAAAATAAACATATTTTAGATAGGATAAAAGACTTATAGGACCAATTTTATAAATACATTTATGAAAATATGCTTTGGGATTTATTTAAAGTAAAGTTAGATTTTATTAAAAACAACCACAGATATTGTAATACGATACCACAATCAATGTACAAATACATCAAATGATCAATTTATTCAATTGTATATAAAACACATTAAAACATTATGACAGCATAGTGGATGTGTGGTGAGAAACATGCTCAGAACTCTCAGACAAGTGATACACACGTGTGACCACATGTGAGCATGAGTGTGTATCAAGTAAAAACAACACAACCCATTTTATTCTTATGTGCAATCAAATTTGACCCTAGAACTAGTCAACAGCGTTTCAATCCTTTATAAAAAGAGAAGGATCATTATCAGGACACCAGGAAAACATGCATCCTTGTAAAATAGAGGACTGAAATAGAGCACAGAAAATATAGTGCTAGAGTATGGCAGCCATTATATGGGATTCCAATGTTTACAATGAGTGGATACTCCTTGGGCACTAATTAAACATTGCTAAAGGCACCAATGGGCTCAATTTGGCTACACCTCTAGAGTCAAAATACACAAGATATCATTCAAATTGTCAGGAAAAAATGGGGTATGGGCATAGGGAATGGGATAAAAGAAAATCTTGAGAGTCTTAAAATTACTTGTGCAATGATTGTGAAGACCTTTCCATGATTGTGTAGTGTTTCAATGTTAGGTTATGGTTGTTGAAAGGATTTGAAAGGGAAAATATAATAGTAGACTCCAAACTGTCCATGTACAGAATATCAAAGTCTTCTTGAGCAAAAAATGGTCTCTATAGAAGTAACTTTTATTTGCACCAAATAATTATTCTCAGATTTGGAACAAAACGTACAAGTGCCAAGGTGAGTAAGACTATAATCAAAGTGGTTGGCACCTGGGTCTGTTATTGAGATGGTCACAGACAGCCCAGACTCCTTCCTGCTATTACATGTTTCTATATAAGCAGTGCTTAATTTGTAAAATCTGAAGTGCAGGTGCTCAAATGTTTGTCGGAGGCCACACCCACATTTTTCTGGCTCCACCCACTTACTCTATTAGCTCCACCCACATCTTCAACTAGCACTGAGAAAAGTCAAATATAATACCCGATCTGAATTTTAGAAAGGAAGCCTTCCTCATAGTAAGGTTTTGATAGGAGGTTCCCCGTGAACCATTTTGAAAAAGATTAAAGCAAAAGTGCATTTAAAGAACAATTTTGAAATAAATTAGCTAAAACCACTAATACATTGAAAAGGGAAAATGTCAGTGCTCTGTGTGCTGATTTGGGGAAAGGACAATACTGGGGGTAGGGCATGCCATTTTTAACAGGGTCTATGAGTTCAAAGATACAACTTTGACGTAGCTTAAGTTATGTGACAAAATAAAACAAAATGTTGTGAAAACACTAGTCCAAACAGATAAACTGAATAAAATCATGCAATACACTTGAATGAGTCAGCCACTGTCACTTTCAGTGGCTGAAGGGGTATGGGGTTAATAAGTATAGTAGAGTATTCCGTTAAAGCGATTACTTTTAGAGAAACAAAAAAAAAAGGATGATTACCAATTGGGCTTGTTACTATAACTTACTCCCCTGGAGCTATATGTGCATTTATTAGACATTCAGAATAGTAAAAAAAAACATGGAACTATGTAGTTCTGTATGACACAGACAACACAGAGATCAGAAAAGAAGCATATGTTCAAAATATGACTTTTTAATTAAAGATTTATATCTTAACATAATGCAAAGAAAAATGTGATCCAAAAAGTCCGTGAGGTACCTAGGCCAAAGGAATAGGTAGTGGCTGGGCAGTTTGAATTTGACCTTATCTTAAATAAGTCATACCTATTATTAGTGCAAAATGACCATAGTGCCATACAAAATGTAATTATATAAAGACAAAATAACTCAAAATAAAATATATAAATACATGTTCTAAAATGAAAAACAAAAAAACAAGTTAAGTCTTATAAAAACAAAATAAATAAAATATATTAAATAGAACAATAAATATAACATCAAAAGAAGGAAGAGACATAAATATAACAAAATATTAAACACTGTCAACAAAGTGTTCTAAATGCAAATAAATAACCTATATAAACTAGAACAATTAAATATCCAAACACAGTAAAGCCTAACTTTTCCAAAACATTGCAATGACACATTTTTTCAGTTGGAATGGGCTACATATATTTTTCTAGAAAAGCCCAGAAACAGTCTAAATTGTAAGGTGTAAACCCTGGCAAGTTTTGTTAGACCAGCCCCCTTATGGTGTGTAGCAAGCGAGCGCACAAAGCTTAATGACTGCTAGAGGTGTTTGCATGGGGGGAATTCTCCCTTCAAGAACATTTTGTAAAAAGAAAATCCAATGGTGCACAACACATTTTCCATTACATATTTAGCTGTATTAACTTTCAAAGCAAAGTAAATCGTAAATGATAACCTGACATAAGCACCCAGGCCAGAAAGCATGGAAATCTCACACATAAGTACTCAGACAAGGAAGCATGGAAACGTGACACAAAGGTACCCAAGCCAGAAAGCATGGAAATGTCACACAAGCACCCATGCGATAAACCATGGAAATGTGTGTGTCACACACAAGCA
The DNA here is from genome assembly GCF_964204655.1 of Triturus cristatus. NCBI lineage: Eukaryota > Metazoa > Chordata > Amphibia > Caudata > Salamandridae > Triturus > Triturus cristatus. The sequence goes on along the minus strand of NC_140584.1, from coordinate 106,349,908 downwards.
TCCATTCCAGGCCATAAACCGTGGAAATGTCACACATAGGCACCCATGTCAGAAAGTATGGAAATCTCACACATAAATGCTCAGACAAGGCAGCATGGAAGCGTCACACAAAGGCCCCCAGGACAGAAATCATGGAAACGTCACACAAGGGCCCCAGGCCAGAAATCATGGAAACGTCACAAAAAGGCACCCAGGCCAGAAAGCATGAAAATGTTAAAGAAAGGCACTCAAGCCATAAGCCATGTCCTTCTACATTTCAGAAAATAGAAGGCCCCAAAACATTGTTTTATATCTCAATGGTTTGCCCTATAATATTTAATATATTTCTATTTTGTGGAATTGCTTCAAGAGTGGCAACACATTGCAGTTTCCATTGTGTTCCAATCTAAAACTTTTGATGACTGATTGACATATATATGTCATATAGAGGGGCTCATTATGGCATAAATATGAATTTCAACATAGTGCCACCTTCCGGCCCGGTACAAGTTTTCTTGTATTTTTGGTTTCTATAATGGGGACATTTTCTTATTAGAGAGGGGGCTTATCAGAGGGAATTTACAGTGCCCAATCCTTTCTGAGCACTAAAAACACCCAAATTAATTTGCCCTGGCTAATTTCCATGCCACCTCATTGATATGCATGTTTTATCATAAGCATATTGGAATGACTTTCATGCCCATTATCCATACATTTGCAGGGTATACTGAGAAACAACATATGGTAGGAATCGGATTGAAGGATTCCCTGAACCAGCATTTCCCTTTTAGCTGCGCTTGAAAATTCCGGATCTCACTGCACTCCACACTGCCGCCCATCTATAGGACCGACCACCACTCCCTCTATGAGAGCCAGGCCAGCCAATAAGCCAAATGCACCCGAGGCCTGCTGATTGCTATCTTGAGTTAAAGCGTACCGCTAGGGCCGGCGGGCGTGGCGGCTTCCGGTTACTACTAGGCCAGGCAGTCTGGCATTCAGACAGTGAAAATGAATGAATCACAGACATCAGACTCCGACTATGAGGCTCCTATAATCGTCGTATTCGTATATTAGGGAGCCGCCAGAGCCGGGTGAGCTGCCTGCAGCCTGCCTGCTTCCAGTCCCACTGTCCACCGCCGGTGATCTACAAGTTAGAACCGGACCCATGCCATCATGCCAGGCCCGGCTTCAGGAATTTTTATTTGGGTGGGCCAAGGGTGCATTTGGGTGGGCCACCGCGGGCTCGATTTGTCGCATCTATGTCTTTCCAGGCCTGCTACAGGGCCCTCCTTTATCTCTTCTTAGTCTTACAAGGCCCAGTAAAACGCACTCTTTTCCAGATCTCTTTCTAAATATTATCACTCTCAAAAAAGTGTTTTTTCCGTGTAATGTTCCTTTAATGGGAAGAGGAGGTTTCTGAGGTGGGAGTATTAGTCAAGTGACACTTCTTGTGCTCCCTCTGTGCGAGCCTTCAGGGAGAATCTATCTTCATTACAACCTCCTCCACCTGACCCCGGACTCTGCAACGCACCCCCTTACAGGCTTGATTATCCACTACTCCTCTCCAGTGCACCTTATCTCACAGCTGACCCTGGGCACCAGCCCCATATCAGGCACCATCGGGCCCCACTTTCATTTTTCCCGTTGAAAATATTAGTAAAATCACCTTCAAACTTAAAACATTGAATATAGCAGTAAATATATTTAGCACGCGCTTTAATGCTCCACAGTAGCCCATATGACCCGACTGCTAATTAAATAAACAAAAACAGAAAGGCCATGACAGGGCTGGCTTCAGCGCTGATGGGAAAGTCTTTTTTCGTGCCGCACCAATAACCTCTTTCTCCGTAAATACCTTGACTACCACCTTCCAACAGTGCCCATGACCTCATCCTTGGATTCCCTCACTGCCACACGCCACAAGTGCCCCTCATCTCCCCATAACCCCTCCCCCTCATGACCACCTCCTCGGATTCCCTCGCTGTCACCCTCCACCAGTGCACCTCATCTCTCTGTAGCCCCTCCCCCTCATGACCTCCTCCTCAGACTCCCTCACTACCACCCTTCAATAGTGCCACTCATCTCTCCCTAGCTTCCCCCTCCACCTCATGACCTCCTCGGATTCCCTCACTGCCACTGTCCAACAGTGCCCCTCATCACTCCATAGCCCCTCCCACTACCTACTCCTCAGACTCCCTCATTACCACCCTCCAATAGTGCCCCTCATCTCTCCCTAGCTTCCCCCTCCACCTCATGACCTCCTCGGATTCCCTCACTGCCACCCTCCAACAGTGCCCCTCATCTTTACGTAGCCCCTCTCTCATATGCATTTCATTTGTTGTATAGCGCTACTCATATCAGTGTAGTCAGTGTGTGTCAGTACTTTACACCATGCACACATTATACAGAGACAATGAATCATACCAGTATGTAAATTAGTCTACAGGGAATGTCACATAAGCCAATGAAGATTACAAGGTGTATGAATCACACGTCATCCATACTGGTGGGCAGTATATGTTAAGAGGGTTTGGTCTGGGGAAACACAACCTTAGGATTTAAAGAGTATTCCATGGGGTCAGCTTTACTGATAAAAATGTATATCTGCCCAAACATACTCATTTTAGCAACATTAGAATAATGAAAGACTGGGGAAGTTCTAACTATATCACAAAACAAAAAAAGCGAAGTTCTAATCATACCATTCATGTTTGTATGCAGCTCTTTGATGACAGTTCATTGGTCACTGTCCTATGTTAGGATTGTAACTTCTGAACTGCAAGTAACACAAGAATCTCTGTCACAATAACAGTAACCCACTGAGTTTCCACATAAAATACAGTTCATCTGCATTTAAAAACTACTAACAGACAAATGATTGCTCTCCAGCAGGATCATTAATCCCCAGCGTTATCTGGGCATTTTGTATTATCTTATTGTTGTCCTGCATCGGCCACGATAATGATAAAAACTGTTTAAATGAAACATACACAAAGTATATGCCTTGCTGGGCCTGTGCAGATTTTAAAAAGAAAAACTAATAGTAACACATTCTCTTACCGACTCCATTAGTCAAACTTAGTGTCTCAGCCTGATGTGATAAGCTGCTGCAGAGGTCAGGAGAGGTGAATAGGAATAAACAAACTTCTTTTCTCCTGCGCTGCATAGGAAAAGAAATATCCACGCAGCAGGACAGTAGGCAAAGGTTACCATTGTCAAAGAAAGGATTTTGAAGGGGTGAAAAAATAAACAAAGCCTCTTTAACATGTAAATGGTCTTATAAAGACCTGTGAAGTACTCGGGTGTGGCTGCGATCATCTCTAAAACTGTCTGCGTGTGTGTACGCCCGGGAAGCTGTCTCAGCCCGGCTGACACACATAAGGGCGGTGGGGGGAAAGACGGGGACGGGAGGGGAGGGTGTTTGAAGCACTTTGTTTGACCGTAGAACCGGGCCTGCATCACGCTACACGCTACCAAAAAAAAACACAGCGTTGGTGAAGGCACCACATAGCATTGGCATCCCTAGTTAGCTCGCTTCACTTTACTAAAGATAGTTACTGCTTAACTTAAAAGTGCTTAAAGTTGAAACTTCTAAGTTCTAATCTTACCATTACTTGTGTGGGGCCGGTCGGCTGGGTCACACACACACTCAGTGCTGGCTGCACTGCCACTGCTTGTGCCTTTGTTTTTATTAATACGTACGTACAGGGGTGGGGAATTTATATCGCCCGACGCCCGAGACACGTTGATTTCTGTCAGGGGCAAGAAGATTTAATGTCTATTTTGTCCCACGGACAACTAGACATTAAATCAAAGTAAACGGGGATGTCTCTACTTGGCCCCGCCCCCACAGCTATCGGCTCGGTGTGTGGCCGGTAGTGTTCCGTCAGATGTAACCTCTCTTCTCATATTGGTTTTAGCTTCTGTATGCAGGCATAGCTTTTGTGTATTACGAGTGCACACAAGAGCAATGGTCTGCCTATGACTGCTCACAAGTCTCTCTTACTTGATTTATTAATGCCATAGCATGCGTGATAGCATGGGATGCCGAATACAGAACAAATGCACAATTTATTTTCCTTGCCGGCTAGGATTTCAAAAACAGCTTTTGTGTTCTCCTAGCAGCTAATGTCTGTGTAGCTAGCGCTGAAAAATTGACCTTTTGCCCTGCAAGCTTACGAAGTAGGGGAAAGAGGCGGTAGAAAGAGAACGAAACTGGTTTGAGCAAGGAGCGGGATCTTTGAGAGCGTAATGTCTGCCAGTATGTATGTATGTTTTTTTTACTAATTCAGGCGCATAGTGTACAAAGGGCTGAGACAGATTCCCAGGCACACACAGAGGTTATCGCAGCTGCACCAGAGTACTTCACAGGTCTTTAGAAGACCATTTACGTGTTAACGAGGCTTTGTTGTTTCTTCACACCTTCATCTCCACTCTGCCTGTTGCTGGAAGACCCCCCCCCCCCCCCCCCGAAATTTGGTTCTAGTTGCGCCTCTGTACTAATTGCCACAATAATATAAGACACAATATAAAATGGGCTGAGGCACAGCAACTCCTTTCTTCTGTCCGTTTTGTTGGACATTTTCTCTTTCTCCTGTGGTGCGGCTGTCCAAAGAAATCGAAAGTGTGGCGACGATTGCTCATGCAGGATAGTGAGTTTGTATTTACAAGCCTTACCTGCGTGGGTAGCACTGGAGAGGGCTGTCAAATCTGGTGTGCAGGCTCCCGTTTGGCTCAGATTCTCTCCTGTTCCAGCCATGGCGGCTCTGCCAGGGTTGAAGCAGTCGGCTGTGGCTGTGCTACAGAGAGAAGTGGAGTTAGACGGTGGCTCCAAGTTCCAAGAGACCCCGATTTGCTGCCAGGAGGGCATAGACCTTCTCATTGAGGTGCTGAAAGGTGAGCTTGTGTTTGGGAGATGCGCTGCCAAGTTTTCAGTGTGCTTAGGCATTACAGTTTCATATTTTCAGGGTATTTATATTTGACATTGTCTTAGTTTGTGTGTAAAATGTAAGAATTATTGTTTTGGCTCTTTTAGCGACACACTTAGCCCAGCATTTTGAAGGCCTTTTGGGTGATGTGGTGCTCATAGCTGCCGATTTTTCATTGAAGTGTGACATTTCCGTAATTTCAGTGTATTTATGATTAAACATACAATTTAATCTCATTGGAACTAATTTGAATAGTCAGTGGAAATTTTGAAAGTCGCCATGGATTCTGGCCTCCCCTCATGGACCTATGCTGGACATCATTACCACCTAATCCCAAACTGCCTTAGAATCCTTCCCCTTCTGCAACATACATTTGTATTTCTTATCCATTTGTAGAATGTCCTTCCTTAGAATAGAAAAAGAAGTGGCTTCTTCCAACCTTTTTGAATATCCGTGGATATCTTTGCAGGCAGTATCTCTGCTACAGTCAGGACCAAGTTAGACACATGTTATTCAAACCTTTCATGTTAGGCACTGCTTGTCAATAGGAAGTGCTTGGGTCTATCTATAGTGGGTGTCTTTATGTCTTTGCAGGGGTAGGTCTTCTGCTTCGGGTTGTGGTCCTGCATGGGGTTGTGAGTCTGTTCATTTAATGATGTATGAGCCTATGCATCTGTAGTGTAGCTATGTTTCTGTGCAATGGGATTGTTTGAGTGTTCAGTGGGTGTGTTTGTCTGTCCAGAAGTGTGTGTCACTGCAGTTGGGTTGTGTGTATGTGCAGTGAGAATGTCAGCGAGGCAAGATGAAAGAGGACGAACCAATTAGGCTGGAAGCAGGCCAGACGTCTCGTGACAGACAACACCTCCCCAACTGCACAGAATTTCTCATCCGTTTCTTTTTTACTGCAACTCTGAGGTACTCCACCTTAGTTTTGACTACAGAATATTGTGCTACCAGATTATTATATAAAAAATATTGAGGGTCAAAATTTTGAGACGATAATTGGTAAGTAAAGATTTACTATTCCTAAATCCAGACACTATTTTGGTCCTCAATATTTTGGCAACATGATGTTTCTGCAGTAGATATTTCCACATACACCCAACATGGATGGATGTGCAAATATGGTTCAGCTTGCGTTTTGGACTCGTATATCCAAACTACCATACCTTAAGTCAGTTTAGCTTTTCACAATTTTAAAGAATGTCTTAGAGCAGTCGCAACTTGGATGGATGCAAGTTGTTTAAAACTAAATTCTGACAAATCAGAATTTAGTTTTTTTACCAAAATGGCCCCTACCACCTTCTATCTGGTGGCATGCTGAGCCTCTCCTAATCATACCAGGTCTGCTAGAAATGTTTGCATTATCTTTGACTCTACCTCCTCTTTTACATCGCAAATTAAACATATTTCATCTGTCTCTTGAAGATGAAAATGATAAAGAAGTTTTTTCATCTGGCTCCTGAAGAGCCTACGAAAACCGCTCATTCTTTAAATACGCCCCATCTGGACTACTTTAACCGTCTCTACCTTGGTCTTCCTGCATATTTGATACACAGACTTCAGCTAATTCAAAATGCAGTGGCACAACAAATCAGGAGAGTTTAGAGGTGCCATTATATCTCACATTTGAGACATCAGCACTTGCTTCCTATGGAATAGCATATCAACTTCAAAGCTCTAACATGGCCTTTCAGAGCTTATCATGGTAAGGCCCCATGTTATCTGCTGAATAGACTGTCTCGGTATACTCAAAGGTGGGCACTTAGATCCAACAATAGTCACCTTCTGCGGATTCCAAGATTTCTGAAGTTTCGTCTTGGCGGCATCCCCTTTACTGTACGCACTGCAAAATTAAGGACAGGCTTCCTTTTCTGTTACGGTTAATTGACTCGGTCAGCCTTCAAAAGGCAACTTAAATCCCGGCTATTTGACTCCGTTTAGTTTCTTGTTACTTTGGCCTGCCTTTACCGTCTGCCAGAGCGATGGGACGCTACTTTCGAAGCAGCTGTGCGCTTTAACAAGTGTCATTTGATTGATTTATTGAAGAAAAACTATTGTTGTGTTTCAATACTTCAGGAAAATAACACTTTTCTCATCAATAAAGTAAAGTTTTCACTGTTCAGTTTTATTAAAACAAAAATTCATCAATGGCTTTATGTCATCCCACATTATTGATTTGGGAATAGGTGGGACAAGTTGATCGTCTTACAGGACATGTAGATTTATGTTGCATTTTGTCCCATGGACAAGTAGATTATTTAAAAATTTCCACACCCCTGACGTAACGTACTACGATTGATTAGGCCGCTGCGGCCTGGTGCTGCCTGCTTGCTACAGTACCACAAGTCCCGACCGCAATATGCCAGACCATCACTACTGTGGTGGTACTACTGGCTGCAGTTGATCGATGGATGCCTGCTGCTGCACACAGGCTGCCCAGCCAGTTCCGCCCTGCGCCCCTGCCCTTATCGTCGTCGGTTGGACCGGGGCTGCCGGGCTGACTCAGTCCATGATGAAGCTGCGCTGCTTATGCTGGGCGTGGCAAAGTGAAAAAAATGTGAGCGCGCTACCGCACGCACAGCCCCTGCCTACCCCAGCAGAACCTCCAGCCCGGACCCACAGCCCGCCCAAATACATGTGTGTGTGTTCCGAACTTCCGCGGCCCACCCACACTGGCAAGTCAACACTGCGTCTGCAATCTGATTATCTGCATCTCTGCACTGAAGGGCCGTTCGGGCCCGCGGCCGCCATGATGATGATGACGATGACATATTATTTATATTCATTACATGAGTGCAATAAGCCAAGGTACATTTTAAAACATCCATTAATGTGGGCGTGCGCAGCAGCAGATGCGTAGACCCGGCCCTAATATTTAAGTGCCGGTGCTAAGCACCGGAAAGCCCTGGCACAAATTAAGCACTGTATATAAGGTTTTAATGTCCATAGTGGCCATGAGACATTCAGTTTAGGAAAATGGCATATTTTGGACTAGAGTTATAAAGTCCATTATATCACGTATGCAACACGTTGTTAATGAAGTAAAGGGTTTTATGAAAAGCTCTACAGTTTTGCCTGTGGGTTATAGAACTGCGACCAGAAGCTATGGGCCTTCTGGGGGAATTGGATACGTTCTTGTGCACTTTGGGCACTGTATAATTCAACGGAGTATGCGTGTTTTGCGTGTTTAAGAAAAGGAATTCATTTTGGCAGAGGATCCCTTCTTCTTTTGCTGCTGTGGAAAGTCTCAGAATCTGCTTCTGTACATCAATGGTGGGATCCTTTGTACGTTTGGTATAATGGTCTGTGTTGGTGATATATTTCTGATCTGGAGGTATCTATGTCCTGCAATACAATTCCGTCTCATTTGTTTGCTGATTTAATGACTAGCGAAGTATTCTTTTTAAGTGCATTAAGGTTCTCATGTTCTTCTAGTGTGATATTATAAGGCATGAAAATGTTCTTTGGTAGCAAATCATGAATGTCCTTAAGGACATGTTTCTCAAAAGTCAATATGTCTATGGGAATACTGCCGGATGGAGATAAAAATGTTGAGGGGGGATGGAGGCCTGTGGCATTGGTTGTGCAACAGGGACCAACTTCTCTGCAGAATGCTCTTAATCTCATCTTCCAGAAAAATATCATGAGATCTGTCTGTACATCAAAGAAATCAACTCACTGTTACAAAGGACAGCCCTCAACTTAACAAGGAAATGGCAGTGGCTGGATATCCTCACATGTGAGAACAAGCACTAAAACACATCTGTTTGATTGAATTTAAGATAAGGTGTCTGGTGATAAACTGAAAATGGCAATTGCATTTTAGCCAGTTAAATCTGAGGGTCCACCCATTGGTAGTGCTTCCGGCGTGTCTGTCTCTCTGCTGAGGTGTTTCTGATCCCTCCCTCTCTCTCTTCCTCTCCATACTTGCTGTGGTTGATCCCTTGCTAAAAATAGCCCTGGCCTTTCTATTTGGTGGCCCCACTAGTACCCTCTTGTGGATTTGAATTATCACTGAACTCCTCTGAGGTCTCTGAAAAGGATAGAAATTGCTCCTGTCTGTTAAACCTTCCCCAAGCTTTATAGCTTGTGGGTGCTGTGAACCTGTTGGAATAATAGTCTTTGGTCAAATAGGAGATTACCTTTTCCAGTTTTTACTGTAGTATGTCCTTCTTTATTTTATTTTTTATACTGTTCGATAGGTGTCAACTCAGACATAGACTTTTCTACTTTTGTCAAGGTAGCATTAGCATCTGCAATTTTATCAGATTTGTTACTCTCTTTTTCTAAGTCAGAAATGTCATGTAGGAGTCTGTTTGAATGTTCAATTGCCATGTCGAACCCATAGCACTGTCCAGTACCTGGAACATGTGACTCCTCTGTGATTAAAGTCCTGTTTGTATTTCTTTTCTTCTGTGAAGACTCCTGGTATATTCCTAACCTGCAGTCCAACTGGTATTAATTCTGCCTTAAGGTAATCAGTCATCATTTTAATCATGAGTTGTAGGTGGGTATATTTCTTGTGGCATTTTTATAATTTTTCAGGAATGTCTGTGTCAGATACAGAGGTATTATTTGTGCTCTCCATGAATAGGGGGGGGTGTTTGTGGAAGCAGATCTTATTGGAGGCTTATATAGAAAAGGGGGCTCTTCACCCTGCTTTGGGAAAGAAATCACAGGCAAACATGGGAGAAGGGAAAGTGCCCACAGAGACATTCTGATAGCTATCAAAGGCTCAGTTGAGTGAGCTAGGGTGGAGCTGGGCATGGAACCTTACTGATGCCCTGCCAATGAGCTCAGAATATACTGGAAAGCAATCAACGTTGATGCTAGGGAGTCTGGTAAAACAAGGCATGTCCACTGTATTGATTCCTTCTGTGCTAGACCCGGAAATAAAATGTTCACCTGTTTCAGCTTCTTTTAAAAGAAGGGCAAGATATCAAAATCTCACAAACTGCTATGGCTAGCAAATCGGAAGGTAAACTGGAGGTTATAGAGACATTAATCATGGATCTGAATGCCCACCAGACAGAGAGCAGAGCAAAGAATATTGTTGCATCTAATTTAATTGGTACAACCCTCCCTCCTCCTTGCTGTCACCATTGGGGTGTTCTGTATTTGATCGTTGGTAAGGCTCTACAGCTGCCTCCAGCTGACTGAAACCTGTAGTGGTGAGTATATGATGTTACATCGCATGCCAACCCAACGCATGCCATTACAATGCGGCTGTAACCAAGCAAGTGCTGTTACAATGCGTTACCATTACAACGCAAACATTTAAAACACATATGCCTTTACCACACATGCCATTACAACGCACAGGCATGCGTGGTAAAGGCATATATATATATATATATATATATATATATATATATGTATATATATATTCACTTAAAAAACCATAGGTTTCACACATGTTATAGTTAGCTGGACATTTTACTGATAAAAAACCAATGAAATTCCCCCGTTATAGTTACTGTAGGCAACTATAACTCACGCGACCGCAATCCTCTGCTGATGCTAATACTGTATTTAGACACTTATTTGCCCATGTCTTCTTCCATTAAATTTTAGCTATACATATATTACAAATATTTTTTTTTCATAAAGACACATATGTCATCAGCAGAGGATTACGGTCGCGTGAGTTATAGTTGCCTACAGTAACTATAACGGGGGAATTTCATTGGTTTTTTATCAGTAAAATGTCCAGCTAACTATAACATGTGTGAAACCTATGGTTTTTTAAGTGAATTTGCAAGGTTTTTTAAATGCTAATTCCTAACTATAACGTGTGTGAAACCTATGGTTTTTTCAGTGAATTTGTACGGTTTTTTAAATGCTAAGTTACTTTACGCCATTTGTGGCATGCGCGCCCACTTAACGCAGTTCGTTCCGTGCGCGCGGTGCGCTTCGCGCACCGTGCGCGCACAGTGAGCACGCGGTGCGCTTCGCGCACCGCGTGCCCACGGTACGCTAGATGGGCCATGAACGCACGATGCGCTTCGCGCACCGTGCGCACATGGAGGACATATGATGAGCATCGTTGTGACAGGTAAAATATATGTTTTGTTTTACTGTAATAAGCCGTGCACAAATGTTGCCCTTCGGGCACAATTTGCACACGGGGTGGGGAGAATGTGGATATTTTTTTTTTTTTGGATTATTTATTACCGTATGCGTACGGTAAGCGTAATCGGCGAAATTTTCGAAAAAATTAAAATTGCCTTTTTTCACTTGGGGGATCGTTGGGGACTCCCTCGACATGGCTAGGTGCTTGGGAGCTGTCTAAACAGCCCCTTTACATGTTTTTGCACTTTGTTTTTCAACACCCTGTCAGAGTGCGAGAGAGAAAATGTCGGCCGCCGCTTCCTGGTTTCGACCGATTCGAATGTTTACTAAGATCTAACGGCCCATCAGAATCGCGCTCGCGCACGTCACCGTACGCGTACGGTAAGCGCACCGTAAGCGCACCGTAAGCTGGCTCAGATATATATATTGATTTAAAGGCTATTTTCTCAGAATCTACTGAACAGATTTACACCAAACCTACAAAAGGCACGTCCTTGACCTGAGGACTACCTCTCTGCCAAATTTCATTAAATTCTGTTCAGCCGTTCGGGCTGTAGCTCTGTCTAAAGGTCCTATGGAAAAATGCATGGGAAAAACGCGTTTTGGGACCCCCTTTTATCTCAGCCCCCGCTTTACGAATCCCCCCGAGACTTTCAGGGTAGGAGCGGAGCTCAACGCCCCACCTATTTTGAAAATTTCGCAAGGATTCGTCGACCGGCGCCAAAGTTATTCAAAATAGAATGTTGCGGATTTCCTATGGAAACTGGGTCCTAACTATAACTATCTACTGGCGACCGCCAGTAGATAATATATTTATATATTATATATATATATATATATATATATATATATATATATATATATATATATATATATATATATATATATATATACATGTTGCACTCAAATCCTTAATTCCAAACACTTTTTCAGCAAAGGAGGCACAGACTCCTTCAAAGTGCAATAGTGCTTTTATTCATTTGCTCCATTAATACATGCCAAATGCATTGTCCATGACGTGTTTCAACCTCAACCATACGGCCTTGATCACATGATCGACCTGCGGATACTGACGTTCTTTTAAGCTCTTGTGCCACATGTGCTACTCAATAATGAAAATAGGCAACAGACTTCAATAATATATGCTGTAATTACATACATGTACTCCTTCTTATATATAATTTAAGTTCTTACAAACACATAGAATGCACATTAAGTGACTGTATCATTATCAACTTGTGTTTACAAAATGTGTACAAAACAGATGATCAATGAGCCAAATGTACGAAGCTTTACTGTTGCAGATGTCTAATGTTACAATACTCCTTAAAGTGTAATGTGCTCAACAAAGTGCAAAAAATTAGCAAAAGGGCTGATTAATGGAAATTTGGGAGCATCAGAATGCTTTTCTTCAAAAGGTTTACTGTGCACTGAACCTTCATTATCTCGCTCTCATTAAATTAAATACAGATTATTATAAATAGAGTGACAAGTGCAAGAATTTAAAAGGCGGAGTCCTAATCATCAGCATCACTTGCCTGTGTAAAATCATACCATATTTAATCTGTTCTGGGTTTGCTACCCTCATATTACAGCAGAAACGTATCATTGTTCTAGGGCACCTTCAATCTAACCACCTTAATAAAATCTGTTGTTAATACAAGTACAAAACAACCTGTGTAAAATTCTTTAATATCAATATCATTTGTACAATAATCTCAAACAAAAGTTTATATGTAAGAGCCTGGTTATATCTTCCATTGATTATTGTTTACAATAAAATGCCATTATTATAATGTTCCTATTCATATTCCAATGGAATATATAATGTTACCCCGCATGTCAAGAACAACACATACCATCACAACACATTTGTAACAACGCAAGTGCTGTTACAACGCGCTTCTATCACAACGCATACTTTTACATCACATATGCCTTTACCATGCATACCATTACAACGCAAAGGCATGTGTGGTAAAGGCATATACTTTGTAAAAGTGGTTAAGGTAAGTATATATATATATATATATATATATATATATATATATATATATATATATATATATATATATATATATATATATATATATATATATATATATATACATATGCAAAAGAAAGGTTGCCCGAAGGATGAAGGTGCCACACACAACGTTACATTTCGCCTCTTTATTGGATAGACAGCAGCATGCTCGACTTGCTCTTCTTAGCACATTTCCTCTGTCTTTGCCATACGCGTTTCGGGGTCATCCCTTGTTCACTGGCTCCGGGAAAAGAACAGCTGCGCTGATTACATCGCACTCGCGATTTAAATGGAATAAGTCCCGCCCCAT